>NC_134570.1:142872210-143491932 GCF_050947875.1 Dermacentor variabilis | reverse complement strand
AGAAATTCGTAACTATATGGGCTGCAGGGAATGAATACAAAAGAAAATAAATGTTAATGTACAGGGAGGCTTCTGGTGAATGACGTCAGAGATTGCTGTAATACTTGATCGTTAGTAAGCTGATTCCATTCCGTTACTGTTCCTGGAAGAAATGAATATTTGAAGCAGTTACTACGCTGGCGAAAAGGGGTGATTGTGAGATTATGACGTTGTCTTGTGATGTAACTTGAACAGAAGGATGTTAATCCGTCAATATTAATCTTAAAATGATCTTTGATAAATTGGTATAAGAACTTAAGTAGGGAAACGCGATTTCTTTCGGATACAGATATCAAACCAGCCCTATTTAACAGATCAGTTACTGATGTGCATCCATAGTTATTGTACACAAAACCAACTTCTCTATTTTGTACTTTTTTCAATTTTATTATTGTTCATTTTAGTAAAGGGATCCCAAATTATCGCCGCATAATCTAGCATTGGAAGGACAACCAATTTGTAAACTAGGAGCCGGACTCTGGGTGTGGAGAGTTTTAGCGCTCACCTAAGAGAAAAAGTTTACGCTTAGCATTCCTTATAACGTGATGAATGTGTTTAGTCCAGTCAAGGTCGTTAGTAATCCATAATCCTACATATTTGCATTAGGCGACTTTGGAAAGGATATTGGTCGCAAATAAATATTGGAATACTAGGGGATTTTTCTTGCGGGTTATTCTCATGTAATCAAGCGTCACTTACAGCGCATACATAGACAGAGGACAAAAAAGGACGACGCAGACAAGCGCTGGAATACCAACTAGCCCGTACTCAAACCTTGCTTCAGTATATTCTCATGTAAGCGCTTTTTTGAAAATTTATAGGCATCTGTCAGACATCCCACCATTCAGTAATATTTTGGAAGGCCTCATTCAGTGTTGTTTGATCTGTTATAGTTTTAATTTCTGAGTAGAGCACGCAATCATCCGCGTATAATTGAATATGAACTGTAATGTGTTTTACATATGTTGTTGATATAAATGATGAATAGAAGTGGCCCAAGCACCGAACCCTGAGGCCCGCCAGAGACAACAGAAAGAGACTGAGATGAATGATCACGAAAAGTGACATATTGTTGACGGTTACTAAAGTATGCTGAAATCGAATAAGTAGTCCTGTTCTTTTTTATTGTGCTACTAATTTAGAAAGCAGCTTTTTGTGAGAAACTTTAGCAAGTGCTTTTGCGAAATCCATAAGTATGGCATCTGTTTGGTTCCCATTATTTATAGAGTAAGCAAAGTCATGTACAGTTTGGACTAATTGAGTGCTAGTAGAATAACTTTTCCGGAATCCGTGCTGAAGATATGTAATAAAATCATGTTTTTCAAGAAAATCAGAGATGTGAGTTTGTATTATGTGCTCCCTAATTTTGCAAGTTGTCGCAGTTAGTGAGATTGGTCTATAATTATTGATGCTCTCTTTTTTACCGTTTCTATGTACTGGTTGAACTCTGGCCGTTCTCCAGTCGTTCAGAACCCGTCCTTTGTTTAGAGATCTTGAAAATAATATAAACAAGTACTTGGCTCTCCATTCTGCATACCTAGTTAGGAGTGCATTTGGTATGTTATCGTCCCCGGGAGAGTTCTTGGTACCGAGATTCAAAAGCATTTTAATAATGCCTTGCTCGCTGATCACAAGATGAGGCATTCCAGGTAACTATAGTTGCGAGAAGAAAGCAGACCCACGAGTGTAAAATAACGTATATTTACAAATGGTGTATATGGCGTTTAGGCAACTGCCAGACATCGTCTTCCTCTAGTCCAATTCAACTTCTTCCTTCACTTCACCGTAACATCACGCTCCCGGAGGGGTAGCTCCGTCCCGGTGCAAGTTATACAGCCCCACGTAATCGGGGGCATAGGGCCTGAGCTTGGCGACGTGAACAACATCGCTGGTTACGTTGGGAGGCACTGAAGGCTGACCGACTGGGGCGACCTCGTATGTCACGTCGGACAGTTGGCCTAAGATCTGGTACAGACCAGAATAACGGGAAAGTAGTTTTTCCGACAAGCCGACGCGACGTGTAGGCGTCCAGAGGAGGTGAAGGGAACCTGGGGAAAAATGGTGGTCTCCGTGGCGAAGGTCGCAGCGTCGCTTTTGAGAAGCTTGCGAGGCTGTGAGGCGATGAAGGGCGACTTGTCGGGCCTGGGCGGCTAAGTCAATTGCATCGCGAACGTAACCAGTGCTGGGTCGTTGTACTGCGGAAGGTAGCAACGTGTCAAAGGGCAAGGTTGGGTCACGCGCATACAACAGGTAAAATGGTGAAAATCCGGCAGGGTCGTGACGGGACGAGTTGTATTCAAAAGTGAAGTATGGTAAAGCGACGTCCCAGTCGCGGTGATCCTCAGAAACGTACATGGCGAGCATTTCAGTGAGTGTGCGGTTCAGTCGCTCGGTGAGGCTGTTCGTTTGAGGGTGGTACACGGCAGCAATCTGGTGTTCTGTAGAACAGGAGCGGAGCAGATCATTGACGACCTTCGATAGAAAGTAGCGGCCGCGCTCCTTCAGCAACTGGCGAGGGGCGCCGGGGTGCAGGATGACGTCGTATAGGTAAGTAGTCGGCGACATCTGTAGCGCACCTGGTTGGCAGCGCTCGTGCAATGGCATATCTCGTGGCATAATCGGTTGCTACAGCAATCCATTTGTTTCCTTTGATGGAAATTGCAAAGCGGCCAAGGAGGTCGAGGCCCACACGGAAGAAGGGCTTTGTAGGTATATCAACTGGTCGAAGCAAACCAGCGGGAGGCATAGCAGGCGTCTTCCGGCGCTGACACAGGTCGCAAGTAGCGACATAACGGCGCACAGAGCGATAAATGCCGGACCAGAAGAAGCGTCGCCGCAGGTGGTCGTAATTACGAGTGATGTCCAGATGTCCAGCAGTAGGAGCATCGTGAAGTTGCTGGAGCACGGCGAGCTGAAGGTACTTGGGGACGACTAGGAGGAGCTCCGGGCTGTCAGGACAAACGCTGCGACGGTATAAAGTTCCATCGCCGAAGGTGAACATCCGAAGAGACGAGTCATTGGGCGAGGAGCTTAGGCGTTCCATAAGTGTTCGAAGAACAGGATCCCTGCGCTGCTCGTCGCCAATATGGAGGAAGCTGGAGGGGGATAGAACACATGTCCGAGTCGGAATTTGTATCGTCCGGTTGATCCACGGGATTGCGGGACAGGCAGTCAGCGTCTTTATGCAGGCGCCCTCACTTTTACATAATAGAAAATGTATATTCTTGTAGACGTAATGCCCAACGTGCAAGTCGTCCAGTTGGGTCCTTCAAAGAGGAGAGCCAGCAGAGGGCGTGATGAGTGGTTACGACGCAGAAGCTCCGACCGAAAAGGTACGGTTGAAATTTCGCGACCGCCCATACGAGCGCAAAAAATTCTCTCTCAGTAATGGAGTAATTTCGCTCGGGCGTGGAAAGAAGGCGGCTAGCGTAAGCGATGACACGGCCTTGGCACTGTTGACGCTGAGCGAGAACAGCGCCGATGCCATGACCACTCGCGTCAGTTCATACTTCAGTGGGCGCGGAAGGGTCAAAGTGTGAGAGAATCGGGGAAGTTGTAAGCCGCTCAATCAGGCTAGAGAAGGCTTTCTCCTGCAGTGGTCCCCAAGAGAAAGAGGCGTCTTTCTTAAGACGGTCAGTGAGAGGGTGAGCGATGTCGGCAAAATTTTTCACATATCGCCGGAAATAAGAGCATAAGCCATGAAAACTACGGGCATCGTTTGCTGAACAAGGTACAGGAAAATTTTGCACGGCGTGAACTTTCTGTGGATGAGGTTGGATTCGGGCGGCGTTTACGAGATGGCCGAGAATCTTAATTTCACGGCGACCCAAATGGCACTTGGAGGAGTTTAGCTGAAGGCCAGCCCTGCGAAACGCGGATAGTATGGTAGTGAGACGCCGCAGGTGGCTCTCAAAGTTCGGCGAAAGCAGAATCCCATCATCGAGGTAACAGAGGAATGTAGACCACTTCAAGCCACGCAAGAGAGAGTCCATCATGCGCTCGAATGTAGCTGGCGCATTGCATAATCCAAAGGGCATGACTTTAAATTGGTACAGACCGTCCGGTGTGACGAAGGCGGTTTTCTCGCGGCCATTCTAATCGACGCTAATCTGTCAATAGCTGGAGCGGAGGTCAATTGATTAAAACTATTGGGATCCGTGAAGGCAGTCAAGAGCGTGATCAATGCGAGGCAGGGGATAAACATCCTTCTTTGTTATCCTGTGGAGGTGACGGTAGTCAACGCAGAAGCGCCACGAGTTGTATTTTTTCTTTACTAAGACAACCTGTGATGTCCCCGGGCTACTGGAAGGTTCAATGATTACCTTGTCCATCATCCTGGGTACCTCTTTCTGGATAATGGCCCTTTCTTTTGCGGAGACACGATATGGCCGCGTATGAATGGGGCTGGCGTCACCGGTGTTGATGGGATGCGTGACAACAGATGTCTGGCCAAGTTTACGGTCGTCCAAATCAAAGATGTCCCGATAAGATGACAGGAGGTGACGCAGTGGTGTTGTTTGCTCGGAAAGAAGGACAGGGGCGATCATCTTAGAAACGTCGTCCGCAGGCGTCGAGTACGAAGGAGTGGGGGACAATGGTCCGTTGGCACTGAGGAAGGCTTCAGGGATCAAAGAACATATCTGAAATTCTTCCAAAGGAGTGATATGCGCTATGGCGATACCGAGTGGCAGCACATGTGACGAAAATCCAAAATTGAGGATGGGCACGCGAGCGCAGTTTTCGCGGATCCGGATTAAGGTGCTCGGTAGGGCAATACTGCGGGACAAAACCACGTCAGTAATCTGCAACACGACGTACTCGCCATCAGGTACGGGAGGACAGGGCGTCAGGAGGACATTTGTAGCCGACTGTGGAGACAGCCTTGCAAACTCAGCAGAACATAAGCGGTGTGAAGCACAAGTGGTTGCGTCGGCACGAAGCGGCAGATCCAGCTGTACAACACCTGCGGAGCAGTCAATTTGGGCAGAGTGTTTCGAAAGGAAGTCGAGGCCAAGAATTAGGTCGCGTGGACAGTGTTCAAGGACGATAAATAGAACAACAGTATAATTGCCCCCAATGGTCACACGTGCTGTGCGCATTCTAAGGACAGGTGCAGTACTCCCATCGGCGACTCGCACAGTGCACGGTACGGCGGGTGTCAGAACCTTTTTGAGCCTTCGGCGGAGAGCAGCGCTCATAACTGAAATCTGCGCTCCTGTATCAACGAGATATCTAACAGGAATGTCATCAACTTCAATGTCCAGTAGGTTTCCACATGTAGGCAGGCTCAACAGAGGATTTATGGGCCGGGTCGGAGTTGCAGCTTCACCTCTGGGAGCTGCACCGCCTAGTTTCCCGAAGCGAAGCGACCGGTTGCAGAAGGGGACGAAGAGCGGTGAACGAGAAGCGAACGGGACCTACGACCTTGCGGAGACGGGGAGCGGCTGGATCTTGGTGGAGCACTGTCGGCGTTGAGGTTCCTAGTCGGCATATAGGCCGAGTAAGTACGATTGTCTGGTACTTGGTGGCAGTGACTCGGTGACGACCACCAAGGAGGCGATGACCAGTGGTTGCGGCAATGACGGGCGATGTGTCGAATACCGGAACAATTAAACCAGATGGTGTTATCATCCGCTGTGCGTCAGTCAGCTGGGTTGCGACGGAGTGGCGGAAAGCTTTGCGTCTGGGAGCGAGCGGCCGGAGAAATCTGGTAGGTGTTTGTATGGTGGACCGAGCATAGAGATGGAATGCCCAAACTTGCTATTTCCTCCCGAACGACCGCTTGTAGAAGTGAGATAGCGGGTACGCTTTCCCGACAGTCTGAACGAACTGGAGCCGTTGCCACGGCCTCAAGCTCACGGCGAACGATGCGCGTTATTTTTTCTGGTCCTCTGGGCTGAACGAACCGCGGCGGGTCTTCGCAAGAAGATGTCGCGGCGGTATTGGACAATACGAAGCGGCCCTTCGCTTGTTCGAAGCGCCGGCACTCCTTTATAATTGCACCCACAGTCAATCATTACACATCAGGAGATTGAAGGCATCGTCTTCGATACCTTTCAATATGTGACCAATCTTGTCTGCCTCGGTCATGTCGTCATCAGCCTAGCCACAGAGGGACAGCACATCCTGTATGTACACGACATACGATTCTGTGGACGTCTGAGTGCGGCACGCAAGTTTTTTCTTTTTTTTTTTTACTGCCAGCTCACGACCGACAGGTCTGGCAAACAGGTCTCGCATTTTTTTCTTTGCAGACATCCCAGCTCGTTAGGTCAGCTTCATGTGCGTCGTACCATTGCTTCGCACTTCCCCTCAGATAAAATATCAAGCTTGCTAGCATCATTGTTAGGTCCCACCTGTTGTTGTCGCACACTCGCTCGTACATCATAAGCCAGTCCTCGATGTCGGCGTTGTCCGTGCCACAAAATGTCCCCGGGTCCCGCGGATGAGTGAGGATGACCGTCGGCACGGGCTGCCAAGGCGTTCTCGCTTGTGTCGGATGATTTACCATTGTAGCGGCAGGTAGATGACGTCCGCTGCGAAGTTCCGTGATTGTACCCCGCACCTCCACCAAAATGTTGTGGGAGGAAAGCAGGCCCACGAGTGTGAAATAACGTATATTTACAAATGGTGTATGTGGCGCTCAGGCAACTGCCAGATTTCGTCTTCCTCTAGTCCAATTCAACTTCTTCCTTCACTTTACCCTAACAATATCTTTCGAAAGGGGGCAGTATGCCAATATCATTAGTGAAAACAGATTTGAATTATTCATTAAAAGCAGGTGACATTTCTTTTTCGTCATGGGTTGGAGTTCCTTTGACTTCAAACGCATGAGAATCTCAGGATACCGGAGAGATTGTGCGCCTGAATTTCTCTGGTGATGTTGAAATGAAGTTAGGCAACAAGTTGCAAAATAATTTTCTTTATTGCCGAACCTCTTGGAGAACATCAGGGGTATCCGTCACGCAATGTATGCAGACGACCTGACGATTTGGACGTGCGCGGAATCGGTGGGCGAACAACAATACGCCCTGCAGGAAGCCATCGACAGGACCGAGCATTATCTACACCGCTGCGGTCTTTTATGCGCGCCGGAATAATCGGAGCTCCGGATCCTCAAAAAGAGGACAAGAGGGCGGCCTCCGCAGGAGACACCTAACCCAACGTTGACACTAGATGGAGCCAACATACCCAAGGTGTACACACTCTGTATTCTGGGCCTCACTTTCATGAAGGACGGTGCCGATCTCGCCGCCATGAAAAAACTGCAAGCGACAGTTACCCAAGTCGCGCACTTGGTGCGAAGAGTGACAAACAAAAAGCACGGCCTGAAAAAGCAGGACACAATAAGAATAATACAAGCCCTGATTATCAGCAGAGTCGCTTACGGCACCCCGTACCTGGGTCTCAAGAACAGCGAGAGTGACAAATTGAACACCGTAATACTAAAGACCTACAAGCTGGCACTGGGGCTTTCACCGACGACGTCGACGGAGAAGCTACTCAGCCTGGGCATCCACAATACTTGGGAGGAACTAGTAGAGGCTCACAAGACGAGCCAGATAGAGCGACTCAAGCTCACTAGCACGGGTAGGGACACGCTAATAAGACTGGGCTACCCAGTCGAATATGAGTCCACAAAACAGCGGGTTCCTCTACACCTGAGGGAGAAGGTCACGGTGGCCAGCATTCTGAGAAACATGCATCCTGACTACCACAGAGAAAGGAGGCGAGCGAGAGTGAAAGCTCTACGTAAGGCCTCTACGTAAGGTCAATTCTATGAAGCAAACCCTAAACTTGCCTTTCCGTTCGTTGCTTCGAAAGTCATCTTGCCTTGGGTGTTTGCACAAAACCCATTATTATAACAACGATTGAAAGGACGTCCTGTTTCATCAGCCTCATTATATATCTTCATGGAGCGAGCATCGCTTCAAGGTGTGTTTGCCGTCATGTCGCACAAAAGAAGACATGGTAATACGTTGCACGCTTAATATCTTCACAGAATGCTCTGCTGTGAGACCTCTGATACATTGCGGCTCAAATTACCGTTTCTACGCTATTCTTGGGTTGACTGGTTCCATCACGGTTCTCTTGTTGTATCGCTATCTACAAGTGCCTTGAGCATAAGCTAAAGCAAAAACAAATACTTTTAGTCACCTGTGACCAAAAACTGCACGCTTGAAGAACTCGCTATAGTAGTCATTCTCAGCATGAACAATGCTAACAGACCTACGGTAACAGACGCTCCAATAGTTGATAATGTTCTTCACTAAGCAAGGCAAGGAGCAGGCCTGCTACAGGGGAGATTTGTTCCTGTCATTGGTTTTATTCGACGACGAGAGTGACTATCAATGATAATCATCAAGCTGCTTTCAAATTGTGCAACATTCTCTATTTTCTATCTATTGTTTCACTCTGCGCAAGCTGTCACACCTGCGCAATGCAATTGCGCATGAACTTGCGTTTGCTCACCATACAGATCCAGCACGTTACATAATTAACAACATAATATTTATTCTGCCTTCAAATTTGATCCACTTCTGTAACACGCAAGTACATAATATGTACATAATTTTGATGTAAAATTGGTCTAGGCTGTCTTGGCTACGCATCTATAAGTGCAGTTACGTTCTTATAAGTGGTCTACGCATTATAAGCGCACCAAGCATTAAAGATGTTTCGGCGACCGAGATAGCCATGGTACGATTACACACCTAAAGTTGACTTTTGCACAAAATGGCATGTACAAATAAAGTTTAGTTGGCATGTCGAAACTACTTTCGGCGCATTGACAACGCCTAATATTCAAGCCGGTAAAGAGACTGTTCAGAGCCCTTTTCACATCAATTGATGTCAAGAACAGCTGATGCGAACTGCGTTACAATTGCTGAGAGCGACAAGTTCAACTAAACTGATTCGCCTAAAAGCCTGACAATTTGCAACCCCGATCCTGCCATGCGAAGGCGCAATCGTACACACCTAGAAATGACCATGCAACTTCGCTAACTGGCCCTTGGGCGACAGGAGTTGCATAGGTTAAACACGTGTCTTATTCTTCATGTTTTGTCGTACAGGTACAATACTGTCATTTTGTTTTATAGGCAAGGCTATTTCTCAGTGGCCCTGTGTGCTGCCTTTGCGCACTTTGAAAATGAATAGTTGGAAGAATGATAAGTGGTGGTTTGAACGCGCTTTGCAAATCTCACCTAACGTTCATGATGCTGTGCGAAATGAATGCGTTGACTCCTATCACTTGGTTTATGTTCATTGATCTTCCGACAGAACATTTTATTCATGAAACGATGTCACTACAAAGCATTGGCGATGATCATTGTTCAGAGGAGCAAAAATAATGAACGTGGGTAATACAAGAAGTTTTGCGGCGATTTCAGATCTTCAAGAGAAAGTCGAAAGCCTCACGAACACTGTGAGATCTATCCCCACAAGTTTGCAATATATTATCTGATAAATGCAATACGGTATTGCCTGAAGTAGCCTGGCAAGATAACGAGCAAGTTGTTATTAGGCACCGAAGTAAAGGAATTGACGGCGAACTGGATTCATATAGGTTAAGCGATGAGGAACAATTGATGAACTAACTTGAGTGGCATAATCGAGAGCTCAATTCTGCATTCGACGATTAGAGTTTTCTCGACAAAGGAAATTCAGTTTCCGCTTGTCTTCAACTTAACGCGCTGCCCCATTATGATGTAAGCGGTGTGCACGGCTTTCCGTCGAAACCTCATGAAACACCAGGTATTGTCGTTCATATCGCCAGAGGCTCCGTCCGGGACGACGGGCTTTGAAACGAAAGCAAGCTAAGGGCTGTTAGATTGAGATGAGGGCTGCCAGAGACGCAGCAGCTACTATGACAAACAAAATTAAGGCTACGTGTAGGTGACTTGTTTTATTTATTCAAGTAGGCCCTAAAAGACAGAAAGACATTAGATAGGGCGGACATAACCATGAATAAAATGGGGTTGTGCAAGTTCCCAATTTACACAGCTAAGCATAAAATTAACTAAATTAATACAGCAAAGATTGAGTCACAACAAAACTATTGTTACACATGATCAATAAATGTGCAACTAATAATTATATCAGCAATTCGAAACACATCACAAATAATTTGTAAATGCCTCGTGACCAAAAACACTGACTATGCCACAACTAAAAGCACAGCTACAAAAAAAAAACGCCCTTACACAGCACAGCGAGAATGACGTATTGCAATGGATATACAACTTGTCAAGATCACAAAGATTTTGCAAGTATTGTTAACAGACATGAGCTTATATTTTGAAAAAAAAGCATTTCACACCGTTTACAAATGCGTTATGATCAGTAAAACGTACCATGCTAGCCGCAAGCTGAATCCACTGGTGGATGGCAAGATCTAGCGGTGCGTGAAAATAAAAGTGAGTTCGGGTTAAGATACATTCCACATTAAGCTGATGATCAGGCCGCGTCAACACACGATGGGCTAGTCTGATCAGAAACGTAGTGCGTCATGACAGATTGTGTTAAAGCACATGAAAACATAACACAAGCATGGGCGGTCTACGTTTTTCAAGTACGACTTGAATAATTGATCTATTTATTTATATTTGTTTTATTTTATTTTTGTTATTTTATGATGTTATTTATGTAGCTCTTTGAGAAGAATCGGAGAGATCTATTTTGCAGAGACTCGAATTTCCTATATGAGGTATTGCCTTATGCTGGTTTTAAATTAGGGATGCGTATGCGATTTTAGGCCGAACATAATAGTGGTGTCAGGGAGAAGCTTAGTCGGCGTAGTTAGCTAAATGCAAGTTGCAGGGAACTAAGCCAAGTGTTTTATATGCTTTGGAAGCTGTGGCGTTTATATGAGTGTTTCATGGCAAATACGGTAATAAACGGACGTCCAAATACTTTATAGCGCATGTTGAGCATTTAGGCATATCGCTTAATGTGCACTTGCGTAACACATAGTTAACTTTCGCCGTATATATGGCTTAATTTGGCTGTATTGACATTAATTTCCATTTGCCACTCATTGCATCATTTACTGAGCTTGTCTAAATCAGATTTGTGAGTAGCAAGCATCTATACATACAGTACGTAATTTTTCGATAAATCATGAAATCTTCAGGAAATATTCTGACTGCGGAACACAGGCTACTACTGATAATAATATTTGGGGTTTTACGTGCCAAAACCACTTTCTGATTATGAGGCACGCCGTAGTGGAGGACTCCGGAAATTTTGACCACCCGGGGTTCTTTAACGTGCACCTAAATCTAAGCACACGGGTGTTTTCGCATTTCGCCCCATCGAAATGCGGCCGCCGTGGCCGGGATTCGATCCCGCGACCTCGTGCTCAGCAGCCGAACACCATAGCCACCAGGCTACTACTGATATCGTTAATATAAACTAAAGATGAAATAGGCCCGAGCAAACAAATCTCGTGGTACACCAAATTTAATGTAGAATAATGAAAACGATTGTTCATTCAGAAAAACTCATTGGTGAGAGGATAGTTAAGAAATTCGTTAAGTACGAAATAGGATTCCTGCTGCAGTACATTTCTAGTATCTAATTCGGTTTGATGTAGGCAATACGTTGTGTCATTTTATTGATTCAAATGTAAGCAGATTTGCGCCGACAAACATCGTGAAAAGGGTTTCGCCGAATTTTTATTGTCCCATCAGCTCGTAAAAAGATGCAGCTTAAACTGGCAAAGGTGAATTACACCGTGAACTACGTGTTAAATTTATTCATTAGTGAGATCTCAATGTTGCAGTTGTGCCTTCTTTCTATACGTTGGTTTTTTATATACAATAAAATTTCTTTCATGGTCCCTATTTATGGGGCTAACGGGCGCTAGAGGATCGGATAACAATAGCACTTATTTGTGATAGAGGAGATAGTATGCAAAAAAACACTAGTGTTTTCTGGATTGTTTATGCGTGCAGACAATGAGGTCAATAAGCTTTCTTTATGAGATTCACTACCTATCACAGTAGTTTTATTAGTCTTGGAAAAAGATATCATCTTCATATATTTCAATGTTCCTGCGAGGTGGTGCACTACCGAGATATACACCACCCATTTCAATGTTTCTACCACCATAAGGTTGGATACCTGCCGTACTGCCAAAACCTCGTGCAAATCGACTGCTTGCGTAGCCTATACCCATACTATTATGCGCGCCACTTAGCGAGTTCCATGTTCCACCATTCATTCCGCCACCTGTGTTATGAAAGCCAGTCGCAGTTCCACCATTTGTTCCTCCAAAACTGAATGGTCCCATGCCATAACTCAATGAACCCGCGCCGAGACCCTCGCCACCACCGATTCCAGCCCAATAGCTACTACCATGAGGGCCTCTTGAGCCGTCATTTATTACAGAGCCCGAAATACCTGCAGTGTGTGCGCCCACTTCTCGGCCACCACCACTGCCGGCACTACCGATTCCCGCTCCTGGCAAGCGAGTTTCTCTTGCAGCTCCACCAGAGCCAGCTAACGCTGCACTGTTTGCAACTCCACTGGCCAACCGGTTAGTAGGTGTCGCAATCCCTCTGTTGCTCAAAGAACCAACGCCGACTCCTTCTTCATGGCCTGTGATGGCACTGTTTGTTCCGCCACTTGCGAGCGCACTAACGCTAGCACTACCGGCGCTTCCGTTAGATATACCACCTCTGGCTGCTGTAGGCCCGCTGCTGCCGGCTGTTGCTGCAGGGGCCAGAATATTGAATCCACCGCCAGCACCACTCAAGGCAACATGGCCCAGGCCAGCGCCACTTGCCTCACCTGTTAAATGAGGTAGAGCCGTACTTTCACCTGATGAGCCCGAGTTACCAATTTCCCTGCCAGGATTGCCTACAGAGCCAACTCTGACTCCTTCGCTGGCACCGCTGACATGACCGCTAACTATGCCGGTTGTTCCTCCGTCGGTTGAACCCGCAATATTACCCGCACCAGCAATAAACACAGCGCTGGGAATATTTCCAACACCCCCAACACTCGCAATGCCGGTGCCAGCACCGCCTCCAACGACGTTTCTCACAGGGACACCCCAACTCCCACCTGGCAAGCCGGTGTTTGATATTCCAATACCGTCATTGCCTCTGGAACCAACGCCGACTGCTTCGCTGCCGGGGCTAACAGCGCCAGTAACTACGCTAGTTCTAATTGTGTCAGTTGAACTGGCATTGTTACCTGATGTTGGAGGGCTACTGCTTGGTGCCCCCCGGCTGTGGAGTACACCTACACTACTACTCAGTGAACTCGTGTCAGTGCCAAGAGCTCTGTTACTACCAACGGAACTGGAAAAGGTTCCCGCTGCGCCTCCAACTGCTACAGTACCAAAACTGAGGGGAGTTCCACTTTCTCGAGTAAATCCGTTGCTAGTAGTTTCAATCCGACCGTTTCCGACACTATGGACGCCAATTCCTGCGTCATTGCCACCAGCGCCAATACCTTCACTGAGCACTGCTCTGCTTGAAGCACCATTAGATGTCCCGCTGATGCTACTTGAAACCGTTCCACTTCCGGTTGACCCTCTACTCATTCCCGAGCCGCTGACAATGGCACCATTACTCTCACCGCCTTCTCTCAAGCTTCCTGTAACACCACTGATGGCACCACCAGGAGAGAGAATGGTAAGTACACGGCCACTCTCAGCGGCGGCAGTGGATGAGACACCAGAGCCAGGTGTTGATAATCTGGTGCTTATTGCTTCCGTCCCACTATTACCAGTAGAACTGCCAGGCACAGTTGCGCTGCCCCCAATGCCAGTCCCATTAGGTGTCCCACCACTGGCACTAGTACCAGGTTCATTGCTGGGAGCGTTAGACCTACCACCATTACTCCTATGATTGCTTCCGGTATCTGTGTTGATTCCTATGCCACCTCCTCCAGCTATAGCAATCGTTGCACCTTCGGAACCCGGTACGGCTGATCCGCCGATAGCAGCGACACCTCTACTGCTGCCAGACGAGCCGATTCCGTCACCTGCTGCGGTGGTGCTAACGGCACCACCAGCTGCATCGCTCAAACTTCCAGTTCCTGTAGTCGCGCTGGGGTCTGGATTACGAACACTCTCATTTGATAGTCCACCATTACTGATTCTCAATCGACTACCGGTGAGCGATGTGTTGTTTACCCCTGTGCTGGAGCCACTACCAACACCGATGGCTGTATTACGTACTCCACCGCCACTTTCTACGTTGGCCCCGTCAGGGTTATGTGTGTTGCTACCGGACAAACCTGTGCTGCTTAGTACACTCACGCTAGTGCTGCCAAAACCTGTAGACCCTGTAGCGCTGCTGCCACTGAGGCCATGCAAACCTCCATTTCCGCCGGATGCGGCCGAAGCGTTTGCAATCCCGCCGCTTCCAGTAGAACTTGAATTGGCTTCAAAAAGGCTAAGCCAGCTCTTGTCGCGCTTGTATCGCGCTATCAGGAACATACAGATTATCGTGCATCCTACTTTACGGCGCTTCCCTGTTCTACCACGGCTTCCACTGCCAAATACGCCTTGTGAAGTACTCGTATCGCGGAATAATCCCTTTCGACTAGCGCATTCACAATCAAACCACATCTGTCTCCTCCTCCGTTCGAGCCTCTGCCTCTTCGATGCTGCAGTATTTGGCGCTCCAGCTGTCCTGTTCAAATGTGTGTACACCGCATAACTGTTGTTACGTTGACTGGAAGTAACAGAGGATGCGAGATCCCTCTTGATGCGCTTTATCTCTCCGTAACTCGCCGTCCCCTGGCATGATCCTCTTCGGCAGTGACCGGTCTACAAATCGAAAGTGGGAAATTAAGTAAATTTGACAGAAGTATGTATTATGACAAGCTTGAAGAATCAATTCTGTGAAGGATAGTTTCATGTTCGTAGTATACAATCATTGTTCTATCATGGAATCAGTAGAAATGTACGAAGCATTCAAATTGCGTTTCTTATAATTAAATAGGCTAGTCATTCAATGAAATCCTTACTTGCATACATGTTTCAGTTCATTTGCCAAACACTATGTAGGGGAGTAAGTTGACGAAATATATTTTAAACGTCATCGATAATTAAAACTTTACAAATTGTACGCCTAACCTCTAGGTCTTCCTTAATATGTTGAAGACAAGCCCACACGAATAAATTTGTTCATTACATATTGTAATACATTCAGTTGAGACACATTTCTGAACATTTGTTGCGCGGTGAGGCAGATTTCGCATTGAGGGGCTTATTTTAAGCAAAAATTCGTGCCGCGGAGTGATGAAGTCATCGTTTTCTGAGTTCTTCATTTTTGTTACATGAGAGGGAAAGTACAGTTGTTATCTGCTCAGCTCCCCAATGCACAACCTACCGGATAATTTTCGAGGCTTATTGCCACTAACATTCATGTGTAAGACAGGAAAATAAGCCATACTCTGTGACAAATTTGGGTAAAAATACGCTTGCGGCTAAGCATTGACTTAAAGCAACATAAAGTGTTTAAGGTAATACTGTCTTGTTCTTAATATTACCTATGTACAGCAAAAGCGTAAATTTTGCGAAAGGCGCCCGACGTCTACTTCTCTTTGCAAGAAAATATGGTTTATAACAAAGCACTCTGAGATGAAATTGGCCGACCGAATTGTTTTTCTTGAAATAAACAGCGGTCATAGAGAGGTATCCATGTTAAGGACAAAGCAAGGAAGCTGAGTTATGCTGTAGAAAGAATGTCAGGTGCTTAGCTTTTCAAACCACTTGAATTAGTATTTTTCCTTTATTTTATTATTCAATCCACATCTCAAGAAACCATTACTAAGTGTCGTGCTGCTGCATTTAAAAAAATATTTCGTTTAATAAAAACGCCAGAGGGAGAAGAGTTAATGAAGGCTGTATTTTAGCTATATTTAAATGTGTTCTTTTCTCTTTTTAGCACATTCATGCGGAATTCATCCATTACCAACACATTTGGGAAGGCAAAAGCAAACCCCCTGTAGTCTCGTTACCTGTCGGTTTATTCCTGACTCTCTATTTCTCATACCGCGAACAGTTAGACGCATGAGTATTTTTTCCCATTTTTATTCGTCTTCATAATATTACTTCATATTTAAAAAAAATTTCGTAATAGTCTTTAATACCTTGCTTTTCTATTCAGTTTTACAGTATCTAACGGTGTTCTACGGCTCTACAAGAAATCAGAAAAGGCCGGCAAAAAAATGGCGCATAAATATTTAGCTCCTCTCTAAAACTGAGCTGGCGCTCTTTGGCCATACCTGGCCATTGCGTCAATAGAAACCACACATTCACTCATTCTAAAGCTGATCATAATATGGGCACATATTAGCCCTTACATAAGACATTCCGCCTACCAGCCTCTCGCCTTCTCGAAAAAAGACTAGATCTAATGCGAAATGCTGTTCGTGTTCTAAATACTGGGAGAGTTTCAAGCGGTTATTGCCTGCCGGACATTTGTACTGCTGGAACTGATGAGTGATTCAAAGAAAAGTACTGAGTGTCGGTGCACTAAAGCAGGTGAAACTGTCAAAACACACAATAATCATTATTACCTTTAGCCCTTGGGAGAATCGGTCATGGATCTGAAATTGTAACAACAATTTTTTTTTATTAACGTCATGTAGTCATCGTGCACGTTCTCATACAAAGCTGTACTACTACACCTCGTCGTGTTGTTGTACACCTTCTCGTGTTCAATCTAAGTTAGTGTCAGCGACTATTATTTGTTCATGAAACGAAAACAACTTTTCTGCGAAAACGAACCCAGCTTTCGGTAATTGTATGGCCGAAGCAGATACTAGCAAGAGAGTAAGCGCTGGACACGGAAGCTTCAGTTCGGTGGAATTGTCACGTCGAGAGACTAACGAAACGGATAAGCTTGGTCCACCACTAGGAAAGCAGTCTCAGTGGCAATGGAAAGGTGCAAGCCGAGCGCAGTAAGCCCTTAGATATCATGCACCTAATTTACTTCGTTAGTTGTGTATGGTTTATTGTACGCACGACTCAGATTCGAAGCCTCGGACCGTGACGAACCTTTCGTGTACGTTTTCGATTCCTACTCGAAGCACATGCTAAGTTTAGAGCTGCTTGCAGCATACACTTGTTTTGGTCATCAACAACTGTCGATCTTCATAACTTGGAAAATTGCAATTGCTGATTAGGTCGTGTGGCAGATGAGCGACAGGCTTCGGGTGAAAGAGGAGAGGCCCCCAAAGGAACTTCAAAATATGATCAAAGAGATGAAGGCGGTTACCAGTCGCATAAGCCGGTTAGTAAAGGCCGCAGAACCGCAGAGTAAAAATGCATCATCAGTCAGTCGCTAATGACGGTACTTCGTGGTGGCAGATGTTTCTCATTGCACACTGATTCATATATGCCTGCATCTTTTACAGTCTGTACAATTTCTTACTTTTTTTACTTTTCCATATTGGGTATCTAGATTTCCAGTCCTTCTCGCGGGTTTCTTCCGGGGATACGGCAGTCTAAAAATGTGCGCCAATTCCTAGGGTAGTGAAGCCTTAAAATGTGGGCCGCTCCTATGGGCATACGCAGTCAAAAATCTAGGCCGACGTGAAAACAGGGCAGCAATGAGCAGGAAACAACGGTGGTAATTTTCACTGTAGCCTTATGGCCCGAATGAACGAATGAATGACCAAGCAAACAGTGAATGGAAGGAAGAGAGCGAGAGTGAGAGAGAGAACGAAAGATCGCGCGCAAGAGGCAGTCATACAGAGATAGAGAGAGAAGGACAGAGAAGGCGAGAGAGAACAGGAAAGGGAACGAGGGAATGTCTCTCTCGCAGATATTGACTATTGATTATAAACTGAGAAACGGCCGAAAGGGCGAAAGAAGCCTATTCGCTTCAAGCTTAGGAGTGTATGGACAAGCAACGGGTGACGAGCGTAGTACGCATGCAGACCACTCTTTCATCGTCATCATCATCAGCCTGGCTACGCCCACTGCAGGACAAAAGCATCTCCCATACTTCTCCTACTAACCCGGTCCTGTGCTAATTGTGGCCATGTTGTCCCTACAAACTTCTTAATCTCATCCGTCCACATAACTTTCTGCCGCCCCCTGCTACGCTTCCCTTCTCTTGGAATCCAGTGCGTAACCCTTCATGACCATCGATTAACTTCCTTCCTCATTACATGCCCTGCCCATGCCCATTTATTTTTGTTGATTTCAACTAAGATATCATTATTTCGCGTTTGTTCCCGTAGAGGTCGCCACAGTTGAGCCCTGTTTGTTAGGCTGCCACTAGAGTGTGGCGCCCCCTGTGACCTGTGTGCGTGTCTGTTTCTATATATGTTCGGGCCCAATAAAGGAGGGTCATTCCCTTTTCGTCTTAGCAAGTGTCGGAACGTGTCGGTCCTTCCCTGCGTGCCCGTGCCCCGCGGCACTAACCACGCGACAGGTCCCTCACCCAATCTGATCTCTTCATATCGCCCCTTAACGCTACACCCACTATTCTTCTTTCCATAGGTCGTAGCCTCGTGCTGAATTTAAGTAGGACCCTTTTCGTAAGCCTCCAGGTTTCTGCCCCGTAGGTGAGTACTGGTAATACACAGCTGTTATACACTTTTCTCTTGAGAGAATAAGGCGACCTGCTGTTCATGATCTGAGAAGGCCTGCCAAACGCACACCAGCCCATTCTTACTCTTCTGGTTATTTCAGTCACATTATCCGGACTCGCGGTCACTACCTGCCCTATATAGATGTATTCCCTTACCACTTCCAGTGCATCGCTATCTATCGTAAACTGCTGTTCTCTTCCGAGACAGTTAAACATTAGATTTCCGCAGATTAATTTTTAGACCCACCCTTCTGCCTTGCCTGTCCAGGTCAGTGAGCACGCATTGCAATTGGTCCCCTGAGTTACTAAGCAAAGCAATAGCATCAGCGAATCGCAAATTACTAAGGTATTCTCTGTTAACTCTTATCCCCAATTCTTCTCCATCCAGGTCTCTAAATACCTCCTGTAAACACCCTGTGAATAGCATTGGAGAAGTCGTACCTCCCTGCCTGACCACTCTTTTCTCGCCCTAAACCCGCAAAGAAAGGCATTCAAGTGGAGCTTGACTCCCTTTCGTACATTTCTTTAAAAATGATGTAATTCATCACATGTACATCCAGAAGGTGACCCCACAGATCGACAAATCATACTACAAAATAAATATTTCTGTAAATCTAATTCTAGTGCTCAGAAACTGCCAGTGCTTAGCGCGCCGCCTGCGTTCTTTTAAGGAATGAGGAAGTCTTGGTACTGAAGTGATCAAATAAGAATCCTTTAGAAAAGTGCGAGTCGGTTGCATTAGACCTTTGTATTTCTGTACCACATAACTAAATCTCAATTCTGCAATTCTTGAGAGCAGAGTTTGAGATAAAAAGATATATAACAAAAGGTCTCATTTTTCTAATAAATATATGCTAATATAATGCTATGTTCGCGAAAGAAGAATGCAAATACACACATGAATGTCTAACATTCATGTCGTAATCAACTTTTCTCATATTAAGAACTGCGGAAAATTATTTTCGTTATTCTAATAAAACATCCTGTGAACACGAACAGAAAGCCAATAGGGTATATTCGAAATACTGGAAGTAGGCTTTCCCACACTATAGTATAGACCTACACTGGATGGGCGGCCTTTTGCTGATGGCGCCATTAAGAAAAGTGTCGACTTGCAAAGAGTGACGATGACGTTTGGAAGAGATGATGGCTACCACGGCGGCGCCAGCGCTTGCACCCTTGTTTTTTTCTACTTTCAGGACGACATCCGCCATCTTGCGTAGCCAACCACCATACTAAGCGGATGGCGAGCATCCGCCAATGATGCCCGCCTAGCGAGAAACGAGGTGCGATAGTCGAAGCGGCAGGAGCATAGCGTTTGATAGCGAGTGCTGCTTTTTCCTGCTGAGAGAATCCAACATATTGTGTTCGCTTTTCTGAAAGTTTTGTTACACTTACTGGTAACCAGCATGCTGCACCTTTACGTAGTGCATTGAGTGCTCGCATGTTTCGCACAGGAGTCGACGTAAAATCACCACACGTGTACTTAACACTGGGGCTCATTATGTCTTGCGAAAAGACTGGTCCCTGATTGCATAACTTAATGCATTACCAAGTGTGCCGCAGGCTTTCGCCTTCGAGTAATACAGAGAGCATAAAATGCTGCCAAACTAGTTCATTAGGTGGAGGCGCAAGCTCAGCATGCTTTCGTCAGTGCACGCGAACTGTAGGCCTCCTTGCTGCCGGACAGCCAAAGAAGCACGCAATGCGCTCTGGTCTATCGGCTCTTAAAGAGGACATGTTCGATTGCCGCGCCGGCTGGTCCAAAGAGCGCCGAGCACTGCCGGTCACGCTGGCTGAGCCCTGACGCTACACCTTGCCCTAGACTGTACAGCGTACGCTTCCTGATGCGTCACGTAAGCGCGCTGCCTGTAGCGCGCGTGCGACTTCCGCACCTTGAGATACATCTTATACAGGGCCGATCGAGGGCTTCACCAAGGTTGGCTACTAAACAGAGATCATTGAGGCCGACGCACCGACTTCGCCTCTCAAGGGTAACAGCGCTAGTGCCCACTTAGACGCACTTCTCCGATCCACCTTTCTGCCCTCCGAATTTCTGGTGTGCCTCGATGCCTGCGCCCTCCTTCCTGTGTGCAGTGGCGCGTGTGCGTTCTTTCGAGGCACCTTTTCGAACTTAGAGTTAGTCTAATAAATACAGAGGAAAGGCTGGGGGAAAATAGTTGCAACCGTAAAGGCGCCGCCATATTGCTACCTCTCTTTTAATGCGACGGCGCATTATCGCTGTCGGTGTTGCCAAGATGCTCCATATAAAGTTGAAGGGCAACACCATCGCCGCACCTTCTATGCTATATGTGCGAGCGAAAGCGTGCGAGAGCAGCCGATGATTTAAAATGCACGGCCTCTTCGTTTATGGGAGTCGAACCCACGATCTTTGATGTTAATTAGGGTGAATTCGGCCATCAATTTGCTTATAAGAAAGCTTGAAGCCGAGGCGAAGAAAAAGCGTCAGCATGAACTTAGGTGCTAATTAAGGCACATTTATTTAAGGCACAGTTCATTAGAACAGAGTTAAGCAACTCGCACTCACCCACTTCTGGTGCGAGTGGAGCCCAAAACATTTGAAGATAGTTGAGCCCACTCGTAGATACGGCGGACTGGTGATATCTCCAACTTAGATTCTAATTGACATTGTGAAGGTCGATAGTCGTGCCAATCACCTCTGGTGGGAGTCGAACCCACGACCGTTTGTGTTAGTTATGAACTTAATTAAGGTACTCTAAACAGTAAAACTACCGACTTTTGGTTGGAGCCAAATGCGTGACCTATGGGGTTAATTAAGGCAAATTTAGCTATTGCTCAGTTAGGTATTATATATGTAATTAAGGCACTCGCACCCACGACGTTTAGTGGGAGTCCAACCCGCTTGGAGATATGAGAAAACTGGCGATATCCCCAAGTAGTATTTCAGTCTGCGTATACTGTGAAGGTAGGGAGTTTGACCCACTACATCTAATGTTAAGTAAGGCGAAGTGAATTGTCGCATAAACTAATAAGATAAATTTAATTAAGGCACTCGCACGCAGCACCTTTTGTGGGAGTCGAATCCATTTTCAGATATGGGAGAACTGGCCACATCTCCAAGTTGGATTGCAATCGAGATCGTCCAGGTCGAGAGTCGGACCCACTACCTCTGTTGTTAATTGAGGCGAAGTGAATAGAGACAAGGTTAAATAAGATATAGGTAATCAAGGCACTCGAAACCACGAGCTTTGGTAGGAGTCGACCCACGATCTTAAGCGTTGTTTAGGGCGATGTCAATTCGCGTTTTAATTAGGGCGCACAAACCCACGAGTTTTGGTGGGGCGAAAGCAAGTAATTAGGAATAACAACGCGTTAGAATGAAAATGTTAAGCAATGTAATTAATGAAGTCACGTGAGTGGGCAGGCTGTTGGCTTCATCTTCAGCATAGGCTTAAGTGACTGTCAACATTTATGTCCTCAACCGCTGACTATTTTTAAGTATTCTTGGCATGACGAATTATCTTTTATACGACTGTCACGTTCACATGGCATATACAAGGCACCTAATCAGCCATTTCATTGTAGTAGTGGTTACAAGATACCTAGACTCCACACTCTTAGTCAAGGGTACACCCTTCGGGGGTTATGTCTGTCATACAACGGTAATCGTCATCTGCCTTGCTTGCGCTTCCTTTCTTGAAAACGCCGCGGCGGCTACTTTCCTGTCGGGAACGCTATGTCATGCTGATAACTCGCATGCAGTTCGTTACTGGGAAGTACCGGGCTCGCATCGTTAAAGAAAGAAAATGCGGACAAAATAGATGATGTTTATGTTGTGTGGCAAGATACAACCCAAAGGGTGTAATTTTGTTTTAGAGTGCAGATACACCTGATCCGTCTGCTGTCGGCTAAGAAGAAGCTATCTTCAAAACGGGAAATTATGCCGGATGCGTTTATAAGTGATTTCTCGCAATGTCACCGGCACAGATAGTGCGCCTTCGCATAACCTCTTCAAAGGAGAAAACGGGTGTCTAGTAATTATTCGCAAAGTATCTGCTTAATACAAACGCTCTAAATGTTTATTTATTGCTATCCATTGGAGGGCTGTTGAATTCAAGCTGATGTCAGCACGTCACAACGCGTCGGGGAGCCATAATAGCACGGGACGTGAGCATCCATGCTCTCCAAGTGCAGTATGCTTCACTGCGGGAGGGAAAGCAACCGAAACTTAAGCTCTTCGACTGCCATCTGTGGGACTGTAGTTTGAACACTTAGGTACCAGTACGGTTTTTATTCGTTGCCAGGCTTTCGCAAAGCACATCAGAACTTCTTCGCCAGTCACCCACCTACATTAGAAATAGTAGGAGAAGGAGCATATAAAACATATCGCTGTGAATTTTTGTTGTCAACCATGGCGACAGCTGTGGCTCGCACTATTGGTCGTATAGTCGTTATGGTAGCGCTGTCACTACCATTTAACTTAATAAACATATAATTATGATAGGAATTTCCCTCAATTACATTTCATCGAAGTTATCAGCCGCTCGCTCCATCAATATTAAGGTCACTCAGACATTATGGCGCCCAAATGCCTGTGTCAGAATGTGCGTGGAGTGACCAAATGGTCAACGAAGAGTCGAGAAGAGCTGCGACACTGCAACGACGCCAAACGCACCTTCCCTGCAGAAAAAAATTATGTTTCATCTTTCTTTCATAAGAATCGGCGGAACACAAAACAGAAACGTGTCTTCACAGAAGCTCTTGCACATGTTCTTCGTGAAGTCGCGGTCAGCTGGAGCGAAAGGCATACGATTTCTAAGTAGGTGAGTGCCTTTCAGATTTGCCTGGCGTGCGCCATACCGTTGGCGAGCGGCGTCGAGGTGCCGAGTCGCTTCAGCGATCGTACGAGCATTTTCTTCCGGGTACATTGGGCGTTGCGCAGCCAGATGGGTTGCAACGCGCTCAACTTGAGGAATACGAGTGGCAGAGCTCGCAGCGGGCGCCGCGAACACGCCGACGGCTTCTGGTTTACGCTGGCGTGTTTCTCGCCAGACGAAAGCGAGGTTCGCCCTTCGACGTCGTTGCCTTTCGGCGCCGCTTACCGCAGTAGCCTTTTTTGTTGGTGTTATTGCAAGCACAGCAGTAGGCGACGTGTAAGCACTACTGATTCATGGTGAAGCTGCACTTCGTAGGCGATGAGGCGTCACAAGGTAATCGACGCGAAAGGCAAACTATGTGCGGAGACTGCGTCGTCACCTCTGCAGAAGGCCTACACAACCTACAGGAGGCTACACCGCGTTGGAGTCTTCGCTGCGCTTAGACAACCGAAGCGCTCATGCTCGGCGCTTATTAGTTTAATGATGCAGTGCTTCACTTCACTACTCTCAAATGGCGGCGCCATTCCTGTCAAAGAGAGCAGATTTACACGTTCGCGCTTACGTCAGGTCCGATACAGGAAACCGACGGTGCACCCGGGCATAAAACACTTTCTTATTATTAAGAAAAACAAGAGCAAGTGAGCGTGGAAGGATTCGGAGGGAGACGGCTAGTGTGGAAGACGGCGCGGGATGGAGGAGATGGTGCCTAGGGTGCGACAGTAGTGGGCTGCCGAATTCCTCGCCGTCCTTTTCCCCTTCTAGAATTGCTGATACTCGATCTGGGCATAACGTCTGTTAGTTAGCTATTAGTTTACTAATGAGATTTGCCGCTGTAAAACCGTATATCAGTTTGATCGTGCTGTGTACGCAATAAAACGACAACGCACGACATGGCCAGGAGGAGCATATGGGCTATTGTTTCCTGAATTGCAGAATAACCTTTTATTGAAAATACCCGAAAATATTCTTCCTGAGTTTCGGTATATATTACGCAGTTCATAGCTAAATGCCTTCTACCAACACCGAAAGAGAGGTAACATGTGTCATTTGTTGATTTAGCATAGGAATACAGGACGAGGAGGAAAAAGTTTAACACGCGACTCGCTTTCTTGTAATAGCACGTGCAGTGGAGAGAGACCATTGTAAGATCTGCGGCCGCAAATATGTCACACATGTGACCTAAATATGTTAAAATGTACACCTATGCATAGGTTCACATATGATGATAGCTGTATGTACAAATTCCAGAAAAAGCCATACCTGGCTTGGCGCAAAATCAATTAGAAATTTTCTGCGTGGTGTTTTCCTCGCACTGATATATTGCTTCCTGAGAATATATTTTTTTCTTTTCGTTGATTATGCTCATTATGCAAGTGTTTCGAGGAATTAGGTAGATAATAAGCACTTATTCATCCTATACGCATAGTATAGACCGCCTGACTCACCTCTTGAATACTTACTAAAATTAAAGGTACATATGTCTAAATACCAGTACAACAAAGTTCTTTTGATTGGCGATTTTAATCTGCCTGGAATAGACTGGGAACGTTTTGATACCTTTTCAACCAATACCAATCATGCATATACTGTGTTTGACATAATGCTCGCATATAATTTGGTACAATTAGTTCATGAATCAGCGCATTATCAAGGCGCCTCTAAATCTTTTTTAGATTTGGTGTTTATTCCTCGTGATTTCGGTACATCCACCGTTGTAATTGATCAAGGGCTGTCTGATCACTGCCTTGTCTCAGGTTCTATTCCCTGGTGCCGCTTTCGCAGACTGCAAACCCGTCCTTTCATTATGTGAAAGACTATACACGTGCCCGTGATGCACGCATTATCGACCACTTAGAAACTTGTCTAACAGATTTTGTTAATACGGATGTTTGCAGTTTGTGGGACCAATTTAAACGCATATGCTTCTACTTCATTGAAAACTTTATACCGTTTAAACGTATGAAGGTGCATAAACATACACCATGGATGACGAGAAGCATCATTCACCTCAAGCGTAAAGCAAAAACATTAAAGAAAAAGCATGCTGATCCCCAACTTATATCCGACACTCTAAATAAACTTGCACGTGCGGTGCTTACTTCGAAAGACTACTACTTCAATACGTCACTCCCAAACTTCATAAAAAATGATCCAAAGAAGTTTTGGAACTATATCAGCGAAAACAAGAAACCCATATCACAGGTTCTTCTCGATGGTTCATTGGTATCTGATCAGACCGCCATTGCACAACACTTCAATGACTATTTCCATAGTGTATTTTCTGCCGATACTGATTCTCTACCCACCAGAAACATGGACCATGCTGTAAATGTAAACTTCATTTCTTATCCTGGCGTCCTTGCTATATTGCTTGACTCTAAGACTAAAACTTCTTGTGGTCCCGACAATATACCGAACATATTTCTTCGTCGCTTTGCCGAGTCTGTTGCTAAATACTTAGTTATTATTTTTCGTGTCTCTCTGCTATCAGCAGAATTGCCAGATGACTGGAAGTCAGCGCGAGTTGTGCCTATATTCAAGAAAGGCGACCGTCTATTAGTACAAAATTATCGCCCGATCTCCTTAACATCTCCGTGTTGTAAACTTATCGAACACATAATAGCTCACAAATTACACGAATTCTTAACAGAAAACACAGTTTTATCAAATCATCAACATGGATTTCGAAAAGGATTTTCTACCACAACACAATTGGTTACTATAGTTCACACCCTTGCAGCTTGTCTAGACACAAACAGTCAAATTAATGTAATATTCCTAGATTACAGCAATAAACGAGGAGAGAGGCGGTTAACCGAGGGTCCCGATTTTTATTAGTCATATCACAAGAAGCCAACAAACACTGACACCAAGGACAACATAGGGGAAATTACTTGTGCTTAATAAATGAAATAAAGAAACGATGAATTAATGGAAATTAAAGTGGAAGAATAAACAACTTGCCGCAGGTGGGAACCGAACCCACAACCTTCGCATTTCGCGTGCGATGCTCTACCAATTGAGCTACCGCGGCGCTGTTTCCCCATCCACTTTCTTGGGTATTTATGTGTACTAGTAGAACCCTGGGAGTGTTAGCCAGTGCCACCACTCACAGACCTTGGCGGCGGACGTGGAACGCCCTTCTTGCCGCAGGCGTCACGAGAACGTGATCTTTTTGGGTGAAGGCAACTGGTCAATAAACCCACACATGCTACCTGAAGGCATCAATGTTGCCGGATTCGAGACCCTCGTTGTGTAATAAACGAGGAGAGAGGGGGTTAACCGAGGGTCCCGATTTTTATTAGTCATATCCCAAGAAGCCAACAAACACTGACACCAAGGACAACATAGGGGAAATTACTTGTGCTTAATAAATGAAATAAAGAAACGATGAATTAATGGAAATTAAAGTGGATGAATAAACAACTTGCCGCAGGTGGGAACCGAACCCACAACCTTCGCATTTCGCGGTGCGATGCTCTACCAATTGAGCTACCGCGGCGCTGTTTCCCCATCCACTTTCTTGGGTATTTATGTGTACTAGTAGAACCCTCGGTTAACCCCCTCTCTCCTCGTTTATTACATAACGAGGGTCTCGAATCCGGCAACATTGATGCCTTCAGGTAGCATGTGTGGGTTTATTGACCAGTTGCCTTCACCCAAAAAGATCACGTTCTCGTGACGCCTGCGGCAAAAAGGGCGTTCCGCGTCCGCCGCCAAGGTCTGTGAGTGGTCGCGCTGGTTAAACACTCCCAGGGTTCTGCTAGTACACATAAATACCCAAGAAAGTGGATGGGGAAACAGCGCCGCGGCAGCTCAATTGGTAGAGCATCGCACCGCGAAATGCGAAGGTTGTGGGTTCGGTTCCCACCTGCGGCAAGTTGTTTTTTCATCCACTCCACTTTAATTTCCATTAATTCATCGTCTCTTTATTTCATTTATTAAGCGCAAGTAATTTCCCCTATGTTGTCCTTGGTGTCAGTGTTTGTTGGCTTCTTGTGATGACTAATAAAAATCGGGACCCTCGGTTAACCCCCTCTCTCCTCTCTCCTCGTTTATTACACAACGAGGGTCTCGAATCCGGCAACATTGATGCCTTCAGGTAGCATGTGTGGGTTTATTGACCAGTTGCCTTCACCCAAAAAGATCACGTTCTCGTGAGGCCTGCGGCAAGAAGGGCGTTCCACGTCCGCCGCCAAGGTCTGTGAGTGGTGGCGCTGGCTATTACACCCAGGGTTCTACTAGTACACATAAATACCCCAGAAAGTGGATGGGGAAACAGCGCCGCGGTAGCTCAATTGGTAGAGCATCGCACGCAAAATGCGAAGGTTGTGGGTTCGGTTCCCACCTGCGGCAAGTTGTTTTTTCATCCACTTTAATTTCCATGAATTCATCGTTTCTTTATTTCATTTATTAAGCACAAGTAATTTCCCCTATGTTGTCCTTGGTGTCAGTGTTTGTTGGCTTCTTGTGATAGATTACAGCAAAGCATTCGATACAGTCCCACACGAAACTAATTACTAAGCTTCGGATGATTGGCATACCACAATTATTCATTTCCTGGATTTCAGACTATCTATACAACCGCAACCAATACGTTCAGGTGGGAGAACAAGTCTCTGGCTGCCTTCCGGTAACTTCTGGCGTTCCGCAGGGGAGCGTACTTGGCCCTCTACTTTTTTTTACTATATATTAACGATATTGTCAATGTCGTTAACACTCCAGTTCAGATTCGTCTATTTGCTGATGACTGTATTTTGTTTGGAGAAGTTACCTGCATTACTGACCAATATGACCTTAACTCTAACTTAGACAACGTGTTGAAATGGTGTGAGCAATGGGGAATGCTTCCTAATGCAACTAAGTGTGTCTATCTCCCCATAACGCGCAAAAAAGTCCCCTTAGACTACACTTACAATTTAGCTGCATCACCTTTACTGAAAGTAATATGCTATAAATATTTAGGCTTAACATTAACGAGTGACTTATCATGCAACTTGCACATAAATAGCATCTGCTCTGCCTCTTTCCGGAAACTATGCCTTCTGCGCCACAAACTCAAGTCTGCTCCGTCTAGTGTTAAACTACTCGCTTACTTTTCCTTAATTAGGCCAAAACTTGAGTATGCCTCCATAGTTTGGGACCCTCACACAAAAATTAACATTAAGAACCTAGAAAGAATTCAAAGAAAAGCAGTGCGATTTATTTACAGTAAATTTAAGGCTATTGACTCCCCCACTGCATTACTAACCGATAACGGTATTGAACTACTACAAATTCGAAGAAAGAAAAGTCGGCTAGAGTTTCTTTCAAACTTAATTAATCATAGGATTGCCTTAGACACCGCAAAATACGTATCCCCCTTGACAAGCAGACCCACTCGGCACCACTACCCTCATTCTCTAACACCTATTTTCGCATGGACTGACACTTTCCGGTACTCTTTTTTTCCACAAACAATAGATGACTGGAATAAACTAACTGAAGCATACCCCCAGCGCCCGTGAGCTGTATTTAATTTGTGTAAATCTTGTTATTTCGTGTATTATTATAGCTGTATTGTAATCAAGTTAAAATTTTTTTTAATCGTCTACCTTACGACGAAACAATTTGTGTGAAAAACGTGTTACACACTTACACATCTTGTTCTTCTGTGTATATCATCTTTGTTTTTTGCTCACCCTGCTTGGACTTCTTGTCCGCAGTATTGTATAAATAAATAAATAAATAAATAAATAAATAAATAAATAAATAAATAAATAAATAAATAAATAAATTTTTCTGCTATACATATGTGCCCTCTTTGAAGGAATGATAGGTGTTGGGAAGTTGCAGGATTAAAGACAAAGAAAGGATATATCGCATGGTATGCTCTCATGTACACGCTATGTGATGTCGCATCCATTTCCAAAACTGTATTACGTAGTCTATATTCACCTTCAACTAATGAAGTTGTCTTATATCTTCTGTATCTTAGGAGAGAATATATTTACTCTGGCGCTAATCTCATGTTTTTATTTTGTAGGAGTAATTCATGCACCAACAAACAACCTCCCTCCTAATTGCCTCGTTACAATGGCTCATGCCCGAAAAAAGCGGTGTATAGTACAGTGGTGCAAAAAGTCAGAGTTGCATAAAATATCGACACTAGGAATGGCTCATACCCCAACAAGCAAGCAAGGACTCGATGGCTGAATATGAATGAGGAAACGAAAAGCAAAAACAAAAGAACAAGCGAAATAAGGAACGAAAAAAGTAGCAAAAGAAAGTACGCAAGAACAAAGATAAAAATGAACAAAGAAAGAACGAACGCAAAGAAGGTGAGAAGAAAAAGAGAACGAAAGAATCTTTAGGTAGCGCATAGGGGCTCGCATGTGTGGTTGAGGAGGTGGACTTGCAGCGTCATAAGTTTACTTCACAATTCCGCTTGCAAGAAGCCTGACTGCACCAATAAATAACTTGATGCATTGCCACATGTGCAGCAAACATGCATACTGTTTGTATATGTTGTTTGTACTTTTACTAATGAATAAATTCTGAAAAATAAATTGCAGATGTTACGGGAGGGTAACATGCGGCGGAAATTTTACAACAATAAAGGGCCCCTATTTCACCGTGTACTGTCATCTTTCCTCTAGCTTTCTTTCCTTTAAGTCAATGCTTAGGCTATTTACCGGTACACCAAGAAATGTGCGCAAGAGGTCAAACGAAAGTGCAAGTGCCGCGCATACCTTGCAAAGAGTTCCGTCGGGCTCCCACAGAAAAATTATCTTTGAAGGTTGTTCGTGCGATAACAGTAGACACGGAAACGTGCACAAGCCCATGGCTGAATTCTGCAAATAGAGGCAAAGACAATAGAAAAGATCCTGACGCTTCCCAGTGAAACAATAATGAACGTTATATTTACAAGTTATGCAGTTACATTTCCGGCATATGACTAGACTGAAAGCCGCGTCGTTACCGCAAGAATGTTTTTGATGTGGTCGATATTAGTCTAAATATTGGAGCAATGCCACACTAGAATAGACAATTTTTACCCGCAATATCCCTAACATGAGGATATATTTAAAATTATCGTTTTCTAATTTTGGTGAGCATCTCAAAACTGTTTAATTCACTTTTTGACTTCCAGAAGAAACATTTATTCACAGGGAACATTAACGACATTATGAAGTGGCACACTACATATCTACGGCAGAAAAACATTTGACGGAGAAAAAATGAGGGACTGATGAAAAATCGATGAGTGTAAATTCTGTACGATTTACATCCTAGCAAGGAAACGTGGTCGAACTATTTCCTTTCCTTTCTTGATTTACTCATTTAATACTCCTCAAAGGGTCCGTGAACCATGGCATTACTTCTGGTGCCTTCGTCATTTCATTTGAGCAATACAGAAGTGCTAACTCGAGATTACAATCGACAATTCCCATCACAACATATGCTCTGATCTTTCAGAAGTAGGCCTTGTACTCCGCTTTATGTCTCTACCATGTTTCAGCTCGCAATTATTACCACTCTAGCAAACTCGCTCACATTCACGCTACCTTACATTGTATATGACTGGAATCAATAATCAAGCTCTTTTAGAAGTATTATTCCTATAAGAATCGCTAAATATAATAGGAATTGGACAATTATGTAAAAATTGCAACAGCGTACTGCAACGCGAATACTTCCCTTGAGCCATATACTTACAATGACAGGTGTAAAAAGTGGACGACAGTATGGTTCCGTTCGGTAAATTCCGTCATACTGACACACTGTTCCTGAATGCAAAACAGAAAAAAAGTAATTTTATTTTGAGGTGAGCGCTAAGCTATTGAAGAAGTGTTCACTACTGCTAGCGGTTAATAAAGCATGATATGCCCACCAACGAGGCGCAATGGCCGTCATTCGCTGCTTACGATAATGTGGAAACTGTAAGACAAAATATGTGTGCTCATCTTCTTTTTTTCAAGAAAGAACTGCCATTACAATACTGATACTAGAACTTCAAACCACTACTGCCGGTGGCCACAGTGTGGTGAATTTTTTTTCTAGAGGTGGCACAAAACAATGACACAGGACCTTTAACCACTTTCGAAAGGAAACTAGAATTTGTTTTTCGATACGTGATTATTTCATCTAGGTGTGCAACATGAAATACAAGTGAAATTTGGCTGAAGTAAAAAAAAATCATTAACCGAGCAACTTTGTGAAGGCGTATGACGAGCGAAACTGCTTTGCACACGATACAGATGCGTCACAGAACCTTGAACAAAGGTACGAGCACATTTGTTGCCATGAGCGGTGGTAATCGTGGTGATAGGTACACACACACATTGTCCTATATATTAATTACATCAGATTCGCATATAGTCTGGACTCCCGAGGAGCGAAGCGCCCACGAAGAGCGACGGCAGGAAGACAGACCGGAATGCAATCGTCACCGGCGGGCGGCAAACACCACCGTGCACCAAACGGCAAGTGCATGCGGGACGTCGCTCTTCGTAGGCGCGTTGCTCGTCTGGAGTCCGGACTATACGCGGCATCCCGATTACGACGACGGAAGAGAAGGGAAATTCTAAGTGGAGAACGGCACCTTGTCGTTCTGGCCTCTTTATAAACATTCGCGTGGACGACCCGGCCACCGCCCCGAGGAGCCACATGAATGCGGACAAGCGTGGCATTATAACGGCACCGCCACCACGGGAGAGTCGAAGGAAAAGAATGCAGACCCGCTAGTGCTTGGAACGGCGACAAAGAGAGGGCGGTGCGAACATAAGCATGGCTAACGCAGGTCGGTCTTTTGTGCTAAGCCTGTTATACTAATAATTGCTCTAACAATTCTTTTAGGCATTTTGTTTGCGTTTTACCGTATACACATTTGATCCCATTCTCTTTTGTAACTTCGTCACCCCTTGTAATGATGTCTTGTAACTAGAATAACCGAAAATTCTGTTCTTATCCTTGATCCTGGGACCTCTTTGGGTCCCAGGTGTTACAAGGGTAGTTCAAGAGGGCGTTACAGGTCTCGGAGCCCACTACCCGGAGTCCCCAAGGGTACGTGCCGTTGCGCTTCCGACTCTTTTTCCACTATCACCAGAATCAGCCCCCATTTTTGTTGAGACAGAACTAAGATGCATGGAACCCTAGCCATAAATAGCTTCGTTGTAATAAGTGGACAGTACTATTTTGGTTTTCTAAAAAACAGTGCCTGATACAAGGCTTTTTGACATCGCCAGTTGCACAGCTGTGAAGGAACCGTTGCAGCCTGTACGCTTCTTTGCTCTATCTTTTCACTTCGAAATCATCAACAAGGATCTGCCACGTGTCCCATATTGCCTATATTGTCACGTACATAATATATGGCCGTTGTGTGGTTTCACCACTTGAACTGAAAGTGAGGACGACCAAGTGAGCTGAGTGGCGATGCCGGCACGTTTTTGCTGTCAGCGATGACGCTAGATTAAAGCTGCGTGCTTTCGATAGATTAAAGTCAATAGTTCTTCAATATCATAGCATAACTGGCAGAGGTGTGCGGTAATCAGTTTCCTGCACTGCAACCAACAAGATTCTGCCAATTGCGATCGCAACACTTTGTAACTGTTGGAAGCGGCCTGGCGAGGTAGCTCGCGGGCCCATGGTTTATTTAGTCCTGCCAGCCATGTTGCCACGGAATCGCAGTAGTTGCAGCTACCGCGGCCGGTCAGGCCGAGTTCCTCAGCTTTTTCTATCCCCGCGCTACATGCTCGTGATCCATATTCTTCTTCAGCGGCTCTGGAGGCCATAGTAGCGCCGCTACAGGGTACCCAAGTAGTGCCAAGCAGGCGTGAAATGTGTGAAAAAGGTGCGTGTTGTCTCGTGCATTGCGACTCGGCATGCGGAGTTGAGGCGTATTGGCCGGTTATGGCGAATGCCGCGACTTGGGTACAGATAGCGCATGTGTTGGTCACTCACGCTGTTGGCATAAAAGTGATGGTCGAGCCTAAGTAACTAGATGCAAAGCCGCTTCTGCAAAGCATAGGTAAGCCAACTATTTGTTAGGGGTTTTTATGTTTCCATGCGAAAAGTGTTCTGTTTCTTCTATTTTGCACTCCGGGTAGCTGGGAACTAGTCAAGCTGACTTCTCAGCTTTTCTCCCGCACTCCCTCACTTCATGAGTGAAATAAAGATTATTATTATTATTATTATTATTATTATTATTATTATTATTATTATTATTATTATTATTATTATTATTATTATTATTATTATTATTATTATTATTATTATTATTGTTATCCTCGGAAGGCGTCACAACAGAACATCAGAAAGATCGCCTGCTGCTGCTTCCAGCAAAGCCTCAAATTCCAATAGCACTGGGGTTCCTGTGGTCACTTGAAGGTGTCGCAAAGATCATGCTTGCGGCGCCACCGTGCCTCCGAGAGTGAAATTTGCGCCTGGTAGTGTCGGTGCGACAGGGTCAATTGTTGATGAGTTAGGTGCCCTCGAACGGAAAGCGGACAGCTTGCGGGGACATGTCCAAGGAAGGAGAGCGGCGAGCGGTAGAACAGCTACATGCGCTTCCCTTTGTACTAGTGAATTCCTTGGAAAGAGGCGTCACGCAGCTGCATTTGATGTGGGGAGGAGGCTCATGACCCCAGTAGAGCTTATATTCTGGGTGCGGCGCGTGCTGACGATCAGTACGGGTTGACGCATAAGATGTAGTGCTACAATACGCGGAATAACGCGACTGTTTAAATGGCGAGAACTGTTCTGAATGAGCTATCGAGGTGGCGTAGTGAGCAAGGACGATTCCCGCACGCGCCTGTGGAAATCGGGGCCGGGGGTGGCAGCCGGAACCTGGAATGCAGCCCGAGCCTGGATTAACACGGCAAGCTGGGCTAGTTGGCGATTGCACAGGTTCAACCGCGAGATTGTGGAAGCCTACTTAATGCATGTAAACTGAGACGCAGGCGTCACCCAGGCCTCTATTACTCTGCAGGGCAAAGCAACTGATTTTTTGAATAGCAAGATAAGCTTACACCCTTGTGAACGTCATTTTCCATGTGTTTACATTTTCTGTACCTAGTAGTCCCTTCTATGAAAAAAAAAACCATTTGTTAGTCTGCGCTCGTATTGTGTACTTCCTGTCGTCTTTCGTCCGGGTTGCGCTGCCCACCCATAGGAACGGAGCCTGGAACCTTGTTGAGGAGAAAGTGGCTCTTCCACTAGATAAACGATACGTCCAACATGTCGGTGTAGAATTCCCAGACACCCTACAAACGTGGGACATCCGCCACACACGTGCGCCTGTGTCACTCTCGACTTAGTAGAGTGGGTGCGCTGAGGTCTGGCTGTGCTCTGTCATTCGGGTCATGAAATTATGGGAAGCAGCACGAAGAGGTAGCCGCCATGCCCACGCCTTATTTAGCAGGCCAGCCATGGTGCCACGGGATCCAGGGAGCTGCGGCTGCCACGGCCACTCAAATCGAACGCCTAGCGTGGTCTCTTCTCGTGCTACATGCTCGTTGACCGTTTTCTTCTTTTCCGGCTCTCGACGCGATAGTGTTGCTGCTCCAGAACAACCCGTAGACATACTGCGCAGCCAGTGATAGCTAGGACAACCACCAGCATCGATCCTTGCTCAGACCATTCGAGAAAGATATCAACGCATACAATGGCCAGCCAGATTGGCTAAACCGCCAGAATAATTGCCAGTGTCAACGAATGGGACGACCACTGGAAGCTCCGGTATGTCTATATCGCCCTTCATGACTAGGCGCACAGCAGGTTTCAAAACCAGGAAGCTAGCTTGGCGACCTTGCAAGGATTTCATTGCAAGCTGCGAAAGAATCATAGAAGTTTGCACCCTCGGGAGCAAGCTGAACGTACGCTCATTTCAAGAAATCAGAGACAAAAAGCGGTGCCATGTTCGATGAGGAGATGTCGCCGTTATTCCGGAGAGAAGACCACGGAGTAAAGGAAGAAAACCCGCGTGTTTATTTGAGGGGGAATAAGCAGTTGTTGCGCATGTTGCGTTAGCAGCCCACCAGGTGCACTAGGTGAATTCCTGAATGAAGGAGCAACAATGGAGCATATGCCGAGGCAGCGGTTTTCGCAGTACGAGAACCCTAGCAACTCTGCATTTCTTGTAACCCACGGCAACCCCTGATTTGACAAGCCGTGGGGAACTAGATCATTGTATTTTGCATGAGCTGCAAAACGCTCGTTCAGTGCCTACGCTGTCCTACATGACTGATTTGACTGATGCCGTCCTCGAAGAAGTCCGGCAGCTGGTGCAACCGCTAGTCACTCCGCTATCCGAGGCCTCTTTCATCATCGTCATTATCAGGCAACTTTTATGTCCACTGCAGGAAAAACGCCTCTTCCTGTGATCTTCAGTTACCCCTGTCCTGCACCAGCTGATTTTAAATGGCGCCTGAAAATATCTTAATTTCATCACCGCAGCTAGTTTTCTACCGTGTTGGACTGTGCTTCAATTCTCTCGGCTCCAATTCCGCAGCTCTAATGGTCAACCGGTCATCCACCTTACGCATTACAGGGCCTGCCCGGCTCAATTTTCAAGATCAATTAGAGTATCGGCTATCCAGGTTTGCTCTCAGATTTGCACCGCTCTTTTCCTGTCTCTTAAAGTTAACATTTCTGGTTCCATCGCTCTTTGCGTGGTCCTTAATTTGTTATCGAGCTTTTTTGTCAAACTCCAAGTTTATGCTCCTTATGTTAGCACAAGTAAAATGCAGCGATTGTGTTCCTTTCTGTACAGTGATAGTGGTAAGCTCCCAGTCAGGATTCAGCAAATCCTGTCCTGTGCACTCTCATCCCAGTTTTATTCTTCCGTAAATTCCTTTCTCTTGATCCTGGTCCCCAGTGAGTAATGGACATAGATAAACGTCCTTTCTTATAGTCTAGAGAGTGGCCAGTGATCATGCACTTGTATTGCCTTGTCAGGTTTTTTTAGTTATCTTTATCGTCCACAGATTAATTTTCAACCTCACTCTTACACTTATGCTGTTTAGGTACTCCATCATTTCCTGTAATTCGTCCCCAGTGTTGTTCAACAGGATAATATCTCCAAACCCCAGGTTGCTGAGATATTCACCGTTCATCCTCACTCCTAAGCTTTCCCAGTTTAACAGCTTGAACACTTCTTCCAAGCATGCAGTGAATAGCTTCGGAACGATTCTATCTCCTTGCCTGACCGCTTTCTTTATTGCGATCTTTCTACTTTTTGTGTCGAGAGCCAGGATTGCAGTGAAATTATTGTAGATATTTTCCTAGGTATTCATTTATGCCTCCTGTACTCCTTTATTACGTAATGTCTCTATGACTGCTGATTTCTATACTGAATCAAATGTCCTTCCACGATCTATGAAAGTCATATAGAGAGGCTGATTGTACTTTGCAGTTTCTCGATTACCTGATTGATGACATGTATATGAACCATTGTAGAGTATCGCTTCCTGAAGTTAGCCTGTTCTCTTGGTTTAAGGAAGTGTTGCTCTTATTCTGTAGGAAATTATTTTACGAATGTGTTATACAATACTGGAAGTAAGCGAATGCACCTATAATTTTCAGTTTTTAACGTCTACCTTGTTGTGGATTAGTGTAATGTCAGCACTCTTCCACTTCCCTGGAACACTTGAAGTTGTGATACATTGCGTATAAAGGGCCACAAGCTTTTCAAACATGATATCTTCTCTATCTTTGAATAAACAGACTGTAATCCCATCTTCTCCTACAGCTTTGCCCCGGGTCATGTCTTGCAAGGCAGTTCTAACTTCATCTTTAGTTATATAAGGAGCCTGTTTATCCTTTGCCCTACTACTTCGAGCGAACGTAGCTTGGCTACACTGGATACTGTACAGGCTATTATAGATTTCTTCCGCTGCTTTTACTACATCTTCCAAATTGCTGATGATATTCCCCTGCTTATCCTTCAGAGCTTAAATCTTGGCTTGTCCCACGCCAAGTTTTTCTTCTCACTGATTTCATGTTGCCTCCATTGTTTAGCCCTTCCTCATTCTTTCTCACATTATAATTATGAATATTATTATTTTCTCCTTGTTCGTCAGGTTTGAGAATTCCGTGAATTCTATCTCATACAACGAGTTAGACACCTTTATGCTTTGTCGTTTCTTTATGAGGTCCTTTGTTACTTCAGAAAGCTTACCTACTGGTTGCCTTGATGGTTGACCTCCCACTTCAATTGCCGCTTCTTAAGCCGGCCTTGTTACGTTTCTTTCTTTACCTCTATGTCCTCTTCATCTCTCTGCTCTAAAGCTGTATATTTGTTTGCAAGCACCAACATAATTTGGTCAGCTTTTGCCTTTAATGCGTCTAGGTTGAGCTGTTTCTTCTTGACTGATTTTATGCTTTCTTTTTTCATATTAAGAGAATTTTTATAGCTCACTAACCTATTACCAATCCACTTTACCGCACATAACACTTCTAGATCCTACACTAAGCTGGGATCAGCAGAGAGTACGAAACTAATTAATTTCTTGCTTCTCCATTAGGGCATTTCTAGGTCAGCTTCCTGTTGCTACGCTTCCTGAAGAAGGTATTCATTATTCGCCGCTTATTCCTTTCCACAAATTCTACCAACGTCTATCCTTTAGATTTTCTAGAATCGATGCCGTAGTAGCCAATTGTCTGTTCACCAGCCTGCCTTTCCCCACTTTTGCAAGTCGCTCATGACGACAGTAGACTGAGTCAGCGCTTACGCATCGCTAATTAAACTCCACATAAAACTGTTCTATTTCATCGTCATCGTGAGTGGAGGTGGAAGCATATGCTTGTACTACCTTTATTCTACACATCCTACTCAGCTTTATTACGTCTACTGCTACCCTATTAATAATGCTGCAGAATTCGTCAATGTCGCCCCATATGCCCTTATAAATTAACAGTCGGTGCCATTTCGGTCTCTTATATGGAAGTCCACTGTTGCAGAGGACGTGGCCATCAGTCAGCACACTATAAGCCTCCCCTGTTCTTGTAACCTCATTACGGCCAATATTATCCCATGCAATGCCTGATAATTCCTCAAAGTGTCCTGGTAAGCTAGCTTCACTCGAGAGGGTTCATGTGCTGCACGTTGCCAGGTTTAGTTTCGAGTGGTGGCCTCTCGGGGTCTAGAGGTTCTTAGCACCATCTAGCATGTCACAAGTCTGACTGTAGCCGTGGTTGCTCCACAGCCACTGCGAAATGATGGCCGTGGGTTAATTATAGAGGTTATTAGGGAGGTACTGGGTAAATACTGCACAACGCAGGCCAATTTCTTTTCTGTTGAGGGAGTGTCTTTGTATAAGCTCACAACCCTTTTACGTACACATAAGCCTTACGCGCCTTAATGCCGGCAGTCAGCTATCCATCCAAGAAAGGTATGACGCAGTATTTCTCGAGCCAGCTTCATTACGCAAGCCCAAATATACGCGTGCAGAAAGTCAGATTGGGGTAGGCTTCTGAAAACGAGCCACCATTGTTATCAGACAAGCCACCTATATCAAGAGTACTTATACCGGCACATATGCTGGCTTCTGCCAAGAGGCACGTCGACCCCATGATGGTGAGGAGCCCCTAGCTATTGCTAAGTACTTGGAAAGCCAGCAGTCCCCAGCTCATCCGAGCCATCGGTCTCGCTCTCATCTCCTCGGCACTCAATGTTACTTGGCCAACGCTCGACCTTTGCTCATGGTGTTGGTGGCAAATCAAGTAGGTGGCCTGGTCCACGCCGCTGAAACCAGCTGCCGTGACATCCGGGGTTGGGTCGCTGTTGACATATATATAAGACATACTGCTGGTACGATACCTTTACCAACCGTCGACTAATTCTTTTCACAGCCGCATGCCGTCGGCGCCAATCGTGTTTCTCTTGATGCCCCGCTCAAGTCGACTATTACCAGGTTTATCTTCGGTTTACCTTCGACAATTACTTTCGTTTACGCTGGTGCCGGTCATCTTATTGTGAGTGCCGAGCTAGCTGCCGAATTGTTAAATCTCACGACCCCATTGCACAAACCAAGGCGCCCTACAGCAGGTGGTCATCTTTTGACGCCAATTGGGAGAAGGCGCTATGCTCCAAATTCGTTAGTCACCGTACGTTGCCTCCTTCATCTATTTAGGCGGGTGTTCCCGGAAAGTTTTGCTTGGGATAAATTTTCGTGACGAGCGCCGAGCAGTTATGGATTTTGCGTTTTCGGACAGCTGCTTCTGACAACGTTACCTGACAGCCCCATCCACGGAATACATTATGTTAATGCGCACAAGACAGTACTGCGATTCGTAGATGGCTTTGAGGCACTGCCGCTGCTAACCAGTATGTCCGTAACAGTTCATAGCGACTGCAATCATAGCAATAGCGGCATCGCTGAAGCAAACCTATTGGTGCTTTTGATACGGCAAGACTGCGTCGTCCATGACATCATTGGACTGAACAGCAATACGACTAAGGTTTTAGTTACAATCTTCAGCGGTGAATACCAACACCTGGTAAAACAAACGGCTATCACTCACTTTGAAGACATTTTCGATGCTCCAGATACTATACTCGCGGAGGTTTCTGCAGCCTTCAAAAACGATATTGCGTTTATAATTACAGTTGACAAAAATCATAAGCGTTGAGTAACAGCGAAAAATTGTAAACAGTGTTTTATGCATGTTCACCAACAAATGTGGCACCGCAAATTTAGCTGAAGTAAAGCAGACCCCATCACGAAGGACTGTAATAAAAGAGACACGAATGCGCCGATATTTCGTCAGCACGCCTGCCGAATGTTACAAAAGGAGCAAGAGACGATTCTCTTTAATGCGAAGCAAACGATCGACGACGAGGTAGTTTAATCCTCGAACAGACTATTGCCGTCCCTCGCAGTACTTGAGAAGAAAAAACAGAACGACTTTCTTCCATTTTGTCTCAGTTACCGCAAACTGAACAAGCTGACAGGAAAAGATGTCTACTCTCTTCCCTGCATAGACGACGCTAGGCATCCGTGGACATGCTCGTCGATGAACTCTTATCAATGAATTAACGAAGCATATACTGGCATGTCGAACTTCACGAATGTGATCGCGAAAACAGCGCACCTGCTATCTTACAAACGATGGACAACTTGCTACATGAGAATCGTGTTTCTTGACTTAGACGACGTTGTTGTTTTTCCTCAGACATTTGCGGAACACTTGAAGCGACTTGAGTCAATTTTACCAGCAATTAGGTCAGCAGCTAGTTTACTTAAAGCAGAGAAATCTCATTTTAGTTATCGAGAGCAGACGTTCCTCGGCCATGCTGTTAGCCATAATGGCGTTTTCTAAGATTGCAGGGCGTTTAACCCTTTTATCAAACAAGGGTATCCCGTTTCTCGTGCTCCAGAGCAGACGCGCTCTTAGAATTTCAGCAGCTCTTCCAGGCACCGTCCTTACGTGGACGCATTGATGAAGGTAGCGACACTTAACTGCACACTGAGCTGCCACATGCAGTTAATTATGCAGTGGCAAGCTTGCGTTAAGGGTGCTATTGCTTACGCTAATGCATTTTAACAGCTGAAGAAGCAAACTACTGTACCACTGAATATGAATGCTTAACTTTTTGTTTGGACGATAGCTAAGTTCTAGCCGTATTGATAGAGGCGTCTGTTCAGAGCGGTTACCGACCATCATACCCTCTATTGGCTAGCCACTCTCAAAAGACCGTTTCGCACGTCTCGCCAGGTTGAGCCTTTGTCTTTGATGAGAATTTGACTTAACAGTCGTCTACAAGTATGGTTGTAGGCAGACTGATGTTGGGTGCCTTTCGCGTGCTCCACTTTCAACGGCGTCGAGTGATACCCTGAAGAGGGTCGTCTTCTATGCACTGTCAATATATCTGACTAGGCTCAGTAGAGCGGGAGGATTTGTAAGGATCGACTATATTGAAAGCCGGTCCTCACATCCCCGGACTCGTCAACACTGGTCTAAGTTCAACCAGAAAGCCGAGAGTTGCGTAAAAACTCGTCGCAATTGCCAGCGTCGAAATGTTTCACCTAGTTCCCAGCCCATTTCCTGAAGCCTGTTGCCCCACCAACATAAGAATTTCAACAAATCGGCGTGGAGTTTCTCGCGCAGTTGCCCAAGTCTTTTGCCGGACACCGCTGCATCGTAGTTGCCATCGATTTTCTGACGCGGTAGAGCCATACTAAAGCCCTTCAGCGAGCCACTGCCCGTAATATTACCCGCCTTTTCATTGAAAGCCACGTCCTCTGGCATGGTGAATCAACCAGCAGCAGTCACAGCGACCACGTTACTGCTTTTACAGCAGACATGATGCAAGACGTAATGACGCTTTGTGGAACAGCTCATCGCCGAGCCGCCGCATATCATCCTCAGGACAATGACCTCACATTGAGGTTGAAAAGGACGATCACTGACACGGCTTCCATGCATGTCGACTGCGAAATCAAGAACTGGGACGACGTGTAGCCTTATGCTATGTTCGCATACAAAACTGGTGTTCTAGAAACTACTCCATTCATTTTTTTCCGGTCGCTCCATGCACCTGAGGTAACTACTATGCTGGTAGCCGTAGTCTTATCCGATTGATCCGATATTATCATTGATGCGGATGAACTTACGCAACTCTCATACGCATCGCGCAGGCTTAAACGTCAATGAATTCAGAATATGCAATGCACGAACTCCCAGAGGTATAACGCTCACGATCCCAAGGTTAGCTGCCAACCTGGTAATCAAGTATGCGTTTGGACACCCATTCGCCACTACAATCGATCGGGAAAGTTACTGCACCGCTACTTCGGTGTTTATAGAGCCCGGCGTCGTTTCAGCGACATCAACTAGAAAGTTCCCCTTGAAGGCACATATTGGCGATGCCGTCAAGTGCAGCAGAAGGGCATTGTATATTTCTGCACGATGAAATCGCATCACCCCCTTTGACGAGGTCATCTCAATTCCACTCTCTTTCCGCCTTCTTGCGGCCTGAAAGAGAGTGGAAGTTAGAATACCTTTTCGCAAACTTAATCAGTATTACATTGTGTGAACTTTGTATTTTTTCTTTCTATAATGCATCTGAAGCAGCTAGACAATGCTTTCTGGAATGGGTGTATGTAGATGCAGAAAAGTTGGCCGTTTTGTGGAATTACAGCTTTTTCGAAAGGTGAAAGTAACAAAGTGAGTGTAAATGACAAAGAGGACGCGTGGTTGGCGAATCCGTCGGATTGAAGCTATGTGCTTGTTTTACTTAATAGTTAAATATTAGTTATTTAAATTATTCATTATTAGATAACGTATAAGTTAATAGCTCTTGCATATAATGACGTAACCATAAGATCATGTTTGAGAAGAAGCGGAAAGCTCCTGCAACAATGCTCAATTAAACAGGCGTTTTCGTAATATTTGACCTACAAAATAGAAAGTATAAACAGAGTGCAGAATTTAGGATCCTGATAGTTTGCTTCGCTGAGATGTCTGGGGTTTCTGATCTTCAACTTACCCCTTGTAGACCGTCCAATTTGGTGCTAAATATATAATGGCTTTCTTTATATATATCTACTAGAAACGCTTGAACTTTCGCTAAAGTAACGATTTATTTTACTCACCTCGTATGAAGAACAGAACTGTTAAAAAACGCACAATAGTAGAAATCTTCAGCATAAAAAACGTTAGAAGAGGTTGGCTAGCAAACATTTCAATAGCTGATGAAGTAGTTCAGTATGCAACATTGGGCGAAGACCTGCTATTTGAAAGAGTTCTTCTTGCCGTTGATTCCCCTTCAGGACAAGGGTTATTGTAAATGACAACTGTGTCAAGCTGCTTGAAGCTTCGCTTTAACCCCTGCGTTCTATCCATTGTTCCACTCTGCAGAAGCTGTCAAACCCACGCAGAACTGCGTAAGCAGTTGCATTTGCTGACCGAATAGCTCTAGTACACTACACGCATGACGACATGGCATTTCTTCAGTCGTAACAGAAGCTTCATCCTCATCTGTAAAATGTATGTAAAAATATGAAATGCGCAGGCCAAAATCGCTTAAGCTCTCCGATGTTTGCTGCTAGGTTTGAACAGATTCCCCAGTTCTACAGCATATGCGCTGGAAGTAAACTGCCATTTCTGGCCTTCTTTTCCTAAATGCGATAGCACGGGCGCACGTAGGAAAATGGAAGCAAATAACACGCTTAGATTAGCGTGTTGTAATTCCTTCCGTGCATTTTCGACGCATCACGGAATGTCGACGAGTAACACAAAATACTGGCTTCAGCCTGCACACATATACTACCAAGCCAAGCAAAACAATATTTCGAGCCCTAAAGTTTTACATTTAGCTTCGGAAATGCGGTAAGATTCACGCTTCACTGTGGTGTCAAATCAAACCCATTTTCTTTGTGGTGCTGCACATCTCTGTCAGCATGCGCTTTGCAGAGAAGGCAGACAATTGACGTAAAAATGAGAGTTGGAAAATTTACACAACATGATTGCGTTATATTTTAGCACCAAGTGCAAGCCTATATTATTTATTTATTTACCTATTTATTTTCTATTTATTTATTTACTCATTTAATAATCCATTCATTACTGTGATAAGAACTATGTGTACAATCTAGGCGAATTGCCGCCGTCTTCATTCGTCTCGGTGTCACCGTGTTCAACCGTATAAAATCCAAGTGCGATAACATCGTAACTGAGCGCCGAATGCGGTAGTAGAGAGCGGCAGTTCACGAGAAGCGGAGAAGGATGGTGACTTGATGTGTCGTTGTCTTCTCGGGCTTTCAAGGAAGAAAGGCGGGGAGAGTGCTCCCCACTTTCCACGTGCGCAAGGTAGGAAGCGCGAAAATTCGCACAAAATAGGATGCGCACGGCCGCGCGCATCCGATTTTTGGGGCAATCTACGCTGGATTTAAAGGCTAGAAGAGTAAAGTTTATTGTACGAAGGAACTCCGTGGCGTTAATCTCGGGTGGAGCCTTCTTGTAGAGCCCCAATGGCCGTACCGGCTCGCCGGGCCTGGTGCCAGCTCGGAAAGCCGTGCCTCCCAAGACCACGTCGTCAGTGTTTGTGATGAGCTCACCAGCCTAGATACTGCCTGGGCTGGGCGCTCCGTACACTGGTAAGTAATGTGGGTCAGTGTGGCTGTGTGGTCGTTACACCAGGGACATATCCTTGTTGTGCATACCTCTGAAAAGATTGCGTGCAGTCTCGATATGTGCGGGTGTGTGTTTGTTTGAAGGCGGCGCCAGTCCCTGGCTTGTTGGCTGCTTAAGTTGGGACGGGGAAGAGGGCACTTTCGTCTGGTCAGACGCTGGTGCTCCAAAATTGTCCTGCCAGTGATAGTTTCCTCATGGTAATCTGAAGGGGGTCCCGAGGAGGGTTCTGCAGCTCGGCCGGCAAGCCCTCGAGCTACACAGTTCGCCTCCCCGTTGCCCCCAGGCCCGTGTGCTCCGGGCACCAGGTGATGGCATGGTCCTCAGTCAATCCAGGGCCCAGGATATCAATGATGCACCTGGGCAGTGTGCCTCTGAGGTATAACCGACAGGCGGCTTGTGAATCTATCAGGATGTATGCGGGGCGACCCCTTCGCTCTGCTTCTCTTATTGCGAGGGCTATGGCTGCTGCCTCCGCGGTGGCGCTTCATCTGGTTCGCATAGACGCGCAGGACACCGCCTTGCTTTGGTTGGTTACTGCCGTTGTGAATGCCTGTTTTCTGGGGCCTTTTAGTGGTGTAGAGTAAAGGCTAGCGTCGGCGTAGTAGGTATCAGGATCGCTCGTTCTCTGGAGGAGTTTCCGCGCACGCGCTTGCTGCCGCTTTTGGTTGTAGAGCGCATGCATGTTCTTGGGGACCGGTTCCACGATTATACGTTCCCGTAGGTGCATCGGTACGATCGCCGTTTCGTCTTCGCAGTATAGGAGGGTGAGTGGGTATCCCAGTCTTCGCAGCAGTTTTCTGCCCTGGTGTGTGGTGTTGAGTTGTTCTCTTTGTGCGATTGGCGTGGCGGCGGCCATTTCATCATATGTGTTATTTATGCCAATCGACATGAGTCTGTCTGTGCTCGTGCCGTCGGGAAGCTGCAGTGCAGCTTTGCATGCGATTCTAATGAGCTTGTCGGTGTGTTCTATTTCGCTCTTGCGTGCGGCTTGAAAGGGCAAGGCGAAGGTGATTCGGCTGAGGACGAAGGTCTGTACGAGGCGTAGTGTCTCGACTTCTGTCATTCCATCTTTGCTTCTTGCTATTCTAGCTATGAGGGTTGTAATACTCTTGACAGTGTGTATGAGTTTGTCTATTGCCGTCTTTACGCTGTTGTTTTCTTGAACGTGCATGCCCAGGATTCGCGCTACCGGGCTCCTGTTGATGCCCAGTCCGGCAATCGTCAGGTTAAAGGGGGGCCGCACGGTTGGGCTGGGTGCGCAGTGGTCTTATTTGCAGGTATTCTGATTTGTTGGGGGCGCAGGTCATACCTACTGCCTGAAGGTAGCTTTGAATCTTGCCTATAGCGGTTTGCAGTACATCTTGCTGTTCTCCATAGGAGCCCTTGGTTGCCCATAGTGTAATGTCATCGGCTTAAAAGGCACAGCCTAGGTTCGGTATATCCTCCAGCTGTCAGACTAGTTTTCGGAGGCCGATGTTAAAAAGGAACGGGGACAGGATGGAACCCTGGGGCGTGCCCTTCAGTGGGAGGTCGTATGGTGGTGAGTTTCTGCCGGCCATGCCAATCTGTGCCTTGCGATTGCCAAGGAATGCAGAAACACAGTGGAATATGCGCTCCCCGCATGCAATCGCTGGGAGACCGTCTAGTATGGAAGAATGTGCGGTGTTGTCGAAGGCTTTTTCGATGTCGAGCGCAACAAGTAAGTTGTTGAGGCTACCTGGAGGTGGGTTGAGCACCTCCTCTTTGAGCAATAAGAATGTGTCCTGGGCAGACATCCCTCGCCTGAATCCGTACATAGATGTTGGTAGGAGCCCCCCTTCCTCTGTGTATTGTTCGAGACGGGCGAGTGTAACTTTTTCAAAGATTTTGCCCATGCAGGATGTCAGTGAGATTGGTCGCAGCTGATCAAGGCTTCTAGGCTTTCCTGGTTTGGGTATGAGTGCAATCTGTGCCAGTGTCCATTCTGTGGGTAGTTTTCCATTCGGTGTCCAGATTTCCTGATTGAAGTGGTCCGTGATGGCTTGTAATGTGCCAGTGCTAAGGTTCCGTATCATGGCGCTTGCAATGCAGTCCAATCCGGGTGCTGTGTTCCTTTTGAAGCTTTGTGCCACTGCATACCCCTCCGCAAAGATGATGGGTGCGTCCAGCTCGTGGTTGGGTGCTCCTTTGTATTCTGACTTGGTATCGGATTTGTGCCTCACTTGCGTTCTCCCGTGTACCGCTGTTTCAGTTCTTGTATTAACTGATCCTGTTCCCCTTGAAATTCCCCTGCTAATCGTCGGAGGGCAGTGTTTGTTTCAGTTCTTGGGGTAGAGGGGTCTAAAAAACTCCGTAGGATGTTCCATGTCTTTTTCGGGCTTAATGTACCTCTTAAGGAATCACAGAATGTACGCCAATCGTTGTGGTAGAGTTCTTGGGCGTATGCGTTTGCTTTCTCTGTGATTTCGCTATTCGGATTCTGAGTTTTCTGTTTAGCTTCTGTCGGCGCCACCGCTTGGTGAGGACCCGACAAGCTTCCCAAAGGTGTGTGAAGTGGTTGCCAATGGCGGGGGTGTCTGCCGTAGTTTGATATATTTTAGTGTTTTCCTCATAGATTCCCTTGAGGTAATGAGTCCATTCAGTTATTGTTTCTGGTTTGGGCCCATTTTCTACTTGCTGTTGCTCTCGATACTTAGTCCAGTTAGTGAGTTTGGCTTTCCCGAGCGGGCGTCGTAGTTGAGCTGCTTCGTAGGTTATTTCCACTATATTGTGATCGCTTCCCAGGGTGTCGTCTAACACATTCCAGTGCATGGCTGTGGCATTGTTGGTGATTGTAAGGTCGGGTGTGGTATCCCTGGTTACGCTATTTCCCAAACGGGTTGGCCTGCCCGGTGTCGTGAGGAGTATGTAGTCATATCGCTGTACAGCCTCAAGGAGTCTCGTACCTTTGGGTCTGTCTTTGGCATATCCCCATGTCGTGTGCCATGCGTTGAAATCCCCTGTGATGATTAAGCAGTCGCGTGGCTGAAGCATGGTGTTCAGATGTTGGAAGACGTGGCCAAACTCTGCTTTCCGGTCTTGCGGGGGACTATATAGGTTGCATATTACCTGCTTTGGTCGTCCCTTTTTGGCTGGCCAGTTCGTGACTATGTGATGTGGAGTTTGTTCGTGTGTTACCGTCGTAAGTGTTGCTGCCAATTCCTACCGGACAAGTGTCGCTACCTTCGGGTGGTTTGGCTCTATGTGTAATCTGTAGCCCGTAATCGCCTTGGGCCTAGCTCCCACCTCCTGCAAGAAGATTATGTCTGAAGGTATCAGCGCCGCCTGTATGTATAGTGTGAGTGAAGCGTGTTTGTTGTGCAAGGAGCGATACTTCCAGGACCATATTGTGAGATTATCTTTTGTTCGAGGCCGCCCATTTGCCATGATAAGAGGTGGTGGTTGTGCTTTCAGTGTCTGAGGTTAGCATGCTTTTGTCAACGGACTCCTGGGAACGCTGTTTGGTGTGCCTACGTTTATGCTTCGATTCTTTGTTAAGGGTTTCCTGAACGTATCGCGTTAGTTCCTGAAATTCTACCAAGAACTGCTGCATTTGTACGTGAGTTTGCTGCTGTATTTGTTGTTGAATTTGTTGTAGTTGTTGTTGTACCGTGAGGTTTGCTTCTGGTCGTTGTGTCCCTGTGTGAACTACAGTATCTCGAGGTGGTGTAGGTTGTTGCTGTGTGTGCCTGTTTGGTGGTTCTTCGTTTGGGCTACTTATTTGCTGTTGTGTAGCCTGTACTATGGGTCTTGTGGTTCCCATAAGCTGGGCCAGCTGTTTTTCGAGGTAGGCTATTTTGCTCTCATATCTGTCTAGGCGTTGTTTAAGTTGTTTGCCTTCTGGGATTACCCTTTCATATTCAACGTTTTGTGTGATGGGTGTAGTATATGCAGGTTTTGGAGCCACAACCTCCGCCCAGCTTCCCTTGGCTGGTGTATTGATGGTTCCCGCCGAAGCTTTTGCCACCTGCTGCTGGCGAATTGTTGTGGTGGTTTTTCTGCTGAGTTGGTGTTTGTGCCTTGTTCCTTGGTGGCGTTCGGGGTCGTTGGCCCGGGGACCGCGAGCGCGACCGGGAGTGGCGCTTGTCGTCGCCCGACTTGTAGGCTTCTTCTTCCTCTTCAGAGCAGAACCAGCGTATGTTCTTCGCCCTCTGTGGGTGGTTGTTGTTGTCATGGGGGGTCTTGTGGGCGTGGTTGGCCTCCTGTTGTGGCTGTCGAGGTTTCTTTGGCTTAAGTCTCTTTTTACAAGTTGGGTCCCCTGTGGGAGGGGCCTCCCCACACGAGGCGCAACTAACAGCGCATGGGTGTCCATCTGTTGGATCTCTCAGTCCACACAGCCAGCAAATACGGCGGTCCGGATTTGTGGGTCTGAATGGGTAGCAACGGAGCTCCCCTCCATAATAATAGACTGTTCGAGGTAGCGTGGGACCGAAAAAGGTGATGGCTGCACTATTGGTTGTGCTGATGATTCGGGCTGTGATGATCTCTACCCCATGCCTTTTCACTCGGAGATGGGCCATGGGAGCGTCCGTCGAGGTGTTCATCGGTACACCGTGAATGGCCCATCTTAGAGTGTCGTCTCCGTTTGCAGCGTAGGCGCGGATGGCGTGAGCCCTGCCGTTCAGTACGAGCTTGCGTATGAGGCGGGCTTTGTCCGTAATTTCCTCGTATTTGGTCGATGGGATCGCTATGTTTGATCCAGGATTAATTCTAAGGATGAATTGGTCATCTTTGAAGCTTGCTTCACATTCCTCTATGATTGCTTGTGCAAGCGTGGGAGTGAGAATGTTCCTCAGAGGGAGGTCCTGGTTCGGGCAAATGACGATTTTGTAATCGTCCCTCGGCAATGGCGGTAGTTTAGGCAATTTCTTATAGGTTTACGTGCTCGTCTGAAATTGGTTTTGGGACCCCGAGTCGCCACATCTCCACTCCAATGCCTCTTGTTTACGTTGTTTGGTGGATTTCACTGCCTGCCAGTTAGCTTTCTCTTTTTCACGGGAGTAAGAGTAAGTGTCTTGACTCACGGAGTCATAGTAGTCTTGAGCTTGTTCCATTTGGTTGTCCGCTATTCCATCCTGCTGTAGGTGGTGAAATTCTCGCTCGGTTGCCGCGTCGAGAGCCATGGCGCTCGGCTTTCACCCCTCCGACATTCGACACTCCATACTTCCGGCGCAGGAGTCTCCGGCGTCGGTGAAGCTGCCGTCGGCTCACCGCGTCGGCGTTGCGTTAGCCTTCACGTGGTTGCGAGCTGTCTGGAATCCTCCTGTCCTTCCAAGAACACGTAGGCCCATCTGGATGACGACCAGGTGTTCCCAGGAACATTGTGAAGCTGGCGGTAAAGTTTTCCAGGCGCTCTCAAGTGAAAATCCACTGAAACATCATGAAAATGCAGAGCGCGGAGAGAGCACGTTGGTACTTCTTCGCGCATCTAGCGGCTCCGATTTAAAGGCTAGGTGACCTGAAATAGCTCTAAGCTTTGTGGGCACTATATCTTACCGCCTTTGGTTTGTATTGAAGCGGGAGGCAGCACGACGGTCAATTCGCTCGCTGCTGCTGCCACGCTTCCTCACTCCAGCGTTTTGACAGGGAGTTTCAGCGGTCATCGAGTGACACGTGTTCATGTTTGGTTGTGTGTGTGTCACGCCATGATTGCTAATTTATGTTAGCGAAGGTTTACATAAATATACGGTTGATAAAAATACTATCCTTACTTCATACATCTCTCTACTAATTTGCTATCGCTATCGATGCTTCGCCTTTCGGCGAAACTGCGCCCTTTTTTTAATCTAATAACTCCCGTAAACTATTTATATCACAGGCATGTAATAACATATTTGGCTACTGGGCGTGGATAAGCTGAAGGTAATGTGCTTGCCGACAAAACAGCCGCATCATTTGTATCTGAAGTTACAAATCCTGCAGCTGCTGCCCCTCTCACAGATCTGAAGCCTTTCCTATGAAAGAAACTGCGAAGCCACTCGCAAGGCTTGTGCGATGACGAAAGGGGTAATAAGTTTGGGATAATTAACAAACGATTAGTTTCCTGGTCTACACAATGAAAACACGACGATGTCCTACTTAGCCGGCTGAGTATCGAACATACGTATGGCATCCACAATTTTCTGTTCACTGGTAATGAACCCCCAAAGTATGGCGTATGTGGGGAGAAATTGACCTGTCTACTGAAGCGTCGGAAACAGGCTGTGGGAAAATAAAAAGAACACTTTTCTTGTATGCTGACAGCAACTCCCTCTCCATCCAGTCACGTTTCTTAGTGCTGAGTCATCCTAAGGCGAAACTTTCATAGCGGACCCCCCTGAGACTCTCTTAGTGACTGTGGCTGCTACCTGCTGCTGGTGTCTCGCCGAATAATTCACACAAGGATGGATGGATGGATGGATGGATGGATGGATGGATGTTATTATCGTCCCCTTTGGAACGGGGCAGGGGGTTGCGCCACCAAGCTCTTGCTATTATACGGCCTAATGTCCTGCCTAGGTTAAACAATGAAAAAAGAAAAAAAAACAATATGAACTACCACGTCCAAATTTTCTGATCTGCTATTGCAAACTGTGCTTGTGTACGTCTCCGTCTTTTGTCGTTTCCCTACTTTTCTTTCACCAATCCTCCAATCGCCTCTTAAAAATGCCTATTGCGGACATGTTTACTTTACCACTTCTCCCGCTGCACACAAGGCCTGCAAGGAGGCCAGTGGTGCCTATATCGACCACTGGGCAGACGTCTTCACATTCTAATAAAACATGCTCCGTCGTTTCCCTAGCTTTACCGTAGCAAGCACATGCTTCTTCATCCTTCTTATATCTCGCTTTATAGTTGCGTGTTCTAAGGCATCCCGATCTCGCTTCGAAAATTAACGAGCTTCCCTTTGAGTTATCATAAATGGTTTCTTTCCTGATTTCATTTTGTCCTCGTAAGTAGTTACTCATGGCAGGTTTATTTTTCATTGCCGCCACCCACGAGATTATTTCAGCCTCTCTGACTTTCCGCTTGACCTTCTTTGTTGCTGTGTTGCCCACCATACAGGCCGCATACTTGCTGGTAAGCTTCCTAGTTCTTTTCCTCCACTGTGAATAAATGTTTTTCCTGTACACCCTCCCAGCCCACTTACTTTCTTCAATATTACTCAGCCGTTCTTTATACTGAATTTTACTGCGAGCTTACCTCACTTCAAAACTAGTCTAGCCCATATCACCCTGCACAGCTTCATTTATAGTCTTCCCGTGAGCGCCCAATGCGAGGCGACCCACTGATCTTTGGTTCTCGTTGAGTCCTGATTATACCCCTGATTTAAATCAAACAACTGCATTTCCAAAAGTAAGTCCTGGAACCATTAAACCTTTCCACATACCTCCGAGGACCTCGTACCTATTGTATCCCCATAGCGCTCTGTGCTTAGTTGTGGCTGCATTTCTCTTACGCTTTACTGCTGTGCTTTTTTCCTGTGTTTCCATATATCTGTTGCCTTCGTTCATCCATATACCAAGGTATTTACATTCTGTTACCCGAGGTATTTCATGGCCCTGTGTCTCCACTGTCTGTTCGCTGTTTTGGAAAGACTATGGAATGGCCACGCCATCTAGGAGCGGTGCCTTCCACTACTTCACCCGCAGCAGCGGAAGGAAGAGGGGCAGCCAGCCTGCGCGTGCGGGCCGTGCGCCAATGGTATGGATGGCGAGGAGTCCGCGGCGCAGACAGCCGCGATGACATGGTAGATAAGGCTCCGGAGATGATGTTATCACGTTGCGCACACATTTCTCCGCCTGGAAAACATGTGGGCAGTCACATCTGAACCGCCAAGAGCCGGTCGTTAACCCCAAAGAAAGGGCACAGAAAGCCAGCTTGTCTTTCTCAAAGCCTATAAAGCTGGTTCAGTTCAAAGGTGGTTTGCATAAGCGAGCTCTTCGTTCGCGGCATCCTGGTGCGCGTGAACACTGCCTCGTAAGCTTTGCTCTATATAGATTCCACCAAGGCACGTTGGACCTGCTGCATTTTTATTACGATAGCAATTATACGGACACTGCAAACGAATTTTGCCGTCGTTGTCGCCTTGAAGTTCCGCATACATGTCGGAGTATGTATGCTATATGCCATGTCATGCTATATGACACGCGGTACATGCTGGTTATCCTGCCACACCATTCGATCACTAAAGTGCCCCGCACCATGTCTTAAATTCTTGACGAAATTATTAAATAATATTGATTATTATTGAATATCCGTCTCTTTTAGATAAAGCGACAGTCATCCGGGAAACATCGAAATTTATATAGGGCCTGGGATAACACTAAGTCTTTCTTGATATAAGCAGCAGAAGGAACACAAAACTGTCACCGCTTGCGTGTCCCGCGCATAGCTAAAACTAAGGAATAGTTGCAAACAAGCTATAAAAATGGTGTGCCGCGGTCGCTATGTGACTTTGCCAGACACCACGTATGAAGGTTTCCTTAGCGCACTGGCGATTGAATTACGAGGAGTACGGCATCCAAGAACTGACGGTAACATTTCAGTACTCCAACGGTGAGATATTATTCCGATGGCATATAAGAGGGCTCTTAACCAAGAACAGGGTAATTGAAAGTTTAGATAGTCAACCGAAAGGAATAAGAAAGAAAATGAGAGAAACAGAAAGAGCGAATTGTATGAAAAGAATGGAAACAAAATAGACCATGGATATTTACAAGAATGAGAAAAAAAATTAGAAGGGTAAATTTGTACGATAACACGAAGGGAAGTTCCTTGCTATTTGAGGCTCGAGCAGGTTGCCTAAGGATAAAAAAATATCGCAGCAAATATTCCCGATCAGATGAGGCAATTCTACGTTGCAGAAAAAAGCCGGAGACCCCCGAGCACCTAGGCGCAGAGTAGTGCGGACGTGCCCACATCAGCTCCCATTTTTCAAGCTTTTCCTCTGTTTCTACGAAGCAAACCAATGAAAACTATACCTTTTTTGAAGCGGCAAGTTCCGAGGAATGCGCAGATAGTGAACTCTTATCGATGGGCGGAGTTTTTGCCATTTTTTGAGACCTTCAATTTCCGAGCACGCCGAGAGAGTGCCAACCCTAACGAGCTACGCCTAATTACGGCGGGACAGCGCGAGAAAACATAGGCCTAATCCCATTCCTGCACGGACTAAAGGCCTTGCATACGAACTACTTACCAACGGAAACCATATCCGGGAGCATAGTCATCGAGGGGTTGGAAATCATCCTGGAGAAGCTCAATGAATTGCGACGGACGACCGCCCTCGACAGCAAGCGAAAACAACCAACGAGTACGACGTCATATGGTGGGAAACGTGACACCAAGATTATGCCGGCTGGCATCCGCACGGCCAACTCTCCGGTCAAACGTTTCGTGAAGCAGGAAACGGTGGCTTCTAGGCTACCGAAATTACCCAAGGGCCAAATCAAGCTCATCGTGCGCCCCGAGGAAGGCCTGGACGATTCCAAAGCCGATATCATACTCCTCGCCCCAGCCCTGGGCGTGGCGGCGGCATTGACGGAACAGCAGACTGCTGAGGACACCGTGTGCCCGAACAAGGTGCAGAACCTTTTGGTTATCTCTACCTCTCGCAATCAAAACGAGAGGGCTTATGCAAAAATCTGGAAGATGCATACTAAACTCGGCGCCTTTGAGGAGTCAGCCTACATCTCGGCCCCCAATGACACGTTCAAAGGTGCAATAAGAAACATCGACCTTTTTTTGACGAAGGAACTCTTAAAAGAACGATTATGAACCCCTGGAACCCTACGGAGCTAGAAGTCAGAATAATTAAGAACACACAAGTAGTTATTCTCTTCGACGGCATGCGGGTGCCCAACACGGTCATGTGTGGAGCCGCCCTCGTTCCGTGCTTTCTGTACAAACGGCAGGTGGATGTGTGCTACGCGTGTGGCCACTTGGCACAGCGAGCCGACGTGTGCCTTAGTAGCGAACAAGAAAAGAGCAAGTGCCTCGGTTGTGGGAAAATTATTTCATCAGTATTACAAGAGGAGGAACACCAAAGCACACCTAAATTTGAAGCATGTGGTGGACCCCATATCACTAGGCATAGGGCAGGCAAACAACGCTACCAAATCGCATATATGGGAAGGTGTCAGCGCCCAAGGCGACAACAAATGGCGCCGCAAGCACAGCTAGCCGGTATCGACGACGTCAGTATCTCCTACGCACAGAGCTCGGGGACACTAGCGGCCGCATATGGTTTCTCCGCACCGCGGGACCGTTCGGCATCGAGGGGGCGCTCACGCTCCAGGTGGCGAACCGGCTCAAGGAAAGGCGGGAACATCAGCATATCCAGATCGAGATGCCGGCCCCTGTCCCTCTCCCCAGCCCACGAAGTTGGCCACGTGGGCCGACAAAGTCGAGGGCTCCGGCACAGCACCTTCGATGGGAAAGAAGACTACAATGACCAAAAGATCAAGTGGTGAGGTACAATCAGAGCAAGGGAATGATCCCTGAATCCAATCACTTGAGGCGGAAAATAAACAGCTCAGGCCCGAACTTCCACAGCTTAAGGAGGCCTTAAATATCCTTAGAGGGCAAATGTCGAACTGCGATGACGATAAAATGAAAGTTCTAGGCTCCTTTGCTGGCAAACGCGAATGTAAAACTGCCAACACAGAACCCGTGAACGAGACAGAAGAGGAGGATGAGATGGTGGAGCCGGGCAAAGGCCCTACTACCGTCGCCGATCTTCCTGCCAATATAGAGAGCAGTGACAAGCTAGCTTCCATAGAGAAGACCCTAGGACGCATGGTGAAAATGCTCGTCGGGATGGAGACGAGACTAACTCAACTAGAGAACCATGAGCCAAAGACAGGCTTACAGTGTCGACAGTGCAGACTCAGACAAACCCGAATCCCGAAAGTGGGCCTAAAGGGCTAATTCATCATCCTCAGTAGGCAAAAAAAAGGCGAACGGTAAGGCGAATAGTAACAATTAGAAATCTGGCAGGGGAGCTGGACAAGTTTCCAGAGGCGCAAGGCCCATTGAGACAGATTACCACGTTTATTGCAGACAAGCCGCAAGATATTTGTTACAGGAAATGCTATGTGGAGCAGAAATTTCTGTGTAGGGGTACCACACGGTAGCATACCGGGGAGGAAAGGTAGAACTGAGCGAACTACCGGTCCTCACCGCACCACAAAAGCTAAAAGGAATGCGTTCAAAAGTAAACGGAATGACTAGCGAAAGAAATACCTTGAATGCATGCACTATGAACCACAATAAAGAATTGATTGAATGCGCGATGGACGTGGTCTACAAGATACACTTGACACGTGGGTTTGATTACGTGGGCCAAACAGACAGGTGCGTAGATGATTCACTACGCGAACATTGATACAGCTGCAGTCTGATACAAGCACAGGGAGACCTTGCCATGCATTGCGCTTAATGCAAGTGCCAGCCTATATTCCACAGAATGGTGATCTTATTATTTTGTAGAAACCAAAGAAAACGAGAAGTCGTGGAAGCCTACAACATCAAGTTAACCGAATGTGCCAACTATATTACTGAGCGAAGAGATTAGCTTAACGACTGGCAAGGGTAGATTGGGAAGAGCATCTCAGCGGACGCCAGTAGGCTTTATGTAGGTCGTGTTTTCCAAAAATAAGATTGTTGTTAATTTGTGCTGAGTTTTCGCGCATTATTTTTGTGGCTGAAGTCCAGTCCCTTCATTACTTTGGGCAACAGTCTTATGTCGAACAAACTAGCCCACTGGGCAATTTCCTTTAATTATGTGCAACATGCTCTGAGTGAACGTCTATGTGACAGCCTTGTTTGCAATGCACATGTGAAAGACAGCACAAAAATATGCAACATTAGAGGTGAGGGAATATAGATTTTTTAGACTGAGTAGAATAGGGCCAGAAGCGAATTCAATGCTTTTCTAAAGATGAATAGTAGTTATCGTAAATAATATAAACTGATGTTAACATCCCAATATTTTTGAAGTCATCAAGTTTCTATCATTATACAGGAATTTATTAGGTATTTTACTTCAAAAACACTAACTGAGCATTAGCAGCGAACAAGTACTTTAATCTCATGCACAGCCTTGTTCAGTGGATGGAAATGATCACTGTAAAGCCTGTAAACTGTGGATACCGGAGTGACGTAGCCTACACGCCTACAAAGTGCTCATGTTTTGTGGCTATACTATGCCAGTAGTGGTGAAAATTTACCGTACCATTTTTTTTTATTTACAGATACTGCAGGTCCTTCTCTGGCCCATTCAGGAGTGGAAACTAAGAATACAAACAAAAGAAGTAAGTTTAAAGTAATTACTTGACATAATTCAAAGACATAATACATACAAAAGTGAAAAAAATGGCAATACACTGGCCATAGATAACATAAATCTATACTCGAACAAGAGAATATTATCAACTCAGGGTGTACTCCACTTGAACTCGAATTTCAACAAAAGTTGATATTACTAATACATTGAACAAATGATTCCAACGAGGCGGAGTTCACTGCCTCCTCAGACAATGTATTCCAATAATAAATTGCGGGAGGAAATAAAGAGAACTTGTGAATAATAATGTGGCTGACTGGCTGTCTAATAGTTTGACAGTGGTGCGTTCTCTCTGATCGTTTGAAAGGCTCCTGATGGTATCGTTCCTGTGATAGCTTAAAGTTCTCGTGATAAATTTGGTCAATAAATGTTAATCTAAATATTATCCTGCGCTGCTCAAGTTTTTGCACGTTGGCCGTATTACATAAGTTGCTGACACTAGAGTGAAGGAGAAACAGAATAAATAAAACTGGAATTTAATGCTTTTGTGGGGGCAATTGGCGTTTCGAACTACTCAAAAGGTATGAAAATGTTCACATATTCAAAACTTAGCCACCAAATCGAGTAGGAGAATATTCGATGCATTATTAGCACATCCCTATGCAATATGGACAGCTTCAAATATTAGTTTCGGTGCTTACCTATAGAAACTACATTCTCCAGATGCCAACATAGTGTTATATATTGACCATACCAGTTTTCTTGTCGCCTTCATGCTTTGTTTTATGCATATGGCTTTTTATCGGAAAATTCAAATTTGTTAAGAATCAAAAGAAAGTATCTACTTTTCACACAGTATATGCTGATCATGCCGTGCCACTTGTGTTGGCACAAACATTGTGTGTACTCGGAAAATAACAAGAAACAAGCAGCTGAATTTCTTGCAGATGCAAGGCGCTCCCTTCCGTCAATATAGAGCTGTACACTTTGCTTAATGTACCAGTACGCCTCAAGCTTCCTGCTGTTCATACCAATGTCCACATCACAATAATGAAGAGCGGCCAAAATTTGATTTCTTAAGAATAGTGCATAAGCATGTCCACATTTCAAGACAACACCCATGTACGCATGTAAGTTTTAAGCTCTTCCCTACGTTACCTTCACCGGTTATAAACATCTTCATATCACAACTTCTGAAAAACAAGCAAGATACGTTAATGATGCCGAAAGGGCCTGAACCAAAACTGGATCGCAACGCTTATAAACTGCTCACTTCAGAGCATATGCACATTGCAGAAAACGAACACTTATACGCCTAGCACCATGGAGACACAGTGCACCTAGACATCACAGTACACTTACACTTCGTAAAAGGATGAACCCTAGCACCCAAATGTTCTGTACGTGTTCGTTGTCACCAATGTGCATCGCAGCCCGCAAAACAGCTCAAATGAAGCGAGACACAAACAGCACCTTACGGATGACTGCGATGACACGGCAATGAAGCTCATCACTGCAAAAGTTATCCTGACTTCTTAAACACAAACCAGCCCTGTACAAACATACAATGTTTGTAGCGATGAAACGCGCACACACAACACCTACGAACACCCTAAACTGAGGTGAGTGATCGCCATCTTTTCATTTTGGCGTACCGAACTTGTGTAATGCTTAGAATGCACGTGTATGTGACAGCCTGCGCGTTTGTAATGGACAAAACACAAGAAATCGGCACCTTCATTCCTTCGGAGCCTCGCGTAAACACAATCAATACAAATCCGTCTGTTTCCTTTGGTGGTCGCACGTACTGAAGACGTCAGAAGGGGTACAGTGGCTTGCTGCGTTCGAAAAATAGTTTGCAGGTGCTGAATAGCTTTTGCAATGATCGCAAACACCACACAAGAAACAAACTGCCGCTATAGACTAAGGGCCTAGGCCTCGGGCTCCGCTTCGCTTCAAACCAGCCCCATGTCTGTGCGGTCGCCACACGAAGGCAGAAGTTTACGAGCGCCCCTCGCGACGTCAGCTAAGCCATTATTGGCGGACCGCCCGCTCGCGGTGAGGCTTGCGGTGATGGGCGGCTCGAACGTAAATCGACCCTTACGCGTGCCCTTCCCATGCGGCATGTATGCTGTGCAAGTAACGCACCGTTACGTCCTTTTGAGTAAAACGAACATCTGTAAGAACGTCTGCAAAACATTATTTTACAATGTATACTCCTAGGAAAAAAAGAAACAAGGAAGTAAGACCCAGTCGTGGACACGTTCGCATTAAGTACGGAGTATTAGTATGTTGTCGACTCACCTTTAGCGGCCACGACGGCAGCCATTCTGCGTAGCAGACTTTCGTATAGGCTGGTGGCAAAGGTAGAGCTTGCCGTCAACTCGGATCATTTTGTATTAGCTGCGCATGCGAATGAGTTTTAACTCATTTATTCAGAATAACAAAGGGTCTTTTCCAAGGGCACCGACGCATGGCTATCCGTACGCAATAGGTTTCAGTACGTTCAATATTTCAAGGAGATAATGAAAGACGCCTTTCGCAATTGATGTGGGGAGCAAAATGAAATTCGATTTTGACCGTTTCTGTGTAGCGTCACTGACGCACAGCTCGCAAGTCCCGGTGCCTTGGTGAAAAACTGCGAACGAAAGCCACTTTATATTTCCAGTTCAAACTAAATTTTCCCACCGTGATATTTGCTAGCGCCTTTTGTCCCCACATCAATGACATACTGAAGGCGTGGCTATTAGTGTTCATAGTGGTTATGAATGTAAATGACCCATTACTCTTTCATTCACACAACGCACTAAAGGCTAAGTCGTTTCTGGTTGCCTAATTTTGCGTCCGAAAGCAAGCCACGGGATTTCTGCTTTCAGTGGCAAGAGAAGGCCCTAGTAGCTCCCGAAGAGTCCCATAACTATACTACGATTGCGTATTTCGGTATCAAACGTATTCAACGGAACGCAGCGTCAGAATTCTGAGAACCCACGTGGAGCTGCGTCAGAATTTTTGGAATCCACTTGGAGCAGTGTGTTCGGATACAGGGTTGAAAAAACAGCCTACCGCATCGGCATTGTAAGTATTGATTGATGGACATCTGTTTGCCTTCATTCTACGAAGTCAGGATTTCAAAATAGTGCTCGGGAAGCCGCAGCTGGTTATACAATTCAGAATAAGGCACACATGCAGATGTCGCCATTATATAACCTTTCGACGAGGCTGTGGCATGTGGCTTGAATAAAAATAAAGTGTACGCTCGAACCCAGTGCATTCCATTTTTATCTCAGTAGAGATTGTTGCAAGCACGTACAAGACCGCTGTGCGGCACCTTCAAGCCCAAGAATGGCCACCAGAGGCAAGCACATACATTAGTGATTTTTTTCAGTATTATATTTTCCTGACGAAGAGCCGAGATCAGACACTGATAGGCTCCTTTCATCCCCAGTGAAGTCCATCTATTCGGAGCAGCGGTTGTTTTGCGATGTACTTCTTTCATTGCTTACAAGTCCAACAAACAAATATACATTTATTTGGGATGTTTTAAAAGAAAAATATCCTTTTCGCTATCAAGAAACCTGCTTCCTTTCGTCACTAACGATTTCATAAAACAATGAATGCATGCACTTAAAATCATGTCACTAGAGGAGAGGTATATGTGCATTCCAGCTGATAATGTGGTGTACACAGGGCCGCCGTTATAGCCTAAACTATGTTATTCGTAATCATATGCGCGCGACTAGGACACGGAACCTAAGCATTCGGTATAAGCGCGTTTCCGGTACATAAGTTCGTGATAACGTTCGTGATCACGAACAGTGCCTGAATGGCGGGCCAGTGCAAGAGCAAGCCGAAGAGTTTCATAACCCCTCGGCTTGCGACAGTGGTTGAAGCTTTAATTTTTGGCAAGCGTACAGCACCGGCAGTGGCAAACCAGACGCGAGTTATTGACTGTCTGTGATGTCCCTTTGTCTAGATACACAGAGACAGTGACACTCCTGAACGCATTCCACGGACAATGGATGGCTGCAGTATAATTACAAAATAAATTTCTGAGTAGTACTACTTCTCGCACACTTGTCAAGGTCACGGAGAAAAGCACAAAAACTCGAGAAATGGCCCCTCAAAATGTGGAAAAAGCATTCCTTTATCTGCGAAATTACTTGACTCAACGTTTTGTTTGACTCCACGGTAAACTCACAGTATGCCGTTCGACCGTGAAACATGCGAAAGGCTGAAATATTGGAAGGGCAGGCTGGGAGAGGAAACTGAAAACTGGAGGCAGTGCGAGGGCGAGATTGCTCAGCGCCTTGTCCCTAGGTGTTCGGGCACGCGATAAGCTGAGACGCCGCGATCCTCCTTCCCCAGTGTACGCCAGCCACGGTGCTGTTAACATGGAGAAACAAACACTGGAACGTGCTAGTGTTTCCGTGATCGTTATATGCTCCCACCGGGAGCAGAGTTGCGAATAGGTCTGCCATTATGTTCTAGCTACGCAGTGAATCCACTCCTCTGGCGCAGGAGGCAAATGCCGCGCAATGTTCCCCATGCTCTCTTTTTTTTTTCGTCTTTCGGTCGCAAGCTACCTGCGGCACTTCGCAAAACCTGAGCAAGTAGACACTCTTTAATGCAGGGTACGCTAGAACCGTTGGCGTAACTGGAGAGGGGTAGGGTTCCAACCCTCCTAAATTTTTAGTCTGTATGCAGATATATACACGCACATAGACAAACACAAGCACAAACGTACAAAGAAGGGGTAAGACCCACCCGATCTGCCGAAATAAGATCCTGACCACGCCCGCGGCTCGAACAGCTCAAAAGTTGGCGTGCGAGCGTGGAGTACCTTGCAACAAAAAAACGGTGCGATGTTTTTCAACATGCATATGAAGTTTTCTCGCCGAGACAGGTAGATTTATACGCATTTCAAGCGCTCAAATGCGCACATTTTATGCAAAGCTTATTCTTACGGTTCATTCATACCGCAGTCTGAACAGCTGCTTTATAGCAGCAAATCTGCAAGAAGAAAAAGATTCAAGATGCCCGAGCTTCCGAGCCTATCGATCAAATTTATTTGGTACAAGCGAATGTATGACAAATAGCTGCTATCAGCAGGGTAAGAGTGCTGGTTCTTTGAGCCTTGGGGGGAGAATTTGAATCAACTGGAAAGGCAACAATCTATTAAGAGTAATAACATGGTATTTTTATTGGACTAATCGCATCCAGAGGGCAAACTTTCAAAGTAATTATTCACATATTGCAGAAGGTTATATGACCACACATTTTTCTTGACCCCTTCATACTACTCAGGTCACATTACTATAACACAGCGCTTATTAAACATACAGACAGAATTTTACATTCATCACGTCGAGTAAGGCCGATCAAACAAGCAAGATATTGCGGGCGGCAAATGATGAAATTATCACAGCTCTCCCATAAGCGGCAGTGCGCGAGGTTCTTGCTTAATACAAAACAATGAACACTTGCACGTCAATTACGTTACATGAAAAATCAGAATGTCGACAAAAAATAAAAGAAACATAGGAGACAGAAAACCAGGGTGTAGCGGGGAAATTGTATCTGCTATTATTTGCTCTGTGTTGAACACACTCTTCTAGAACCGCGTAGGAAGGTTGCGAACGTAGTTCCCGTGTCCACTGGGGCGCCCCTCGCGGCGGCGAGCGCGCACCCAGCAGGATACGACCGGCGCGCTTTCGTTCGAAAAGCCTGTCTGTGCATTGTTTCGCGCATAGCTGTTGCCTTTTCTGAGCAATGTTGAAGTGCAACCCGAGCTGTTGCGTAGTGGGCTGCCACAGCACGTACACCAACTCACGAGGAACCAAGTTTTAGAGATTTCCGGGCCGACCGTGTGAAGTAGAACGGTGTCAACGCTGATCGCGCTTTTCCGATGGTAGACTGTTTTATGTTGCGGCGTTATGCCAAGTGTCGTAACGCTCAATGCGTTGGTTTTACGGCAAGAATGACAGCAACGGGACACCTGTGGGGCGTACCAGCATATGCAGAAAACACAGTAGTTTGTTTCCACACTGTACCGAAGTAAAGCTGTGGAACTCTTTCCCAATCATCTCCCATTCAAACAGCGCCAGGGCTTGCTGAGAGCCACGAGGAGGGGTTGCAGCTGGCTCAGCTGGCATACATCATTCTGCGCCCAGCATATCAACTAAGGGGCAGTTGAGATCAACAAAATATTTGACGACGTGGTTTATTGGAACCTCCTTTGCACGCACTGAAAAATCGCAACAACATAAAAAGTCTCGAACATCCAGTAACTTGGGCGAAAATATTTTCCCAGTGTAGTCTAAAAAACTGGTAAGCTCCTCACTTTTTTGTGTTATGAGAGAACAACATTAGAATACCTCGGGTAGGTCTTACGAGACGTTGGTACGTCCCACGTTCTTGAATGAGATGTTTTGGAGTCACATTTGCCGTCCTGTATGTACAGGGCAACTACAGAGGTGTGCTTGCACTTCCCTGCGATGCCAGCATGGCAATCGCAGCTCCTCGCTAAGATTTGTCTGCTGTCGTCGATCTGCAAGAATCAGTCAACTATAATTTCATGCGTCCACATCGTATATAACGAAGTAACTTACGTTGAGCTTCACGCATCGCGTTGGTGCGGTGATTTTTGTTTGTGGAATACACCTAACAGTCACTTCCCGTCCGGCAAGTTCACCAGTTCCCTCAAGTCGTAGACGTGCCCCGCTTCAAATAGACGACTTCCTTTCTGCAAATTCTCTCCACGAAAAAAGCTGTCAAGATTTTGTAATTCCCGAAACCTGGCTAAAATTAATATCGGCACGCTGTTTGGCGCCATGACTGCCGTTTGACAGGACGAAAACGCGCAGCGCAAGCTGCTGACGCCGCGAGTAATCCTAGCGCGTTTGAGCAACTATTCGTCAGATAGCGCTAGGGGTCCGAAATACGGGGCGCCGCCTAGCACTTGCAACATGCCCATAGTCACACCAATCGTACAAACAACGCAGCGAATTGGGTTACTCGGTAAGTTAGCATTCTTGGCATATATGTGCAGCGCGATACAGACTTGTGTATTCTTTGTCTCACGGCTGTGTCGCGCAGCACATATAGAACAAGATGGTACAAGTGAACAACCTTTTTAGTGAGGCCTACGCATCTCAGTGTTAACAGGGGTGTTACTCCAAATAAATGCTGCTTTAGTGTAAACAAGGCAAACGCACCTAACATATCCCTCCCTTTTGGAGCCGGCCGGTCCCTCTCCGTAAGCAGTAGCCACACCAGTCGCCGCCGCACGTCTGTCCGTCCGCACAGCGGCGCGTAAAAAGCTTTGCCCCCTTCCGTGTAGTTTGCGCAGTTTGGTGTGCAATTCAGCTAGTAAGTACAAGTAATTTCCCCTATGCTGTCCTTGGTGTAATTGTTTTTTTCGCTTGTTATATGATTATTAAAAATGAGGCCCCTCGGACAGTCACTTTCTTCTCGTTCATTACATAATCAGGGTCTCTAATCCGGCAACATTGGTGTCTTCAGGTATCATGTGGGAGTTTATTGACCAATTGCCTTCGCCCAAAGATATCGCGTGCTCGTGACGCCTGCGACAGAAAGGATGCTCCATTCCCGCCGTCAAGATTTGTGAGCGGTGACATTGGCTAACACTCCCAGGGTTGGTTCTTGTAGTAAAACCTAAATACCCAAGAAAGTTGATGGGAGAATGGTGCCATGGTAGCTCAATTGGTAGAGCATCGCACACGTAATGCGAAGACGTGCGATCATTCCCCACCTGCGGCAGTTTGTTGTCTTAGCCACTCTCTATTCCAATAATTTATCATTTTATATAATTCTGTCAGCAAGCAAAAGTAATTTCCCCTACAGCCTTAAAGAAATATAGATCTTTTGGGTTGTATATATACCACAAAACAATAATCGTCGTCTGTATTGCCTGAGTTTCCTTTCATCGAAACGCTGCTGTCGCAACTTTCCTGTCGAGAAGGCTCTCTTATCATGATAGCGCGCATGTCGTTCGCTACTTGGAAGTACTCGACTCGCAGTACTAAAGAAAGGAAATGCGGACAAGACAGATGACGATCACTGTTGTGTGGCAAGATATGACCCAAAGGATGTAATTCTGTTTAAGGGTGTACGTTGTCCTTGTTGTCAATATGTGTTGGCGTCTTACGATACATATAGATATGCATCTAGGGTAATATAAATCTAGGGTAATAATGTAATAATTATTGGTCCGAACCACGATTTGTTTACGAGACAGGCCATGGTGGGGGACTCCGGAAATAATATTGAGCACCAGGGGTTCTAAAGTGAACATAAACATAAGTACCCCACGGGTGTTTTCGCATTTCGCCCCTATTTAAACGCAGCCTTGTTGCCGGGATCCGCTCCCGCGACCTAGTGCTTAGCAGTCGAATAATATATATATATATATATATAGATATATATATATATGTATATATGATAGTAGATTTGAAATACGTAAGAATGAGGCCGGAGACCGACGCAAATATTCTCGTAGGATTCATGCTTAAATAGTCCGTCCTTTAAAGGCGCATTCTACGGAAATTTTGTCCTCACAAATCGCCGTTGCATTTTTTATGCGATCACATTTGGATACAATTGCTTTACACGACAACGAGACATTGCCGAAGCACAAAGCGTATATGTATCATACTGGTTTACGAACAGCAGTGATCGCTGCGTTGAGGCTTGCTATGGGCTTCATACAGGAGGCTAATGTAGACATCTATATATCTAGGATAATAATGCAATGATTATGGGCCGAAGCCACGATTTTATTACGAGACAGGCCATGGTTGGGGAGTCCGGAATATTTTTGACCACCAGAGGTTCTTTACCATGCACCTAAATTTAGGTGCACGGGTGTCTTCGCATTACGCTCCTATATAAACGCGGCCTTGTGGCAGGGATCCGACCCCGAGACCTCGTACTTAGCAGCGGAACAATGTAGGTATATATGCTAGTAGCTTTGAAGCTGAAGTTGAAGTTTATTTTCACCACCAACAGTACAGTGTGTTTTACACAGAAGAGTTGTGGCGTGGAAAGTGGGAAAAAAGCTGCGCTGATGCAGCTTGACTAGCCCCACCTCCCATCCGTACAATGCAGCAGAATGGCAGCACAGCAAACTTCATACAGCCTTAACGTATGATATAAAAAGAGAAATAAATAAATAAAACATGCACAATGTTTGTCAAGTATACATAATTATATGCGCCCTTGGGTACCTAAAAGTACATCAATCATTCACGCACAAAAAACCAAAACCGACGACAAGCAAATTATTGCAAGGTAACATAACAGTAAGACATACTGTAAACAGAAAGGAGTGCTTTATTTAGACAGAATTTTTCTAGGCTTGTAGCGGATTATGTAAACATGTTGAATAGCTACCTGCCTGAAAGGACATGCAAGTGACCTTCTGTAAGCTTGAACGTATTGAGTACGTGTGGAATGGCGAATTTTAACATTTGGAGACCGTAGTTCGTTCGTGTTCGGGGAATGTGCCGGTGTTCAGAATTTCTGATGGGACGCAATGAAATGTTCGGCTGTAAATTCGCTAAAGCTCTTAAGTTTAGGCTATTTCTACGAATTTCAGACCTTAACGACAACAACAATTGATGTTCATAGGAAACAATGAATTTTAAAACCTTAAACTTCATAAATAAATGAGATGTATGATCTCTATAGCCTAAATTTGCAACAGCCCGCAAAGCACACTTCTGAAGTGTATATGTATTTTTCTTTAATGTTTGAGTTCTAGATGCCCATACCAACTGGCAGTAGCGTAGGCGGGAACTAAAAAGCGCATTAAAGATACGAAGTTTCTGGGGAAGCGGCAGAAACGACTGACACCTCCTTAGCATACCTAGGGATTTTCTTTGTTTAATACATAATTTTCCAATGTGAGAATCCCACAGCATATGTTGATGAAAGATAATACCTAATGTTCTGACAGCCTCTCAAAGTTCAAGTTCAAAATTATTTAGTAGCAGTTTATGTGAGTACTTGCAAGCCGTTCCTTTTGCGCGGAAAAGAACGGCCTTGGTTTTAGAGCTGTTGATTTGTAACCAATTATGACAAGACCATTCCGATAATTTATGTAAAGTTTCAATAGCTGCTTGAATCAACTCATCTAGGTTTGCTCCTGTAAAAAATAAGCTCGTGTCATCTGCATAGATAATGTATGTTATTGATCTATCTATGTTTACAATATCATTAATATAAAGGTTAAATAAAAGAGGGCCTAATTACTTCCCTGCAGTACACCACGTTTGATTTTTTGGGGCATAGATATTTCCCTATTCATTGATACACACTGGTACCGATCGCTAAGAGAGATCCTTATTAACTCAAGTGTAATGCCTCTGATGCCATAATAGGGCAATTTTTCTAACAATGTTTGGTGATCAATCCTATCAAACGCTTTTGTAAAATCTAGGAATACGCGTAGTGTGAGCTTTCTTGCTTCCATATTGCCTAGTATGACCTCTTTCTGATGTAGAAGTGCTGTCTCTGTCGACACACCTGACCTGAAACCGTATTGTGCCGCTGTAATCACAGAATGCATGTCCAAAAATTTTGAAAGTCTAGTAAAAATAATTTTTTCCAGAGCCTTTGAAAATACTAGCAATACCGATATTGGTCTGCAATTACTTATTTCGTTTTTGTCGCCACTTTTGTAAAGTACCGCGACCTTGGCTTTTTTCATACGCTGAGGGAACAGACCTGTGTTTAAAACAGGATTATATATGTGGGTCAAACAAGGTAATAATTAATCGAGGACAAAAATAACCGGTTACATTTTTGTGCCGTCAATGTCTTCGCTTTCACTTTTTTTAAGTTTCATAAAAATATTAATCACCTCAGATTGCTCTGTGGGGCAAATAAATATCGAGGGTGTTATTGGCGTGGGTAAATAACTTAACGCATTCCCATCGTGGGTACTGTCCGATAAAGAACTAAAGTGGTCATTAAATTTATTGGCCAACGCATTTCCCTTAAATACATGTTAGTCAATTTTAAGTTCGTTGACGCGGGGCGCTTGTTTGCGTGAAAATATAATTGTGTTTGTGGTTTTCCACATTTGTTTGCTGTCTGTGATGCCGTCGAAAATAGTAAAGTAATAATTACTTTAGGTTCGCCTTACTATTTTGGCAAGATTGTTTCTGTAAGTTTTAAACATCTTTAGTGCATCTAAATCGCAATTTTTCAAGAACATCTGGTACAGATTGTTGTTTGTATGTATCATGTTTACGTGACTTATTGTTATCCAAGGTTTACGTGCACGTTTTGGCTTCGTTATTTCTTTGTGAGGGAAGCATCGTTTATAGAGAGAGGAAAAAAATTCAATGCAACGCTCATAAGCGGTATCAACCGAAGAGTATGCAAGAACCTCGTTCTAATCACTCACGACGAGTTCATCTCGGAACTGAGACAGTGCAACCGTGTTGATGTCCTGATATATTATTTTCGCAGTGATGTCTCCTGCCGCAGGAGATGTGCCAGTGACTAAGTAAATGGGCAAATGGTCACTAAGGGTCACATTAATGGTACCAGAAAATAGGGCATCAAGTGATAGGTTGGTAATGAAAAGGTCTATAAGTGTTGCGCTGTTTGCAGTAATACGTGTAGGGGCGGTTATTATATTAGACGAAAAATTAGAATCAAGGATTGCAGATAATTCACTTTGCTTAGTAGATTTAACCAACATATCAATGTTTAAGTCACCTGCTAAAATTAAAGTTTATTGATTTGCATTAACATACGAAAAAACAGCATCTATACACTTGAAAAGCTCGCTCAAGTTACAATCAGGTGGTCTGTACACCACAGCAAACAGAAATTTGTCGCATTTTAAACAAATAATTTCCATATCAGCTGTGGACCATGACAGATCATCTAGGTAGTCGCAGCTAATACACAAGTTTACAAATATGCAAGCACCGCCACCCCTTTTTGATTTCCTATTCAAATAAACAGCCCTGTATCCGTCCAAATATATAGTGTCATGATCATTATACCATGTCATAGTTAGCATTATAACTGAGAAAGGAAACCCAAATTCGTGTAAAAACATAGAAAAGTCGTCATATTTTTGACGTGCTGACTGCATATTCAAATGCATAAAAGTTAAAGGCGATTTACATCTTTTCACAATATCGGACATCAGAGCGGTCGAACTGATACAGGATACACTCATTGATGATTTTTATGGGTCAGCATATAAGTACATACAGTTTGATTTACACGCAATATTATGTAGACATCACACTGCAATAAAGACCTGTATTTATAAGTACCATACTGCGAAGTTGCGAACAGACAAACAAAGGATAGGGCTTTTACAACTAGTTTCATCAGTAGTGACAGACAACGAAACCATGATCTATCTTGACGCATGTCACGATACAAGTAGACACACAAAGCATCCCGACAAAAGAAAACGGGCCAACTAAAGAATAGTAGTTCAAAAGTTGGAACATAGAACATAAAGAAATAAGAAAAGTAGACAGCAACTTCTGCGAAGAGATCAAATGCATGGCGAGCAACGCATGCGCATATTGCTTTTACTCCCGCTAGACTATCAGAAAATGAACAGCTATGTGTCCCCTTGACACATTTGACCAGCCTGATAAGATGTGGCGTAGTACCACCCTTAACAGTTCTCTCAATGCGCAGAACAGTGGTCTGATCTGGCAGCCTTCATAATGGGTTGCGCATTTTATCAACGTCCTCACTGCACGAAATTTTTATTTTTGGAGCGTTGTACATCCGTCGGGCGAAAATCTTGCCATTTTGTACCCAAACGTATTTACAACCGGTCTCGCGCTTACATGCAGTAGCCTGGCCTAGCAGACGTTTCAGCTCTACGCACAAATGTTCGTTAACAATGAATGGTGCCTGCGAGTCCAAACCTAGGTCAGAACACTTCAGCCGAGCAGCACGCGCTTTCTCGAGGAAGCAATCCTGTTTGTGCCTCCGCACGAACTGGACTACCACATTCTTTTTTATTTGATCATTGGCAGTCGCGAGTCTGTGCACAGACTCGATATCAGCCGCAACAAGCGCAACACCTATTTTTTCTCCAATTTTGATTACTGTTTCAGCGAGGTTTTCGCTGTCGTTGTACGGGATGCCTTTCAGCTCTACATTTGCATTGCGGGAGTATTGTTCAAGGTGTAGCATTCTGCTCTCGTGAGTTTTCACCTGTTGAACGAGATCAGTTCACTGAGCCTCTAGTTTAGCATTCGTCGCCTTGAGTTCCTTATTGGCAGCCTTTATTTCTACACAATCAGCATTTATGGAAACCAAAGCGGCCTTAATTTCCCTCATTTCTTTTCGAATATCCCGCTCGATTGTGTCTCTGAATTCAGCCCGGATTTCACGCCTTAGTTCATCAAAAAGGGCTCGGATCTCTTTCGCCATGCTTCAACAACAGAAATAGGCAGTAACAAACTTGTGGTAGCAACAGCCGCAGCAAAAAGGCAGAAAATCCAGAAAACACGCAGGAATTGGGCACAAACCTGCGTGAAAAGGTGTGCAGCGTTTGAGTCCCGTGAACTTCGCTGCTGCTACCGCTGCCAAGTGAAGAACGGAGACGTTGTTCGGTCAATTTGTAGACTCAGGTTGCGGGGTTGGACCAATGCGAGGCGATGATCCAGGCAGCTTCACAATCATACGAGGGCTGACGTATGGTGGCCTTGCTCGATGCAGTTGAAGATTGCTTGACCGATATCAGGGCATCGGAGCCGCCACACCAAGCCGGAAGCGAAAGATTCCAGTAGCCCTGCGTGAAAAGGTGTGCAGCGTTTGAGTCCCGTAAAATTTGAAATGCGTAAAAATTATGCCGGAGACTGACGCAACTATTCTTTTGGGATTGACCCTTAAATGTTCCGGGGTTGCATTGGCCTGGCCATACACGAGCACTTTTTTGTTTAATTTCACGCGCCATCTATGTTTTTAAGAAGTTTTGAATAACAGACTTGTACGCAGAAAATGCTTCTATCGGTCGACTTAAATAAGCGTCTTCATTTCCGCGTGCACAATAAATATCAAGCGTCGAAAGAAAGATCAGCTAATTGTGACTGTACGAGCATGGGGTCCCACTCTGTTCGGATTGCTCCAGAACGCTCTAGAGAATCACCTTTCGTTTGCTCCGCCTTGACATTTGTGGGTATCTGGGGATGCACATCAAGGCGCATTTTGATTGGTGAGCGTTCAAGGTAGAATAATGTTAATTTCTTCTCAAAATAATGTTATTGACATCACCAGTATAGTCATCGCAGACGAGTTCTGCCCCCCCCTTTTTATCTTGAGAAATTGTAGATAATTATTCTGCTTAGGTGAAACAGGATCAGCTCTATTTCGACCACTTGAGGTTCTTTAACGTGCACCTGAATCTAAGCACACGGGTGTTTTCGCGCTTCGGCCCCATCGAAATGCGGCCACCGTGGCCAGGATTCGATCCCGCAACCTCGTGCTTAGCAGCACAACACTATAGTAACTAAGCAACCACGGCGGGTCAGGAGCAATCCTACCGCACAAGGGAGAATATTATAAGTCTTCTTGTTGCATGAAGCCTAGGTCGGTCCTTTTTGAGAGAGAGATAAAGAGAAAGAGAACGAACGAAAGAAAGAATGAATGAAAGCAAGAAAGAAAGAAAGCAAGAACAGGGAAGGAAAGGAGGAACCGGAAAAACACCCGGTTTGTTACCCTACACTAGGGGTGGGGGAAAGGGGTATAGAAAGAGGAAAAGGGAAATAGTAAGCACCGCGTGCGTGTGGAAGCGACCCTATACACAGGGACATTATAAACGCTCTCTTAAGCCAATGCACTTCATGTATTGTCATCATCATCATCATCATCAGCCTGGTTACGCCCACTGCAGGGCAAAGGCCTCTCCCATACTTCTCCAACAACCCCGGTCATGTACTAATTGTGGCCATGCCGTCCCTGCAAACTTCTTAATCTCATCCGCCCACCTAACTTTCTGCCGCCCCCTGCTACGCTTCCCTTCCCTTGGGATCCAGTCCGTAACCCTTAATGACCATCGGTTATCTTCCCTCCTCATTACATGTCCTGCCCATGCCCATTTCTTTTTCTTGATTTCAACTAAGATGTCATTAACTCGTGTTTGTTCTCTCACCCAATCTGCTCTTTTCTTATCCCTTAACGTTACACCTATCATTCTTCTTTCCATAGCTCGTTGTGTCGTCCTCAATTTGAGTAGAACCCTTTTCGTAAGCCTCCAGGTTTCTGCCCCGTAGGTGAGTACTGGTAAGACACAGCTATTATATACGTTTCTCTTGAGGGATAACGGCAACCTGCTGTTCATGATTTGGGACTGCCTTCCAAACGCACTCCAGCCCATTCTTATTCTTCTGATTATTTCCGTCTCATGATCCGGATCCGCCGTCACTACCTGCCCTAAGTAGATGTATTCCCTTACGACTTCCAGTGCCTCGCTGCCTATTGTAAATTGCTGTTCTCTCCCGAGACTGTTAAGCATTACTTTAGTTTTCTGCATATTAATTTTTAGACCCACTCTTCTGCTTTGCCTCTCCAGGTCAGTGAGCATGCATTGCAATTGGTCCCCTGAGTTACTAAGCAAGGCAATATCATCAGCGAATCGCAAGTTACTAAGGTATTCTCCATTAACTTTTATCCCCAATTCTTCCCAATCCAGGTCTCTGAATACATCCTGTAAACACGCTGTGAATAGCATTGGAGATATCGTATCTCCCTGCCTGACGCCTTTCTTTATTGGGATTTTGTTGCTTGCTTTATGGAGGACTACGGTGGCTGTGGAGCCGCTATAGATATCTTCCAGTATTTTTACATATGGCTCATCTACACCCTGATTCCGTAATGCCTCCATGACTGCTGAGGTTTCGACTGAATCAAACGCTTTCTCGTAATCAATGAAAGCTATATATAAGGGTTGGTTATATTCTGCACATTTCTCTATCACTTCATTGATAGTGTGAATATGGTCTATTGTTGAGTAGCCTTTACGGAATCCTGCCTGGTCCTTTGGTTGACAGAAGTCTAAGGTGTTCCTGATTCTATTTGCAATTACCTTAGTAAATACTTTGTAGGCAACGGACAGTAAGCTGATCGGTCTATAATTATTCAAGTCTTTGGCGTCCCCTTTCTTATGGATTAGGATTATGTTAGCGTTCTTCCAAGATTCCGGTACGCTCGAGGTCATGAGGCATTGCGTATACAGGGTGGCCAGTTTCTCTAGAACAATCTGTCCACCATCCTTCAACAAATCTGCTGTTACCTGATCCTCCCCAGCTGCCTTCCCCCTTTGCATATCTCCTAAGGCTTTCTTTACTTCTTCCGGCGTTACCTTCGGGATTTCGAATTCCTCTATTTTATTTTCTCTTCCATTATCGTCGTGGGTGCCACTGGTACTGTATAAATCTCTATAGAACTCCTCAGCCACTTGAACTATCTCATCCATATTAGTAATGATATTGCCGACTTTGTCTCTTAACGCATACATCTGATTCTTGCCAATTCCTAGTTTCTTCTTAACTGTTTTTAGGCTTCCTCCGCTCCTGAGAGCATGTTCGATTCTATCCATATTATACTTCCTTATGTCAGCTGTCTTACGCTTGTTGATTAACTTCGAAAGTTCTGCCAGTTCTATTCTAGCTGTAGGGTTAGATGCTTTCATACATTGGCGTTTCTTGATCAGATCTTTCGTCTCCTGCGATAGTTTGCTGGTATCCTGCCTAGCGGAGTTACCACCGACTTCCATTGCACACTCCTTAATGATGCCCACAAGATTGTCGTTCATTGCTTCAACACTAAGGTCCTCTTCCTGAGTTAAAGCTGAATACCTGTTCTGTAGCTTGATCTGGAATTCCTCTATTTTCCCTCTTACCGCTAACTCATTGATCGGCTTCTTATGTACCAGTTTCTTACGTTCCCTCCTCAGGTCTAGGCTAATTCGAGTTCTTACCATCCTGTGGTCACTGCAGCGCACCTTGCCGAGCACGTCCACATCTTGTATGATGCCAGGGTTAGCGCAGAGTATGAAGTCTATTTCATTTCTAGTTTTCACCTCCTTCATTTTCACCTCCTATGAACACAACAATCATGTATTGTACGAGTGCACGAATCGCTTTTCGTGCCAGTGACAGGTGTGGCCACGGTCCGTCGCTGTAAAGTTGCCCTTAGAGGGAGGCGCTCTACATCGTAGCGAGGGCAGGTACACAATAGGTGCATGATGGTTTCCACGGACCTACAAGAGCCGCACATCGGGCTCTCAGCGATTCCCAACCGAAAGGAGTATGCGTTCGTGAACATCCCTCCCAGCCACAAGCGGTACAGCAAGGTTGTTTGGCCGCGGGAAAGGCTGGGTGGCAGTTGTAGCCGTTGCGTGGGATCCAGTTTATGTAATCGGCAATCGAAGGCACTTGAACTCCAGAAATCTTGAGACTGTTTGCGTGCAAGTAGGCGAAGTTCGCTGGCAGCGTCCGACTTCGCCAAAGATTTTGGACGCGTCTGGGATCTTCGTGGGCAGACCGGCCAACCTTGTCAGCTAGGTTGTTGCCGACGATGCCACAGTGAGCAGGAATCCATTGAAATATAATGTTGTGCCTTCTTTCCAGAGCATGGTGCCTTTAGTCTCTGCCACCCGCAGGATGATGTGATTTTCCTGCAAATAAAAACTGACTGACTGACTGACTGACTGACTGACTGACTGACTGACTGACTGACTGACTGACTGACTGACTGACTGACTGACTGACTGACTGACTGACTGACTGACTGACTGACTGACTGACTGACTGACTGACCGTAGGCTTCAACGAGGTGAGCACCGGCGAAAAAATACTAAAAGCTTTTAATATCAGATGAGATGCGGAGCGTCCCCTTCTATGGTAGTGTGAGTAGATGATACCGAAGAATGGCCAACAGGCAGGTCGTTTGGCTCAGATTGCCAAGAGAGATATATATCACGGAGCGGAAGGGGCGCTATTTCCTGGAAAATTTTAGGGAGTATTGTTTAAGCACCTTCAAATTAGCAAGGCAGAGCTGCTACGTAAGAATGTAAAGAAAAACATCAGATGCCTTGGAAACTCCTGGCTCTGAAGAAAAATGAACATGCAGTGTGAAAAATTGCCGTTACCAAGCCGCATACTTGGCAGTGAAACGTATTAGGGGCTTGCGTTTTGTGCAATGTAAATTAATTTGCTAAAACTTTTCTCCTGGGCTCAAGAGCGCGACGTGCTTCATGGGAAAGAATCAGGCAGTGTAGGATACTGTCTCCACGTTACCAGGTGTACTCAGTAGCGCCAGCGCGCCGAATATGACGCCTTGCGGCAATAAGGAATATTGCCTTTATGCTTTTTTTTTAAAAGGCTCCATCGGTCTTATTTAACATCTGGTAAAACAAACAACAATTTTAACCAATACGGAATACCAAACGCCACTTGTATACTATTTTCTTAATTTCTGTATCCTGCCGATGAATTTCCTTGAAAATATGCTCACAGCGCTTTCTTTATGCAGCACAGTGGGTAGCTCTTCAGTTTACCGCAGGTATTACACGTGGCTCTGACCGCACGGTGTCTCTGGTAAGCGGGATAATTTTCAATATGCACATCTCACGAGTTTCCATCATTTTGGATAAGCACGTTCGCTTCATTTCATTATCTACTTTTATTTCCTTTTTTTGTTACTTGAAAGGTAGTTGGCATGAATTAAAGCGCGTTTAAAATGTCAAAGTAAACCCTGAAATGTAAACCGCTGCCATCGCGGGGAATATTGGTTGAAGAATTGGACGCCTTATTCCGCCAGCACTTCAGCACTTACAAAAGGTTTTCTCAAGCTGGAACCACAATGACGTGCATGGTAGGTCGCTTCCGAGGTTCCAGCGTAGAACCAATTATCCTCGTGCCCCACGGTCGCCAGCTCCACGACCACTGCCACAACGGCTGCTACTCCCCCTCCTACTGCCTCCAAAGCCACTGACGCCACGGCTAATGCTTCGGCTACCCGCAGAGACGCTACTTATGCTGGGAGAGCGACTTGAGACGCCACCTTAAGTTCCTGCGCCACGCTTGACCGTTAAGCCACGCCACGAGTCATGCTGCTTCCTCTACGGCTGTTACCTCCCGCGAAGAGGCCCGCAGCAGCAAGCCTGGCCAATGCTCGACTGCCACCAAGGCCGCGATGGCGCCCATTACTGTGACCGCTGTGACCAGAGTCTAAAGGAGTTCTGACGGTTGGGCCGTACCTATGGCGACCCCAGATTCGTCGGCCGCCCACACCATCCCCGTTGCCTGTCCCAGCCCAATTCTCAGTACCGCCTCTGCTTGCTGGTAAAGGAATTATCTCATTGCTGTCGTCATCTATTTCTTCCAGTATCCTTCTATACAGGGAGTCGTTAGGACTAGTGCGGGTTTTTTGTAACGACCGCCTCTGGGGACGAAGTCTACTAGCTCCTTCAGTAACCCGAACGTCTTCAGCGTTAGCGCCACTTGAGTCACTTACGCCAGATATGACATTATCGCCGAATACATGTACGATGTAGTTCGCCAGCGCCTCCGGCGATGTGTATAATGTGATGGTGCCGCTCGCATCCGCACGGCCTCCGCAGGGTCTTGAGTTAACAATTACGCCTCACTTTCACCCAGTGTTGATTGAAACATTTGTCTCCGCAGTTCCTCCACTGCTGCTAACATTGTGCGCAGGAATTTGCTTGCGGTTAGCTTTGGTGTCACTGCGATCGATGCCATAACGATGACACATGACCGAAAGGAGGAAGTCCTGCTTGAAGCGCTTGTGTCCTTCGAATGATGATGCCGAATTCCAAATTCCACTCGCACGCAAGCCACCCTATGAATATAAAGAAAACAAACAACACAAGAAGACAGGGATGAAAATAACGTTTTTTTAGACATTTTGGGTATATTTCTGCAAATGATCTCTCCTAATTAGCAAATCTATGCGATCGATGCAGTTCAAATTTTGAGCTGAACTTGAAGAACACAGCAGGGATGCCGACAGCCATGTATACTGCAATGAACTTTCTCTTCAACGGCCTTTTAGCAGTGAGCATTGTAATAAAGATCTCTCTTCATCGCAGTGCGATTGGAGTAGTTGCTATACCTCCATTTTATCACGATAGGTGATTTACTGTGCAGATAGAATAGACGTATTGAATTTTAGATAACTTATTCTGAGTGTCCTGAAGCCGAAATTTTGTATTTAAACTATTTGTTTTTAATTCATTTTCATTTCGTGGTGTTTGTGGTTGAAGCGAAAGTAAGCTGTTTTTGCAGGTACGCCAACTTGTTAGCTGATTATTTCTCTGACTCTCGCGCTGCATGTTGCCTTTTGTTCCACTAATCTATAAAAATACAAAATGCTGAAATCTTCCGAGAATTAAGATTTGTGCTTGTGCTATCAACATGGAAATTACAAAATACGGTCTTCACGGAATTCAGTATTGTTGCGGAAGTGCACCATACTAAATAAAAAAAACAACGGTAACATGAGCTCAAAATTTTACGCTCTTTACTTTCCCGTGTGAACTACTTGCATAGTCTGTATGACAAGGTGCTATTTCGTATTTCTGCTAAGGTCTCATTAATTACGTAGGAGATTGTAAATGACAAAGGTATTCCTCTTAGCCAGGCTTTCAGGAACCTTGAAGTAGTAAAGGCAAGGCGCAGAAGACCAGGACTGAGGAAGAAGTACACAAACGACAGGACCAGCGCCACTCACAACTAAGTTTATTTTCGCAACAAGCCTGCCTTATGTAGGTTATTCACGCCGAGTCACGCACAAAACTTCAGAAGTAAAAAACAGCAATCTATCGACCATTCAGGAATCTTATCTGGCACATATTATCGAATGAGCTAACAAGAACCACACGTGGATCAGCACAGGAGGCAATTGATCTAGTATAGACTTTTTCCAAGCCAACGGGGACAAAAAACCAGACATAAAAAGTACCGTCTACACTTCACTACTAACCAATCTATCCACAACATAACACTTCAAACGCCTAATGCCCAGACAGTGACAAAACCCGCATGACTATGGGAATCATGACCAACCAATAACACGGAAAAAACATGAAAAATGCGTCTAAGTACAGTGTCTGCGTCAAAACTAAAATCTCTAATAGTCACTCACCTAAAAAATTGATAAAACATGTGACCACGCGAAAAAAGAACCACGTGACTAACAATGGAACGGACAGAGGTGATGATCGATAAAGGTCTAAAGAACAGCGCCTGCGTCAAAAAAGTGCAACAAAAGCTTAAGAGCCACAATAAATTGTCAACAAAATAAAACGAGAAAAATAAAAGGAAGAACGACGGTAAAACCAAATGAAATCACTCTAACATGAGGCCTAAAGGAAACCTTCTAAAAAGTCGTCTCCTTGTCGCTAAGCATAATGGACGCAGGCGTTTCCCTCTTTTTTGATGAAATAGGCTTCCACAATTTCCCGCTCGAACCTGTCTTTTCCAAACTTCAAAAATTTAGTTTTGTCAAGCTGAGGGCTGCAATTAGAGCAGTCTCTGCAATGCTCTGCAAGGAAACTCCCTTCCTTGTCCCTTCCTTTTCACACAACATTAAGAAAGTGGCAAGTAGGCATAACATTCAGGTTGTTTTCTCGGCGCCTTGCAAGCTGTCTAAGCTCTGTGCCATGAACGGAGAGAAACGCCCGGCTCGTTCAATTCAGCATCAGAAGAAGTTCACTGAATGCAGGACACGCGTAGTCTACAGAATCCCTCTAAGCTGTGGTCGCAGCTATATCGGACAAACAGGTCGATGTTTCAATCAGCGTGCAATGGAACATTGTCGTAATCTGCGCAAGAAGGAAGGGAGTTTCCTTGCAGAGCATTGCAGAGACTGCTCTAATTGCAGCCCTCAGTTTGACAAAACTAAATTTTTGAAGTTTGGAAAAGACAGGTTGGAGCGGGAAATTGTGGAAGCCTATTTCATCAAAAAAGAGGGAAACACATGCGTCAGCAGGCCGTCCATTATGCTTAGCGACAAGGAGGCGACTTTTTTAGAAGGTTTCATTTAGGCCTCATGTTAGAGTGATTTCATTTGGTTTTACCGTCGTTCTTCCTTTTATTTTTCTAGTTTTATTTTGTTGACAATTTATTGTGGCTCTTAAGCTTTTGTTGCACTTTTTTTTTTGACGCAGGCGCTGTTCTTTAAACCTTTATCGATCATCACCTCTGTCCGTTCCATTGTTAGTCACATGGTTCTTTTTTCGCGTGGTCACATGTTTTATCAATTTTTTAGGTGAGTGACTATTAGAGATGTTAGTTTTGACGCAGACACTGTACTTAGACGCATTTTTCATGTTTTTTCCGTGTTATTGGTTGGTCATGATTCCCATAGCCATGCGGGTTTTGTCACTGTCTGGGCCTTAGGCGTTTGAAGTGTTATGTTGTGGATAGATTGGTTAGTAGTGAAGTGTAGACGGTATTTTTTAGGTCTGGTTTTTTGTCCCCGTTGGCTTGGAAAAAGACCATATTAGATCAATTGCCTCCTGTGCTGATCCAGGTGTGGTTCTTGTTTGCTCATTCGATAATATGTGCCAGATAAGATTCCTGAATGATCGATGGATTGCTGTTTTTTACTTCTGAAGTTTTGTGCGTAACTCGGCGTGAATAACCTACATAAGGCAGGCTTGTTGCGAAAATAAACTTAGTTGTGAGTGGCGCTGGTCCTGTCGTTTGTGTACTTCTTCCTGAGTCCTGGTCTTCTGCGCATTGCCTTTACTGCTTCAAGCATGAACCAACTAGCCCAAGCAAGAGTTTTGCTTACAGGAACCATGGAGACAGCACACAAGCCGCACCATAACACTTCTGCAGTGAAATTAAAGCAACGCAACATCCTAATAATGTTGTACAATCAGAATGGGCGATTCTCAGTTTAATATAAAATAAGTAAATGACATAACAGATGCCACCATTGAGCCTCTGCAACCTTTGCAAACGCTGAACGCAAATTCCGCAAGTATTCACACGTAGAAAACATGGATAAGGACAACTGACAGGTATTTTTTGGGGATAGCTGATACGTCAAGCCCGCTGACTTGCAAATTATAAGGCAATGCGTAGAACAGGCTGTTAAAGTGGGTCGATTATCGCACGTACGCTTCTCACAACGTTTCTTACTGACCAAAATAGTGATTTAAAAAACGGGAGAGCCTCTGCTGCAGGTTTATTTCACATAAAGTTTAGAATGACTAGTTTTATTCTGCAAAACATATCAGGCAGCAAACAGCAAAAACAGAGTTTACGAGTTTGCAGTGTGCAACAATCCCATCATACCCACCACAACAGCACCCTGTAATTAGCAGTTAAGCGTAGCCCTATACCACTCCACGGTTCTGGCTATGCCCTCTTGGTGCGTGCAAGCGTGCCATGTCGCTCATGCACCTGGCCCAAATAAAGCCTCGTCTAATCCCTGTGGCATTCATTTAAATTAAATATCTGTAGCCGCTGCCACGAGGATCTTTTCCACAGAATTTACTGCACAAGATGAGGAACACTAATGGTTGCCATTACCGCGGCATTGGTGGCCACATACACTGCAGGTAGCGAAGGAACCGCCTCCGCGCTATATCGCAATGACAGCGACAGGCGCGAAGGTCAGATGAGTTCATTCCAACCGCCTAACCTTCATCTACATCTACAGTGCCGATCCTACATCTACAGTACGGATACATATACAATACGGCTTCCATAGAAGCGAGCTCAATATCGAACACTAGCGCCCGTCTTCAGCGGTGACCTGGGAAGCGGCTCGTTCGTATATCCGCGCGCCCGTGCTTTAAAGCCAACAGCACTACCAAGGTAGGTATTTATCTCTTTCATTTAAAGCTTTCTTAATGAGCCACATCAACAATGTAGCGTCGGCCCTTAACTGTACCAAAACCGAAAAGAATAAGCTTAACGTTCTCATGCGCAAGAGCATCAAAAAGGTACTGAGGTTACCTGTAACCACTTGCTCGGACAGGTTAAGCAAACTCGGTATGCACAATGACATTGATGAAGTGATCGAAGCGCAGGTCACCGCTCAGGTAGTCATGCTCTCGTCAACCAGGGCAGGGAGACGCATCCTAGACGAGGCCTGCATGGCTCCAAGAATACTCAATGAACGGAAAATCACCTTATCCAGGGAGGTACAGGCAACCTTTGTGGTCAGCCCATTCCCTCGGAATATGCACCCGCAATACAATGTAGGGAGGCGAAAAGCACGAGCACGGGCGATTTTACAGAAGGCCAGCGGGAATCAAGATTCGACTGTCTTTGACGACGCGGCTCAGTACGGCAACTCTAGCACGTTCGCGTTAGCAATCATTGACGGCAAAGGGGAATTACGCTCCTCGGCGTCGGTTAGGTTTGCTTTAAGTGGAGTCGCGGAACAAGTCGCCGTAGCCCTGGCCATGACCGACCCCTCGCGCACCAACGTTTTCACCGACTCACGAGCGGCTAACCTAGCCCACGAGCCTGCCTCCATTCTGGAAAAGAGAACAAACCCTGGCACTCACTTCATCTCTTGGTTTCCCGCCCATATGGGTGCGGACGTTCATCAGAACATACCTAACCTCAACGAGTTTGCCCATGACCATGCGCGAGATCTAACGCGCCGCGGCGGCATGGAGGCCTTAAGGGGACAGGATGAAATCCAGCAGAACGATCCGCTCCTTACTTTTCACGAGATAACATCTCACTATCAGCTTAGCAGAAGGGCCTATCCTCTTCCTCACCCGAAGTTAGATAGGTTTCATTCAGTTTTACTTAGAATGCCGCAGACGGGCTCATTCCCTTCGCTGGGCTTTCTCAGCCGTATCTACGCAGACGTCGATTCGAGTTGTCCGGACTGTAATGAGATCTATTGTTCCTTAGCGCACGTGCTCTGGCAATGCCCCGCGTCACCTAACTGCCCTCTCTCCAGCGAAGCCGACTGGGAAGAGGCGCTCGGGGCCCATCGCTCCAGACACAACTAGAGGCAATTCAGAGGGCCCGAGAAAGGGCGGAATTCACGGTATTCCTGCCCCAACTTGGACGCGGCCAGCGGCTTCCGCGGGTCCCCGATAGGGGCCTCCGCTGAAGCTCCTCAGGATCAAATAAAGTTCATTGTCTGTCTGTCTGTATGAATCATGGCAGCCTAATGTGCGCTTATGGGCAACATTAAAGCCTACCGAGGTAATAGAAGAATGGCCCACTAAATACAACAGCTTATTTTGCACTCTTCATTTTTTCTTTGCATTTAGTCCTTCAGCGCGCGCCACATGGTGTGTACCCATTCTGCGCCAATCCTCTAGAATGGGTATACTCCAAAATGTCACAAAAGGTGGAAAATCCCGAAATATAGCGAAATCTGTGTCGCATTTGTACATGCATACCTGCTATCACCATTATTCCCTCGAGATCCGCCATATATCCCCGTCATCGTCGTAGCATTTCTGAGTAGCCGTCTCACACAGCATCCGCCTGATTTGTGTTCATTTCGCCGTAGCTTGTGACTGGTGTAGTGCATGAACATAAACATATAAGCACACATGTTGGCATAAAAAACTAATTTGTGACCTTTCGCTGTGGGTGAAAATAAACATTGCCTGAGATCGCACATTGCACAGTTATGAAACTTAACACAGATGTAGTTGTATACCATTTCTTATACACCACTTGACATAAGCTTCGCCTAACATGTATTCAAACAAGGGCAGTGAATATGCATTTTTTGCTTGAATCTGCATCCAGAAACAGGCGGAGTGTTGGCAGAACTCTCAGTACTATAAGCGCCGTCTCCTACGCCTTCAACGCGAATCAACTTGAGCGCACTGACCTCTTCCGTAATGCCTAAAGCAGCGCGCACAGACAAAGAAGCATTGTTTTCGCCGCACAACATTGAAGGACAGACGTGTGTGTGATAGCAAGAGGCAGGTGGAGACAATTTGCTAGGCCCGCTCGCTCTCCTGCATGTCTCATCGTGTTGCGCTGTTCCGACATACATTGTTTGCTGGCTGCATGACATGGCTCTGGCAGCGCTACCTTGGTTCCGCGCACTGAGATAGGTGAATTATATTGGCACACGAAAGAGGGAACCAAATAATAAAGTACTGCATGCTGCGATGCCCCATATATATATTTTTTTTTCATGGGAGCCGCCATATTGCCTATGCAGCTCTGGGCAGTGTATGGGCAGTCAAATTATCTATGGGCCGTCGGCAGGCTGGCTTGAGCGAGCACTCCATGTTGTATGCTAGCTACACGCTCGGTGTCATGTTCTGGTGGTCGTTCTAACGCTCGCTCAGTCTATTTAGTATGACGTGAGGTCTTCTAAGTGGTAAACGGATCTTTGAGACGTACTGAAATGATTTAAGTCGGCCTATTCAGAGTTTCTTATGGGGTGAAGATGCCTAGAACACCCAGCCCGATGCGTGCCTGCCGTCTTTTACCCTACTACCAGCCTCGTCGATCAGTTGCGTATTTCCGAAAATTCGCATTATGAATGTACTCTTACTATAGCATTCGCATTGTAATTGTTATATGTGGTTTAGTAACAATGAATAGTTACGAAACATCAAACGATTCTAGTAGTGTGAGTACCGTTCTTCTGTGGAATAAGTTTCGCTGTTGAATTTCACTAGAATTCGGGTTGTCTTGAGAAATATTGCATGCCTACCGCGTTCGTTCGTCGAGGTTGCCGCGCATGAACAAAATATTATCAGGACCCTGTAACGTAAAACTATTCCAATATGTTTTTATTCCAGCCTCCTGACGTCAACTTTGCGTAACCGCTCAAGCAAGCATCGGGTGGTGAAGCGAAGGTTTGTGTAAACAGACCTATCAAACGCTCTCCTCGTTTATAGGCAGCCACTTTTGTTCAGCTTGAACTTTGAACCTTGAACATCTCGCCACGCCGGGCTGAGTTAACCCTAACGGGTTAACGGCGGTGAGGAGCACTTGCTAGGGCTTGGCCTAACTCCGGGGGGGTGGGGCATCATGCCTGAAGTCCAGATGGCGGATGGGGTAGAAATCACCCCTGAAGAAGCAAGGTGCCCTGGCCGGACCACAGCAACGGGCAAAATTAAGAAGGCAAGGCAAGAAACTTCCAAGTCGACGCCGAACCAGGTAAAGCAGGGAGGCGGCAGGGGTGGCTGCCGCACGGCAGCCGCGTGGAACGCGCTGAAGAAGCTGGCCGCAGCCTCAAGGCTCCCGAGACTTCCACGGGAGCATATTCGAGTCATCGTGCAGCCGAGGGGTGGCCTCGACGTGAAAAAGATCAGCACTATTAGGGTGGCACAAGCGCTGGCTATGACGTCGGCGCTTTCACCCGACGAGGTTGGTGAAGACATTGTCTGCCCAAATAACGTGCAAAACTTCTACGTTTTCTCAACACCAGAAGAAAGGAACGCGCGTGCTTACTCGGTGGTTCAACAAATCCACCTTCGCGAAGTGGTCTTTGAAGTGGCCGCGTATATGGCCGCCTCAGGCAATACATGCAAGGATGTTGTGAGGGGGGTCGACGCCGAGCTCAACGACGCTCAGGTCCTCACAATGATCGTACACCAGCGGAACCCAACCGCGGTAGAGGTGCATCGCATCGCGACCACCACCGCGGTTATCGTCCTGTTCGACGGAATGGGGGTGCCGAACTTCGTAATGTGTGGAGCGGGCTGCTTCCCTGCTCTTTATACAGAAGGCAAGTTGATGTGTGCTACAGTTGCGGGCAACTGGGCCACAGGACCCATGTATGGCCGTCCCCGAGTGTGAAGAGGTCCTGGGGAAGCGGGGCCGCGACCCGCACTGAAGGCCATCAGAGTGAGTCGAAATGCGGCATATGCGGAGGCCCTCACCCAACGGCTGATCGTTCAAACGGCATACGCTTCCAAACGCCGTATGTCGCCAGGCAGAGACGCCGAAGGCGCCGGCGGAAGAAAACTGGCGACGCCAACGCGGCACGCGAGGTGAGCCAGGCACTGTCGTCAGCGCTACGGAAGTGGAGTTCTTGGATAGGGCGCTCCCACTCGCGCAGTCTTTCCCGCTCTAGAACGCGCTCCAACTCACGTGGGCGCTCCGTGCAACGAGGGCACTCTCAATCTAGGGGCCACTCCAAGTTCAAGGTGCGCATCGCAGGAGATCCCACCTGGGCCGACAAAGTGAAACAGACGAAGCAGACGGGCCGGACGCAACACGCCGCCACAGAGGAGAGCGACAGGTGCGCAATCCCAGGATCACCCAGTTGGTAAACGAAAACGCCTGTCTCAAGGAGGAAATCCAGAGAATGAAGGCCGACTTTGAGGCCTTCCGAAACGTCAGCGCCATCCAAGTGGCCGCGGCAAGGCAAACGTCTACGGAAGAAACGGCCACAGCAAGAGCTGTCAAGTGCGGAGCCACCTCCTCCTAGGCTACTGTTGAGGACGTGAGCACGGCGGAGGTTGCCATGCAGAGCTCCTTGGACCGCATGCAAAAATTCTTTGCCGAGCTGGTACAGAGTAATGAGAACCTTCTACTCAGAGTGCAACTGCTTGAGAACGAGCTTGCCAAGCGATGTGACCTACACTACGGCGACGCCGCCAGGCCGGAGGCGGTGTCCAGTGAAATGCTACAGGACAACCAGCAGTCGTGGGCTGATGAGCAAGATGGCATCCCAACCCACCTCCGGTCCAACATGCCCAACCATGGCCAGACCGGATAGTAAGCTCACCGTGTGGCAGTGGAAATGCGCCTGCTGGTGGAGGCACAGGCCTCAACTGGGGCAGTTCATCAAAGCCTTGGAGCCGCACAAGAGGCCCCGCGTCATTTTGCTACAGGAAACGGGAATGGAAACGATTTCCCTCCAGAGGTACCCAGCTCTCTCCTCGTTGGCGGAGAACGGGCTCGGCATCGCGATACTTATTGCAAATAAGTGCGCCTTACAGGAGCACGATCGCCGTCTTGGCAACACCAACCGGGAAGCGCTGCTTGTGAAGATTATACACAACAGTTGGCTCAAAAACAGCGTCTCCGTTATCAATGTGTACTGCTTTCTAGGGACAACCAGGAGACTTTCTACAGCGTAACAACCAAGGCATCGTCCAAGGCGAGGGAGACGCCGCTCCTTATGGCTGGAGATTTCAACGCGCCACACGAAACCTGGGGCTACGTGAGAAGCATTGCCAAAGGGTGCAGACTCCTGTAGGCAGCGACTGACAGCTCCCTAGAACTGATAACCGACCCCCATCACCCCACGTGCATGGGAAACTCGGTCTCGAGAGACACAACCCCAGACCTCAACTTCGTCAAGAACGCGCCGGGAGCGGAGTGGCGCAACTTACAAGAGAACCTGGGCAGTGGCCACTACATCGTGGAAATATCCCTACCGGTCAGCGCGGCTCCGCAAAGGGCCTTCGAAGTAGTCAACTTGGACGCCTTCCGAAAGAGAAGGAAGGACGACCACGAAAAATACGAGTTGTTTGCGGACCTCGTATCGCAGCTCAAGAAGGTTGTAGCTGATGGTCACCAGGACTGTCGAAACGGACCTCAAGCTCGACCGTATGGACGCTCGATTGGCGCAGCTGCTCGAAGCCAAGAATTCCCTCACGGCCAGATGGAAGACACAGAAGCTGAATTGCAACCTCCGGAGGAGGATCGCGGCCTTAACCGCGAGATCAAATCGCACTGCAAAGAGCCCTGCCAGCAGCCAGCAATGGAACGACGTATGCGCGTCGGTCGATGGCCTGATGCGTGCGGGAGGCAAGTGGAACCTCCTTAAGCAGGTATTGGACGACACGCAGTCCAAGAGAAACCACACTCTGGCCATCGATAGGCTGGTCCACAAGCTCAATAGCGAAGGCGCATCTATGAACGAAGTGATGGACGAAGTCGCGCGTCGCTACCTCCCCATCGGGCAGTCCGGGTCAGATTAACCGGCCTACGGCGGCAAGGCGGACGGGGAGCTCGACGCCCCCTTCTTCGTCTCCGAAGTCAGAGCGACCCTTCAAGGCATCCACGGAAGGCCGGCACCCGGGCCGGATGGAATCTCGAACAGACTCCTTCGAAATTTGAACGACGGCTCGATCAAACTGGTCCCCAAAGAAATCAACGATGTCTGGAAGGCCGTTATCGTACGGGACGCCTGGAAGGAAGCCACGGTGATCTTAATTCCGAAGCCGGGCAAGACACCAGCCATAGACCGTCTGCGACTGATTTCACTCACGTCTTGCGTGGGCGAGGTGGCAAAGCATGTCGTCCACAACATAATTTCGAGGCATGTCGAGGAACAACACCTCCTCCTGCCTAATATGGTCGGCTTCAGACCCTGGCTGTCCCCTCAAGAGGTCATGCTGCTGATCAAGAGGCAGATAGTCGAGGTGGTCACGAGAGAAGTCCGAGGCATCTTGGCACTGGACATTGCCAAGGCCTTCGACAAGGTCAAACACAAGCACGTCCTCGACTCTGACGAGATTGAACCTCGGTGAACGCTTTCACGCGTACGTGAACTCTTTTCTAAGGGATCGCAAGGTCACGGTCAACTTCGGCCAGATCAAGTCGGATGGATACGCGCTGGTAGCCTGCGGCACGCCGCGGGGTGCGGTGTTACCTCCACTGCTCTTCAACATCGTCATGAGAGACCTATCAGTCCGACTCGACCGAATCAGGGCCGTCAATCTCAATCACGCTATCTACGCGGGCGACATCACCGTCTGGTGCGCCGATGGGTCGGACGCAGCGGTGGAGCGGGCCCTGCAAGAGGCCTTGCACGTCACGGAAGCATCCCTCGAGGGCACGGGACTGGTCCTCTCGCCGACTAAGTGCTCTTACTGTATCGGCCCGACAGAGAAGGCCCCGAAGTTCGACATGACGCTGGACGAAATACCGATCGAACTTAGAACGGAGACGGGTCAGCGCATCCATAGAGTGGATTCTTTCAGGGTGCTCGGACTGGTCTTCAATGCACAGGGCCGCAACGCGCAAACGATCGCGAGCCTGAGAGCGAAGACGGAGAATATGCTCACACTCGTTTCGCGAGTGACGAGCAGTAGGGGGGGGGGAGCATCAGCGAAGCCAACCTCATAAGAATCTACCACGTCTTCCTCATGAGCCATATCAACTACGTGGCTTCTGCGCGAAACTGGTCATGGTCGGAGGAGAACAAGATCAACGCACTCATGAGGAAGAGCATTAAACCAGTCCTCGGCATCCCCATAACGACCAGCACGGAGAAGCTGATGCAACTCGGTATCTACAACACCCTGAGCGAAGCGCAGAAAACGGCACAGATCCTTCGCCTCTCTACCACCAAGGCCGGCAGCCGAATACTCGAGATGGCGGGCCTGGCAGCCATGGCCGATGAGTCGTGCGCCTTCCCGCAATGCCAGGGTAAAAGGGACGCCTTTCGAGTCTCCCTCATCCAGAGGAACGTTCGTGTACAACACAATGAGGCCCGGCGCGCAGCCAGAGCACGAGCACTCATCAAGACTGCCCTGCAGAACCCAGAGCTCACGTCCTTTGTCGACGCGGCGCCGTATCCCGGATCAAACTCTTACGTGGCCACGGTGGTGGACCCCCAGGGCAAGATCCTGAATGCGGCATCTATGCGACGCTCGACGGCGTCCGTTGTAGAGCAAGTTGCAGTGACGCTGGCTCTGTGCGGACCGGGGCGCACGCAGATCTTCACGGACTCCAGGTCGGCGGCGATGGCCTTTCTCGCCGGCTCGGTCTTGGCCGAGGCTGCGGCGGTGCTGAGGACCCGCAAGACATGCACGACCCGTCATGTCATCACTTGGTTCCCAGCTCACATGAGCCGGAACGTCTCCCCCGGCTCGATCAACCCCAATGAGCTGGCCCACGACCAGGCGGGAGGTCTCATCAACCGCGCCTGTCCGAGGGGCTCGGCTTCGCAGGGGATCGACCGAACCGTAGCCCCGCTGCTTACTTTCCACGAGATCAGTGCTCACTAGGAACGCAGGCAGTTTCCGGCTCCTCACGCGAAGCTAGGCAGACCCCAGGCCTCGGTGCTGAGAATGCTGCAGACGGGCTCCTTTTCGTCTCGCTCAAGGCTGAGCTGCTACACTCCGCGTGTTGAATGCCTCTGCCCAGACTGCAGCGAGCAACGGTCCAACTTGAACCGCAGTTCTGCGGTTCAAGTTCTGCGTTGCGCCACTCGCCTTTCAAATGGCAAGAAGACTGGGATGAAGCCGTGAAGAGCGACGACCTTCAAGTCCAGTTTCGGCCTGTCCAAAGGGCCTGCGACAGGGCTGAAGATCACGGTCTTCCGCCCCCGGCGCGGGTGCGGCCCGCGACTACGACTGCGTAGTCCCTTAGGACCAATTAAAGTTTCTTGTCTGTCTGTCTGTTTGCTTTAAAAATGAATAACATTGCGTATGCACTCAATGGCTCCTCTTATCTAATTGGCTGACAAGACCCGAAGAGCACGCTCAAGTGGAGAGGGATTCGATTGGCAGTAGCCAGTGCACGGAAAATCGATAATCGGATGAAAAGGGTGGTGTCGGCGTCTCCCATTGGTCCGCTTTCCCTTACTTAGCTTGCGGTGGCTGGTAGAAAATTGCGGTGGCATGCAAGGGAAGGTTAACAATGTTGCTAAAACAGATCCTCAGCAAAGAAGAGTTGGCAGAGTGATGTCGTATACGTGCCGAAAGAACTTCATTACGTTATACGGCCCCGCAAAAAAAAAGTTTCATTCATCATCATCATCATCAGCTTGGTTACGCCACTGCAGGGCAAAGGCCTCTCCCATACTTCTCCAACTACCCCGGTCATGTACTAATTGTGACCATGTTGTCCCTGCAAACTTCTTAATCTCATCCGCCCACCTAAAATTCTGCCGCCCTGTGCTACGCTTCCCTTCCCTTGGAATCCTTTCCGTAACTCTTAATGACCATCGGTTATCTGCCCTCCTCATTACGTGTCCTGCCCATGCCCATTTCTTTTTCTTGGTTTCAACTAAGATATCATTGACTCGCATTTGTTACCCTCACCCAATCTGCTTGTTCTGATCCCTTAACGTTACACCGATCATTCTTATTTCCACAGCTGGTTGCGTCGTCCTCAATTTAAGCAGAACCCTTTTCGTAAGCCTCCAAGTTTCTGCCCCGTACGTGAGTGCTGGTAAGCTACAGCTGTTATAAACTTTTCTCTTGAGGGGTATTGGCAACCTGCAGTTCATGATCTGAGAATGCCTGGCAAACGCACCCAAGCCCATGCTTATTCTTCTCATTATTTCAGTCTCATGATCCGGATCCACCGTCACTACCTGTCCTAAGTAGATGTATTCCCTTACCACTTCCAGTGCCTCACTACCAATCGTAAACTGCTGTTCTCTTCCGAGACAGTTAAACATTGCTTTAGTTTTCTGCAGATTACTTTTTAGACACACCCTTCGGCTTTGTCTCTCCAGGTCAGTGAGCATGCATTGCAGTTGGTCCCCTGATTTACTAAGCAACGCAATATCATCAGCGAATCGCAAGTTACTAAGGTATTCTCCATAAGCTATTATCCCCAATTATCCCCCATCCAGGTCTCTGAATACCTCCTGTAAACACGCTGTGAATAGCATTGGAGAGATGGTATCTCCCTGCCTGACGCCTTTCTTTATTGGGATTTTGTTGCTTTCTTTATGGAGGACTGCGGTGGGCTGTGGAGCCGCTATAGATATCTTCCAGTATTTTTACATATGGCTCGTCTACACCCTGATTCCGCAATGCCTCCATGAATGCTGAGGTTTCGACTGAATCAAACGCTTTCTCGTAATCAATGAAAGCTATATATAAAAGTTCTTTATATTCCGCACCGTTCTCTATGCCCTGATTGATAGCGTGAATATGGTCTATTGTTGAGTAGCCTTTACGGAATCCTGCCTGGTCCTTTTGTTGACGGAAGTCTAAGGTGTTCCTGATTCTATTTGCAATTACCTTAGTAAATACTTTGTAGGCAACGGACAGTAAGATACTCGGTCTATAATTTTTCAAGTCTTTGGCGTCCCCTTTCTTATGGATTAGGATTATGTTAGCGTTTTTCAAGGATTCCGGTACGCTCGAAGTCATGAGGCAGTGCGTATACAGGGTTGCCAGTTTCTCTAGAACAATCTGCTCACCATCCTTCAACAAATCTGCTGTTACCTGATCCTCCCCAGCTGCCTTCCCCCTTTGCATAGCTCCCAAGGCTCTCTTTACTTCTTCCGGTGTTATCTGGGGGATTTCGAATTCCTCTCGACTATTCAATCTTCCATTATCGTCGTGGGTGCCGCTGGTACTGTATAAATCTCTATTGGCCTCGAGCTCCACCACTGGAAAAGCTGGCGCCACCGTCGGCGTGACGTGCTAGCAGGGATCACGTGGGCATGGCGGCCGCGTCGGCTGCTTCGGGCGCGCCGAAGCGAGCTGAAAACGAGAGTTTAAATTCCCTCGTACGCTGCGGTCCTCATTTAGTGGCGAGATTTTCCCGCTTCGAGTGTCTCCTTTACAACGCTTCAAAGCACTACAATAGTTAGTGGCTGCCTTTGAAGGCGCACAACATGGTAGGCTACTGCTCGGTGCCGCAATGCCGGACGCACGCGACGGAGCACGGTGTCAGCCTTATTCACACGTAGCCGCAGGACAAGAAGCTGTGGGAAGCGTGGCTCGCGAAACATAAAACCGGCAAACAGTCATCGGCTACAACTCCGGTATGCAGCAAGTACAGACGCGAGGAAGAATTCTGCTACGGCGCCCGGTCTGCGATGTTCTGAAAACGCGCACTGAGACGCTCGCCCGAGTCCGCTGCCCGACTAATGTCATGGCGGTTTGGTCTATGAACTTGTCGATGCTATAGATACTGGCAAGTTCAGCGGAGTGGAAAGGCAGCGGTAAGAAGCACATTTAAAGAAAGCATGGCATATGGTCATGTTTGTGTTATGAATTAATGCACTGGATTACAAAAAAGGAGCAGCGGGGAATTGCACGATGAGAACACCGATAAACATACAGTGCGACGCAACTCGAGAAATAGTATTGAAAGGTCAAAGAATTTAGTAGAAAAAAAAGATGTGCCGTCGCGACGGCACATCACAGTCCCCGTAGGCGTCGAAGTCTCTACAATGAAATTATTTTTGAACAGCTCTGATAGCGCCCACGCAACAATGGTTGCTTGTATACTGTCAAATGCTCATATTCTGCGGCGTAAAGCTCATGGCACGGTGCGCAAACGCTCGCGCGGAGAAAGCGAAACAGTGCGCGGACAAGCATGCAGACGCGCAGTCGGTCGCTGCGAATCTGCGCGCTCGCTGCATTGAGGCTTCATTCTATTACGCTCCATTTAGTTATACAAACACTATAAGAACATATTTCAGATAGTTTGCTCTCAGCATTTACCTACCTTTCACGTAAGAAGCCGGTTCGGGAGACTCCGTCGCGGCGACTGCACGCAGTGGCGTTCACTGTACGTATTCGGCAAAGAGATAGCGTCTGTAAACGATTGTGTGCTTTCAGTTTGCCCAAAATTATTATTTAGACAGTAAGAAACTTCTCTCGTTTCGAAAGTACTTACAGAAATGTCCGGGAGAGCTCGCGCGTGGTGTTTTCAGTGAGCGCTGACAGCAAAACCTATGAGGAGCGCGCCACGTGATCCCTCATACTACGCCAGCGAGGCGCTTCCGATAGATGGCGACTCCGTAACTCCTCGCCGCCAATAGAACTCCTCAGCCACTTGAACTATCTCATCAATATTAGTAATGATATTGCCGGCTGTGTCTCTTAACGCATACATCTGATTCTTGCCAATTCCTAGTTTCTTCTTCACTGCTTTTAGGCTTCCTCCGTTCCTGAGGGCATGTTCAATTCTATCCATATTATACTTCCTTATGTCAGCTGTCTTACGCTTGTTGATTAACTTCGAAAGTTCTTCCAGTTCTATTCTAGCTGTAGGGTTAGAGGCGTTCACACATTGGTATTTCTTGATTAGATCTTTCATCTCCTGCGATAGCTTACTGTTATCTTGTCTAACGGAGTTACCACCGACTTCTATTGCACAGTCCTTAATGATGCCCACAAGATTGTCGTTCATTGCTTCAACACTAAGGTCCTCTTCCTGAGTTAAAGGCGTATACCTGTTCTGTAGCTTGATCTGGAATTCCCCTATTTTCTCTCTTACCTGTAACTCATTGATCGGCTTCTCATGTACCAGTTTCTTCCGTTCCCTCCTCAGGTCTAGGCTAATTCGAGCTCTCACCATCCTATGGTCACTGCAGCACACCGTGCTGAGGACGTCCACATATTGTATGCTGCCAGGGTTAGCGCAGAGTATGAAGTATATTTTATTTCTAGTCTCGTCGTTCGGGCTCATCCACGTCCACTTTCGGCTATCCCGCTTGCGGAAGAAGGTATTCATTATCCGCATATTATCCTGTTCCGCAAACTCTACTAATAACTCTGCCCTGCTATTCCTAGTGCCTATGCCATATTCCACCACTGCCTCCAGTTTCATTACACGCAAATAAACCCATGCCCTCCAGTAGGTACGAGTAGCCAGTGCCTAGGCGATCGGAGGCAGTTATCTTTAATGTCTTTCGGAACGAGGCAGCCTGCGTCGATTCAGAAAAGAATAAGTTTTTCCGGCATATTAACGCATGTTTAAGCGTACACGTCACTCTGAAGCGGTGTTTTCCAGGTTTTGTGACGTCGAGTTCCAGGCAGTTGAAGTGGCTGCAGTCCCAAAACTTTCGACCAATAGCCAAGGGCTAATGCCGAAAAGGCGTAGAATAACAAATAACTATTTTTCTTTCGTTCGGAACAATCATGCATAATCAGTGTGTGCACGTCATATCACAAGCTATCGCAGGTTTCGTAACGTCGCGTGACAGGCCGGCGAAGTGGGGGTGGTCGAAAAAAATCGAGGAGGGATGATTGCAGAATTGGAAAAGCTTGTAATTGCTTTACGTTATAGCGCCTTTGATTTCTAATAACAGCATCCCGTACAGTGCGAGTCAACCTGAGCGGTATCGAGTGGTCAAGCGACCGTCTGTGGACTGCGCACGCGTCTGAAGCAGTGGTGGATGCTGCGTTATAGGTGTTTGCGTTTTTGGCGCATGGCGGAATCATGCGGCATGACCATGCGGGGATCTATGGTGGCGTTGGCCAGTGTGTGCCTGTTTGTTTTTTGAGAGATGAGGATGGAAACTGGCTTTTTTGTCTTCTTCTTACCGTGCTCTACAACAAACTCAGCCGTTGCATAAAATTGTGTCCTGAAATAGCTCTATAATTATTCTGATGTAGTCTCCCTTGCATATTACAGCTTAGCAGGGCCAAAAGTCAAGTCTCCACTTTCAAACCGCTGCTCTTCACTCTCCGCTCCTTCCACCATCTCCTATAGTCATTTTATAATTTTTGCGGAAGCTTGGAGGTCTCTGACTTAGTTCTCTAATATTTCTGTCGCGAGAATTCTGAGTTAGGATCTGATTGCACTTACATAGTTCCAGAATGTTTCTGGTGCACCGTACTCTGTTTTGCGGATGTTATGCACGCAACTGTCACTTGTAAATTTATTTTATCTTGCACTAGTTCGCTCGCAACCTTTTCCTTTTCCCTCTACTTGTTCCATCCCACCAGTACCTTTTCTTCTGGTAATCCCTATTTCTTGGCTTCTTCATGATCACTTGAAGTCTGTTTAAGCTCTTTCATAGCTAGCCTTATTTCCTTGTTCCACTACTTGCATGGTAGCTCATTTCATTCCAATTATGTTTTAGCCATGTTTGTCTTTCACTATGTGATGTTTCATGCATAGCGTAATTAGCATGCCTACAATTCCACTTCTCATTGACCCAGTCATTGTGGTTGACAATTCTCACATAAAATTGCCAATAACCAAAATAACCAGCCGTAAGATGTCCAGCTATTGAAGCTGTGTAGAATCTATACAGCAGAGAGCTTGTTTGCATCCAAGGAGGTGGTGCGACCTCTATTTGCAGTCCTCAAGTAAAGGCCCTGTCATGCCGGAGCGGCACGATATCAGTTTGGTCTCCTGATTTCAATCTGGTTAGGTTCGGATCAAACCAATATGAAATGAACTATCCTTCACTTCATACGGTGCGCAAACAAAAAAATCATGAGTCATTCCACTCTGTGAAGATGGTTGACCAGCGACGCTGTTTAGCACAGGACATGGAGGTGACACACAGAGAGATAGAAGGCAAGTATGAAAGGCAGGGAGGTTAACTAGACTGAGTCCAGTTTGCTTCCCTACACGTGGGGAAGAAAATGGGGAGTGAAATAGACAGATAGAGAAAAAATTACTATTGAACAAAGGTACGAACTCATTTATTGTATTGATGGATTGTCATTGCGAAGAGAAGTACGCAAACTCATTTATTTTCTTGATAGGTGGTCATAATTTTACTCACAACTGCAATCACATTCTTAGATAATGTCAAATCGATGCACGTATGCCGCTGGGTCTTCCGTTGGGCTGCATCGATGTGACATGCAAAGGAATATGTCTGCAACACGGAACGCGCAAACCGCTCTCTTTTCGGTACCGACACGTCCACATTGAAATCACCGACAACGACAACAGGGCTCGTATCATCGCAGCTAATTCATGCAAAGTGAGTAGCCATGAACCTTACTGGAATAGGAGTCCTTGCATTTTTCGTTTGCTTACCGGCTATGAGCCATTGCTGACGAAGCATGAGCCCTTAATGATGACAGTTTTCGACAAGCTGTTCTGTATGTTGTATGCGTGATTAGAAAATTTTTAAGCACTGTTCGCTTCACTTTGCTGAGTGCTTGTTGCCTCTGCCTTACGAGAATATCAGCCATTACATTTCTTGCCTACTTAGGGAAGTATGAATGCTTACGGGAGCATGACCCAATGATGATAATAGTTTTCGTTCACGGGGAACAAAAATGCACGGAACCCAAGCCATGTACAGCAGTAAAAGTAGTGTGGCGGCATACGCGGAAAACGATTAGCTGCTGCCAAAATCAGCAATAAGCGATTTGCGAAATTCGGGTGCACATATCAATCCATCTCTCTGCGATGCGACGCTGCTCATACCCGCAATTTGTGTGTTTTCTATAATTTCCTGGGTATATCATGTCAGTGCTGCGCATATTGCACTGTATAACAAACAAACAACGAAATTTACAGCGTACACTTCGCGAGAATGATTGCACCTGACCTCACATCTGCACAGGCCACGGACATACGTCGCCTGCTTGAATCGTACAGTGACCTTTTTGATTTCGGCGACAAGCCTTTAGCGGAAACATCTGTTGTTCACCACCATATAAACACTGCAGACAGGAATCCTATTCGTCGGCGCCCCTATCGGGTGTCACATGCTGAACGTCGAGTGATCCAACCAGCAGTGGACAAAATGCTCCGCAAAGGGGTCATTGAGCCATCAGCCAGCCCTTGGGCTTCGCCTGCCGTCCTTGTGAAAAAGGAAAAAAATGGTACCTGGCGCTTTTGCGTCGATGATCGCCACTTAAACAAGATCACGCGAAAATACGTCTACCTACTACCATGCATGGATGACGCTTTGGACCCCGTGCATGGAGCTAAACACTTCTCGTCCATAGATCTCCGATCCGGCTACTGTCAGATTTCAGTTGATGAAATGGACCGCGACAAGGCGGCCTTCATCACGCCTGATGTCTTATACCAGTTCAAAGTCATGCCCTTTGGTGTATGCAAAGCTCCTGCGACAATTAAACTTATGACGGACTCCCTTCTGCGAGGGTACAAAAGGACCACTTGTCTTTGTTACCTTGACGACTTTATTGTTCTTTCTCCCACGTTCGGCAGCCACCTAACCCGACTCGCTGCCATTCTTGCAGTCTTCCAAAAAGCCGGCCTTCAACTGATCTCAACGAAGTGTCAATTCGCGAGCCGTCAGGCTGCTGTGTTGGGACACATCGTTGACGCATCGGGTGTCCAACCAGATCCGGAAAAAGTTCCCGTTGTACACAGTTTCCCTGTGCCACGTTCTGCTTCTGACGTGCGCTGCTTTGTTGCCCTGTGTTCTTACTTTTGTAGTTTCGTCAAAAATTTCGCCGACGTTGCTGGGCCTTTGTCAGGTCTTCTAAAGAAGAAAACGCCGTTCTCATGGGGCCCTCAGCAAGCTCACGCGTTCGCCGATCTCATTGGGTTTCTGACCACATCTCACATACTTGCCCGCTTTGATCCATCTGTACCAACCGAAGTTCATACTGATGCAAGCAGCCATGGCATCTTCGCTGTTCCCGCCCAAAGACAGAATGGTACCGAGTGCGTGACAGCTTACGCTAGCCACCTGCTGTTACCTGCCGAGAGAAATTACTCTATCACCGAGCGGGAGTGCTTGGCTTTAGCTTGGACTGTGGTCAAAGTCCAGCCATATCTTACGGTCACACGTTTTCGGTCGTCACAGACTATCACGCACTCTGCTGGCTGTCTTCCCTTCGGCATCCGACTGGATGGTTTGGTCGCTGGGATTTGTGGCTCCAGGAATTTTCATTTAATGTCCATTACAAGACTGGAAGCCTCCACAAGGACGCTGACTGCCTTTCGCGTCATCCCGTGGATCCTCCTGTAGCGCATGATCTGGTGACCTGCGTGATGTCTTTGACTGCCATGAAGGACAAGCGCTCTGAAGAACAACGCGACTCTTAATTACAGTCCGTCATTGCCGGAGTGCAATCTGGCCGCACTGACAGCGCGTGCCGCATGTTCCTGCTGCATGACATCATCCTCTAGCGCCGCAATATCAACCCTGATGGCCCTGAGTTGCTCTTTGTCTTTCCTCGTCATCTGCGATCCGTCGTTCTCGAACAACTTCACGATGCACCCATGGTGGGACACCTTGGAGTTTTGCCTACGTATGACCACGTACGGCGCCGGTTCTTCCGGCCGGGTCTCTACTGCTCTGTGCGTCGTTATGTCGCAACTTGCCAATTGTGTCAGTGCCGGAAGGAACCTCCCCTGGCACCTGCCGGCCGACTCCACCCCATTGACGTTCTCTCTGGACCGTTCTTTCGCGTAGGCCTTGACGTGCTTGACCCTTTTCCGACGACGACTAGAGGGAATAAGTGTATTGCCGTCGCTAGTGATTACGCGACATTCTCCGCGATAACCAAGGCGTTGCGGACTAGTTGCGCAACAGACGTCACCAATTTTCTTCTCCACGGTGTGATTCTCCACAACGGTGCACCTCGACAGTTACTTAAAGACCGCGGCCGCTCGTTCTTATCTCGAGTTGTCGACGACCTCCTCCGCTCTTGTGCGACTGAGCACAAGCTGCCCACCGCCTACCCATAAACGAATGATCTTATGAAAGTCTCAACCGAGCAACCACAGAGGTGCTGTCGATGTATGTCTCCTACGATCACCGCGACTGGGACGCCACACTAGCTTACGTGACGTTCGCGTATAACTTGTACTGATATGGCACCGCAGGATATTCCCCCTTTTATCTCTTGTATGATCACGACCCCAAATTTCCGTTTGACACCCATCCTCCCTTCTGTGCCGCGTGTTGCAACTGAGTGCGCTCGTGAAGCCACCGATCGCGCTCACATGACTTGTGAAGTCGCCCAATCTCGTTTATTAGCCTCGCAGCATATACAAAAAGAGTGTTACGACCGCTGCCATTCCCATGTTAAGTTTGCGCCAGGTGCTTGGGCGCTCCCCTGGTCCCGATGTAGTCGGGTTGGCCTCTCCCAGAACCTTCTCTCTCGCTAAACAGGGCCTTATGAAGTCGTACGCCAAGTTAATAACGTAAATTACGCGATTTCGCCGCTACACTTTGATGAGTCCGCAAGTCAGGATCCTTTTGAGGTCGTGCACATTTCGTGGCTAAAGCCATACTTGGCTCGCAATTCTTCCCCTACCATGGGCCGAGACGGCGCTTCGCCACCCAGAGGTTCTGTTACGGAAGGGTGAAAGAAGGGAGAGGAAAAAGAAGGATCGGAGACGCTGGCTGCTGCCTGTTGTTGGTGGTCGGCCACCTTAATTACTCTGACTCATCCTGTATATATATTTTAAATATAGTCCTTCTATACTTGCAACATTCCCGTAACATATATTCCAGAAGCAAGCAGGCAAACATTTTTTTTTGTATGGCCTCAAATATTTAACATGGCATTAAACCTTAGACGCTATGTTCATCACATGCTGGCGCTTTGAATGAATGAATGAATGAATGAATGAATGAATGCTTTCTTTAGACAATGCATTGTCTAGGATGTAGGGCCTAAAGGCTGATGCATCTCGCTGACAAAGCCCCCCCCCCCCTACCCGTACATTGCTCAGGGGGTGGAACATCATAAAAATACAGTGCAACAAAGAAACAAGAAAAAGAACAAAATGTTTGCATCAAGCAATCAAGTATACAGCGAAGTAAGATTGTTGCACTTTATACATAATATATCATCAGCAATGTGCAAGAACATGGCAATACTTAAACAAGCAAATAATACTAAACAGCGCTACAAGAGATTGTATAGCAAATAGGAGAAAAAATGCAAGAAGAAACGACTAAAATAAAAGAAAAAGTTATCGAGGCCGCAAGGACAGTTAAGTACCATTAGGAACTTAGCAAAAGATAATTCCTAACCTTTTTGTTTAGACTGTGAGCTGATCTGCATTCCTGAATTATAGGAGCGATTTCTGGATTTTTATTTAGCATATGAGGTGCTAGGCAAGCGAGTGTCTGGGTACCATATTTGGTTCTAAACATAGGCGTTCTAAGTCTCTTATGCCTAAGGTGATATTGTGAGTTGGATGACAAAAGAGGGCTTTCAGCATAATGAACCAAGACACCGACAGCGCACCTCCTAAATAGCGCGATGTTGCAGACTTGTACGTAACTGATTACACATAATAAATTACTTGTAATCAATTACGTGTTTAGAAATTTTGGAATTTAGCAAAAACTTGGTTTACTCGGCAACTATCAACACAATTAAATTCCTTTTTTTGACCAAACAAGCTCTGATACGCACTGCAGCTTTGGGCAATTTATTTCGGCGGGAACTATAGTCTGAAGATTCGAAGACATGTACATGCGTTACCTCCTGCCCAGGATTAGCTTCCAGCAGTTGCATCTCGATCACGTGAACGTGGCACGCATGCAGACTACTAGCACAGTGCAGTTGGAATCATGTCCAGTGTTTGAGCTTTTCCATGATAATATTTTATACTAAATTACGCTACGCTTAGTGCAGTCTGTGACTTCTCTGATACAGACATGATTTCTTGCCTAATTAACGCGCGTGTACTTCGTTTTAATATTGCGCAACCAATGTATACTTATTTTCTTTTTGATTTTAAAACATGAACACAATTTCTAGACTGAGGAAAGGCAGACATATGTTCGGAATAATTATAGCTTTGTCCCCATTTTCACACAACGGCACCGTTTGCTGGCGACTGTTACTATTAGTGATTTAATGCTAAATGACTAACGAGGGCAGGTCACCGAAATGAGGTGCCCAAATGCTGGCCAACAAAATGAAAGTTCTCTTTGGTGCCTCAACTGCGACGCCCATTTCGAACGTTAATGCTAGGAAAGCTTCTAATACAATTTTTGATTTTTCAACTATCGCTTCGCTTCATCGAGCCCAAGGAGCCAAGTATTAAGACATTGAATAAGCTAAATACTGTGGACAAGGTATCCCTACATTGCTACAAAGCCCTTCTCTTAAGCGCCCAAATTGATTAGGTTTTCAACGTCGCTCAACAAGTTTTCGCATGCAAATAAAAGGAAGTGAGCGAATAAAATTTCGGAAAGAAATTAATAATAATATTTGGGGTTTTACGTGCCAAAACCACTTTCTGATTATGAGGCACGCCGTAGTGGAGGACTCCGGAAATTTAGACCACCTGGGGTTCTTTAACGCGCACCTAAATCTAAGCACACGGGTGTTTTCGCATTTCGCCCCCATCGAAATGCGGCCGCCGTGGCCGGGATTCGATCCCGCGACCTCGTGCTCAGCAGGCCAACACCATAGCGACTGAGCAACCACGGCGGGTACGGAAAGCAATTCTTGATCAGATAAATAAAGTGCAAAGGGTTGCTGAGGACCCATTCAAAGAGTCTGGCCTGCTCGTCCCATTTTCTGTATTTTTGCAATGTAATAAAAGTATTGAGGAAAGTAACATCAAGGAGATCGATAACTTATTTTGGTAAATGCTTAATTATTTTTCTGCGGAAGTAATAGGTAATGGTAAATAATTACGTTTTTGAAAGAAATAATTTCGATTGCAATCTGTGAGGTTTCTTCTGTAGCGTTTGCAAGTCTGCCCATTTACCTCTAGCACTCGGCTGTCGAAGCATCATGGCTCAAATCTAAAGAAAGTACAAGTATCTGCTAGACACAATAGAATGAAACAGTGCAGTTTGAGAACGGATGGTTGGCGCCTCGAATGCACTGCCATCCATGTCGTTGCAGTGGGACAAAAAAATCATCTGCGTTTCTGCCGACGAGTCCGTTCGCGCCAACGCCCCGCCGACAGGGCCGTCTGCGATCCGTCTTCTGAAGGTTGATGTCGGTGCAGTCTGACAGAGTGGCCGACAGGAGAGAAAACGCTGTCGGCAACAGCCGGCAGAAAAAGACTGGTTTCGTGTCGGCCGGCTGTGACTGGGCCTGAGTAAAATTTGTAGCTCGAGCTTTTGCACCTATACTCTCCACTGCGCTCCGTATTCCTCGGGGTTTTCGGCTACTTTGCTATATTCCATTAAAAAACTTTCGGGGTGGGTAGCAACCTTTGTTTTCCGTAGCCTTATTGTATTCACTCACGAGCTTGTCCAAGGTTTTCATAACAACCAATCGCACTACACTGCGAAACCTTCTAGTAGCATCCCTGTACGTAATTATCTGCAATTCTTCGCGTCCGTTGCACTTCTATTGCCCCAACAAAAACATTAATACTTCAATAAACGATTCTCCCAGAGAATATGTCCACCACTGCCGAAGACAGAGTTTATGTGACCTCATACAGACTATTCTCACATTCGTTCTATGCAAATGAAAATGTGAAGTATGCGAATAGGATCGATTGCAGGAATCGCCCCCTCCCTCCCGAAAGTCTAATGCAGCCAGTCACTCGGCATGGCGTTCTATCACGCTCCGACTGAAAAACGATCTTCCAGTCTACTTCACTGAGGAGCTGAACGCATGGGAATGAACACGGAGAAAATACTGAAGTCCGTAAAGGGCAGGAACAGGGCGCTAATAAAATGTGCTGAATCAATTTGCATGCAGAGTGAAAACGAGTATCAACATCAGTTCCTCGATAGTGGGAAAGCGCTGTTGGTAAAAGTTTTATATTCCGAAAATTATGGCGTTGGATAAATTAATAATTAATTGCACTATTAGAGGTATGTCGGGCAAATGGTTATGCCTAAGGAAGTTGGTAGGATAAATTTTTGCTACTTTGTTTAGTCAATATGAGAGGAGCTCTAGCTTGCGTTCTAATTAATAAACCTGTTTTGTAGACTTCCTAATATTTCAAATAAAACCGATTCTGTTTAGCGATCCCTACCAAACATAGTCATAAGACCAAATAGGACACATGTAAACCGGGAAACACATTGCTCAGCATGAACTTATGGCTCTCGAGCACGCGGATTCGACGCATGTCAACAAAACAATAACGACTGTGACTGAGTAACGACGATAGAACAGCCACAATGGCATGGCAGCGATTGTATGGCGACCACTGAGTGACGACGACGTAGTAATCTTGGTTTGCGTGACGACGATGGGGCGACAAACACGTCATGACCACACGGGGATGAAAACACTGGAATCACTATGGCAGAATAACGACGATGGAATGTCTACGACAGCATAAGGTAGACAGTACAAGGATGCAGAAATGGCGGCGACGGAATGAAGAAGGAGGAATGACGACGACTACAGGATGCGAAAATCGGTTGGATCGCATACGGCAGACACCGGGAGCTCCTGAATGCGAGCTTACCGTTATCATTGAAAAGGAACGTGTACAATCAGTGCATTTTACCGGCGGTGACATACGCCGCAGAGACTTGGAGGCTGGCAAAGAAGCTTGAGTACAAGTTAAGGACCGCGCAAAGAGCGATGGAACGAAGTATGCTAGGCATAACTTTAAGAGACAGAAAGAGAGCAGTATGGATCACAGAGCAAACGGGCATAGACGATATTCTAATAGACATTTGGAGGAAAAAATGGCGCTGGGCAGATCATGTAATGCGCATACTAGATAACCATTGGGCCAGTAGGCTAACAGAATGGGTACCAAGAGACTGGAAGCGCAAGAGAGGACTGCAGATGGAGCGAGAAAATTCGCAAATTAGCGGGTGCTATATGGAATCTGTTGGCGCAAGACATGGGTAATTGAGAACGTAGGAAGAGGCCTTCGTCCTGCAGTGCACATGAGTAGGATGATGATGATGATTATGATGATGATAATGCTGCTGATGATGATGACAGCATGACAACACTGGATGACTACGATGATAGGAGAACAATGCTGGAGAAGAACGGAAGGACAATGTTGAAAATTTCATGATGGTAGGAAGACGAAGGCATAAGAACAATGTGATGAGGAAGCTGGAAGGACGGCAGTGCCATGGCAATGATAGAATGGCCACTTAGATCGACGAAAGTATTACTTTTAGCAGTTTTAGCACAGAGCCACAAATCATTATTGACACAGTATATGGATGAGATAGTTCAAGCGGCTAAGGAGTTCTATAGAGATTTATAGAGAACCAGTGGCACCCATGGCGATAGCGGAAGAAAGAATAGTCTATGGGAATTTGAAATCCCACAAGTAACGCCAGAAGAAGTAAAGAAAGCCTTAGGAGCTATGCAAAGGGGGAAGGCAGCTGGGGAGGATCAGGTAACAGCGGATTTGTTGAAGGATGGTGGTCAGATTGTTCTAGAGAAACTGGCCACCCTGTATACGCAATGCCTCATAACCTCGAGCGTACCGGAATCTTGGAAGAACGCTAACATAATCCTAATCCATAAGAAAGGGGACGCCAAAGACTTGAATAATTATAGACCGATCAGCTTACTGTCCGTTGCCTACAAAGTATTTACTAAGGTAATTGCAAATAGAATCAGGAACACCTTAGACTTCTGTCAACCAAAGGACCAGGCAGGATTCCGTAAAGGCTACTCAACAATAGACCATATTCACACTATCAATGAAGTGATAGAGAAATGTGCAGAATATAACCAACCCTTATATATAGCTTTCATTGATTACGAGAAAGCGTTTGATTCAGTCGAAACCTCAGCAGTCATGGAGGCATTACGGAATCAGGGTGTAGATGAGCCATATGTAAAAATACTGGAAGATATCTATAGCGGCTCCACAGCCACCGTAGTCCTCCATAAAGCAAGCAACAAAATCCCAATAAAGAAAGGCGTCAGGCAGGGAGATACGATATCTCCAATGCTATTCACAGCGTGTTTACAGGATGTATTCAGAGACCTGGATTGGGAAGAATTGGGGATAAAAGTTAATGGAGAATACCTTAGTAACTTGAGATTCGCTGATGATATTGCCTTGCTTAGTAACTCAGGGGACCAATTGCAAGGCATGCTCACTGACCTGGAGAGGCAAAGCAGAAGGGTGGGTCTCAAAATTAATCTCCTGGAAACTACGGTAATGTTTAACAGTCTCGGAAGAGAACTGCAGTTTACGATAGGTAGCGAGGCACGGGAAGTGGTAAGGGAATACATCTACTTAAGGCAGCTAGTGACTGGGGATCCGTATTATGAGGCTGAAATAATCAGAAGAATAAGAATGGGCTGGGGGGCGTTTGGCAGGCATTCTCAGATCATGAACTGCAGGCTACCATTATCCCTCAAGAGAAAAGTATCTAACAGCTTTGTCTTAGCAGTACTTACGTACGGGGCAGAAACTTGGAGGCTTACGAAAAGGGTTCTACTTAAATTGAGGACGACGCAACGAGCTATGAAAAGAATAATGATGGGTGGAATGTTAAGGGATAAGAAAATAGCAGATTTGGTGAGGGAACGAATGCGAGGTAATGACATCTTAGTTGAAATCAAGAAAAAGAAAGGGGGGAATGGGAAGGACATGTAATGAGGAGGCAAGATAACCGATGGCCATTAAGCGTTACGGACTGCATTCCAAGGGAAGGGAAGCGTAGCAGAGGACGGCAGAAAGTTAGGTGGGCAGATGAGATTAAGAAGTTTCAAGGGACAACATGGCCGCAATTAGTACATGACCGGGGTAGTTGGAGAAGTATGGGAGAAGCCTTTGCCCTGTAGTGGGCTTAATCAGGCTGATACTGATGCTACTGCTGATCACGATGACTAGAAAAGCATGGTGACGACGATGGCAGATCGGCAACGGAATGAGTACAATGGGACTATAACATGTTATTACGATGGGTATATGCTGGTGAGGAAGTAACGCTGGCCACATGAAGACAATAAAATGGCCAGGATGGCATGATTGCGATGTCATGATAACAATGAGGTGACGAAGAATGGAACGACCACAACGGCATGACGACGACGATATTATTACGGATGTACGACGATAATTGTGTCACTGCGACGTAATGGGCGACGAAGGCTTAATAACAATAGCATGACGGTGATAAATTGACGACGGCATAATGACTACGGTATGACGACGATGGTACGACAACTACGGAATGACGATGACTCCGAGATGAAAACGCTGTGGTCGCTTCAGACTGACTACCGTGTTGCGATAACGCTGAAATAACGAAGGAGTGACGATGACCTAGTGACGCCGAGGGCTGGGTGCTGGAAGTTTTCGAGCAGTCACAGGCCAGGATCGCTTTCTCGGCGAAGTCGAGCGTTCAGGCCCCAATCCTCCTGTTTCATGATCTGAAACTCGGTATCCTCGACCCAGCGTCGACTCTTCACAGCCACAGTTCGGCGCGTTGTTCCGGGTCAGCTAGGCGTAGACGCATCGCTTCTTGCTTGACAGTATGGCGCTCTTCCCGATAAGCCACTTGTTCTTCGGGCGTCCAAAATTGCTTCGGCCCTCCCATGGCAGCAGGACTTACGCAAGCAGTAGAAGAGCCGCGCGTTGCGTCGCCGCGCTGGCTGTTCCAAGCTTTTACTCGCCTGTGACGTCACTACCCCGCCATACGCGCGCGGTGTGCGAGAAGGTTACGCGGCTCGGTGCTCTCACAGGTGGTTGCCAGTACACTCGAAGCGGCGCATAGCTGGGCTGATTTTTCTGGGAACGCTTCACGGCCTAACTAAAGCTTAAACCGCCCCGCTGTTAAAACAGCCGGAGACAGAAAGCTATTCGCTTTGATATTCCTGGAAATCAATGGCATGGGCTCCCCAGGCATGGGCGCATAGCTAGTGTGATCGCGCCTGCTGAGACGTGCCGATCATCTCTTAACATACCTTAAGAAAAATGATGCAGCACTGACGGCGCTCGCTATAAAAGGGAGAAATTAAAGAACTGCGAAATGCACAGTGGTAACTTGTAGCATGCCACTGTTGCTTGAGACCGTGTGACAAATCGAGCGAGCCAGCGCACGATAGAAGAACGGAAGAGAGGGTGGCGTCTGGCTCTGCACGACATGATTCACAGTCGGTAAAAAGAAACGTGCAACGCGCACGACACGCACGATGCGTACACCAAGCCCTCCCACCGTGGCGCTTCAACAGCCTACCAAGACGATGCAACGTTGCGCAAGGTGGCGATTCACTTTTGTTCGGCATATAATGCATCTTTAACGCGTACACGTCGCGTTGACGTGCCGAGCTTTCGCGGTATTCTGACGTCGCGTGACATGCAGGTGAAGTGGGTGCAGCCCTAAAAGTTTTGACCAATAGTCGGGGTCTAACGGCGAAAAAGCGCCTTATCAGAAATAAAAACAGGCACAACGTGACGATACAAGAGATAGAAGGATTGTTGTATAGGCACTACAGGGACCGAAAGGGCAGGATTCGAGATCAGTTAGTCGTCCCTACTAAGCACAGGGAGGACCTTTTGAGTCTCTGTCATGGAAATGGGTGGTCTTGCCACCTGGGCATAAACAAATCAAAGGAAAGATTGTTGATGGAATTCTACTAGCCTGGCTGTTTCAAAGACGTACAACTTTGTAAGATCATGCGACGCCTGCCAGCGCTCGGGCAAACCAGGAGAAATAAGGAAAGTTCATCTAAGGGAGTGCCCTTAATAACAAAACCTTTCAGACGACTTGCGATACCTACCAGAGATAAAGTCGGGTTACAAGTACTTGTTTACCATGCTGGGTCAAGCTACAATGTATCCAGAAGCAATTCTTTTCAAAGAGATCCGCTCCACCTAAGTAGTAGACACGCTATTGAAAGTATTCGCAAGAGTTGGTTTCCAGCTGAAGTTCAGGCGGATCAAGGGTCGATATTGACACGCGTACTTCTTTATCTTTCTCGGGTGACCACTTCTCACCACGTAAGAAATGTTATCCCACAGCGCAGGGCGCGCCTGGATGTAAAATAATTTTCTGGAATGTTATCGATGGTTCCATCCGCTGTCTTTCCCCGCAACCTGTGTAATCTGATTGCATGTATGCGCGACGCGAATAGTGTACAACTCTGTGGAAGACACGCGGGTCCCAGCGGTTGCTCTGGAACATTCGACAACTGATCTATAAAAGCCGACGCGCTTGACTCGCTGATCGGATTTTCGACGATCGCCGACTGTGTTCGCCACTATAAATGTTCTTTAAGTGTATTCTGTCTTTGTGGGCACAGGTTCGCCCAATAAAAGCTAGTTTTCTCTTTCACAGCATTGCTACTGTGTTCTTTTACGTCACTACCATGTGACATCTGGTGGGGGTGCTCTTCGTCCACGTACGCGACGCTCCCAACAAGCCGTGATCCAAGCCCGGACCGCAAAGAGAGCACCAACGTAGTCCCGGACCATCGAGCAAGCCGTCGTCTACAACAGCTGCCCCCGGAGCTTGGACTTCTACATGAGAAGACCAAAAAGATTGTGGCCAAGACAACCACAATGGCAGCCCCAGTGTCAACCGTCGTACTTCAGCAACCCAGAGAGTCCCCTACCTTCCGTGGAGCTACGTCGGAGGATCCGGAAACCTGGCTCGAAACCTTCGAAAGGATCTCAACCTTTAACAACTGGACATCTGAGGATAACCTACGACAGGTGTACTTCTCCTTGGAAGACGCCGCGAGGACTTGGTTCGAGAATCGGGAGTCCACCCTTGCAGCATGAGGCCTGTTCCGCAGTAACTTCCTGAAGACGTTCACGAGCGTTGTCCGAAAAGAAAGGGCCGATGTTCTGCTGGAAACCCGAGGCCAAGTACCCGATGAGACCATCGCCATCTTCACAGAAGAGATGACCCGTCTTTTCCGGCACGCCGACCCGGAAATGTCCGAAGAGAAAAAAGTAAGCTTCTTGATGCGAGGCGTAAAGCAAGAACTTTTCGCCGGACTAATCCGAAACCCAACGAAGACCGTAGCTGAGTTCTTGACAGAGACTACGATGATTGAGAAAACTTTAGAAATGCGCACTAGGCAATAGAAGCGCCAAGTGCTCACGCCTTAGTGCGCCATCCAAACGCTGGGCTCCGTTGATCTCCAAGAGACCATCAAGGCCATTGTGTGCGAAGAACTGCGCAAGGTCTTGCCTTCGTCGTAGTCTCAAGTAGCTTCGATCGCTGACATCGTGAAAGATGAGGTTCAGCGATCGCTGGGAGTTCCTGCGGTGCAACCTCAGTTACCGCATCCCCAGCTAGAAGCGATCGCCTACGCCCCCGCCGCACGCTATCAAGGTCCCCCTCCGCGACCGCGCCAGGACCCTGTAAAGCCGAGATTCCGTCGTCCACCGCCGCCGCCGCCAGCGCGGCCACCCGTCGCCCAGCGCACCTACGCGAGGAAGACAGACATTTGGCGAGCCCCCGACCACCGCCCGCTCTGCTACCAGTGCGGCGAAGCCGGCCATGTGTACAGGCAATGCCCATACCGCGATCTCGGATTGCGAGGCTTCGCCGTCAACGCGCAGGGCCCGAGGGAAGGTGAACGCCCTCGTGACATCGCCGACTACCTTGTCGCTACTCATTGGAGCCCACGACGACCGTCTCCCGTTCGCCGTCACCAGGCCGCTACCTGTCGCCTCAGTGCTCTCCATACACTGGCCCAGCCCGGGGCCGGTCAGCAAGCCCATATCCGAAAAACTAAAAGCAGCAACCGATGGAGGTGCGGTTGCTGTTCGTCGAACTGACGAAGTTCCTCCGCCGCCAACGAAGACGCCGAAGAAACTACCTCGACGACATAACAACACGCCGCCGTCCCGACGAAGTCTAGAAGCAAAGAATACGACAACGAAAGACCACCTGGCGACGTCCTATACCAGCCACAGGTCAACGCGACACAGCCGTGATCCGACGCCAAGACCTCTACTGCAACGCAAGACAAAGAACAACCGACCTCGACGTGCTTTCCGACGGCCACTTAGCCACCACCTTAGTCGACACAGGCGACGATTACTCCGTCATGAGTGGACACATCGCCGCCCAGTTGAAGAAGGTTAAGACTGCATGGGAGAGCCCTCAAATTCGGATCGCTGGAGGACACCTCATTACGCCGACTTGAATCTGCACGGCAAGAATTACCGTTCATGACCACACTTTCCCTGCCACCTTTGTTATCCTCCAACAGTGTACACCAGACGTCATTCTCGGCATGGACATCCTGAACCTACACGGCGAATCATAGACCTGAAGTCAAAATCGATAACGCTGTCGGAAGATCAAGCGATACCTCCGGAGAGCTCTCGTTGGCACCACGCCTTGAGTGTGCTCGAAGATCAAGTGAGCATTCCGCCGCGCTCCAGAATTATTGTTTCCGCCGGCACCGAAACACCCGCTTACGTAGAAGGCGTCATCGAGGGCGACCAACATCTACTGCTCGACCGGGACATTTGCGTCGCAAGAAAGATCGCTCGACTACACGGAGGGAAAGCAGAAGTTACCCTAACAAATTTTAGCCAAGATTTCAAGCACAGCAACTAGGGCACGACAATCGCGTACATCGAGGAAATTGTGGAAACCAGCAATGCCTTTGTCCTCTCGGATTCTGCCGCATCTACCCCGATGAGCACAGTCCTGGAACCAGAGTTCGACGTAAATCAATGTCTTCCTATGAGTAAGCAACAAGAGATCAGAAGTCTTCTCGACGATACAAAGACTACTTTTCGATGTCATCGACGATTCTACAAAAACCAGTCGCAAAGCATCGCATAATAACCGAAGAGTGCGCTCGACCACTCCGCCAGAGCCCTCACCGAGCTTCGACGCGAAAACGTGAAGCTATTAGGCAACAAGTCGATGAAATGCTGCGCGACGACATCATCCAACCATTGAAAAGCCCGTGGGCATCTCCTGCAGTCCTGGTGAAGAAAAAGGACTGAACCCTACGCATCTGAGTCGATTATAGTCGACTGAACAAGACCACCAAGAAAGGCGTATACCCCCTCCCGCGGATAGATGGTGCAATGAATCGGCTCTGCAACGCTAAATACTTCTCGTCGATGGACCTCAGGTGTGGCTACTGGCAAATAGAAGTCTACGAGAGAGATCGCGAAAAGACTGCCTTCAACACGCCAGATGGCCTCTACGAGTTCAAGGTGATGCCACTCGGACTGTGCTCGGCACCTGCAACGTTGCAGCGCGTCATGGACACGGCGTTAGCAGGATTGAAGTGGCAGACCTCTCTTGTTTACTTGGATGATGGCGTCGTCCTCGCCGGAAATTTCGACGATCACCTTATGCGGCTTGCGACAGTGCTAGAGGCCATCAAATCATCAGGGCTCACTCTGAAGCCAGAAAAGTGCCGCTTCACTTACGGTGAGCTTCTGTTCCTAGGCCACGTCATCAGCAAATTAGGAGTAGGCCCCGACCCGCGGAAAACACCTGTCATCGCAAAGTTCCAGCAGCCCATCGACAAGAAGGCAGTGCGTAGATTTCATGGCATGTGTGCCTACTACAGGCGCTCTGTCAAGGACTTTTCACGCATCACTGAGCCGCTAACGTATCTAACCAAATCTGATGTCGAGTTCAAGTGGCAAATGCCGCAGGCCGACGCATTTCAAGAACTAAAACGACGCATGCAGTCACCGCCGGTACTTGCACATTTCGACGAAGACGCCGATACCGAAATCCACACTGACGCCAGTAGCCTAGGCCTCGGTGCCGTCGTTGTCCAGAAGAAAAACGGACATGAACGGGTGATATCTTATGCTAGCCGGTCGCTGTCAAAAGCGGAAGGCAATTATTCTACGACTGAAAAGGAATGCCTCGCCATCATTTGGGCTACAGCTAAATTCCGCCCTTGCCTATATGGCAGGTCATTCAAAGTCGTCCGCGACCATGCGCGTTGTGTTGGCTAGCCAACTTAAAGGACCCTTCAGGACAGCTGGCGAGGTGGAGCCTCAGACTGCAAGAATATGACGTCACGGTAATCTACAAGTGCGGACGAAAACACTCAGACGCCGACTGCCTATAACGCGCCCCCATCGATCCCCCCCCCGAAAGATGACGAGAATCACGACGCCTTCCTCGGAATAATAAGCGCAGGAGACTTCACTAAACAGCAACGAGCAGACCCGGAGCTAAAAGGCTTCGTCGAGTATTTGGAAGGGAACACCGACGTAGTACTTAGGGCATTTAGGCACGGATTGTCTTCGCTCACATTACAAAAAGAACTGCTCGTAAAGAAGAACTTCTTACGAGTTCGCGCCAGTGAGCTCGTAAGCTTCTTATTGTTCCGTCAGTGCTGCGTCCAGAAGTACTGTACGCCCTACATGACAATCCAACCACTTGGCACCTCAGATTCTCCCGAACGCTGTCGAGGATGCAGTAAAGGTATTACTGGCAGCCCCTGACCACCGACATCGCCCGTTACGTCAAGACATGCCGAGACTGTCAGCGACGCAAGACACCACCGATAAGGCCAGCAGGATTACTACTGCAGATCAAACCTCCTTGCCGGTCATTTCAGCAGATCGGGAAGGATTTGTCGGTACCATTTCCGGCATCAACATCCGGAAATATGTGGGTCGTCGTTGCGACTGACTCTCTCACCCTCTTCGTTGAAACTAAAGCTCTACTGAAAGGCAGCGCAGCCGAAGTGGCGCAATTTTTTGTCGAGAACATTCTGCTGCGACATGGTGCCCCAGAAGTCTTCATCACCGATAGAGGAACAGCGTTTACAGCAGAGCTCACCTAAGCCATTATGCAGTACAGCCATACAATCGACAGAAGGACAACTGCCTACCACCCGCAGACGACGGCGAGGGTGTTGTTCAGACGGAGCGCCTGAACAACACCCTCGCCGACATGCTAGCAATGTACGTAGACGTCGAGCACAAGACGTGGGACGCGGTCCTGCTGTACGTAACCTTTGCTTACAACACGGCGGTACAAGAAACAAAACAGATCACGCCGTTTAAGCTGGTTTACGGCAGGAACCCCACGACGACGCTCACCGCCATGCTGCCACACGTCACCGACGAAGAAAATCTTAACGTCACGACCTATCTCCGGCGCGCCGAAGAAGCCCGACAGCTCGCCCACCTACGGATCAAGAACCAGCAGCGTACCGACAGCCGACATTACAACCTCCGACGACGCTTCGTCGATTACCAGCCCGGTCACCGTGTTTGGGTTTGGACCCTTATACGCCAAAGAGGACTGAGCGAGAAGCTTTTGCGTCGCTATTTCGAACCGTACAAGATCATCCACCGTATTGGCGCACTGGACTATGAGGACGTGTCGGACGGCATTTCGCTATCACAGCGGCGCCCCTCACGACCTGAAATAGTCCACGTTGTGCCACTCAAACGGTACTACCAGCGTTAATGAATTTTGGGACTTCGCGTAACTGACCTTTGGACTTTTTTCTTTTCGTTGTTTAGTCACTTTTATTTAATAAGTGTCCTTTTTGGTTTCGCTCTCTGTTATATTTGCAGCATTGGGTCGGTGCTTTTTAAGAGAGGTGTAATGACACGTGTACTTTATCTTTATCGGGAGACCACTTCTCGCACAGCGCAGGACGCGCCCGCGTGTAAAAGGAGTTTCTGGAATGTTATCTATGGTTCCCTCCGCTGTCTTTCCCTGCAGCTTGTGTAATCTGATTGCATGTATGCGCGGCGCGAATAGTGTAGAACTTTGTGGAAGACACGCGGGTCCCAGCGGTTACTCTGGAACATTCGACGACTTATTTATAAAAGCCGACGCGCTTGACCCGCTGATCAGATTTTCGACGATCGCCGACTGTGTTCGCCGCTATCGTTGTGCTTTAGGTGGAGCCTGTCTTTGTGGGCACAGGTTCGCCCAATAAAAGCTAGTTTTGTGTTTCACAGTATTGCTAATGTGTTTTTTAACGTCACTACCACGAGTCAATATGCACTAGCGCCCTGATTTTCACATTCTTACAAAAGTGCGTGGCAAAGTAGGTACACAGTTGCATCACCCTTAGTCAAATAGTATAGAGAGGTGGCATTCAGTGCTTAAGTAAGTTTGGCGGGCGCTCAGTTAGGAGCACAAGGAGGAGTGGGAGAATTAGCTTCCGGCCACTTTGTTTGCTTTCCGCACAGTTCCTCGTGGGGCTACAGGGTTCTCGCCAGCAGAACTAGTGTATGGGAGGACACTCCGTTCTCCACTTCGAATGTTAACCGAGATGTGGGAGGAAAGAGGAGAGAGTCAAACCGTGGTATAATACGGGCTAAATCTCCTGGAACGGCTATGTGTAAGCCAAGAACTAGTCGAAAAGAACATGGAAGTAGCTCGAAAGAACACCAAGTTCTATCACGACAAGAACGCGATGCTTCGTACTTTTGACGCCGGAGACCAGGTAATGATCCTCAACCCCTCAAGAAAGAACAAGCTTGAAGTTCACTGGGACGGCCCCATTAAGGTGTTGCACAAACTTTCAGATACTAACTATGCTCTAAAAATGTCCGGTCGCAGGAAGGACGTGAAGATACGCCACCGCAATTTGATGAAGCCGTACGTGAAGCGGAGCGCAGTCGTTAACTGTGCCATCAAACAGCAAGAAGACACTAGTACCAAATTTGTTGAGTACAAGGCGACCTCCAACTCTTAAAACAGCCTAGATGAAGTAGGAAAACAGTCGGTAAGCTCGCACGCTCTTAGACCGGAGCAGCTAGATGAGCTAAAAGGCAAAAAGGGGAATATCTCGACAAATTCAGCACTCGGCCAGGTAGAACCGAACTATTAATGCATGAAATAGAGCTGACTTCAACGGAACCCGTAAGATCAAAGCGTTACAGGGTGTCTCCACGACAGAGAGAAATTATGGAGGCAGAGATTCAGCGCGTGCTAGAGTTTGGAGTTATTCATCTTGTAGAAACCGATGACAAAGATCCTCGTCCATGTGTTGACTACAGGCTATTAAATGCCATCACTAGGAATCAGCTGTACCCGGTACCGAACTTTAAGGAAAGAATGGAAAGATTTAGCACTAAAAATACATTTCAACTATAGACCTCGTGCGGTGATTCTGGCAAGTTCCCCTTTCAGAAAGTGCCAGCCGCTATTCGGCATTTATCTCACCCGTAGGAACTTTTCACCCTCTCGCCCGCAGCTTCGGGCTGAAGAACACACCGTATATCTTCCGTAGGTTAATGGATATTGTCCTAAAGTACTTGCGGAAGTTCACCTTGCCACATCTTGATGGTGTAACATTTTTTTTCGGACGGCTGGTAACAGCACGTATCGCACCTCAAACAGGTGTTCTCACGGTTGAGGGAAGCCGGCTTAACGAAGAAGGCGGAAATGTGTAGGTTCGACTGTTCGCAGGTTACTTATCTTGTCCATGTTGTCGGCCAGGGCAGGAGACGACCGGCCGAGCTGAAAACAGCTGCGATTGGAGAATATTCTCAGCTACGCAGAAAAACAGACATTCCTTCACTTTTGGGACCTGTGGGGTACTATCAAAGGTACATTTCGATTTACTCGAAATGGCAAGTCCTTTGACGGACACCCTTCGTAAAAGAGCACCGAATATCGTGAACTGGAATAAGGACAGAGAGAACGCTTTACAAATTTTGAAGACTCTATTGGTTTCCCGTCCTGTGTTTCACGAGCCAGCCTACGCAAAGGAATTCATAGTTCAGTGTGACGCAAGCGACAGTTGTATGGGTGTGGTACTTAGTCAGGTCGGCGACGATAATGAGGAACTTCCTATCCTCTATGCCAGCCGTAAAGTAAATATAAGGGAGGAAGCCTCCAGCGCTTCAGAAAACGAACGTGCATGTTTGGTTTGGGCCACCCACAAGCTGTCGTCTTACTAGTACGTAGTGAGGTTCATCTTCAAGTGCGACCACTGTCCTCTGACGTGCCTCAATCAAATGTCACACAAAAATTGCCGCTTTCTCCACTGGAGCTTCACTCTCCAAGAGTACAACTTCTCCGTTAGATATAAAAAGAGAAAGTTGCATGGCAATGCGGATGGTTTGAGCAGGCTATTTTTTATTCTGCGTTGAGGGATCCCGCCTGAATTTTTAGGTTGGTATTGTTAATTTTGTTAACACAAGAAGATCCTCTCTCATTTAGCAGGACTCCCTCCATGATTGCTCAACTTGTCAGCACAAAATTCCTTACACATTGGCGTAGCGAAATGCAGCCTTTTCTGTTTCTGCACTTATGTCTTCTTCGATGCTTAGAAGGTCTAAAGTGATATGCAAGATACGTCATCTCGGCACAGAGGAGTGTTGTGGGGTTCATTTTGCAGTTGCATGTCCTTGTTGGATGTTTTGGGGTGGTGTCATCATTTCACAGCGCATCCCTGCAAGCCAAGGCATCCTCCCCATCGCCAACAGCCATTTTCTTCCTGCCCAGTGGTTCTCAGCACTGGCCAGTCAAGATTTTCCAGGCCATGGTGGAGCTGTTATGAACGACCTGCACAGGTACCGGCCTACAGAATTCTTCCAGCCCACCGACCTGCGGAGGCTGCCGTTCTTCACAGAAGCGACCGACTAAAAGGCGCAAATAGGTCTGCTGCGACGACTCGCTTTGAAAAGACTACCAGACGTCAGTCCCCAGCCCATCGGCGCCACCATGGCTGCGGCGACAACCTGCTTTGTGAAGACATAAATGCTCCACGTCAACCATGGGACGGCGTCGACATGGCTAGACACACTCAGCGGAGCAAGTATTGTTAGTGTGCACGTCGCCGCCTTCACGGTTAGATTTGGAACAGGGGAGCTTCTGGAAGATTTTTTGCGGTGCCATGTCACGCAGCTTAGAAGTCGTCAGTGAATGCATAGACGCGGCGGCAATTGTATGCGGCGTCGACTATGGGATAAAGAGGCGCCTTCTCGGGTCAAGCACTGTATCTGCGTGAACCCCCTCACCTTGGTGTGGACAGTGAATCCTGTGCAGAAGTGAGTGCGTAAACCCTCCCCCCTCAAAGGCGGGTCGGCTACGATAACTTTGGATGATCAGTTTGGTCGAATGGCCGTTTTTTCTCACCTAGGGACCTAGGGAGGACAGAGTGTATTTAAGGAGCCCTCGGCGGTTCCTCAGCGTGCATTCCTCTTTCAGTCATGTTAGACTGGTGAACTGTAACGTTCTTATGTAGATACTGTAAATGAATCCCATATTCCTTGTTCTTGATAAGAACAAGTCTCTACCTTCATCAACGTCCTCTTCGTGGATAAGTTGGACGACGGCATGGGCTGCTACCATCTGTTTCATGCCCGACTCCATCCATTACACCGCCCACCCACCGTACTAGAGGATCTCATTTCACTCGGACCTTGCACGGGACCTCACGCCCTCGCCAACGCCGACATTGACGGAAAAAACTTACCTGAGGAGCTCATATTATTGTTACCGCCATAAATGCATCAAATGTGTTATTAGTACGCATGGTTTTGGTACGACGCTGTGAGGCGTGGCAGATGCGCTTAAGACATTTCCGCCATGCTGCCGATGTTTACCACTTGAGCACAGTGTTTCATGAAAAGTTTCGCAAAGAACCACTGATTCGTCCTCACCATTCAAGGAACTTAGCTCATGGTAGCTTGAGTAGAAGTTTGTGTCATTGTTTTCATAGTCGATTTCGTGCAGAACCAAATGGAAAAATAATCGTAAAGCGCAAACATTTGTGCAGACAGAACAGCTCCTCAAGATGTTTATATTACTTTGCGAATTTCTGTTCATGATTACAACGCCACCCCTACGCCCAAGCAATGAATACACTCTTAACTCAGAACACGGCAACTTCTCTCCTAAGTTGTGAAGCTTTTCTTTTAAGAAAGTGCAGGAATCATGATCGTAAGCTTCTTATAGCATCGGTGGAGTCCGGGCTGTTCGAGAAGAACTCCTAGCGCAAGCCTTTGTTCTACAGTGAGACAGATTTTTCCACGTTCACTAAGGCCTTGCGCGACTAGCTTCTCTTCTACTTAGGCGGCAGCGCTATCTCAGTATTCGTTTTGTCTGGGGAGTGTTAGGAATGGCCAGCCGGGGTGGCAACGTGCCAGCTATTTCAGCCCGCTGCACGTGCTTCGACCAACCCGCTGTGGCGGCGCCCTTCAGAGAACGAGCGAGGACGATGAAGCTAACCGACCATGCGCCCCGTTGGGAGGATCGGTGACGACAGCAGGGCTGGTCACGTTTGGCGCCCCGTGCATTGTTGGTTAATTTTCCGGGTTGTCATGGTCTCTCTGCGGCAGGGGGAGCCGCCCTGGCAAAAGGGTGCTTTGCGGTATGGGGGCCCCAGGATTTGGCACAGTCTGCCGACACACGTGTCGACTAGAGGAAAAAGGCAGCTCTGGAATTTGCAGGCGCCGGCGGGGGTCGGGCGTAACCACATGACTACGGGGACGCCAGACAATGGATACCACGACGACTGCGCTGCAAAGGTCGTCGGCCCGCGGAGAGAGCACCGAAACCTGTGCGGCATGTGTGTGTATAACACCCCTACCCTCTTCTCACAAAGGCGACCACGAGGACTTTCTACGATGACGTAGTTCGATGACGTCGAACGGAGTGCGTCTCAGCAACGATTGTCGGCTGCTAGAGTGTGCTCGTTGTCATTCTCGAAATGTACTCGTGAGCTGTGTGCTCGATTGCTGTATGCTTTGTCTTGCGGGCTCCATTTGGGAGTCACGCTAGAGTGTAAATGTATCCCATGTTCAAATGTAAATAATGTAAATAAATCCTGCTCGCCTAGTCCCGTCAACCCAAGTTCCTCCGATCGTCCTACAAGCCCGTCTCCAAATCTAACATCTGGTTTACAGCGGTGGAAACGACCTCAAAATCTTACAAATGATGGAAGCGGCGAGATCGCCCGACAACTCTTACCGGAGGCGGCCTATGCACGATAGCGAGGTATTAGAAAGAAGCCTCAGCGACTATGGCGTGCTCTCATTGCACCAGATAACACCGCTCTTGAACGAAAAAGAAGTCACTTCATCTTATCTTTATGGTCACTGACACGTTAGTTCTGGCAGCACAGCATCGTTGAAAAAAGTTCGACAGTTTCGCCATAAGTGCATATCACAGCCAGAGATGGCAAGGTTTACGAACACCCCAACCCTTTATGAAAATTTAATCGCTCCTAAAGGAGCAGCACCGAAGTAGCATTTAAATTTTTTCGGGATAACAACACATTCCCAAAATTGCACGAAATACACAGTATTACAGAGAATAATGGGAGGGGCTCTAAAGATAATCAGATGGCCAGTGGCGACGCACTACTGGAAGTCCGGGACAAGGCGTAGCACAATAACCTAAGGAGACTTGTTGGATTTAGAAATAACCCTATCTCTGTAAGCGTGCACCGAATCATGAAAACTGGAAAGGGTGCAATTTCCGAAGAAGAATTATTCGACTTTCGTGATGAGGAGCGCATGAACGAATGGGCAGATGAAACTTTTTCAAAGTACAACATATGAGAATTGAATGTGAACAAACAGCTCTGCCACAAGCACATTAATCGGGAGTCTAGAAAAAGATGTATCAAAATCACAGTGCCACCATACATTCTACACCCACAGCGCAGTTCTTGGTGTCAGAGATTTAGCCGTGGTTGTCAGAGCTGTTACATGGGCAAAGTGCGCAACGAAAGATCACTCTGCTGATTACTGTAATCATCATCACCGTCATCCTCAACATCATCATCACCCTATGTCTATGTACATTACAGGATGAAAGCCCCTCCCAGCGATCTTAAAGTACAGCCGTTCCCCGCAAGCTGATTCAAATTTAAGCCTGCAAACTTCCTGATTTCTACTGTGCTTCACATGCCTTGACACCACCAGTGATCTGTACTACCCAATTCATCGCCTGCTCACTTCCAAGCTCTTGTGTAAACTGCGTTGGTGCAACCCTTCATACGCTAGATCGTGTGTAACGTTGACACAAATAAACAGAAGTATTCATAATGAAAGACAAGGACAATATGAGATTCTCAGGGACACAACAACGACATTAACCTTGATATGCACAGTTCGTACTTTTCGCTGGAGTGGTGCATTGGGGGCAGCCCCAAAACCGCATTGGGCGGGCGCCCGCCACGCGCAGCAAGACAATTTCGCCACCGCCAGCTCCCACGATAAGAGCAGGCGAAGTTGTTCTACATTGCCTCAACTCGACCGAATCGCAGGACTCTCCTAGCATTAGTAGGAGCCAGCAATGTTTACATACTAAGTCAACCCCATTCAACTATGGGCTCAGGAGCTCGAATGCCTCGTCTTTGGAGGTGTCTCCCGGCAAACTCGCAAGAGCGCTTGCCCAGCCCCCCTCCCCCCCCCCCCTAGGAGGCAGTGGGCATAACAACTATTCAGATGGCTCAACCAGCCCTAAATGAGTCAGATGATACAATGAAGCACTCCAAAAAAAGCCGAATTACTAAAAAGGCAACGCCCGAAGACAATCAGCATTTTAAATGTTATGTCGCGCACAGCTTAGGGTAGTCATCCAGAATGTTTCCAGACGTTGTATAAAAGTCTTGCCCACTTGAGCCTTGATTACAGTGCTATAAAAAGTTTTTCTCCAGCGCAAGTACAATAACTGCCCCAGAAAATGTTCACAGTATAAGTATCCGTCTCGCAGCTGGTGCCTTCAGGTCAGGTACGATCCAGAGACTGCAAAGAGTTGAAGGAGTAGGGTCTTTATGCACTGGAGTCACATTCTAGTTCTGCATATTTTCTGAGAGAACACTGGCACAGTGAACATCTTTCTTATTAAAAATAAATGATACGACCGCTGCCACCCTCTTTGATAACCGGCCTGCAGCGAGAGAAGCGATATCTCTGCGTGTGAAGATCCGTAGGGGAAAAAATGGGTGTTCCACTGCTTCAACATTTTCTTATAGCTCCAGCGAGCCGATACCGCCAGGGCAGCTCATAGAACATGACGTATTGTTTCGATAGGTCACCAAACGTGCTCCAGAGATGCACATTATAAGGTATCTGCTAGAACTTCAGGGAATATGTTCGCACCCGGAATTTTCTGCAGATGCATGAAAATCGTATTCAGTCTTGTCTTGGCAGTAGTCGGTCTATCCTTTACCATATTCTCCCCTTTCCACCCTGAAACAAGTATAATCACGGCAGAGCCTTCTGCAGTATTGTAGGCTGTGAATCACTCCAGCAAATAAAAGCTACAAAAAGCAATTGTATTATTAGAATCTTTCATCATCATCAGCCTGGCAGGACAACTTCAGGACAAAGGCCTCTCAAAAACTTCGCCAACTGTCCCGGTCATGTGCTAATTGTGGCCATGTTGTCCCTGAAAACTTCTTAATCTAATCCGCCCACCTAACTTGCTGCAGTCCCCTGCTACGCTTTACTTCTCTCGGAATCCAATCCGTAACCAATAATGACCATCGGTTATCTTTCCTCCTCATCCCTTGCCCTGCCGATGCCCATTTCTTTTTCTTAATTTCAATTAAGTTGCTATTACCTCCCGTTTGTTCCCTCACCCAATCTGGTCTTTTCTTTTACCTTAACGTTACATCCATCATTCTTCTTTCTATAGCTCGTTGCGTCGTTCTCGACTTAAATAAAACCCTTTTTCGTAAGGCTCCAGGTTTCTGCCCCGTAGGTGAGCACTGGTGAGACACAGCTGTTATAAACTTTTCTCTTGAGGAATAATGGGAACCTGCTGTTCATGATCTGAGAATTCCTTGCAAAGTCACGTCAGCCCATTTTTATTCTTCTGATTATTTCAGTCTGATGATCCGGATCCGCAGTCACTACCTGCTATAAGTAGATGTATTTCCTTACCACTTCCAGTGCCTCACTATCTATGGTAAACTGCTGTTCTCTTCCGAGTCTGTTAGACAATATTTTAGTTTTCTGCATAATTTTCAGACCCATCCTTCTAGTTTGCCTGTCCAGGTCAGTGAGCATGCATTGCAATTGGTCCCCTAAGTTACTAAGCAAGGCTATATTATCAGTGAATTGCAAGTTACTAAGGTATCATCCATTAACTCTTATCCCCAATTCCTCGCAATCCAGGTCTTTGAATAACTCCTTTAAACACGCTGTGAATAGCATTAGAGAGATCGAATCTCCCTGCTTGACGCCCTTTTTTATTGGGATTTTGTTGCTTTCTTTATGGAGGACTACGTTGGCTGTGGAGCCGCTATAGTTATCTTTCAGTGTTTCTGCATACGACTTGTCTAAACCCTGATTCCGTAATGCCTGCATGACTGCTGAGGTTTCCGCTGAATGAAGCGCTTTCTCGTAATCAATGAAAGCTAGATATAAGGGTTGTTCATATTGGGCACATTTCTCGATCACCTGACTGATTGTGTGAATATGATCTATTGTTGAGTAGCCATTACTAAATCCTGCCTGGTCATTTGATTGACAGAAGTCTAAAGTTTTCCTGATTCTATTTGCGAGTCAAGAGGCAGTGCGTATACAGGGTGGTCAATTTTTCTAGATTCTAGAATAGAATATTTAGCCGTCACTAAAGCCTAAGGTCCCTGCAAAAGCGCTGCGTAAAAACCCTTTTATAAATTATCTTCATCCGCTGTCATGTGTTACCTATACTTCTCACAATTAACATGCTATATTATGTTTGGTGCCTGGGCATAGAGGCATACAAGGCAAGATGCTCGCAGATGAAATTCGGACGTCCGTAGCAATAGAATCTATGAACACTTCCAACGTTCGGCGAGCATCTAGCCACAACCCTTTCAGCTGCACCATCGCAGGCTTTTGGCAGCACCCACAAAACACGGCGCGCCAGAGAATCCATCGCACGTGGATTTTGTACTTAAGCCTACGCTGTCGCCAAGGCCTACAGTGACGGAAAAATTTGGCTGTATTGCCCATAGAATTGCTGTCGCACTAAAAGCAGTGAAAAGTGTTTTTGCTATATGCTCTTCTGCTTGTAAATATCGCCGGCGCGTTTCAGACATTTCTGCCATGCTGTGTCTGTTCACCTTTCAGCACAACATTCGCTGAACACTTTTGAGAACCACTCTTTCGTCCTCCCCGTTGAAGAAATCTAGCATGTGGTTACCTGAATCAAACTTGGTGCCATTGCTTCCGTATCTTACTTCAGAAGCCCGAGGAAGAGAACGAAGTACCCAGGGTTCACTGGAGCTCTGGGCTTCTAACTGTTATACAGTTTTTTATGTTTTTGCTATTTTCTTTACATTGATTACATCAAGGATGAGCAAGAGGACGCTCCCGTGACCAGCCGAACAAGGTCAGTTGTCTGCTTTATGGGTTATTTTTAGATGAGGAGCCTTATGAACCTCGGTATACATCGATTTCTGGGAGAGCTTAACGTCAGAAGTCATGGATTCAGTCAGTCGACCGTACCCATGGACTGTCGCAGAAAGAAGATGCGTCGAATGTCGAGTGAGCCGTTTTTATCGAATCAGAGTCAGCAGGAATCCTTCATGGTTTCTTACATGCCGCTCTCGATGTCACAGAGCATGAACTCACATAGCAGGCAATTCCTAACAGAATATTTTGAAAGTGTGGCCCCTGCCAAATCAACCAAACCAGGATAAACGCCACAAAGAACATCCTGACAGTACATATCACGGCATCCTGACAGTAAATACAGCCAATCTTGAGAAGTTGAATACCATTCTGAGGTTAAGCGAAAGTCTCCTACGCTCTTGTTACATACAGGAAGGAGACAACGACTGCTGTGATTTCCAACGCAAATTTCGTAGTCAAGTACGTGGACCTCAAAAGTGATTTGAGGTCATCGCTGCGCATTCTTGGGATTCACCCTTTGGAGTACACTCGGTACATCAAATATTATTTTTTGGACATAACCAGCGTCTGTCAAAGTGGGCTAACGATACTGAACAGAGGATTACTCGTTCCGAGGCAGCTTCAGTGCCCAAAGTGACCAATGATAGCTTATGTTAGCGTTGTGTGTAGAATCGAAGTCGCCTGCCCATGTTGTATCTGGCAAGATAATACCCCTGACTGGGATGTGTCCTTATTTAAATGCGCCGCTCTCCTGGCTTTCACGAAGCGACGTTGAAGGAATGCCCGAAAATGCAACAAGCTCGTAACCTTCGAGAAATGGGAAGAGACAAACTTTTCCACATAGAGGCTGCTCAATCTCTTTGCCCGAGTGAAAAATGCTCACGAAAGAAGCGCCACAAAGTCACCTCAGAAGAACTACATAATGAGGCGCAGGCGCCACGATCACCTCAGCCTCCGTCTGCATCCAGGACTGTAACCACACCTACAGCGAATTCGAGGTCGGTGATAGCACACGGCGAATATGTGTCCCCACCAATTGAAACAGATCCACAATAGTTTTGCTGTCCACTACACCAAAGAGCATGACAGAGGGTCGCAGTTGTCATCTGCGGTAAGAAGCCAATGATAAGGTCAAGAAATCCGGTGGCACAGCAGGCAAGTATGGAAATGGACATAATGAGAAGAAAAGCGTTCATAAAATGCTGAAGCTCCTGGTATAACCAATGCGCTCGATCCTTCGCGCTCTCCAGAAGCTGGCCGCTAAAAGTGTCCTGCAGGTGTTCGCTGTACTAGACCCACTTATCGCCGCTGTTTACAATATGGAAAGCTTTTGCTTGGCGTCGGAGCTGCTCACTTAGGGGAAGGTGTTAGTGCCTATATTTGAAGGTTCATTTGAAGTAATGCCCACAGACAACATCTCGAATTCTGTCGTGGCGTCATGGATGATATTTATGAAAGTTCATGGAGAGATTGTTGAACTTGCTTTCCCCATTATTCATCCCTCCTTCTGTGTTATCATCATCCTACATCACACCTTTGTGTCCCCGTTCTTCCTTTCTCTCTCCCAAGCAGCAGCCTCATACATGGTAGCTCAGGCCAACCTATTTCCATTCTTTTAAATAAGTTCTTTTTTTCTCATGTAGAACCCAATGGCTGACAAACCGTCGTATGGCGTTCCGAGCTAAATTCTGCGAAGACAGAATGCGTGGTTCGAACTTTACCTTTACTTGGCGAATTTGTTTTCTTCAAAACGATGCTTGAAATAAGAATCTTCTGGCAACGAATCTGAGGCACTCAAAACTTCAAATGAGCTGCATTTATTAGGCACCATTTGAGAAATTCACCTCTAATAACAAAAATATGGCAAACTATGGTCATTTTCTGTCAACTTCCAATAGGCCACACATATGACAAATATCCTCGCCTGTTAACTAGTTATGTAACTCTTACTTATAGTAAAAGCGGCGAGACACTGATTGTCCTATACGTCGCCCCGGATTGTCGTAGACCAGACAATAAAAGGAAAAAAAGCACCTCTCATTCGTATAGCGACAGCATACCCCAGTACATTCGAAAATGGACCTTGGCAAAGAATCGTATTCTGACAGTTTAACAATTTGAAATTTCATACAAGCTGTTGCCAATTTGCAAAACCCAAAGCAAAATCATTCGTAGCACATCCAGTCAGTGGAGACAGCAGTTGCGATAACAATATTTTATGTAACATGTGCCTCGATGCTCTGGCGTTCGAAGCTCCTGCTGAGGCTTTAATGCTACTGACACCCTTAACGTTTAGCGTATCATCCGCTCGTCGAATACCATTGATACCCATAGCACATGCCGCCTGTCATCATGGTACTTTAAACACGGATATGCAGACATATTACGAAGTGACCGCAAATTTTTTAAGGCCTCTGCAACCGTCGTACAAATACCCTTCTGAATTCACTGTGTTGCACCACTGACAACTCATTATTACAGTTAGGAGAATAGAAAGTTAGGCTAGTTGGTTGAAATGGTTTCGTTATTATAGCCGTGGTACCATAAGGCAATACCGTGACTTTGCGCCAATAATATCCAATTATCCCTAATCCATCAATCAAACATTTCTTGGTCCAAACTTAGAACGTTTAAACACGTGGACCATTGTGCCCACATAAAAGTTCCAAAACTTGTATTTCTTTAACGTCGATTACCGTCGTCATGGCGACATTCAGTTACAGCCAAAAACGAAAGGTCACTTGTCCACTGTTAATTTATATGTCACCTATAATAGAACAAATGTGACGTAATGCTCCGGCATTTGTCTGCATAAAAATGCATTAGCGATTCGTAGCGTGAATAGTCCGAGAGGCAAGGACAAGAGCACAAACACTACAGTGCACGCGAACCAATACGAGACGCAGGTAAAATATTTAAAACCTCTCGGCCAATTTTAACAAGCCCGTAAAATAAGTCTTCGCGGGCACCTTTGTGTGAAGGGTGTAGGCAGCATAGTCAGGAGAAAGAACGCACTGCAAGCCGCCACGTGAATTGGGCTGAGTCAAGAAACGGCTCCTTACTAATGACAATTTTCGTCTTTTTTTGAATTTTAATAGAAGCCTTGTCGACGGAGAAATGGCCCTTCATCACTTACAAAACCTTTGACGTTTTCACACGCTCGCGATAATGAAGTGCCTTTTTTGAAAAACGAGAGACAAAAAGATATTAAGTCCCATTTATAATATGTAGGTATCACTACTTAGCGCGCAATTCTCACATTGCGTGAGAGGCGCATGATTCTTTCTCAGTAGAGCCATGGCTCATTTGGAGACGCTTACGTCTAAACGCCACCAATGCTTTAATTAGACATTTGCCACGGCCTACAATCAATACCGCTTGTTGCGGTCATTTCCTTGAAGTCGCGTGCTTTGTTTGCGGTAACTTCCCAAAAACGTTAATTAGGCGCTTGCAATGAAGCAGACCCCCACCCATCTATCAGCGCCTATGGAGACATCAACGCAGCGTGGACACCGACTGATAAATGCTCCACAAAAGGACATTACCACTACCTGACGGCTCAAACTAACGAAGAAGGGCCAACAATAAATGTTACCGAAGACTGACGGCAAGATTGAGTTGGCCGGTTGCTATCTTCCCACATATTCCATACCATCGGGCTAGGCAGGCAGGGTCACTGCGCATCGTTGTGATAGCGTGGACTTGCTGTCGCAACGGGTTCAACGATTGTGATTTGCTGATAGACAGTCTTCAGATTCCCTAGGCCACTTCCCTAAGGAAAACGACGGTATTAAAAGCGGAGAGCTTTCCTGCAGCGCGGGGGCTCCTGATGTGAATTCTGACATTTAACTTGCTGCTGAACGCAGTGGGCTTCCGTAACTGGAGCCATGTAGCTAAGCCGATCACCACTTTTTCCCTCAATCCTACTACTGGACGTACCCGTCGATGGGCTTGGTGAATTCCTCGCAGTGACGCCACCCAAAGCCGCAACAAGACAAAATACTGGGTATGAAATTACCCACTGTAAAATTGTAGTCTTAGGAAAACCAATCTTTCTTCAAGATTTCAGGCTTTGGCAAAATATAAACGTGCTTCGTTCGAACTGTGGGCGTCACCAGAACGATCAAACCATTCCTTGTGCCGCGCAATTTTAACTCATGCTTAGAAACGTACACCATCCGGGAAATAATGACGTCCAATTTTTCAGCCACCGCTATCGCTGTGCTCCTTCTCACAAAGATTGTTTCATGTAGAATGAATGCGCTCATGCTAGACATGGCGGAAGCAATGAACGTGCCAGGGTCCCATCTCGCCGTGCTATGGCTCAGGATGTCAACTAAAAATCACAGCAGATGGCTTGCACGGAATCCAATTGCAGCCACTCATTGGTATTGCTCGAACCAATGTGATTGCTACGACGTTTTCGACCGGTACGTCACACAGGTCAACGTTTTTCGAAGAGCTGTCTTGGTCTTGGTGCCGCTTGAAACCTCAGCACCGTATCAGTTATTCCAAAAAGTGGCGCACTTTGAAACGTATCACTCGAACGTCCAATGGATTTTTGGAGTTAAAGCGCACAGCGATGTCCTCGATATGATGAAGAATCACGCCTGCCAAGTAATAACCGTGGCTGAGGACGAGATCAATGTGCCTGTTGAAGACCACAAGCACTGCGAAGAACGAAGAATATTCAAGACAGTGAAGGAATTTTTGATGGAGCGTGTGGAACTGACATCGCGCTATCCGAGGAATAAGGAAATATCCTACGCCATTTACGACAAGCCAGGTAAATATTGTAACATGGTCACCGCTCACTTCATCAGGGTTACGATGGAGGCATATCTTGCACTCAACAACACAATGATCATGCGGTGCAACAGTTCTGGCAAGAGTGACTCGTTGCTGCTGGATCGCCAGGTTGATTTCATTTTAGGCCAAGACCCTGTGAATTGCCCGTTCAATTGTTACTACTATGCATACGGATCTTATCCGCCCACGTCCTACTGTTTACTCGTACGCAGACGCAGTCCTGTTCCTCCATCCTTTGTCAACAACTGGCTCGCATTTTTTAGGCTCTGCAGCTCATTGCTGCCCCTTTGCGTTGCTGTAATGCTGGTTCTGTTTGTTCAGCGTTTTCTTTTTCCTGAAGAAAAGTTTAGTGCATGCAAAGCTTTGTTTTTCATCGCCAGTTCTGTTGTAGGGCGCGGCAATATTTCAAGAGATCTATCGAGCTCGGCGACCAAGAAGCTTCTATTCAGTGCATGGATGATTGGCTCCTTCTTCGTGGCGAATTGGCTGCAGAACCAAATCACGGCGTCGCGCAGCATCCCTGCCTACTCATCCGAAATAACAGGTTTGGATGACCTCCGTCTAAAGCTTGACGATGGCAATATGTTGCTGTGTATGAAGAATTATGTGGCAAGTCTGATAACACAGGCTTACTCGAATGTGTCCTATTTGGACTCGATGCGTAGAGCTCTACGACGTTGTGGAAAACAGTGTGCCCATCATAACCCACGGATGTATTGCCATTCGAAGGTTGAGAGTGGAACACACGTCGGTGTAATCATGTGCACGAAGCCTCTGTTGTCAAGCATCTTAAACGAGCGTATTGCTGTTGCAGAGGAGCGTTTCATGACACGGTTTACGTCATCATCCGCGCACGGCAGATTTATTTTGAGGTGAGTGAGTTCAAGGAGCTGCAACATTTCTTTGTTGTGAAAGCGAATAGGCTAGAAGTTTAATTATTGGTCATGCAGACACCATTCACATAGTACCACTATAATTAAAATGATAGCGAGACTTGCACGAAGATCCCGCGTACTTATCATAATCATCCATATGCAGTAAATGAGTTCCTTTGTAATAACGATACTTTTCAGTCTTCCTTTTTCGGCCGTGTTGTTCGCTAGTGGAATAACCTAGATACATCTATAGCTAGCACAATACCTCAGTCTGTTTTTTTAAGTTATTAGAAGATGAAATAAGTAGTTAGGAAAAAATAGTTCTTATGGACATATAATCGTCAGAAGTGCCACTTTCTGAACTGTAGCTAAACATTTACCTCCTTTGTTTCTTTCTTTGTTTTTATAATATCGTAATGGTCTTTACTTATATGGAACCTGAAGTGTACTACTTATGTGAGTTGCTCTTGTTATTCATATTATTAGTGTTGTAAATTGTGCACTGGACCTTTTTGATGTATTTCCATTTACATGTTTTAACGTTCTTACCAATCGGTATATAAAACATGCATTCTATGTATAATCATATGTCCACCTGTTATGATGTCGACATGAGACTGGCAGTATTGTAAATAAAAAAATAAAAAAGACAAGCTTACATTCAGCAATCCAGCTTTGCAGTAAAGCAAACGATTCAATGAAAAAGCAAACTATTAGACAGCTAGACAAAGTTCATGCATCTAGCGGCTGTGCTGATTGCAGTGAGCATTACCTTACCAATAAATTAGCAACCATGGTGTCAAGCGTGCGAAGGAAATCATGAACAGATCTAGGTCAATGACTGCAGAAACGCGCTCTCACTACACTATTATGATAAAATGCGCGAATAGGGGAGCAAATGCTTCTGCCGCTTTGCTGTTAAACTCCTTTCCGAAACTTGACATCCCGGTTTCTCGAAAATGTCGTGTCCTGCAACTTTATCAAACACCAGAGATTGCCTCTGAAATTGGGCGGGTATGGTCAGTGTGTTCAGCCGCATGGACAGCCATGCGTCGCCACGGCCAGGCTTGCGTAGGGAGTTGTGCACTCATGCCTCCCCTCCACCCTCATAGGGTAATGTTGACAGTACCGCGCTCACACATGCCCCTGCCAAGCACTGCGGATACTTTCCCGCGTGACTAAAAAAATGAGCGCACATCAAGCCACTACTTCGGTCGGCTCAGTCTCGTATGCTGTCCCTGATACGCACAAGATGTGTTGGGCCAGAGGATCTAATGGAACTTGGAATTTTTATAGAAGCTTACACCATTGCCAACGCCTTCAGTGACGGAGAAAATTTGTCTGGTGTTCCCATATATTATCTCTCGGAATAAATTGAATGAAAGCTAGATGTGTTATTCCTATGGATGGTTCTGCGTGGTGCTCACGCTTCAGACCTTTCCACCATGCGTGGTTGTTCACAGCTTCAGCACAACGTTTGCTGAACTGTTCGGTGAACAACAACTGATTCGCCCTCGCCATTAAAGAAACCGGGCTCATGGTTACCTGGCTCAAGCTTTGGGCCATTGTTTTAATAGCCTTCTTCGTGTATAAACCAACGGCTGTGCAATCGTCGTATGGTCTTCCATTCTAATTTTGCGAGCAGACAACGCATCGTACAGACGTTGTTTCAAAGTAGCAATTTCTTTTTCTATGGGCTGCATCAATGCCCCCCCCCCCCACCCTGCACTCCCGCAACTGAAAACACCGCAATATTCCCCTAAGTCTTGAAGCTGTTCTGTCGTGAACTTGCAGGCACGAATATGGGGGGCTTCTCACGGCAATGGTGGAGCCCGGCTGCTCAAGGTGTACAAGTGGTGCAAGTCTTTGCTCTATAACCAGACAGACTTTGCCACGTCGGACAAGCTCTTGCAGACTACCTTCTAGTCTGCTTCGCCGGCGGCGCTACCTTAGCATTCGTGTTGTCGGCGGAGGCAGCCTGGACGCGATAAAGAGATACAAGAAAGAAGCATCAGAGACTACAGCGTACTTCTCTTTCGCCTGCAAACATCGCTTCCGACTCATTTCATCTCATCCTGCAGGCCACTGACAGGCTAGTCCTCAGTGGTACAGCATCAGTAAAGAAACTGCTGGCTCTCCCGCAATCGAGAGTAGATGTATGCATGAAATGGCAACCGGCAAATCAGATTGCTTGGAAATTATACCAGCCAGAATGTTTAAATAGGTTTAGAGCATGTTCACATCGGCTCATCCCACAGCACCACACCGCACAACGCCATACTGCGCACAGGTCTATATCGACGCTGCCCAGCTAGAAGTAAGAAAACCGGCAGAAGGCTGCACGACAGGCAGCAAAAGACACGAGGGAGGCAGAGTGCACTGCCTAGCTAGAATAAGTTTCTGCAGGAGGTGCCAAAGAGCGTGGCGCTGTCTCGAAGCGACGTGAATCCAGCGCCGCGCAACTCACACACCACTGGCGTTTAAAAGAACACAGGTAACCCTGTCTCAGTGCCAAAACATGACAATTAAATGTATGGCGCCCTTTATCGGCCCTTTGACCGTCGCCACCACTATTGGAGATGACAAATAAAACTTCAGCGTACCAGAAGTTACAGCTTGAGTGATATTGGAACAACTCGGAAGCTCGGAAGCAATATTTTTTGCACTTTGTTTAGGCAGTAACTAGCTTTTGTAACGCGGTCCTATACAAAGGTTTGGGGGCCAAACACCGCATTTTCTGTCGTTTTGGCTGCTTTCCCGGATTCTCTCGCTTCGTTATCGCAACTTGCCAGAATATTCTCATTTGAGTGCCCAGATAACGGCTCTATATTTTAGCTAAAGGTCACTTGAAAGTCCCTGACAACGAGAGCTGAAAGTATTTCATGCTGAAAATGTGACATTTTCGCTTTAAGTATGAATCACAGGCAGCGCTGGCAAGTCATAGGAACAACCAACCCTTCATTAAGAGGTATCCCCGCGAAAAGGAGGCGCACGGAAATCACATTGAAATATTTTCTACAAAACAACAAGACCTGCCCGAAATTTCAAGACACACACACCGAGAAAGCCGACATGAAAGGCAGAATTCTTTCCCGACTCCTTATTCCAAATTGCATCAACAACACTATTATCAGTTGCTATGAAGCTATAAAGGGGCTTTAAGGCTATAAAGGTATAAAGTACAGTGGCGACGCGGTACTGGAAGTTGGCGACAAGGCGCAGTACGGCAAATTAACGAACTTTCTTGAATTTGGGGATAACCCAATATGTTTAAGCGTACACCGAACGCCGAACAATGGAAAGGGTGTAATTTACGAAGAAGACTTGATTGACTTCAGTGTTGAGGGGCGCCTGAATGAATGGACAGATGAAAACGTCGTTAATATCCAACAAATGAAAACTCGACGTGAACAAACAAATGCCAGCTAAGTACATAATACGTACCTTTGGCAGAAGCACATTTCCAGAGACACTAGAAAAGCGTATTTCAAGATCAGAAAGCTACCATAGACACAACATCCATGACGCCGTTTTAAGTGTTGGAGATTTGGTCATGCTTCTCCGAGCTGCCGAGGACGGGTCACGTGGGTAATGTGCGCCACTATATGCCACTCTGCTGATGACTGTGCTTATTATCAACATCATCCTCACCTTCACGGTCGCCCAATATTTATGTACATTTTGCAGCTCGAACACCTCACCCAGCGATGTTGAAATGCACCTGTTTTCGCAAGCTGATTCCAGCTCGTGCCTGCAAACATCCTGCTTTCTTCACCCCGACCTAATTTTCTGCCCTCCTCGACTCCGCTTACCTTTCTTTGGCACTACCGGTTATCTGCACTACCCATTACATCGCCGGCCCAGCTCCATGTTCTTGTCAACTAGGATTTTAGCAACCGCCGTTTCCTTTCTGATCGACACATCTCTCTACCTGTGTCTTCAGGTTAAGCCGAAGATGTTTGTTCTATTGCTGATTTCACAGTTCATAGCGTTTTCTCGAGCTTCTTTGTAAATCTTCAAGCCTCTGCCCCATATGTTAATGCCTCATATGCCTCATATGAGGCATATGAAAGACGGCAAACATACCACTTGCAAAAACGTGCCCAGCGCCCTGCTAGAGGCAGTTGCATAATAACCAATCATACGGCGCAGCTAGACCATGAGGAGGGGGGTGATTCAATCAAGCACTGCAAAAAAGACAAAAACCGAATTACTGCGAAGACAATGCGCGGAGAGAATGGTCCTTTTAAAACTTGTCATTAAAATTTATCATTCTGTAGCGCTGAGTGCATTAAATGCTGTAGAAACTGTTTCCAATATAGGCCTCCGTCTCGCAAGGGCAGTCTACATGACAAGTACGATCCACGGCCTCCGCACAGAGTCGAACGAGTGCAGTCTTCGTTTACAGGAGCCGCATACGAGTTTTACATATTTTCTGAGAGAACTACAAACGATATTAGCTCTGCCACCCTGTTTCATAAGCGACCTGCAGTGCGAGAACCGTTTTCTCTGCATGCGAAGATCCGTAGTGAAAAAAATGGGTGTTCCGCTACTTGAACGTTGTGTTATGCATCCAGCGAAGCCAATGCCGCCATGGCAGTGCCAGTTCCTAGAAGGTGACGCATCGTCTTAACAGGTCACGAAGCATCCTCCAGAGATCCCACTTTAGAATTCATTTTCTAAAACTTCAGGAAACGTATTCGTGTCCTCAGCTTTCTGCACATGCATAAAAATCGCGTGCCGGCGTCTCTTATGCAGTAGTCAGTCTATCCTCACAACAATTTGACGCTTTCTGCCTCGAAGGAAGCGTATTCCCTTCAGGGACCTGTGATAATTCTAGGCTGTGAATAGCATCAGCAAATAGAAACTACAAAAGGAAATTCTATTCATAGGTTTCTTAATCGTAATGAAAGCTTTAATCTCCCTACAAAAATGCAAAAACACTGTAATCAACTATCTTTATTCACTGCCATGTGCTACTTATGCACTTGACCAACGTTCTATATTAAGTTGGGTGCCTGGGCATACAGGCATTGAAAACAACATGGTTGCCCATGAAACTGCGCCGCCAATTTCAACACTCTATCAGAACTTACAACATTGTGCGCGCATGAAGCCACTATCTTTTCTGGCATACTTTCTCGCGCTTAACCGGGCCTCCCCAGGGCATGGTGCACCAGAGGGTTCATCGCACTTCGAATTTGAAAGGAACCTCATGCTGTCGCGAACGCCTACAGTGGCGGGAAAAATCTGTCTGTAGTGCCCATATAGTTAATGTCGCAATGAATGCAAGGAAAATGCTTTGTATAGACGGTTATGCGTGATGCTGGTAAGCGTCTCCGGCCCGCTTCAGAAGTTCCCGCAATGCTGTGGCTGTTCACCGTTTCAGCACAATTTTTCTGAAACAGTTTTGTGAACGACTCACTCGTCTTTGCCATGCACGGAACCTGGCTCATGGCTAACGGAGTTAATCTTTGTGTCATCGCTTATCGCTTTCATAGCCTGTGCCGTGCAGAACCCAATGGCTTACTATCGTTATACGCTGTTACGCGCTTAATTTTGGGAGGACGAAACGCGTCCTTCAAATGTTTTACAGCGCGGATTATAACTTAACCCCGCAAACATCCGGTAGTGAATACACTCTTGACTGGGAACGCTGTAGGGTCTCCCTTAAGTTGTGAAGCTTTTGTGTCCTTACTTTGCAGGCACCAACATCGGAGGCTTCTCATGGCATCGGCGGAGTACGGGCTGTTCGAGGTGAACTACTGGCGAAAATATTCGCTCCTGAGCGAGACACACTTTGCCACCTTCGACATGCCCTTTTATGACTACCTTCTCATCTGCGTCGTGGGCTATGCTATCTCTGCCTTCGTTTTGGCTGGTGAGGCTGCCTGCGCACGATGGTTCGATAGAAGACAGAAGCGTCAGCGACCACGGCGTATTCGCCTTGTGCCATCCAACACCACGCAAGAACGAGAAAAAGAGGTCATCTCAGCTCATCCTAAAGGTCACTAACGCGCTAGTCCTAACGGCATGGAATCACTTAAAAAGATTGACAGTTTCGTCCCAAGCCCGAATTAGAAGAAGCAATGGCAATGTTTAGAACTATCTTAAAATTCCGGCTTACGGAAGAAATAGCGCTCCGGCAGATACCAGGCGTCTCACAACGCTCGAGTTAGCCTGAGTGCCGCGAGCAGTGTTCCAAGCGAGGCACCTGGATGATGCACGAAATAATAATGAAAGTAAACTGCCCGCGCTTCTGACCATCTTGTGAAAGCCAGTGAGAGGCATGGTTATTAACACGAATAGATTGAGATCCCGTTCATAAGAATTTTTCGATGCAAGCGAGATCATTGTGGTCCAAATTTCACTAGAGTTAGATTTAGCTGTAATCACTGATGCTGTGCGTTATCAATGACTTTTGCGTAATGGAGGACGATGGTGTCAGTCTGCATCTTGACAGTTTTCTACGCTTTCAGTATGACGGCAACAACGATCACATAGCTGACTTGAAATCCGGTGGAGAAACGCAGTGGTGGTGTGCCACTCTGGTGGGAACATTATTACAATGCATTGTTTCCTCATCATCATCAGCCTATTTCATGTCCCCTGCAGGACGAAGGCCTCTCCTTTTGATTTCCAATTACCCTTGTACTGCGCTAACTGGCTGGAGGTAGTGCCTGCGAATTTCTTAATTTCATCACCCCACCTAGTCTTCTCCCGTTCTTGAGCGCGCTTCCCTACTCTTGGCACCCATTCTGTAACCCTAATGGGCACCTGTTATCTAACCTACGCATTACATGACCTGGCCAGCTCCATTTCTTTCTCTTCATGTCAATTAGAATATCAGCTATCCCTCGTTTCTCTGTGATCCACACCCCTCTTTTCCTATCTCTTAATGTTACGTCTAACATTCTTCGTTCCACCGCTCTTTGCGCAGACCTTAACTTGTTTTCGAGTTATTTTGTCAGTCTCCAACTTTCTGCCCCATATGTCGACCCCGGTAGAATGCATTCATTGCACACATTCGTTTTCCAGGATAATGGTAAGGTTCCAGTCAGGATCTGCCAATGTCTGCAGAATGCACTTCAACTCATTTTTAGTCTGTAAATTTCCTTCTCATCATCAGTTACCTGTGAGCAACTGAGGTAGGTAAACGTACTGTTTCACAGACTCTAGACGCTGACTGGCGATCCTGAACTCTTGTTTCCTTGCCCGGCTACTCATCTTCATCTTCGTCTTCTGCATATTATTCTTCAACCCCACTCTTATACTTTCTCTGTTAAGGTCCTAAATCTTATGTTGTAGCTGGTCCTTGGTGTTGCAGAACAAGACAATGCCATCTGCAAATCGAAGGTTGCTGATATATTCGCGGTTGGTCCTGACTCCTGAACCTTCCCAGTTTATTGGCTTGAACACTTCTTGCATGCATGCAGTGAAGAGCAGTGGAGAGATTGTTTCCTTGTCTGACCCCTTTCTTCATAGGTACCTTCTTCTATGTTCATATTTCGCAAAATATTTATGTTGCTGTCCTTTACTCCTTGATTACGTAATGCCTCTATGACTACTGGTACCACTACTCAATGAAATGCCTCTTCATAATCTATAAATGCCATATAGAGAGCCTGATTGCACAGTGCGGATTTCTCAATTACCTTGATTGATGACATGCATGTGATCCATTGTAGATTATCCCTTCATGGGACCTGACTGGTCCCTTGCTTGACTAAGGTCCAGTGTTGCCTTATTCTATTGGGGATTATCTTGGTGAATATTTTATATAATACTGGAACTGAGCTAGTGGGTCTATGATTTTTTTTAATTCTTTAACGTCTCCCTTTTTCGGATAAGTATAATGCTGGCATTCTGTCAGTTCTCATGCACCCTTGATACCGATAGACAATTCGTATAAAGGGCCGCTAGTGATTCAAGCATTATAAATCGACTGGAAGTTCATCTTCTCTTGCTGCTTTTCCCCTTTCATGTCTTGAAAAGCCCATCCAACTTCATCGCTAGTTATAGAAGGAGCCTCTGTAACCTGTTCTTTGCTACTTCGAATAGCGTTATTGTGGCCGCTTTCGGTACTCTACAAATCAGTATAGGATTTTTCCGCTGCTTTTACTACTTGTTCAAGATTGTTGATAATATTACCCTGCTTATCTTTCCGTACATACAGCTTGGTTTGTCCATTTCCAAGTTTCCTTTTCGCTCATTTCAGGCTGCGTCCATTTCTTACTGCTTCCTCAGTCTTTCTAACGTTGTAATTTTGAATATCCCTTATTTTCCCATTGTTGATTAGTTGTGACAGTTCCGCGAATTCTATGTGATCTCTTGAGTGGGACACTTCCAATCTTTGTCGTTCCTTTATTAGGCCCTTAGTTACTTGGCAGAGCTTACCTACTGGATGGCTTGGTGCTTTGCCTCCCATTTCAAATGCTGCCTAGTTACGGTTTCATTCATTACCTCTATGTCATGTTCATCTCTCCGTGCTAAGGATTCATGTTTGTTTCCAAATGCCAACCTGAATTGGTCTTCTTTTACCCAAAGTTTGTCTACGTCGGTCTGTTTCTTTTTGACTAATTTTACGTTTTCGTTCTTCAAATTGAGGTGGATCCTCGCCCTGATTAACCTGTCATCCGTGCGCCTTACCCTATTTAACCCTTCTACAACCTGCACTATGTTTGGGTGGGCAGAAAATATGACATCAATTTCATTTCTTGTTGCACAATTAGGGCTCTTCGAGGTCCACTATTTGTTCCTACGCTGCCTGAAGAAGGTGTGCATTCGCAGCTTATTCCGCTCCACGAATTCTACCAACAGCTCCCCTCGAATGTTCCTGGAATCCACACCGTAGTTGCCAGTTTCTTGTTCACCAGCCTGGTTTGCATTGTCTGCATTCTACAACTACATCTTCTATTTGTGAATATTCATTAAACTGATCTATTTCATCATGATCATATTAACTGGAGTTTAGAGCGTAGGCTTGTACTCCCTTTAACATATACTGCTTATTAAGTTTTACTACGATTACTGCTACCCTCTCAGTAATGCTGTAAAATTTGTCAATGTTGCCCTCTATGTACTTATGGATATGAATCCTGCACCGAACTGCTTATTATATGTATTATATGGGAATCCTCTATAGCAGAGGACATGGCCAGTTTTCAGCACTCTATAAGTCTCACCAATTCTTGTAACTTCACTAAGGCTAATGATATCCCAAACAATGTCTCATAGTTCCTCAAAGAGTCCTGCTAGGCTGGCTTCACTCGAAAGGGATCGGCTGTTAATCGTTACAAGGGTCAGTTTTCATTGGCGTCCTCTCTGGGTCCAGATATTTTTAGCACCATCTGCTGTCTTACAGGTCTGACGGTTGCTTTGGTCAAGTGGTCCGCAGCTACTGGATGCCCAAGGCCATTGATTAATTGATTGAGTAATTTGGGAGGGAGTTGCCGAATACTGCACCAGGGAGGTCAATTGGTGGATGATGGAGTGTTATTGAAGCTTAGTGGGTCTTCCCAAATTGGTTTCACCTGGATAATCATAGTCCCACTAACTCTCGGCGTTCTTGCCGGTGTCAGGCGCCACTTCAATCCTGGAGATCTAGATGCTTTGTTTAAGTTTATCCAATACACCGTTCACAAACCAAGCTTGAATAAGAATTCATAATCGAGTGAATGCACCACGTGAAAGATCAATCAAATGATAAACCAGTCCACCATAATCCCACCCCAAGTTGCTAACACCCTTGACCTTCTGATAACAACATGACCCGATTTATTTCGAACATTACTTACTTACCGTCCTTGAGCGATCACTCTCTTAACCATTTCAACATCAACGTTTCACGTTCGAAATCAGAAAAAAATATCAAGGCAATCCACGACTATAAGAAAGCTCACTTTGAATCAATTAACAGCGAGTTCTGTACTTCCCTTGACACTTTCCTGACTGATTTTTATAATCGCAGTGTGCAATCAAACTGGAATATGTTTATTACTAAAATTACTGAATTAAGGGGAGAATTTATCCTAACCTGCACTCTTTCCTATAATGATAACGCTCCCTGGTACAACACCCACATTAGGCGCCTTTCTAACAAAAAGAAACGTTCGTACACACTAGCTAAAAGATCTTAAACGCTGAAAGATGGGCAGCTTACAGACGCCCGACATATAACTATATAACAGCACTTAAACAAGCTAAAGATAACTTTTTAAAGAACACTTTGCCATCCATGCTAACTACTGATACGAAAAAGTTCGGGCGCATTATTAAACCAAAACATGACGACGCCATAATCCTTGTTGATAGCAACGATAACGCAATTCCCCCTGCCGATATGTGCATCAGTATTAAATGATGTTATTTACGCGTAACTTTTATAAACACGCTCATGTAACACGCCCAACTACACTATCTTACGACTATGGCCTAATACACATTTTATTAATTGAACCCTGTGGCATTGAAAAAATAATCGCATCATCATCCGCTCCTTGCTCTGACTTAACGCAAAGTTTCCAAATGACACTAGCACATGTTGTTCCATTGTTATTACAAAGCTTTTCCAGCACTCACTTGACAAACCTTCACTGCCTGCCGATTGGAAGGTGAGGAAGGTGATTCCACTCTACAAAACAGGTACTAAACATTGCCCACTGAACTATCGGCCTATTTCCTTAACAAGTATACCATGAAAAATTATCGAGCATATTCTGTTTTCTCATATTGCCAACCTTTTAGAAGAAAACGTTTTTTCTGAGTTTCAACACGGCTTCCGCAAAGCATATTCATGCGACACTCAACTAGCATCATTCACGCATAAACAGAACGCATTGCTTTACCACTCTTTAGTTGAAGACCTAATTTTTTACACTTCGCAAAAGCATTCGATAAAGTGGGTCATCACTTATTGTTCTACAAACTGAAACGACTAAACCTTGGTCCGGAAATATAGTACTGGCTTGAGGTTTTCCTCACTAACCATTCACAGCTTGTTTCCGCTAACGAAGTAACCTCTAATCTGAGTCCTGTTTATTCAGGTGTACCAGAAGGCTCCGTTCTTGAACCCCTCCTATTTCTCATTTATATTAATGACTTATCTTCCTGCGTTTCATCTCAAATTCACCTATTTGCTGACGACTGTGCAATTTACACCGAAATTACTCGCGACAATCGAGGATGTAACCAGGATTCAACCTGACTTGAACGCCATTTCCGCATGGTGCAATTCATGGTTAATGGAACTCAATGTTAACAAGCGTAAATTCATCTCTGTATCTCGAAATACCAGTGAACCACCTGTGTACTGCCTTAATAACGCTCCATTAGAATTGGTAACAACTTGCAAGTAACTTGGGCTTCACATCACTCCTGATCTCGCTTGGAATACCCACATCACCCATATAATAAGTAATGCTAACCGAATGCTAGTTTACTTACGAGGCTACTTTTCCAAAGCACCTTCTTCCTTAAAAGTAATCCTCTATAAAACTTTATAAAACTCTGCTGCTTCAATCTGGGATCCAGGTCAAATAAGTCTAACGCACTCACTGGAAATGGTTCAGGATAACTCTACTCGTTTCATTCTTTCTAACTGTAACAGAACGGCGAGTATCAGTGGCATGAAGTCAAGCCTTAACTTCCTGTCTTTGTCACCACGTCGCAAAATTTTTCGATTGTGCCTTTTTCATAAATTATTTCATCACCCGCTGCTACGCAACAAATTTTTTCTCCGCCTCCGTATGTATCGCCCAGACTAGATCACATTCGTAAGGTCGGCATTCCATTATGCAGATTCAGCGCTTTTTTGTAGTCATTTGTACCACGCACTTCCACTGAGTGGAATCACCTTCCCGCTTTGATGGCCACCATCGCAGATCACCAATTATTCAAGAATGCAATAGCTAGCACTGTATAACTAGGAACCTTTTTTCTTCTCATTGTTCAACTTGTAGTCACAAACGCCATAGCTAACACTGTATATCTAGGTGTCATTTTTTAAATATTTTTGTATATACATATATATAATTTCCTGCATTAGTACCTCCTGTTTGTTGAATGTACCCGTTTTGCTCGTAACCACTCCCCTCTATGATGCTGTAATGGCCCTGGGGGCCTGTTAAATAAATAAATAAATGAATATATATCCTAGTCGAGGGACAATGACGATAACAGGTTTACACGGGCATAGATATTTCCTGTCTGTACCACGCGTAATAAATATCCCTTAGTGTACACGTTACTTGAGAGGCTATTCTTTGCATTGTGTAATCTGCACATCGTGTATAGTCGGTGTTGTCTTTTGTGGGATATTTCAATGATATGTGATAGTTAGGTCTGAAAAATTCGATATTCTGTGCACATCTAATGCTTGGGTGATTATGCAGCCACCAGCACGCTTAACACGAACGCCCCACAGCCTCGCCTGGACCTGCTTAGACTGACGCCAGCGCTGCGAAGTCTTGTGCTCTGTTATCTCGGTATGTTTGCGGCGGCTTACGACAACTGGAGTGCAGCTCGATTTGTCTGCTCGTCTTTTCTTTCGCTTGTGCCTGGCCTGCCGGGAGAGTGCGCTCAACTGACATGTCCGTTTGTCCACGTTTCGCTCGTTGCTGCGGTCTCACGCGCGTCCAGAAAACACGTTGCGGTTTACTTATCTCGGCAAAGCGAAATGGTGGGCGACAGCTCACGTGCCTTTCGAGTTTGGCCTCAAAACTGGCCCTTTAAGGAAATGATAAATTGGAAAAGGAGAGCAAGCGCAGGTTTGCGGCGTTTGTAAAGGTTGGACAATAAATAAATCTGAAATCCGGTGGCATAGTTGTTCACGTTCATTGCTTCTATTCTCCTACAGCGCGCATCGCAGTGCTCTCGGCAGTCAGCGTCTGGCTTCCCGTTTAGTCCAGGCTGCACTGGAGATCCAGTGTCGGGGCTTAATAGGCGTGCGTGTGCTGAACAAGAAAGACGCGTAGGTGCGATTGAAACTAAGCTTTTAGTGTCTATCTATTGGCGAAAAGCGCTAAGCCATATCTTGTCGGATATGAAAGTGACTCTTTAGGCAAACTTTATTGGATTGTATGGAATTTAATCTCCCAAAGTGACTGAGGCTGCGGATGCCGTAGTGAAGGACTCCGGAAAACACCGGTAACCTGTGGATCTTCAACGCGCACTAACATCCCACAGAAGACGGGCCCCTAGCATTTTGCCTCCATCAAAATGCCACCGCCATTGCCGGAATCGAACTCGCGTCTTCCGGGCCAGCAGGTGTGTACCATAACCATTGAGATACCATGGTGGCATTGCTATTCAAACTAGGAAGACTCTGGACACAGATGCAACACGTCTAAGGGTACAAGCCGATGGAGAACACCGATTGGCCTATAGTAGATTACACTTTGGGATATTCTATGGTCAATGTAAAGAGTGAGCGCGCTAATCTCCGGGCACTCTTGATGGCATCTTGACAAAGTGCCTCTGACATGCATGGCACATTATTTTGCGCGCAGATTGGGTTCAAGACCAAAGATTACTGTGAAATGGCGTTGCTCGTATACGAAATTCATCACGGGCACAAACCGCGGGTGATATCTCGGGGAAATTTATGTCAAACAGCCTAGCCATCGATAGTACGATGGCCTGAAGCGACAAGAAAGCGCGAAGTTGCGCGTTTTCAGGAAGCTAGCAAGATGATAGCTTCCTGCTAGCATCTAACTAGCTAACAGCATGAGAGCGGTAATCCCGATATAGGTGCGGCGACAGCCAATGATCAATACGACAATGAGCCAATAAGAGAGTTTGGAACGGCGTTAGATCTGAGGCGATATAAAGTCATGCATCTAATGGCATCTTCGGCTGGTCATTCTGAGAGCTCTAAAGCGCTCAAGCGAGCGGCGATCTCTTCGGCTGGTTGACAGAGGGCGCGCTTCTTGCCTTCGGCTGGTTCTCGATCAGTCTCTTCCATCTTCGAGAGCTCTGAGGCGCTCCGAGCCCTGTCGTCGGAGCAGCCGTCGAGATTGAAGCGCTTTGCGCAACGTCATCACAGTACAGCGTCGCTGCTGTTGCGGATGGTCCACTATAACCTAGGCAATGTAGCTCACTGCATGCTAGCGTCTCGACGAACGCTCGTCCCACGGCGCGTCCGCCGGCTTTGTATAGGCGAAATATCGAACGTAGGCAGTAGTCAGGTGTTTTCGCATCAGCCATTTCCTCCTCCTAGAGCGAATCGCGCGTTCGGCTTGCGCGCTTGCCCTCTACATCTGAGTTCAGGGAACGCCGGATCTCCCCTACTCTACTCCGGGAGATGAAGTCGACCAGTCGAAGATACCATTAGAATCATCTGCTAAAGATGCCTCGAAGAGTACCGAGAGAAGAGCGCCTCGCTGTAGTTTACGTGGCTCGCACAATGTCCCAACGAGAAATAGCTGCTGCAGTATAGCGGCCGTTTTCCACCGTTAACAGAATTATCCGAGCATTCGGAGAATAAGACCGGATAGATCGCACAAGCAATTCAGGAGCGCGCAACAACCATAGAACACATTCTCATTGTTGCTGCTTCGGTCGGCGACCCCTTACCCACAGCGTTCAATTTACGCGATGAGCTTGGTCGGCATGTTAGTGCGGACACTGTGCGCAGAAGCCTGGATGAAGGGGCGGCATCCAAAGCCGGGTCGCCGTGAGAAAGCCATTGCTTGAGGCGTCGCATCACCACCGGCCACTCCATTTCGCACAAGAGCACGACGACTGGACACCGGAAGACTGGAGACACGTCGTTTTAACTAAAGAATAACCTTTTTGTACTCGGTGGGAACAACGGCAGACAGTTTGGCGTCCTGAACAGTTCTGATAAGTCTTCTTTATCCCACTTTTAAACGCATACTGGTATGGACAACACGCCGCTCTTTTTTAGGTACGATGAGCAGTTCATCTGGGACGAGGCCTGGGGCCAATCCACAGAATTACAGGCCGTATGACAGCTGACGCCTACGTAGAAACATTGAAGCACGTGCTCATGCCTTACGTGCTAGATGGGCCCTTCCTGGAGGGATTCTTCTGGTTTCAGCACGACCGCGCCGACATCCACAGTGCACCAAGCTGTGCAGAACTTTCTAGGTGACCAAGTGGTCATGCAGCATCAGTCGCTGAGCCGAAGCCCCGATGTAAACATAATCAAAAATGTTTCCGGAATGATGAAGTTCAGGCTTTCGAGGCGCTTGTGCTCAAGTTGTACGAAGGTGGACCAGCTCTGGATTGCCATAAAACAAGAATGGGAGCTCCTGCGGGCGAGCAACGAGCTATGAACGCACTCTACAATTCGCTGCCTGAGCGAATGGACGCTGTGAAGAGGGCACACGGCGGAAGCACGCGTTTCTAGACTGTCATTTAGGCAGATGGTAATTTGTACCGTGTAGTTTTTCGCGTGGTATTACTGCTTTAGTGGCCGAAAAGTTTTTCAGCCATTATTACTCGTAGAAACCACGACTGGTTGCTCCTTATTTTGTATTTATGCTTAAATTCAGCTCTTTGAGGTTTTGTTTAATTCCCAACGATGGCCAGCAAAAAAGGTGATGTCATCAAGCCGCCGTAGGATGCACACAGCAAGCCAAGCACCGCTACTTCAGGTAATCCTATATATGTCGTTCTTTTGTATATTGCCGCCGCTGACCGACCTTCATATGGGGACATTCGTACCGAAATTGTGAGTGACGCAACAGTTCATCATACAACGTTCAGGGTGATGTCATCCACGCGTGTCTGTGTGTGTGCGTAGTGCTTAAAATTCAAAAAGTAAAGACTGACTGCCTGAAAAAGCAGGCAGATCCCGTGCCGTCTGACAATTGATGTTATGCGAAGCAGTGCGCGAGGAGCCCAGCAAGTTGAGGAAACGACAATGAGAGTACCAAGACATAGGCGGGCGAGCGTGCGGGCGGGCGTGCCGGCGGGTGTGTGGGTGGTTGGATGGATGAATGGATGATACTGCCATAGTGGCTAATTTTCGCCAACAAATGATTTGCATTTAATAAATTCAATTCGCAAACCGCAACCAAGGGCCGTATAACGTAAAACTATTCCCTATATGTTTTTATTTCAATCTCCTGACGTCAAATTTGCGGAACCGGCGACGCAAGCATCGGGCGTTCACCAGCAGCGTTGCCTGAACTAACCAATCAAATACTTCTCTCCCTCATTGCAGGTCACTTTGCTTTACTTGAAAAACAAATAGTATTGCTTATTTTGAGCGGCTAGTTTTATCTTATTGGCTCGTAAGAGGCGAGGACCATGCTCAAGTGGAGAGGGATTCTATGGGGCCGAGCCACTGCACTGAATATCGATAACCGGATGAAGAGGGTGGTGCCGGCGTCCGCGATAGGTTCACACTCTCTTAGGTTGCGGTGGCTCGTCGACAATCGCGGCGGCATGCAACAGAAGCTTAACAATGACGCTAAAATGGATCCTCAGCAAAGAAGAGTTCGCAGAACGAGGTCGTAAACGTGCCGAAAGTTACACGGCCACGCAAAAAGTTTTATTACCCGCATATAAACCCATGCTCTCCGGCAGGGGTGAGTAGCCAGTGCCAGAGCGATCGGCGGCAGCAATATTTTATTCCTTTCGAAACGGGGCAGCCTGCGGCTATTTAGAAGAAAATTCAGTTTTCTTCGACATATTAATGCATCTTTAACGCGTACGCGTCACTTAAACGCGGTAAGTTTTTTGCGATTTTGTGACGTCGCGTGAGAGGCAGGTGAAGTGGGTGCAGGCTAATTACTTTTGACCAAGAGACGAGGGCTAATGGAAAAAGGCGTCGAATGAGGAATAACTATTTTTGTTTTGTTCGGTCAAATTATGCATAATCAGTGTGTACACATCATGTCAGACGGGGAGCTATCGCGATTTTCGTGACGTCGCGTGACAGACGGGTCAAGTGGGGGTGGTCTAAAACGTTTTTGACCAATCGCGGTGGGCTGATCGCAGAATTGGAATAGAAATGTTTGGAATAGTTTTACGTTGTAGAGCCCCAACCTTTATGTCTTCCCTACAATATATGTTTTCGCATACCCACACGTATGCACTTGTGAGTGTCTGCCGAATCTTTTTCCATAGGAACACACAGTCATTTGAAATAATAACTGCAGTTTGCCTTTTTGAAAACTAGGGATAAACACCATATAGGAAACGCGCATAGCAAGGTGCAAACATGCCACTGTGAATAAGATCGGGGACCCGCCTTTAAGTCACCAAGATCCGACTGAGGATTCGAGTTACCTTATGGGTACTTATAATTTATAATATGCTACATTTCGATACATTGCATCTACGGCCAGAGTATATCTAGTTCCCCAAAAATCCAGTTTCTTATCGGACAAGATGACACTTAGCGCTTTTTGCCAATAAATAGACACTAAAGGTTAGTTTCAATCTCATCCACGCGTCTTTCTTGCTCAGGACACGCGCAGCACTTACGCCCCGACCCTGGATCTATAGTGCAGCGTGGACTAAACAGGAAGCCAGACACTAACCTGCGAGAGCACTCCGATGCGCGCTGTCAGAGAATAGAAAAAAATGAAGAGGATGAACAACTGTGCCACCGGATTTGCATATTTATTTATTGCCAACCTTTACAAACGCCACAAAGCTGCGCTTGCTCTCCTTTTCATATTCATCATTTCCTTAAAGCGCCAGCTTTGAGGCCAAACTCGAAAGGCGCGTGATCTGTCACACGCCATTTCGCTTTGCCGAGATGAGCAGACCGCAACGTGGTTTCTGGACGCGCGAGAGACCGCAGCCACGAGCGAAACCTGGCGAAACGGCCATGTGAAGTGAGCGCACTCCCGCCGCCGGTGAGGCACAAGCGAAAGGCAAGACGAGCAGTCAAATCGAGAGGCGCTCCAGCTCTAGTAAACCGCCGCAAACATACCGAGATAACAGAGCACAAGACTTTGTGGCGCTGCCGTCAGTGTAAACAGGTCCGGGCGAGGCTGCGGGGCGTTCGTTTGAAGCGTGCTGACGGCTGTAGCTACGAGATTGAAACATTATGGGTGCGATATCTTTCTTGTGTGTGCTATATTTGTGTTATTTTGGTAAGGTTCTCATGTTAACTCTTATGCGTTAAACACAATTTAGTATCTGTTGTCTTTGCCCATAAAAGGGCGCTGACTACAACGTGAACGCATAATAAATTTTGGTCTGTGGTCCGCAGCATCTTTAGTTCTGCAATAAAGTGAATTCAATTGAATATAAAAATACCTGGGACACATTACTATAGAAAAAAAAAACGTATTACCAATAAACTACCACATGGAATCAAATCATACAATGCCTTTGAAAAACAGATTTTAGGCAGGATGCTAAATGTTTATTATCGGATTATGGGCCATAGGAGTTACGGGGCGTATGTGTTTTTTCTATAGGGCTCTGTCGAAATTATATATTTGAGCATAATATAGCATTTATTTCACTGTGGTACAAGCCCATTCTGGAGGAATTGCGCAGAACGGGCACATACCCAATCGGACAGTAATTGTGCAGTATAAATATAAGCAATCCAAGAAATCCAAGAAAACGACAGAAGACTGAATGTGACACGCTATTTTTCATAGGTACAATAATATAATATTATGCACAGGTTACTGCGCCGGCATTCATTCTTTCGTTAACAACAAGACAAATGCACTAACTGGCCGTGTTCTGTTCGTCAACGTTTAGCGATATATAAAAGCCCGAGCATCCGTTGTCAAATACCGGAATTATGTTGCTCATTATACGAAGCAAATAAGGATTTTAATACGAGGCTGAATCAGAATGTTTTTGCCCCAATTTTGCTTAGCCAAATTACGGCTGTACATGCAAAGTTAACATAACCATTCCCTACGGTGGACACTTCTTGGTCCGGCCCGGCCTTATCTGCCTGTATCTTCGTTTCAGGGTGCTGCTCTTTGTTGTTGAATATGGTGGTTTTGCTTTACACGTCCACGGCGTACGAACAGGGAAGTGTCATTCGTTGTCTATGAAGCAAGGGATGAACGCGCATCGAAAATTACAGGAAAATGCAGTCCACGTATGGGTAAAGATGAGAAATGTGTGGTTGCGATGTTCTGGGCTCACAAAAGGCCGCCACGACATGCATGGAATTCAGCGTTCGGGGAGGCCGCGTGCGTCCCTAATTGACGACAATTGTAAAAGCGGATCGGCGTGTGCGCCTCATGGACATTTCCAGGGAGCTCAGCATGTCGTATAGGAGTGTTTATGACTTCGCTTAAGGTTCTGCAGGGTCCCGGAAGACTTCATGCTGATGGGTGCATAAGTAGTTTCATTAGATGATGAAAGGCAACCGATTGGTTGCTTCACCGAATCAACTGAAATCGTGTGCCGAGGGGGATGAATGCTTCATGGACCGCATTGTTACTGGTCATGAAACGTGGATGCTACACTCTACCCCGGAATCGAAGCAGCAGAGCATGCTTGAAAAAGGTCCGGCTTTGCCGGTGACAAAATAAAAAAAAATGCGTTCAGGGCCAACTGTTGGGAAAGCAATGTTAGCGGTCTTCTGGGATCGCCTAGGACCGCTCCTGCTGAATTTCATGCCACAAGATCCCACAAGAACCACCGACAAGCTCCGGTGATTTCACTAGGAGAGTATGGACCACCCACCATACAATACGCATCTCGCCCCTAGTGATTTCTCCATTTGGGTGCGCTGAAGAACTTCCTGGCATGCAGGAGAGCAATTCACGTGCGACGATGAAGCCTAGGTAGCGATTCGACGGTGGTTCCGCAATCAGCCAGAATAGTTCTACCAGAGGCGCATCTAAATTCAGTGCTGCTAAGGGAAAAATTTTGGAACCGGTGGGGGTCTGTACGAAAAAATATTGTAAGGTACGTAGAATAATACGCACACTTGTAGTAATATGTATGCACTTTATTTTGAAAATAAAAAGTAGGGGCAATGACTTTCTGATTAGCCCTTCTATCATGCGCTATTCCACTAACTCTCTCGCTTTGAGGTGTCTGTCAACCGATACCATGTGTACAGGTTCTACGTGGCAATTTAACGTTTTACTAAGCAGAACATAGTTGCGCTCAGTGGGGCTAAATATTAGGCGGGAATTAAACCACACTACCCGGCTCGGCGTACGAAGAATCTCGGAGATCTAGCATAATGATGCTTCGCCTTATTGAAGCTCATTGTACTGCTTGTTACAAGCTATGGAGAAGCCGTGTGTGTTCTCTGTACTATTCTGGCGTGATTCGCGCTCGATTTCTCAAGAGCGTAAAGCTGGGCATAGTTGCCATTCGCTCAAACAACAGCAGACTATACTTCGTTTCCAACACAAAAAAAAAGATTCGTCTGATTAGGTGCATAGGAATAAAGAAAGTAGCCGCTAAAGAGTAAAACGCATTAAAGAAAGCACATTTTGAGGTGGTGGGACAGAAAGCAAAACAATACTTGAGCGGGGAAGAAACCTTGGAACGTATTCTCGAGCCATCGCGTTCTGCGATATCACTATCATCATCATCATCATCATCATCATCATCATCATCATCATCATCATCATCATCATCATCATCATCATCATCATCAGCCTAGTTACGCCCACTGCAGGGCAAAGGCCTCTCCCATACTTCTCCAACTACCCCGGTCATGTACTAATTGTGGCCATGTTGTCCCTGCAAACGTCTTAATGTCATCCGCCCACCTAACTTTCTGCCGCCCCCTGCTACGCATCCCTTCCCTTGGAATCCAGTCCGTAACCCTTAGTGACCATCGGTTATCTTCCCTCCTCATTACATGTCCGGCCCATGCCCATTTCTTTTTCTTGATTTCAACTAAGATGTCGTTTACCCGCGTTTGTTGCCTCACCCAATCTGCTCTTTTCTTATCCCTTAACGTCACACCCATCATTCTTCTTTCCATAGCTCGTTGCGTCGTCCTCAATTTCAGCAGAACCCTTTTCGTAAGTCTCCAGGTTTCTGCCTCATATGTGAGTACTGGTAACACACAGCTGTTATACACTTTCCTTTTGAGGGATAGTGGCAACCTGCTGTTCATGATTTGAGAATGCCTGCCAAACGCACCCCAGCCCATTCTTATTCTTCTGGTTATTTCAGTCTCATGATCCGGATCCGTGGTCACTACCTGCCCTAAGTAGATGTAGTCCCTTACCCCTTCCAGTGCTTCGCTACCTATCGTAAACTGCTGTTCTCTTCCGAGCCTGTTAAACATTACTTTAGTTTTCTGCAGATTAATTTTCAGACCCACCCTTCTGCTTTGCCTCTCCAGGTCAGTGAGCATGCATTGCAATTGGTCTCCTGAGTTACTAAGCAAGGCAATATCATCAGCGAATCGCAAGTTGCTAAGGTATTCTCCATCAACTATTATCCCCAATTCTTCCCACTCCAGGCCTCTGAATACCTCCTGTAAACATGCTGTGAATAGCATTGGAGATATCGTATCTCCCTGTCTGACGCCTTTCTTTATAGGGATTTTGTTGCTTTCTTTGTGGAGGACTACGGTGGCTGTGGAGCCGCTATAGATATCTTCCAGTATCTTTACATATGGCTCATCTACACCCTGATTCCGTAATGCCTCCATGACTGCTGAGGTTTCGACTGAATCAAACGCTTTCTCGTAATCAATGAAAGCTATAGATAACGGTTGGTTATATTCTGCACATTTCTCTATCACTTGATTGATAGTGTGAATATGGTCTATTGTTGAGTAGCCTTTACGGAATCCTGCCTGGTCCTTTGGTTGACAGAAGTCTAAGGTGTTCCTGATTCTATTTGCGATTACCTTAGTAAATACTTTGTAGGGAACGGACAGTAAGCTGATCGGTCTATAATTTTTCAAGTCTTTGGCGTCCCCTTTCTTATGGATTAGGATTATGTTAGCGTTCTTCCAAGATTCCGGTACGCTCGAGGTTATGAGGCATTGCGTATACAGGGTGGCCAGTTTCTCTAGAACAATCTGACCACCATCCTTCAACAAATCTGCTGTTACCTGATCCTCCCCGGCTGCCTTCCCCCTTTGCATAGCTCCTAAGGCTTTCTTTACTTCTTCTGGCGTTACCTGTGGGATTTCGAATTCCTCTAGGCTGTTCTCTCTTCCACTATCGTCGTGGGTGCCACTGGTACTGTATAAATCTCTATAGAACTCCTCAGCCACTTGAACTATCTCATCCATATTAGTAACGATATTGCCGGCTTTGTCTCTTAACGCACACATCTGATTCTTGCCTATTCCTAGTTTCTTCTTCACTGTTTTTAGGCTTCCTCCGTTCCTGAGGGCATGTTCAATTCTATCCATATTATACTTCCTTATGTCAGCTGTCTTACGCTTGTTGATTAACTTCGAAAGTTCTGCCAGTTCTATTCTAGCTGTAAGGTTAGAGGCTTTCACACATTGGCGTTTCTTGAACAGATCTTTCGTCTCCTGCGATAGCTTACTGGTTTCCTGTCTAACGGAGTTACCACCGACTTCTATTGCCCACTCCTTAATGGTTCCCATGAGATTGTTTCATTGCTTCAACACTAAGGTCCTGTTCCTGAGTTAAAGCCGAATACCTGTTCTGTAGCTTGATCCGGAATTCCTCTAGTTTCCCTCTTACCGCTAATTCATTGATTGGCTTCTTGTGTACCAGTTTCTTCCGTTCCCTCCTCAAGTCTAGGCTAATTCGAGTTCTTACCATCCTATGGTCACTGCAGCGTACCTTGCCGAGTACGTCTACATCTTGTATGATGCCAGGGTTCGCGCAGAGTATGAAGTCGATTTCATTTCTAGTCTCACCATTCGGGCTCCTCCACGTCCACTTTCGACTAACCCGCTTGCGGAAAAAGGTGTTCATTATCCGCATATTATTCTGTTCTGCAAACTCTACTAATAATTCTCCTCTGCTATTCCTAGAGCCTATGCCATATTCCCCCACTGACTTGTCTCCAGCCTGCTTCTTGCCTACCCTGGCATTGAAGTCGCCCATCAGTATAGTGTATTTTGTTTTGACTTTACTCATCGCCGATTCCACGTCTTCATAAAAGCTTTCGACTTCCTGGTCATCATGACTGCATGTAGGGGCATAGACTTGTACCACCTTCAATTTGTACCTCTTATTAAGTTTCACAACAAGACCTGCCACGCTCTCGTTAATGCTATAGAATTCCTGTATGTTACCAGCTATTTCCTTATTAATCAGGAATCCGACTCCTAGTTCTCGCCTCTCCCCTAAGCCCCGGTAACACAGTACATGCCCGCTTTTTAGCACTGTATATGCTTGTTTTGTCCTCCTAACCTCACTGAGCCCTATTATATCCCATTTACTACCCTCTAATTCCTCCAATAATACTGCTAGACTCGCCTCACTAGATAGCGTTCTAACGATAAACGTTGCCAGGTTCAGATTCCAATGGCGGCCTGTCCGGAGCCAGGTATTCTTAGCACCCTCTGCAGCGTTACAGATCTGACCGCCGCCGTGGTCAGTTGCTTCGCGGCTGCTGGGGACTGAGGGCCGGGGTTTGATTGTTGTATTCATATAGGAGGTTGTGGCCAAGTACTGCACCAGGGTGGCCAATCCTGCTCTGGTGAGAGAGTGCGTTACCGGTTCTGGTCACCGGGATCAGGCCGCACTCCAGGCCTGTTTGTGCAATTTCTCAACACACGGTTTTCTTTCTTTTTTTTCCTTTTTTGTATTTCCCGGAGGAGAATTGCGCGGCACCGGGATTTGAATCACGGTCCTCTTGCACTGGAGACGGACACTCTACCGTCCCCGCAGGAGTTAAATTAAAAATTGAATTATGGTGTTTTGCGTGACAAAAACCACTTTCTGATTATGCACGACGTAGTGGAGGACTCCGAAAATTTCGACCACCTGGGGTTCTTTAACGTGCACCTAATTCTAAGTGCACGGGTGTTTTCGCATTTCGCCCCCATCGAAATGCGGCCGCCGTGGCCGGGGTCCGATCCCGCGACCTCGTGCTCAGCAGTCTAACACCATGACCACTGAGCAACCACGGCGGGTCCCGCAGGAGTTGTACGCCTCATTTAACCTACAGTGGCGCCCTATTTGATCAGTCAAGGTGGACCAATCTGAGCTCGGTTATACCGCATGGATGGCACTCGGCTAGAGAACCTGGTATTTATGACCTGCACATGTGTGGCCACACATAATTGAGGATATATAATTTTTTTTTTAGGAGGGTTTCCGTACAGTGATAAAAGGAAGGAAAATACCTTTAAAAAAAAAGGAACATAACATGTGATTTGAACTCGTGATCCTTCAATGTTGCCCGGAAAGGTAGCTCAGTCGGTTGGTTCGTCAAGCCAGCGGTTACTTTCAAGCGCCATAGCTCCGGCTCCGAGCCTCATACTTACGTGGAAAGGGGCTGGTGTTGTCCGCGACAGCACCAGCCTATAACACGGCAATCAGCACTCGAATATAATTATAACCCTAATAATAATTGTAAATATTCATCTCATCTATAGTATCTAAAGCGCGCGCTGTTTCTTGCCTCTGCGTGTAGTAGTTAAGAGAGCCAGTTTAAGGGCGGAGAAGAGGGAAGGAAAAGAAAGCAAACTTGCAGCGCCGTGGTTTTAAGGCGCAACCGTGGTAGAGAAACGGAAAGGCGATATAAGCATGCGTGGCCATGATACGCACACGACAAACTGCCTTACAATATTTAGACTTGAGGGGAAGCTTCGTTAACAAACTATAACACGGCAATGAGCACTCGAATACGACGAGAGAAATAATTGAGACGTGGAAAATTCCCTTGAAATAAATCTGGTTTGCGAGACAAATGCTTGTATGTATTGAATCTCTTAAAAGATGAGGGGGGAAATACGCGCTCACCGAGAGGGCATCGTCCGCACGAGACCACCACCAGGCTCCTTACGGGGATGTGGAGAGCTTCGCGGCCGGAACGAAGCCCCCCCTCTCCGCCGGCCAGGCGTGGAAAACGCGCTTTCCGATCGCTCAAGGTTGCGTAGGAATAGTATAGTTCTAGCGTCTAGGAAAAGTTTTAACAGGTGCGAGGACGGCACGCATAGCGTGGGAAGCTAGCCGCCGGAATAGCTATCTTCGAGAGCTATTCTATATTATATTATATTATACTTCGAGAGCTATGACTGATGCTTTTCTATATATATATGTATTCATCTCATCTATGCGATCGCATGCGCGTGCTGTTTCTTTGTCTCTGCGTGTAGTAGTTAAGAGAGTCAGTTGAAGGGCGGAGAAGAGGGAAGGAAAGGAAAGCAAACTTGCAGCGCCGTGGTTTTAAAGCGCAACCGTGGTAGAGAAACGGAAAGGCGATATAAGCATGCGTGGCCATGATACGCACACGAGAAACTGCCCTAAAGTATTTAGAATTGAGGGGTAGTTTCGTTAACAAACTATAACACGGCAATCAGCACTCGAATATAATTATAACCCTAATAATAATTGTAAATATTCATCTCATCTATAGTATCTAAAGCGCGCGCTGTTTCTTGCCTCTGCGTGTAGTAGTTAAGAGAGCCAGTTTAAGGGCGGAGAAGAGGGAAGGAAAAGAAAGCAAACTTGCAGCGCCGTGGTTTTAAGGCGCAACCGTGGTAGAGAAACGGAAAGGCGATATAAGCATGCGTGGCCATGATACGCACACGACAAACTGCCTTACAATATTTAGACTTGAGGGGAAGCTTCGTTAACAAACTATAACACGGCAATGAGCACTCGAATACGACGAGAGAAATAATTGAGACGTGGAAAATTCCCTTGAAATAAATCTGGTTTGCGAGACAAATGCTTGTATGTATTGAATCTCTTAAAAGATGAGGGGGGAAATACGCGCTCACCGAGAGGGCATCGTCCGCACGAGACCACCACCAGGCTCCTTACGGGGATGTGGAGAGCTTCGCGGCCGGAACGAAGCCCCCCCTCTCCGCCGGCCAGGCGTGGAAAACGCGCTTTCCGATCGCTCAAGGTTGCGTAGGAATAGTATAGTTCTAGCGTCTAGGAAAAGTTTTAACAGGTGCGAGGACGGCACGCATAGCGTGGGAAGCTAGCCGCCGGAATAGCTATCTTCGAGAGCTATTCTATATTATATTATATTATACTTCGAGAGCTATGACTGATGCTTTTCTATATATATATGTATTCATCTCATCTATGCGATCGCATGCGCGTGCTGTTTCTTTGTCTCTGCGTGTAGTAGTTAAGAGAGTCAGTTGAAGGGCGGAGAAGAGGGAAGGAAAGGAAAGCAAACTTGCAGCGCCGTGGTTTTAAAGCGCAACCGTGGTAGAGAAACGGAAAGGCGATATAAGCATGCGTGGCCATGATACGCACACGAGAAACTGCCCTAAAGTATTTAGAATTGAGGGGTAGTTTCGTTAACAAACTATAACACGGCAATCAGCACTCGAATATAATTATAACCCTAATAATAATTGTAAATATTCATCTCATCTATAGTATCTAAAGCGCGCGCTGTTTCTTGCCTCTGCGTGTAGTAGTTAAGAGAGCCAGTTTAAGGGCGGAGAAGAGGGAAGGAAAAGAAAGCAAACTTGCAGCGCCGTGGTTTTAAGGCGCAACCGTGGTAGAGAAACGGAAAGGCGATATAAGCATGCGTGGCCATGATACGCACACGACAAACTGCCTTACAATATTTACAATATCTTAGCCAAAAGGCTTCTCGGCCTTTTGGCTAAGATCAATGACAGCTTAATATCTGATACGGCCCTCTAATATCACTATCAGTGCGCAGTTATTAGCTGTTTGAGCAATACCAGATGAAGTGACAGGCTGGTTGAGCACTACTTCACGCGAAGGTGTCTGAGAACTCTACCCTTGATTCAGCGCTGCCAGCGCCAAAACCTTCAGACGGGACGGAACTCCGTTGCGACAGCCGGCGCATCTCACACAGCTGCTTGGCGTTCGGCGACAAACGGGCCTGGGCTGCTATGCAGCATGCGTCAAATTTTGCAAAACTCTGGATCTTCACGAGCTCTGCCCGTACCGCAAGTTAAAATAACTAATGGTACAAAGACGGACTTTGTACCTTCGCACGCCTCCATTTTCGTTTGTCTATCCAGATTCACCCTGGGTGGCTATCATCCCTTGGGCGTTGCCTCATGGGTGTTCGACCAACTAGAGGTTACGTGCTCACACCATCTGTGCATGGTCGATGCCTTCTTTCACTTATTTGTCGTTTCAGCGAGTGCATTACATGCACAAGCATGTTATAGTATAAATGCACTTCTTATAATAATATTAGTCGCTTTAATGTGGTTTATAAGCATTTTAAAGCTTAGAAGATGTACACTGAATGAGCATTAGACTAATTTATAATTTATTACGTTTCGTCTTATAGCACGAGGAAACGGCCCTCCTCCTCCTATTTTTTCTGGAAAGGAGTGGCGCGGCTGCATACAAGATTACGCTCCTATTTTGCAGCACAGATTGGTGTGCGTATAAAGAGTAACATTGTAAATGACAAGAGTGCACGCTCTAGCCGTGTCGCGGCCCAACTATTAGAGATTTGCCGATTCCGACAGGTGGCAGAGCACATTAGGAAAAATGTGGTTGTGGCTGCGACCGTGGCTACTAGCTTGACTGGAGACACGACCCAACGCGTGCGCAGCCCAGCCAGGCCCCGTCGCTGGGCTATGCATCCGAGGATCGTTGCTGGGTTCTTCTCCAGCGTCTGACACTACTACTTAGTCGCCGTCTGATGGTATGGCCACAGGAAGTACTTTTGCACGTCGTTAAATACTTATTCTCTTCGTATTTCGTTCTGTCACTGTTAACCGCATGAAAGAGTAACGGAGGGGAGCTTGGCGGCCTTGAAGCCATAAACAGCTGCTGCCCAGTTGCAATGTTTATTTCATTTTGCATTCGTTTGTCATGCACAGCAATGAGTGATGATGCCAGCGATAACAGTAATGCGGCAGCGTCCGAGGTGCGAATGATGTTGTTGTTGTTGTTGTGGCCTGAGATGCGTGTGGCTCCTACCCACGATGGGGGATTGGCCAAGAGATGGGTGGATTATTCGAAATTATTATGGAGCATAAATTTCCTAATAGTTATTGAAATAGCATTGAATAGCGCAGAATTACCTGTTAAATAACATCAGGAAGGTAATATTGAATTGGTAATAATTAACTTAAAAGTAAAAAATTACCGACGATTACGTTACTTCCTAATGCAAAATTTGAGCGCAGCAAATAAGCTGTTTCACCTTTTCGATAGATTGAGGCAAAGAAATCGAGCAACACATGTATGCGCTATCACAGAATTTTTTTTTATTTTTCACACGTATTCCTTTAACAAAGACTCCACTAACAGTTCTTGACAGTCATGTAGGAAGCTTTGTGGTAGGAGAAATAGACTGATATATGTTCGACTTGGTACACCAATGCTTGATTCTCAAAGACGAAATCTATACAAGTGCCTCGCGAGGTTGTCACAGCCGTGGGACGCGTTACGAGCGAGAGGAACGGGATGTTCTCCCGCATAAGTGTTAGGAAATTGCTGTTTGTCTTTATGTCAAGCCGCCACCGATCTGGCTCTCTGATTGCCACCGCACAGGGTGAACGGCAGCGGCAATTTCGGCTCGGGCGGTGCACATATACAGATCCGCCGCCACCGATCTGGCTCTCTGATTGCCACCGCACAGGGGTTGCATTGGAGGAGGAGCGAAGAAAGGAATTAAGTTCGAGCCGGCGCTTTGACAACCGGAGACTCGCAGGAAGAGGGGGGAGGGGGGCGGCGTGTACACCCAGCGGCAAACGATGGGGGCAGAAGCGCGCGCAGCAAGCGGACAACACGATAAAGGGAGGAGGGAAGAGATAGCAGCGACTGACTGATGCCGCTGACGCCGATAGTGAGTCAACCCCAGCTGCGGAGTTGGTTTCAGGGACAACGAATAACCGGCGCGTCGGCAACTGAAGAGCACCCCATCCGCCACACAAGAACAGGGGGGGGGGGACCCTTTCCTCCTCTTTCTGCATGGCGGCGACGGTGTTCTATGCAGTCACGTTATCTTGACTCTCTAGCGGCGTCAGCGGCATCCAGCGGTATCAGTCGGTCGCTGCTAGTGCTGGGGGGATGAAAGGGGGGCTGAGCTGGTTACGAGGCCGACGACGACGCGAAACCCAGGAACGGACGCCAAAGAGCTGCGCTCTAAAACAAAAATAAAGGAATTTAGCAGGGCATTCGTTTAGATTCCATAAGGAATGTTCGGACAGCGAAGCATGCATCCGTGTGGCTGAATCCCAAAGTGGACGCTCCGAACGAAAGAATTGCAGGTTCTGTCAAGTCCAGGCCAATTCTTCGAAAAGGTATTTCCAACCATCTTTTTCTAAGCGCAGTAAAGCGGCGACAAGATAGAAGAAAGTGGTGTATCGTCTCTTCCTCATTACAAAAAGAACAGAGGGGGGAGGGAACCAAACCCGACCTGTGTAAGTAGGTGCGAATGATGTTCGAAACAATGAAGAAGTTTGAAAATGAAATAAAATTGTGCGCTAAGCAATGCAGTCAATGAACAGATACCGTTCGGTGAAGAGAGCTTTATGACGATTTATTCACGAAGGTTACGCGCAGCGGCTTCTCTCAAGATATGGTGTTTCCGTTTTACAAAGGAAATGTGGCTATTTCAAAGCCGTACACGTCCAATATTTGCAGTATGGTAATAATGCGCGCTCTGCGAACCTCTCTAGAAGGCTATACGTGCTCCAGCGTTGTTAGCTGTTTTGCATTAGGCTGAGGATACATGTTTTCATGTTTTATTTGTGCATGGAGGCCTTACCATAGAAAGTTCCTTGCTTCTTGGCGTTTACAACAGCGCTTCCTTGACTTTAGATCAGAAAAATATGCACTACACGAAGGAACTTCGCATCTGTATTAAAAAGCTTCGAAGGCTCCAGTATTGCTTACACAAAGGAACGCAGTATCTGCATTCACTATTTTTCAAGCCTCTAGTATTGCCTACATTCTGCCTGTCATTCTACGTCATGCAGGAATCTCCACTAGTCCTTCCTGAAAATGCACCCTACAACCAAAGGACATCATTCATATTCAAAGGCAAGTTTTCAAATACCAGGACGCGATTGCAAGGGGTCGAAGAAAGCAAGACCCCCCAACCCAATCGAAATACTTAATTGACTGAGAATTCAATATATTGCAGCTACTAAATGAGGAGCTCACTGGATTATGCATTTGAGATGAGGAAATTGGTTGCGCTCAATTCTTTCTGTAAGGATTTTTATCTTGGAACACAACCAAACACTTAATTTTTCTATCTTAATTCACCCTTCTTCGTAGAACCACAATAAAAAGCGTCATATTTATTCCTTCTAAAGCAATCCCATATTCAGTAAATTAATTGGTGACTTGTCTGTGTAATTTTTTTCTTCATTTTCTGGAAAGTTGCAACACCTCTTTCGTGTGATCTTATGCATGTGTAAAGTTTACTGCCATCAAGCCATTAATTTCCAACTTTCTCCATCACTTTCATTTTCCAGTTTCCTCCCGTTTTCACGTGACTGTCACTTATGTCACAATCTTGCTGCAATAAATTGTCTGCTATTTTCGGGTTTTTGGCTGTCCGCAAGCTGATTGATGTCAATTGAAGAAACATGGCAAATTTATTTACGATATTCCTTTAAGTGTGAGTAATGGAAAGCACTATGGTCCCAAACGATAAAGTTCTACTTCCTGATTATTCAAATCAAATCAAAACTTTAATCATTCCGCAAGTCTGTTCCTTTCAGGAAGACGAGGGTGCGAAAACAAGTGGATCTATCCGCTTGAGAAGCTTCGAGCCCCCTTTCACATGGCATAGAGTAAGAGCGTGGAAACACAGAAATGTTTGTGCGCATTGTATCATGATCAATCACTCACGCATACATGACAGTAAATTCATCATTCCTTTACACAGTTTTAAATATGCAAAGAATTTTAAAAAATGTGGAATGCAATTTTACATAATCTGCAGTTAATCACATAAAAGAAGTTCATCAGTTTTTCGCGACGAGACATTACCTAATTGCACAGTTCTCAGTTGTTTCTAAATTGATTCCGTATTGAGGAAGATTGTTCAACAGCTCTGGAAGCGTGTGATGAAGCATTTGTTTTATCAATATAAGGTGTGTAAAGGGTCTTTCCTGATATCGTTACTGCATTAATTACAAGACCTTCTGAGTGATGTCGACTCTGAAATCGCACGTAGAAATCCGTCCGAATCGTATTTACAATATTTAGCTTTATTCAGCGGATTGAAGTTATGCACAGACACTTCATTGTATTTTTAAGCAGTGGTTTTGTGTGCGCAGTTTTCTCAACGCACGCAACGGGAAGAAGTACTGCCGTCGGCACGCTTAACACGAACTCTCCACAGGGTGGCCTGACCGGTTTGGACTGACGCCAGCGCCGCGAAGTGTTGTGTTCAGTTATCTCGGTATATTTTTTTATGTTTGCGGCGGCTTACAATAGCGGGAGCGCTGCTCAATTTGACTGCTCGTCTTGTCTTTCGCTAGTGCCTGACCGGCGGCGAGAGAGCGCTCACTTGACATGTCCGTTTCGCCACGTTTCGCTGGTGGCTGCGGTGTCACGCGAGTCCAGAAAACACGTTGCGGGGTGCTTATATCGGCAAAGCGAAATGGCGGGCGACAGCTCACGCGCCTTCCGGGTTGGGTCTCGAAGCTGGCGCTTTAAGGAAATGATAAATATGAAAAGGAGAGCAAATGGAGGTTTGTGGCGTTTGTAAACGTTGGACAATAAGTAAACCTGTGAATCCGGTGGCATAGTTGTTCATGTTTTTCATTCCTTATATTGTCTGACAGCGCACATCGGAATGCTCTCTCAGGTTAGTGTCTGGCTACCTGTTTAGTCCACGATGCACTGACTATCCAGTGTGAGAGCTGCGCGTGTCCTGAGCAAGAAAGATGCGTGGATGCGCGTGAATCAGCTCTGCAACGCTGAATACTTCTCGTCGACGAATCTCAAAACTGGCTACTGGCAAATAGAAGTCGATGAGAGCGATGGCGAAAAGACCCTCTTCATCACGTCAGAGCGCCTCTATGAATTCAAGGTCATGCTATTCGGTTTATGCTCGGTGCCTGCAACGTTACAACGCGTCATGGACATGGCGTTAGCAGGATGAAGTGTCAGACCTGTCTTGTTTACTTGGATAACGTCGTTGGCTTCGCTGCAAATTCTGACGATCACCTCAGGCGGCTTGCGATAGTACTACTAGGGGTCATTTATCAGGGGTCAATTTAAAGCCGGAAAAGTGCCGCTTCGCTTACGATGAGCATCTGTCCATGGGCCACGTCATCAGCAGATCTGTAGTCCGGCCCGACCCGCCGAAGACAGCCGACATCCCAATGTTCCAGCAGCCCACCGACAAGAAGGCATTGCGTAGACCCCTTGGCATGTGTACCTTACGATAGGCGGTCGCTGTGAAAAGCCGAAGGCAATTATTCTACGATCGAAAAGGAATGCATCGCCATAATTTGAGCTGCAGCAAAATTCCGCCATTGCCAATATGGTAGGCCATGAAAGTTCGTCAGCGAGCACCGGGCGTTGTGTTGGCTAGCGCATTTAAAGGACCCATCAGGACGCGTGGCGCGGTGGAACGTCAGATTGCTAGAATATGGCATTACTGTAATGTACAAGCCAGGACGAAAATTCTCTGATGCCCACTACCTATCACGAGCCCCCATTGACCCGCCCCTTCGCTGAACAGCAAAGAGCAGACTTGGAACTAGAAAGCGTCATCGTGTATTTGGAAGGGAACATCGACGTTGTCCTGAGGGCAGTTAAGCGAGGATTAGCTTCTTTCTCCCTTTAAAACAACCTACTCATAAAGAGGAACTTCATGCACCGCCTACCTACACTTCCGTCGCGGCTTCGCCTCCTCAACAGCCAGCGCCGTTTCTTCCACCTGCAATGGAGCCCCATGCCTTGCCGACGACCGCGCATCCTGCGTCGCTCCCCATCGCGAGACCTCCGGCTCCGTTTTTCCGCCGCCCAGACACGTGACGAACGCCGAACAATACACGCGTATGCTTCGCCTGATGTGTCACCCTCTTCACACGTCACCCTCTTCTGCCGCCGTTATTCATCTTCTCCATATCGCGTCGTCGCCCGGCCTGTTCCTTCGTCGTCACGGACTCCAACGAGCTACACCCCTTACCATCAACCACATGCCAACCACCGGTAACCGTCTTAGCGACGCTCACTGTCACCTCTGCGTTCCCGACCTACTACAGTAGAGGGAAAGTGATTGCTACAGTTGTCGAGGCAGGAGCTGCATGCAATTTGAACTGCCCAAGATCTCTACCTGTTTCGCCTCAATACGTTTTCCACGTCGCAGTTGAATGAACCGCAGCACTAGCGCTTATTGATACTGGGGTTGCCGTTTCAGCAGTCTGCAGAAATCTATGCCGCAGCATAAGAAAAGTGACCATGTCGCTCTCGGGACTAATTATCCGCACTGCTAGCTCACAGTGCATTGCGCGTTGAGCTGTGTGCTAGCTTCAGCTGTCCAGGTGAGCTTTAGGTTATAGAGTTTTTACTGCTACCGTCATGCTCCCACGATGTTATTCTCGGATGTGACTTCCTTTCGTGTCATCGCGCCATCATAGAATGCGCCCGTGCTAAAGTGGGCCTTACGCCACTGCAAACATCCCTTTCAGTGGCTCCTCTTCACGATACTCACAAACTAGTCATTGCTATTGACGCATATATCACCCCGAAAACTTCGACCCTTGTACCCCTGTCCTATACGGTTGCCCCTGACGGAACTGTTCTGTTTACCCTATCAGAAGTACTTCTCCCCCACCGCGGCCTACGACTGCCATTTTCCGTACCCACCATTGAATCGGTTGCTAAAACCCTGTCAGTTTCTAACTCGCCCACATCCTCCGTTAACTTAGATAATGGGGAATCTTTAATCCGCGCACAAGTTGTTGACCTCCTGCGTTTACTGGAGTTTGGTGAGGACCAATACAATCTTCAATTGACTGCGATGGTCACACCTGTTCCTAAGTCGTCAGTGCCAGACAGTTTCCACCCTTCTATTGCCGTCAATCTATCGCCAACACGTCACAACCAACTCCTGGCCCACTCCTCCTCCAATTGCGCTCAACCATCATTGGGTCGTACAAAGAGCGTCCCGCACCACATTGACACAGGTTGTCATGCGCTCTTTCGCCAACGACCATGTCGAGTTTCAGCGGCAGAACGGCGTATTATCAACGAACCAGTCGATAATATGCTTAAACTTTGTGTCATTCAGCCATCCCAAAGCCCCTGGTCTTCTCCTATTGTACTTGTATGCAAAGAGGATGGATCTATTATATTCTGTGTAGACTATTGTCGCCTCAATAAGATAAGTCGGAAGGATGTATACCCGTTGGCGCGCATCGATGATGCTCTTAATTGCATGCAAGCGGCAGAATATTTTTCGTATTTGGATTTATGGTCGGATTATTGGCAAGGTCCAGTGGCTGCCCCATACCGACCGAAGACGGCTTTCGTCCCTCCTGACGGACTGTTGAGTCTGACGTCATGCCCTTCAGATTGTGCAACTGCCCAGCTATCTGCAAACGGATGATCGATAACATCCTACGTGGCTACAAGTGGAATACCTGTCTCTGCTACCTTGACGACATCGTTGTTTTTTCTCGACATATTGCAACTCACCAAGTTCGTCTTTCGTGCAATTCTCACGTGCCTCACCTCTGCTGGCCTTCAATTTAACATAAAGAAGTAGCATTATCCTGCGTGCCAATTGCCTATACTAGGTCACATCGTTTGCAAGGAGGGCGTTCCTCCGGCCCCAGCGAAGCTCCGTGCCACAGCGGAATATCCAAATTCCATGAAATTGCTTCAAAGTTTCATTTAGCTGTGCCCGCATTTTCATCAATTTGTGCGCGACATTGCTTCTATCAGCGCGCCTCTTATCAACCTTCTAACAGCCTCTAGTGGGCTGTCTATTTGGTGACGAGCGTGCGACGAATCTTTTCTGACGCTATTACCATTACTGACATCGCCACCAATTCTTCGTCACTTTTACCCTATTACGCCTGCAGAGGCCCATGCTGAGGCCAGCAGTGTCGGCCTTGGTACAGTATTCGCTCAAAGAAAACGAGGATAACAAGAATAGCTAGGTGCTTACATAATTTTGACCCTCAAGAAAGCCTAGTGTAATTATTCCGTCACTGAGAAAGAGTACCTCGCCATCATTTGGGCTTTGGCAAAGTTTTGTCCTTACCTTTCTGACGACTCTATCGACGTCGTCACTGACCATCATGCTCTATGTGGCCTCTCATCGCTGAAACATCCCTCGGGACGCCTCCGTCGTTGGACGCTTCGCTTGCAAGAATATGACATTTGGGAGGGGTACCAATCCGGCCGCAAGCACTCGGCCGCTAATGCGCTGTCCCGTTCGCCGCTAGCGTGCGACACGGCTTCTCGGTCAGCTTCTTCGGCTTCCCTGTCACCCACTAATTTCGCAGAGATGTCGTCGGAGCAACGCAGGGATTCGTGGATTTTTCAACTCTTTAACTTTCTAACTCATCCAACAGCCTATCCAGCGTCCAGAACTTTCCGCCGCCAAGTTGGCCATTTCAGTATTCAGACGACGTCCTCTATAGGCGGAATTCGGCGTCTGATGGCCGGAGGCGGTGGCTAGTTGTACTCCGCCTAATGCGCACGGAAATCTGCACTGCTTTTCACAATGACCCGCCAAGCGCTCACGCCGGTGTTCCCAAGACCTACAGCCACCTGTGTTCGCGATACTACTGGCGCGGAATTTTAAATTTGTGGGTATGTACATACTTGCACTGCCTGTCAGCGGTGCACGCTCCACCTCAACGCCCGGCCTCTCCCTTGCCCGGCCCGTCCATTTCACAGCGTCGGTATCTATTTACATGACCCACTTCCCTCGACTACCTCTGGGAATAAAAGGACAATTGTCATCGTGGACCACCTCACGCGTTACGCAGAGACTGAAACTGTGCCCACAGCCACAGCGAGAGGCCTTGCGTTTTTCATCGTATGCAATTTCATCCTGCACCACGGTGCGCCCCGTGAACTATTGAATGACAGAGGACGTGTTTTCCTGCCTGATGCTATTCTATCCTTGCTCGTTCAATGCAACTTCGTTCATCGCATGCCATCTGCACACCATCCGCAAGCGATTGGGCCAATTGAACGATTTATGCGCACTCTCGGTGATATTTTGACAATATACATTGCATCGGACCAAACCAATTCGGACACCCTCCCCCCATTCGTCGCATACATGTACAACACTACTACGCACGCGACCAGACGATTCTCGCCCTTCTTTCTATTCAACGGACGCGCGCCATCATGCAAGCTCGACAGTACACTTCCATACACACAAGACTCCTCTGAATACACTCCCCTTTCTGATGTTGCCAGGTTCGCCGAGGATGGCCGAAAATTGGCCGGTTCATTGACAGCTGAAGACCACGTTCATCAGCAGGTAAGGCACGACACCGACTGACCTCTCCTTACTTTTGAGACCGGTGCCCTCGTTTGGCTTTGGATTTCTCCAAGTGCTCCGGGCTTTCGTCTGAATTACTGGCCTGATATCATGGGCCCTACCGAGTCCTCGTTCCCACATCTCCCGTTAATTATGACGTTGACTCTTTAGCACTTTGTGAAGATTTACGTCATCGTACAAACAGGCCTGGAGTGCGGCCTGATCCCGGTGACCAGAACCGGTAACGCACTCTCTCACCAGAGCAGGATTGGCCACCCTGGTGCAGTACTTGGCCACAACCTCCTATATGAATACAACCATGACCGGGGTAGTTGGAGAAGTACGGGAGAGGCCTTTGCCCTACAGTGGGCGTAACTAGGCTGATTATGATGATTATGACGTCATCGTAGTCGAGAAATAGTCCAAGCGAGTCGCCTCAAGCCCTAGTGTGACCCCACTATGCTGTCAACGCCTTAAGAGGAAACTTTAACCCAGGTGCTCTTAGCTAAATACATGTAAAAAGATCGTTCGTTTTTCTCGGCAACCACTGCATGAAATTTTTGGAGGTGTGTTGCATTTTAAAGAAAAACTTTAAATCGTTTGACTGTATTTTGAATTTTTCAATTAGGTCGTCAAGTTTTTTGTTAAGGATTGGGAAAAATCGATAATTTTCAGAAAATAAAACTATCAGGTTTACAACTCTGTAACTCAGCAATGAAAAATGATATTACAATTCTGTGAATTGCATCTAATAGTAAATCTAAAGTGTACAAAGTTGACTTGTTTCACATGAATCTAAAAAATATCATCAATATGAAAATACAGCTTTTGCCGAACCCTTGTACACAACGTCACACTATTACGCAATATATAAAATGACATATGGAACTTTTCCGATTTTACAGATCTAATGGGTGCCGTTTACAGAACCATGATATCTATTATTGATTTAGTGCTATTTATTTGTAAACATCGTGCTCCTTGCTTTTTTAGAATTTTTTTTCGGTTCCAAATTTTTGAAAATCTGTTTAACAAACGTCAGGCCATAAATCAAAATTACGCTTCCAGCAGTCACTAGAACTGGAATTTCTCTTTAAAATGCACCAAATTTTCTTAAAATCCGCCCGGAAGTTATCTCACAAAAACATTTTTTTGTGCTTTACATGTATTTGAATAGGCCACGCCAGAATTGAACCCGAGCTAAAGCTTCCTTTTAAGTCACCAGGATGGCTACGCTATTCGCCGGGGCCCTATGTAATGAAGAAGAAAAGTCGGCGAGGAAGCAGCCAAGCAAGCCACATTGTTGGTGATAGCCACGTGACCCGAGCTTGCGCTCGCCCAAATTTTTGGCCGCTTGATGCCAGCGCCGTTTCTTGACGCGCACTTTTGACTTTCCTCCTAGTTCTTTGACATGCACACGTCAATAAAGCAGGTCACTATATATATATATATATATATATATATATATATATATATATATATATATATATATATATATATATATATATATATATAACCCACTACACATCGAACATTTTTAGGCCTCTCTATGGCCGTGTGATATCTAGTCTTTCGAATTCCCTGTTCTTGCACCATTATCAGCTCGTCATCATAGCATTGGTAGTACTTGGCCACAACGAGCACTTCTGCGAATGAAATAGAATGATATATCCGTAAATAAAACACTGCTTGGAGGAAATTGAGGATACTCGTACACGCCGACCACTGAGCGTATTAACAGTTCCAAAATATTCGGTTCAATAACGACGCTTACCGTCGCCATGGCAAGATTCAGCCGCAGCCAAGAACGAAAGGCCACTTTTGCATTTTAAATAAATGTGTTGCCTGAAAAAAAAACAGCAAATAAGAGGTTCTCTCCCGCGGTCAACAAGATGCGACGTTGTACTCCCATGAAAACGCATTACCGATCCGTAATGGGAACCGTGCGAGTGGCAAAGACAAGAGGACAAACACTACGGTGCGCGCAAACTTATAGGCGATGCAGGAACAATATGTAAAGCCTCTTAATGAATGTTACCCAGCACGCAAAGTAAGACTTAGCAGTTGGCAGGCGAAAGACCGCACTCTATGCGCGTTAACTGGGCTGAGTCAGGAAAGGCTTGCTTACTAACAACAGTCCTTTTGCCGCTTCGCATTCTGAAAGAAGCCTTGTCGACGCAATTATGTCAAAAAATTCCAGACGCTCGTGACATACCGCTTACTCCCGATATAGTCTTGCACGCTGACGACACAAGTTTGTTTTTCTCAGGTGACTGTCTACGTGCGCTCTAAACTACAGCTAATAATTGGTTAGATCAACTTTAGTTTGGTTACCAGTGAACCAGCTGCAGGCAAACGTCACTAAAACTAAATATGTGGTTTTTAAGTCTCGAAATAGACCTGATGCCTGTGCTTTTTTTGTAAAGTTCAATAGTTGTGTAATCGAGCGGACTTCAACTTTTAAAATTTTTAGGTATACTTTTTGATGAGAACCTGAGTTTTACATAACATGTAACGAAGATTCATTCTAGTATTTGTAGGTCAATAGGCATATTGTTTAAGATTAGATACCTTGTTCCTACTCGGCGGAAACGCCGTCTGTATTATGCTTTAATTCAGTCCCATCTTAGTTATTGCCTGTTCGTATTATGGGGGACTACCTTCCAATCAAACTTGGATTGACTAATAAGTCTCCAAACACAAGCGGCTCCATGTGATGAAAACCATGGATTCCGCTATCACACCGTACCTTTTTTCTTGAAACATGGACTCTTAAAAAGTAATCAACTATACAAGCTTAAACTCGCGAAAAATTCGCTCATTTTTTTAAATCTACCTCTCAAGTTGCACCCAATACAACTTCAGGCATGATCATGTAGATTTCCATTTTTCAGGACCAGCTATGGTAGAAAGCAACTAGTATACTTAGTCCCATCCTTCGTAAATGCACATCATAACACGATCGCTATCGCGCAAAACTTCAGATCGTTAAACTGCTTTAAAAGTGGGATTAAAAAATATTTCCTTTCTCTTTCTGATTGACATTGTGCTAATTGGTTTCTTGTGTGTTTTATATATAATTATTTTAAGGTGTTTTCACATTGTGCTTGTATATATATAAAACCTTTTTCGTATTCACATTACTCTGTCGGACCTAAACTGTTTCTACTTAGAAAGTTGTACAATGATTCTCGTATTTAATACACATGTGTTTTTAATGTATGCTATGTATGTGTAGTCCACGCTATTGATATGTGTGTACACTATATTTTATGATATGCTACCTTACCGTTAAGCAATGTATGGGTGACAGGGCCTTAGTCAGGGAGACAATGTTCTGCCTTTAGCCTTGCCATCCAAGACCTTCACTGTGTCTAAATCAATGCTAAGTAAATAAGTAAAAAGCTGCTTTATTTAACTACGAGCACGATAAAAAAAAATGAAGCGACGTTTATATTATGAAGGCATGACGCCCTACAGTTCAGTTCAATTGTTGCGTGAATGGCGCATGTTGCTTCCTTAGCTAAACCGTGGCTCAATTGGAAAAGAATTACGTCATCAACGGGAGTACATCTAGGTACGAAAAGACCAGTTGTGAAATCATAGCCTTAGGCAGGCACACTTTTGTTTCAAGATACGAGCCTTTCGCAAAAAGTCAAACTTGCTTCATTTGACGTGTACACGATTCAGCAGAACGAGGAAACCATTCCTTGAGCGCCTAAATTCTAGCTGGTGCGTAGAAAGGTACACATTATGAAAAATAACGACGTCCACTTTTTCTGCCACCGCCTGCGCAGTGCCCCATCTCGCCAAGAATGTTTCAGGTGGGATGAGTGCGTTCATGCTAGACATGGCGAAAATAATGAACGTGCCAGGGTCCCGCCAGGGCCGTGCTATGGCTCACGAAAGCAGCTACAAATCACAGCATATGGCCTGAAAGGAATGCCGTTGCAGCAACTCACCGGTATTGATGGAACGGAGGTGATTGCTACGATGTTTTCGACCAGTACGTCACACAGGCTAAAGTTCTACGAAAACCTGTCTTTGTCTTACTGCCTCTGGAAACGCCTGCAGCACGTCAATTGTTCCAAAAAGTCGGCGGCGGGGGGCGCCGACACCGGATTTTCTGCCACATGGGGCCCTTAACGCTATCGCGTTATCTTTGAGGAAGGCTCTGCGCTACTGTAATGGAGGCTCCTTCCAGTCAACTTCGGACAGGTAATGTTCTGTAAGCCCCACTTGCCAGTCGCAGTCCGACATTATGTACCGGATCAAGTCGTCGAATACAAGACTGTCTGGTTGAGCCATAAACTAAACAGTCGTAGTCTAGAACGACAGACCAGTAACTACGTAAGAGGCCCGTTCACTCGGCACCCCTTTCCATATGACGCAACACTTTGAGGATATTCAACTCTTTATTTGCCTTAATTTTTGTTGTGTTTATGTAGTCCATGCAGTTTAACTTTGTTTCACAGGTCGGTCCTAAAAATATGTGATGTTGTTTGATCAACACTGTGCCGTCATTTATTGTGAGGACTGGGTCCCAGTGTAGCCCTCGCTTCTGAGAAAACAAGAATAACTGTTTTCAGTAACAGCGGAAGCCATTTTGTTAGCCCATTCTGTAAGTTTATAATTGTGATTTGAAGTTGCCCCTCAAAGGCTAACAAGTTTGAGGCACTGCAAGCTACTTGGAAATAGTTCACATATACAGAGTACTTAACAAACGGCCGTGTAACCTTATTGACTAAGTTCGTTTTTATTAATAAACCTGTGCAAGTGGGAACACAGCTTTGCGGAACACCATTTTCCTGTGCAAATGTATAAAACAGTACAATGACATGCGCAACCTGAAATGGTGCATTAGACATAAAATCCTCTGGGCAAATCAGCATTTTACCACAGATCGCAAAGTCAGCCAGCTCCTTAAAAATTCCATATCACCACGTGGCATCATAGGCTTTACCTAAATCAGAGAAAACTGCAAGGCAGCGCAGCTAGTCTAAAAATTCAGATCGAACTTTATGTTCCAGTGAGACAAGGTGGTCAGTGGTTGGACAATACTTACTATATCCGCATTGGTGAAGGTCTATTAGGTTTTGTGATTTTAATATAAATGAGAGGCTTATATTATTAATGCTTTCATACGATTTTGCTACACAGTTTGACAGTGTAATGGGTCTGTAGCAGCTTGCGGATTTTGTGTATTTACCAGCTTTTAGAAATGTAAATAGTATTTTTTAAAGGCGACAGCCCTAAGTGGCTCGTAGCAATGGCTCGTACCCGAAAAAAGCGGCACCTACTTCAGTGAAACAAGATATATCATCATCAGCAAGGGCTCATACCCCCGTAAGCAAGCAAAGATGCAATGGCTGAATAAGAATTAACAAACGAAAGGAAGGAGAGAAGGAAAGAAAGAACGAAAGAAGGAGAAAAACACGAACGAAAGCACAAAGAAAGAAAAACGGAAAGAACGAGACAACGAAAGCGAGAACGAAATAGCTTATTGGGTGCTCGCATGTGTCATTGAGGAGGTAGGCCTACGGCGCCGTACGTGTATTTTACACTGCGGCTCGTTGCGCCTTGCGCGAAGTCACTCCTGCGATCGTACAACTTAATCCACCACTGGGTGTGCAGCAGGCTTTTGCCTTTACGTGTTACTGGAGTGTAACATGTTGCCAACCTTTTTCCACTCTTCCCGCATTATCCAAGATCATTTTGAAAGCTTAAGGAAGAACCTCTGAAGGTGCTTGGAATATCTTTGAAGCATGGAGTAGGGAATACATGTCGTGACCTACTGCTGTTTAGTTTACCTCTAGAGAGGTCTCTGTTTAAATTCTGCATCTTAAGTGGGATATTGTATTCGTCATTTAAAGCGCTAGTATTAGGCAACTTGTGTATTTTACCTGGCTGTGTATAGCTGAAAAATATGTTTGAATAACTTACTGAGCTGGAGACATTATAGAAGTGTTCGACTAGTAGGTCGATATCTAGTTTTCATACCCAGGAATCAGGGACATCTCTTTCAGTTTCCTTTTTTCACCACCACGTAACATATCTACCTTAAAGATTGAGAAAATCGCGCCATTACGCATGCGATGACGCACAACTAAAGAAAAAACATTGAGGGCCGGATTCTGAAATGCTCCTAAGCTTAGACCGTTTCCCTACCTTATGCAAGGAGTCATCCATGCTAACTAAACCTTAGGCGCCCTCGGAAGGCCACCGCGAATTCTAAAAGATTCATTCAGCCTTCCCTGGGGAAGGAGCGCCTCACCAAAGGAAGTGTAACGTTAGAGGCTTCTGGTTTCATAATTGCTTACAAAAAATGCAAGATATTTGTAATGAATTGCCAAGGTAAAGTGCAGGGACTGTTCAAATTGCATTTTTACTTTTATACCGGGGCATAAATTCCATTTCTTTGGTTAATAACCTAAGAATAGTTCAAAATGATGATTATGGTAGGAAAGAAAACTCAGTCTAGCAACTATGGCAGCATCTGAGCTCGGTTGGTCAGGCGTCGCTTTCTTTTTTTTTCGATGCCCCCAGTAACACCAGGGAATCCTCCGATTGAATAGAACCTGGTCATGACTACCCTCGCTTCACTGGCGTTTGGCAGCCGAACGTACTTGCGATACAGACGTAGGCATAGCAGCTGTGTCACCTCCCAAATACATCGGCACACAGAGGGTTGGGAGACACACACAAGGTTGCCTACAACAGTTTGCATGGCACCCGTTCCGTAAAAACTCAGTGCGATGAGTACCTTCAAGAGAGCAAGCAGCGGCTCTCCTCTGCTGTCAGTGTTAGAATGCAGTTGCAGCTCTGCCAGTATGGCTGTAACAGCTCGCTTGGAAAAACGTTACCGGGCTAGAAAGTCCACTTCGTCGTAGAATTCCAGTGGAATCTGCCTGTCAATCAGACGCCGGGCTGGAGTCAAAGGTGGAGGATTGTACGCAGTCCTGTAAAGAAGTTAATTTACTCGTCGAAGAAACCATGCATAGCTTTCGAAGCTATCGTCTGCGGACAAATATCGCAAGGCCGTCATTCTCACCGCTCGCTTTTCACAATATCAAGGTAAAAAGATATGGCACAAAACGGCGTCCGCGGAACCAAACTGGACGTCAATACACGGCGGCTGGCTGCCACGGCCTTGGCAGCGCATGGCACCTATTCTAGCCGAGCGTACCCCGTACAAAGTTGTACGCAGAAGCATGTGTTTAATTAGAGGAGCACGATTAGGAAGCATGAAAGTAGGATTCCGGCTCCCTAAGTGCGGGGAAGCACCAAGAAGGCCCTAACTTAGTGCCCCTTAGTAAGGTACGTTCTAGAATTGACGCCAGGTCGCCTTACAGCGTATGAGACATCCTTAGTAAGACATCCATGGTTACTTGAATAAAGCTTGGTGTCATTTCTATCACAGCATATTTCGTGTAGAATCGAATAGACGACGAATCGTCGTGTGCTGTTACGCGCTAGTTTTTGCGAAGACAGAACGCCTTGTTAAAGCGCTTGTATATTTACTTTGCGAATTTATTTTCCTTATAAGAACGTCACCTCCACACCGCGGCAATGAATACGCTCTTGACTCGGAACACGGCAATATCTCTCCTAAGTTGTCAAGCTTTTTTTAATAAAATTGCAGAAATCAACATCATAGGCTTCTTAAATCGTCTGTGGGGTCCGGGCTGTTCGATATTAACTACTTGAGCAAATATTTGTTCTAAAGTGAAACAGATTTTGCCGCGTTCGACTAGCTATTTTATGACTACCTTCTCGTCTGCATAGGCGCAAGCGCTATCTGCGCATTAGTATTGTCTGGGGAGGTGGCCTTTGCACGATAGTGAGATACAAGGAAGAAGCGGCAGCTTCTACGGCGCACTCGCCTTGCGCCAGCTAACACCACTCCTGAACGCGAAATAGAAGTCACATCATCTTATCCTGACGGCCACTGACATGTTAGTTCTGGCACTATACTATCGTTGAAAAAAATGTGACAGTTTCTCCTTAAGTACAAATCTCAGGCAGGGATCCCGGTGTCTTCGTGTGTCTTAAGGTTATGCCGAACATGTTTATTCTATTGCTGCTTTCAAGATCATTCACGTTTTCTCGAGCTTCTTGTTAACCTCCAAGTGGATGCCCTAGGGTGTGCCGAATATTCCGCATATTATGACTAACGCTGAGGCCCCTTACGTGAACTGCGATGGTCCTGATCTCTGCATACTCTAGATCTTATGCAACCGTGACAGACAGAAAAAAATAATCGCAATCAAACATGCAAATAATATCATGCAGATAATATAACATCCAGAGGGGCAGAAGAACTCCTTTCACCATCATTTCAACAGTTAACATCTTTATGGAATACACCAAGCTTGAAGCACACACGCCTACACCGACTGGACCCTTCCCTTCGACTTCGACTCCATCTGGTCTCTCTCGACTCGAGACAGCAGTACTTTGCCGACTGTGGCTTGATGTCCCTTACACCAGGTCTTTCGCCTTCCGAGTGGGTATGGACGAGAGCCCGGCTTGCAGTCACTGCGGCGGTGAGGAGACTATCGAACACGTACTTTGCCACTATCCTCCATAAAGCGCGCACCGGCTGTCACTAGCGACCGCGTTGGCACGCCTTGACGACAGGCCACATTGAGAACAGTCAGTCTTGGAATGCCGACATGAACTGTCGTCGTACCAAATGTCCGTCAAGGCTTTGTTGACCGCTTTACGTGGCATTGACCTATTAGAAAGGCCACTGCCACGTAAAAACCATTGGATCATTATATTAGAAAGAACATAATGATCCAATTGCGTCCATTATCCTTTTTTTCACGCTTTTGTTTTTGTCACCGCTCTTCTTCCCGTATTTACTTCCCCTTTCCCTAGTGCAGGGTAGCAAAACTGAGGTGTTAACTCTGGTTAATATCCCTGCCTTTCTTTCACTTGCATCTCTTTGTTTTGCTGAAGGGATGCATAGGGGGGCAGCCCCAAAATGGCACTGTGTGGCCGCCCAAGTCACGTGGTGATGAAACGCGCAGCGCGAGCGTTTCATCACCACCAGCCCTCACAGTAAGAGCAAGCAAGGTTGCTGTACCGCCTTTGATCTCCACTACAACGCAGTCTTCTGCTAGCATTAGTAGGAGCCAATGCCGTTCGCAGTATAAGGCGAGCCCATCCCTGTCTACAGGCTGGTGCCCACCAATGTCTCGTTGCTCCAGATCAGTCTTTGAAGGCAAACACAAAAGAGCATGTCCAGCGCCCCGCAAGGGGCGGTGGGCATGACGACCAGTCATACAGGGCACCTAGCTGCTAAGGAGCGGAGTGATTCAGGCAAGTGCTCCAAAAAAGAAAAACTCTGAATTACCGAGAAAATAATGCCGGAAGACAATGAAACTTTTAAAACTTCTCTCGCGCACAGCTTGCGCTAGTGATCGGGAATGGCTCCTGAAGTTGTTAAAACGTCTTGTCCGCTCGAGTGTCGATTACGGTGCTAAGTCTTTCAGCAGCGCCAAGTGCAATAAATGTCCTACAAAATGTTCACGATATACGTATCTTTCTCACAGCTGGCGCCTTCCGAACCAGTATGGCCCAGGGGCTCTACAAAGAGTCCAATGAATGGTGGGTTCATGTACTGGAGTCATAGACAAGTTTCACATATCTTGTGAGAAAACACTGAAAAATGAACGTCCTCCCTAATAAACCATGAATTATACGACCACTGCCGCCCTCTTTTATAACCGACCTGCATTGACAGAAGCGTTCTCCCTTCGTGTAAGGATCCGTAGTAAAAGCATGAGTTTGTTGCTTCTTCAACATTTTCTTATGGCTCCAGCGAAGCCGATGCCGCCGTGGCAGTGGCAGCTCAATAAATGTGACACATCATTTGTAGAGGTCACCATACATGTTCCAGAGATACACATTAAAATGCATTCTCTAGAACTTGAGAGAACGTATTCGCACCCAGAATTTTCTGCAGATGCATGAAAATCACATGCCAGAGTGTCTTATGCAGTAGTCGGTCTATCCTTTTCAAAAACCGACGCTTTCCACCCTGAAACAAGCACATCCACAGCAGAGGAGTGCGCATTACTGTGTGCTGTGTAGCACTTCAGCAAAGGAAAGGTACGACAGGTAACTGTATTCGTAGAATCTTTGACCGTCACGAATGCTTTAATATCTCTGAAAAAAACCCACGCAGACCATTTTATCAATTACCTTGATTCGCTTTCTTGTGCTACGTATGCATCTAACGATTAACATGTTATTTTATGTTGGATGCCTGTGCATAGAAGCATACAAGGCAGCTTGCTTTCAAAAGAAATTCGCACGCCCATGGCCACGAAATCTATGTACAATTCCAAAACTGGGCGCGCATCCAGCCACAACCCTTTCAAGCGCGCCCTTCGCAAGCTCTTTCAAGCACCCAAACGACACGGCTCGCCAGAGGATTTATCGCACTTGGATTTTGTATTGAAGCCCACGCCATCGTAAATGCTTACAATGCCGGAGAAAATTTGGCTGTAGTGCCCATAGAAATGTTGTCGCACTAAATGCAGTGTAAAGTGTTTTTGCTACACACAATTCGGCGTCAAGCTTGTAAACGTCTCCGCCGCACCTCAGACATTTTCGCCATGCTGTGGCTGTTCACCTCTGCAGCACAAAATCTGTTTAACACTTCTGTCAACAATCACTGATTTGTCCTCCCCATTGAAGAAAGCTGGCACAAGTTTACCTGAATGGAACTTTTTTGCTATTGCTTCCATAGCCTACTTCAGAGCCAAGATTAAAAGAAAGAAGTGCCCGGGCCTCACTGGTGCTCTGAGCATCTCGATTTTATGCAGTTTTTTTAAGTTTTGGCCATTTTCCTGACAGGGACTTCATCAAGGATGAGCAAGAAGACACTCCCACGGCCACTTGAACACAGGGTCTGTCGTCTGCTTCATGGCTTAATTTTGGATGGCGTGCCTTTGGAAGCATGGACCACCTCGATTCCTTGGGGAGCTCTACGCTGGAAGTCATGGACTCAGCAAGTACGCCGTAGCCATGGGCCGCCGTAATAATAAGAAGCGCCGCATATCGAATGAGCCGACTTTATCAAACCAGAGTGAGCAGGAATCCTTCATGCTTTCTTACGTGCCGCTCTCGAATTTACAGAACATGAACTCACGTAGTGTGGGGAGCACACGCGCCCATCTTCCCCCGCGCCGTCGTGTCGAGAGCCGCCATAGACAGGAGAGAGGTGCACTATGCCCTCTCCCGATTGTCTCTTGCTCTCGCGACGCGCGCGCGCCCTTCCTCCCCGACTCGCGGGCAAGTAGCTGACGGGCGAGGAGGACATTCCCCTCGCCGAGGTAAAAAGGTACAAAACAGCGCGACCGAGGGAGACCCGCTCTCTGAGGCCGGACCCTTAACCTGCCGGACTGGAGTACCTGCCGCAACCCGTGAATGACCACGTTAGCCTGACTATCCCGGGCAACGCGGCCAGCCTATATCTTACTATTACAGAGAGGACGTCCCTCTGCTAGTGTTCTTTATTGCCGGTAGCAATAAACGTTCTTACAGATGACGCCGCTGGTTGCCTTATTCGTTCGAGCCCGACGTAGCCGCGATTCCCGCGCTACGGGTTGGGGGTTAACACAAAGCGACCGCGTGGGGCTAGATCCGGACATCGCCTTCAGCCCTAGCCGCGCGCAGAGTGGAACCACCACAATAGCAGGCAATTTCCAACACAATATCTTGAAAGTGCGGCCTTACGGCAAATCGACCAACTCAGGAATAAGGCTCGCAAAAACATCCTGACGGTAGACGTGAAAAATTCAGCAATTCTGGAGTATTTAAAACCATTACGAGGTTAAGCGCAATCCCCCTGCGCTCGTTCGCTGCTTACCGGCAGGAGACAACGATTGGTGTAATTTGTTACGCGGACCTCGAAATCAAGCATGGGGACCTCGGGAGTATCTTGAGGGCATCTTTGCGCATTGTTGAGAATCACCCCTTGAGGTACGCCTGGTGCATCAACTAATATTTGCTTTTTGGACATAAGCAGCGTCTGTCAAAGTGGGCCACTGATACAGCACGGAGAACAATTTGTTCGGAGGCCAATTGAGTGCCGAAAATGATCAAAGATAGGCCATGTGAGTGCTGTGTAGATATTTAGTCACCTGGTCGCGTTGCGTCGGATAACACATTACCGCCACATGTGATGTGTCTTCTTTTATATGCCCCAACTCTCCTGGCTCTAACGAAGCGACGTTGAAGGAAACGAAAATACGACAAGCTTGTATTATTCGAAAATAACAAGAGACAAATCTCCCCGTAGAGAAGCTGCTCAACCTGTTTGTCCACGTGAACAATGCTTACGTTAGAAGCGCCACCAAGCCACTTAGAAGAACTGCATAGCGGTGAGCAGGCATCATGGTCACCTCAGCCTGCGTCTGCATCGAGGACAGTAACCACACCTGTAGCTAATTCAACGTCGGGGAGAGCACACGGCAAATATTCGTCGCCACTGGCTGAGAAAGACACAGAATGACCTTCTCTGTCCTATAGGCCTACGGCCATGACAACGGTTCGTAGTGGTCCTCTGCGGTAATAGGCCAATGATAAGGTCAATAAAACCGGCGACACAACAGGAAATCATGAAGGTGGACTTGACAAGGAAAGTATTCAGAAAATTCTTAGGCAACTGGTAGATACAACCCGCGTGATTCTTTGCGCTCTCCAGAAGCTGCCCGCTAAAAGTGCCCTGAAGGTGCTTGCCGCACTAAAAGCGCTTATCTCTGCTTTTTACATTTTGCCAAGCTTTTGCTAGGCGCCGGAGATGCTCACGTAGGAGAAGGCCAAACACCAACTTTACCTTAGCGCCTATATTTAAAGGTTTATTTGAACTAGTAACCACAGACGAGGTCTCGAACGCGGTCGTGGCATCATGATGAAATTCCCGAATGCATATAAACAGATTGGTGAACTTGCTTTCACCATTGTGCATCCCTCCTTCTATGTCATTATCATCCCTCATCACACCTTAATGCCGCCGTTGCCCTTTCGCCCTGTCCAATGTAGCGGGCCTAAACGCGCGAGCTTAGGCGGACCTCTCTGCCTTCTTTAAAATAAACTCTATCTCTCTTTCTCGTGTAGAACCCAATGCTGCTTGATTGTCGTATCGTGTCCCATGCTAAACTTTGCGAAGACAGAACGGATCGTTCGAACGTAAAATTTGTCGCGAATTTCTCTTCTTAAAAATAATGTTTAATATAAGAATATATTGGGAATAAACTTAAGACACTCAAAACGTCAAATAAGCTGCAATTATTAGGCCCAATTGTGCGAATTCACCTCCGATAGCAAAAATAGGGCAAGCTATGGTCATTTTCCGCCGACTTAGATATAGCACACACCCTTTCCTGTTAACTAGTTATGTAATTGTTGTCTATGGTAAAAGCGGAGAGACATTGACCGTCCTCTACGTCGCGTAGCAGTGTCGCAAACCAGGCACTCAAAGGAAGAAAGCACCTTCCATTCGTATACGGAAAGCGTGGCCCGGTACAACCTGAAATGGATCGTGGCAGAGAACAGTTTTCTAACCAAGCTAAACAATTTAAATTTCATACAGGATGTTGACTCTGCGAATTAGATATATTACGAATTGACAGCAAATCGTTTTAGGCCTCTCTGCAGCCGTCGTATAAGTGCTCTTCCGAATTCATAGTTCTTGCACTGTTGACAAATCATTATTACAGCATTGGTGTTGTGGAGCCATACCATGACTTTGCGCCAATATTGTCTACAAATCATTCAATCCAGCAATGAAACACACCTTGGGGGAAACTTGGAACAATTAAGCACATGGACCACTGCGCATACGTTATAAGCTCCAACCATTTTGTTTCTTTAACGACGTTACCGTCGGCATGGCAACATTCACCTGCGGTCGAAAACAACAGGCCATTAGTCCATTCTAAATGAATCTGCCGACTGTAAAAATACAAACATAATTGACTGTTCCGACGTTACCAAGATGCGATGTTTCATGTCCATAAAGATGCATTAGCGATCCATTATGGGAACACTGCGAGAGGCAAGGACTAGAGAGCAAGCGCAACCGTGCACGCGAATCATACGAGATGCAGGAAAAATACATAAAACCTCAGCTCATTCTAACAAGCCCGCTAAATAAGCCTTGGGGGCGAGGGCACCTTTGTGTGAAGTGAGTGGGAAGTATAACGATGAGAAAGACCAGACTGCACGCGGTCACGTTAGTTTGGCTGCATCTGGAAAGGCCTCCTTACTAACGACAATTGTCTTGCCTCTTCGAATTCATATAGAAGCTTTGTCGACGGGAAAATGGCACTTGCTCAGTTACAAAAACTTTAACGATTCCACACTCTCGTGATGACAAAGTGCTTTTTATGAAAAACGAGAGAGCAAAAATATGAAGTCCCATTTATAATAGGGAGGTATGACGCGGTACCGTATCAATCTGGCATTGCGTGAGAGGCGCGTGATACTACCTAAGTAAAGCCGTGGTTCCTTCGTACAAAAAATACTTCATCAACTGGAGTACAGCCTGATATGAAAAGACCCATTATCAAATCGTAGCCTTAGAACGACCCATTTTTCTTGCAAGATTTCAATATTTCGCTAAAGTTTAAACTTGCGTCATCTGAACTGTGGGCGATTCAGCAGAACGAGCAAGCCATTCCTATAGACCCGAACTTGTAGCTCGTACTGCCTCCGGAAAATAATGAAGTCCACTTTTTGTGCCACCGCTTTTGCAGTGCTCCTTCTCGCGAAGATAGCTTCAGGTGAAATGAATGCGCTCATGCTGGACCTGGCGGAAGCAATGAACGTGCCAAGCTCCCATCTCGCAGTGCTATGGCTCACGAAGGCAGCTAAAAACCACAGCAGATGGCTTGCAAGGAATCTCGTTCAAGCCACTCATTGGTATTGCTCGAACGAAGGTGATTGCTACAAGCTTTTCGACAGGTACGTCACACAAGTCAGCGTTTTTCGAAGACCTATCTTGGTCTTAGTGCCTCTTGAAACCTCAGTACCGCATCAGTTGTTCCAAAAAGTGGCGCATTTTGAAACGTATCATTCCAACGTCCAGTGGATTTTTAGAGTTAAAGCGCACAGCGATGTCCTTGATATGATGAAGAATCACGCGTGCCAAGTAATAACCGTCGCGCAGGACGAGATCAATGCGCCTGCCGAAGACCACAAGCACTGCGAAGAACGGAAAACATTCAAGACAGTCAAGCAATTTTTGATGGAGCGCGTGGAACCGACATCGCGCTATCCGAGGAATAAGGAAATATCCTACGCCATTTACGACAAGCCAGGCAAACATTGTAACATGATCTCCGCTCACTTCACCAGGGTTACGATGGAGGCATATCTTGCACTCAACAACACAATGATCATGCGGTGCAACAGTTCTGGCAAGAGCGACTCGTTGCTGCTGGATCGCCAGGTTGATATCATTTTAGGCCAAGATCCTGTGAATTGCCCGTTCGATTGTTACTACTATCCATACGCATCTTATCCGCCCACGTCCTACTGTTTACTCGTACGCAGACGCAGTCCTGTTCCTCCATCCTTTGTCAACAACTGGCTCGCATTTTTTAGGCTCTGCAGCTCATTGCTGCCCCTTTGCGTTGCTGTAATGCTGGTTCTGTTTGTTCAGCGTTTTCTTTTTCCTGAAGAAAAGTTTAGTGCACGAAAAGCTTTGTTTTTCATCGCGAGTTCAGTTGTAGGGCGCGGCCATATTTCAAGAGATCTATCAAGTTCGGCGACCAAGAAGCTTCTATTAAGTGCATGGATGATAGGCTCCTTTTTTGTGATGAATTTGCTGCAGAACCAAATCACGGCATCACGGAGCATCCCCGCCTACTCATCCCAAATAACAGGTTTGGATGACCTCAGTCTAAAGCTTGACGATGGCAATATCCTGCCGTGTATGATGCATTACGTGGCAAGTCTGATAACACAGGCTTACTCGAATGTGCCCTATTTGGACTCGATGCGTAGAGCTCTTCGACGTTGTGGAAAACAGTGTGTCCATCATAACCCACGGAAGTATTGCCATTGGAAGGTTGAGAGTGGAACACACGTCGGTGTAATCATGTGCACGAAGCCTCTGTTGTCAAGCATCTTAAACGAGCGTATTGCTGTTCTAGAGGAGCGTTTCATGACACGGTTTACGTCATCATCCGCGCACGGCAGATTTATTCTGAGGTGAGTGAGTTCAAGGAGCTGCAACATTTCTTTGTTGCGAATGAGAGTACGCTATAAGTTCAATTGCTGGCCACGCAGACACCATTCACATAATACCACTATAATTAAACTAATATCAACGCTTAAATTACCAGTAGCTTAGGTTCAGCAATCCAGCTTCGCCGTAAATAGAACCATTGATAGCGAATGAAAAATATTGCACAACTAGAGGAAGTTCATTGTTTCAGCAGCTCTACTAATTGAAGTCAACGTTAGTTTCTGATAAATTAGTAAGCATGGTCTCAAGCCTGCACCGGAAATCATGAACAGGTTGCAGTCGATGACGGCGAAAGCGCGCTCTCATTACACTGGCGTGAAGAAAAGCGAATGCTTCTGCCGGTTAAACGCCTTTCCAAAACTTAATCTCTGGTTCTCCAAAACATCATGTCCTCCAACATTATCAAACGCCGGTGATTATCTTTGACATTGAGCGCATGTGGTGTATGCGCTCAGCTGCACGGATAGCCATGCGTCGCCACGGCTGGACTGGCGTAGGGAGTCGCACACTCACTCCTCCCCCCCCCCCTCACAGTGCACGGCTGTTGGCTGTACCGCGCGCTCACATCCGCCTTCCACACATTGCGGTTAGTTTCTCGCGTGACTAAAACAATGGGCGCGCGTTAAGCCACCATCTTTTTCGGCACAGCCTCTCTGATACCCACAGGATATGTTGCACCCTAGGATATAATCGCACTTGGAAATTTTATAGAAGCTCACACCACTGCCAATGTCTTCAGTGAGGGCAAAAATTTGCCAGGTTTTCCGACAAACTCTGTCTCGGAATAAATGAAATTAAATTTGTTATTCCTATGGATGTTCTGCGTGGCACTCGCGCTTCAAACATTTCCACCATGTGTGGCTTTTCATCGCTTCAGTAGAATTTTTTTAAATAGTTGTCTGAACAACCACTAATCCGTCCTCGCCATACAATAATCCTGGCTTATAGTTGACTGACTCAAGCTGTGTGCCATTACAAGCTTTGAGCGATTGCCTTATTCGCGTGGAACGCTTTAGCTGAGCAATCGTCGTATTTTCTTCCATGCTAAATTTTGTGAACCCATAGAGCGTCATTGCAACGTTGTTTTAAAGTGCGGATTTCTTTGCCCGAGAGTAACATACAAGAACGAAGCGTCAGCGACTACGGCGTACTCGCCATGCACTTGGAAACATTCTGCCTGAAGGAGAAAAAGAAGTCACTTCATCCTATCTGGAAGGCGACTGACAGATTTGTCATAGTGGTACAGCATCGCGAAACAAAAATTGCTGGCTTTTCTGTAATCGAGGGTACATGTAAACATGAAATGGCAACCGGCAAAGCAAATTGGTTCGCGATGATACCAGCCATAATCTTAATAAGGGCGTAGTGCACGTTCGCAACAGCACACCACACCACACCGAACCGAACCACGCCATACTGCGCACTGGTCTATATGGACGCTGCACAACTAGGCGAAAACCGGCTGACGACGGCACGACAGGCAATGTACGACGCCAAGGACATTGAGCTCACTGCCCAGCTAGACGTGCCTGTAGCTGCGGGGCGCCATCTCTAGGCGACGCAAAACCCGCGCCGCGGAACTCACGGACCGGTGGCGTTCAAAAGAGCATGGGCAACCAAGTATCAGTTCCAAAAGATGACAACGAAATGCATGACGCCTTCCATCTGCCTTTTTATCATCGCTATAGGAGATGACAAATGAAACTTCAGCATACTAGTAGATACAGTTGGAGTGATATTTGGAAGAACACGGAAGCAATATTCCTTGCATTTTGTTTGGGCAGTAACTAGCGTATATAACGCGGTCCTATACAAAGGGTTGGAAGACCGTATTTTCTGAAGTTTTGACTGGTTGACCGGATGGTCTCATTTTGTTCTCGGAACTTGCCTTGATGAACTTGTTTCAGTGCTCCGAAAACGGCTCTGAATTTCGACTCAAGGTCGCCTGAAAGTCACGGAAAAGGGGGGATAAAGGTATTTCATGATCAAGATATAATACTTTCGCCTTATGTACGAATCACAGGCAGCGATGTTAAGTGATAGCAACACCCAACCATTTATCAAGATATAACCCCTCGAAAAGGAGGCTAACCTAAGGGACATTGCAACTTTTCCTGGATAACAACAAGATCATCCCGAAATTTCATGACATACACAGCGAGAAAGCCGACAAGAAGGGATAATGATTTCCCTACTCCTTTTTGCAAATTGTATCACACAGACCGTAGGCAGTGGTTATGAAGGTTTTCAGATGATCAGTGGCGACTGTAATTGAAATCGGCGACAAAGCGCAGTACGGCAAATTAACGAACCTTGTTTCGTTCGGACACAACCATATCTCTGTAACCGTACACCAAACCACGAATACTGGGAAGAGTGTAATTTACGAAGAAGTCTTGACGGATTTTAGTGATGAGGAGCTCCTGAACACATGAACACATGAAAACGTCTTCAATGTCCAACAAATGAAAATCGGACGAGAACAAACAACTACCATCAAACCCATAATAGGTACCTTTGGCAGAAGCACAACACCAGAGGCACTAGAAAAGAGTATATCAAAGTCAGAGTGCCACCACACATACCAATACCACACATACACACATAGTACACATACCAATACCACCACACATACCCCACTCATGGCGCAAATTTAGGTGCCAGAGATTCAAAGCGTTCAGGAGTGAGGTGTCTCCGAGCTGCGAGTGTTGGCCATGTGGGTAAAGTGCGAAACTATACATCACTCTGGCGAAGATTGCAGTTATCACCGACATCATCGTCACCGTCATCGTCACCCTATTTTATCTACATTACAGGATGAAGGTTTCTCCCAACGGCTTGAAATACACCTGTTTTCTTCAAGCTTATTCCAACTTGTGCCTGTGAACTTCCTAATTCCTTCACGCCAGCTAATTTTCTGCCCATCTCGATTGCGCTTCCCTTCCCTTGGCACCATCGGTTATCTATACTACCCATTACATCGCCTGCCCAGCTCCCTGTTCTTCTGTTAACGTCAACTAGAATATAACCTTGCTCAGTTTCCTTTCTGATCCCCACCTCACTCTCCGTGTGTCTTCAAGTTACGCTGAACATGTTTATTCCATTGCCACTTTCACGGTCTTTAACGTTTTCGCGAGCATCTTTGTTACCCTCCAAGTATCTGTCCACATGTTGATCCCTCATACGCCCTATATTATGACTAATGCTGAGGCCCCTTGCGTGAACCGTGATGGTCTTCACCCTGCGTACTCTGGATCTTGGGTAGCCTCGAGAGAAATAAAATAAAATATTCGCAATCAAACATAAAGACAATATAACCTTCGAAGGCGTACAACATATTTCCCCGTCTTTTCCACAGTTAGCACCTTTCACTGAAGGGGTGGATTGAGGGGCAACCCGAAAACGGCACTGGGTGGATTAATAAGTCACGTAATAAGTCACCATTCCGCAGTGCCGCGCAGACTAAACTTCGTAAAAACTCTTTCATATATAGGTAACTGTCTCGCAATTGGTGCCTTCAGGACCAGTATAAACCAGCGTCTCTACATAGAGTTCAGTGAGTGGTGTGTTCATCTACAAAAGTCGTATACAAGTTTTGCATATTTTCTGAGAGAACCATAAGCGGTATGACCACCGCCACCCTCTTTCATAACCGACCTGCAGCGAGAGAAGCGCTAGCTCTGCATGTGAATATCCGTAGTGAAAAAATGGATGTTGCACTGCTTGACCGTTGTCGTATGGATCGAGCGAAGCCGATGCCGTCGTTGTAGTGGCAGCTTATGGAGCGGGACACATCATTTGAAGAGGTCACCAAACGTGCTCCACAGATGCACATTAGGGGGCATATTCTAAAACTTCAGGGAGAGTATTCCCGCCCGGAACTTTCTTCGGATGCATGAAAATCGCATACCGGCTTGTTTTATGCAGCAGTCGGCCTATCCTTTCCAAAATTCGACGTTTTCCACCCCGAAGAAAGCATATTCCCTTCAGAGACCTGTGCACTATTCTAGGCTGTGAATCGCTTCAGCAAATCAAAGCTACAGAGCGCAAATGTATTCATCCATTCCTTAACCATCCCGAAAGCTTTATTCTCTCTGCGAAAACGCAAAAACCTGTAATCAGTTATCTTTATTCACTGCCCTGTACTACTTACGCAATTGTGAACCAACACGGTATATTACGCGGGGTGCCTGGGCATAGAGGAGTTGAAAGCAACCTGGCTGCAGCTGAAATTGCCCCACCCATTGCAACAAAATCTATGAATACTTCCAACATTGCGCTCGCATCAAGTCACTATCTTCTCTGGCGAACCCTCGCACGCTCTTCCTGGCATCCACAGGGCACAGCCCGCCAGAGGATTCATCGCTCTCAGACTTTGAAGGGAATCTCACGCTGTCGCGAACGCCTATAGTGACGGAAACAATGAATACAGGGAAAAGTGGTATCTATAGACGGTTATGCGGGAAGCTGGTGAGCGTCGCGGCCCTCTTGAAACCTTCCCGCCATGTTTTGGCTGTGCACCGGTTCAGAACATTGTTTATGAAACAGTATTGTGAACAACTGATTGAGCTTTGCATTCTCGGAACTTGGTTCTTGGTGAACGGCCCGCTTCAGACCTTGCCGCCATGCTTTTGCTTTTCACCGGTTCAGAAAATTGTTTGTTCAACAGTTTTGTGAACAACTCATTCTTCGTTGCCATAAACAGCACTTGTCTCATAGTGAAGAGAGCTAAACTTTGTGTCATTGCTTTTAGAGCCAATGTCGTTTAGAACGCAATGGCTGCATACCTTGATATTCTGTGCAGCTCTTAATTTTGCGAAGACAGAACGCGTCATTAAAAAGTACGAATTACAACTTCACCCCACAAACACCCGGTAGTGAATACACTCTTGACGTGGAACACCGCATTGTCTTCTCAAAGTTTACAAGTTTTTCTATCATGGAACTTGCAGGCACCAACATCGGAGGCTTCTCACTGCGTCGGCGGAGTACGGGCTGTTCGAGGTGAACTACTGGCGAAAATATTCGCTCCAGAGCGAAACAGACTTTGCCACGTTCGACATGCCCTTCTATGATTACCTTCTCGTCTGTGTCGTGGGCTATGCTATCTCGGCCTTCGTTTTGGCTGGTGAGGCTGCCTGCGCACGTTGGTGCAATAGAAGAAAGAAGCGTCAGCGACCACGGCGTACTCGCCTTGCGCCATCCAACACCACGGCAGAACGACAAAAAGAGGTCATCTCAGCTCATCCTAAAGGTCACTAACGCGGTAGTCCTAACGGCATGGAATCGCTTAAAAATGTTGGCAGTTTCGTCCTAAGCACGAATTACAAGAAACGGTGGAAATGTTTACAATTATGTCCAAACTCCGGTGGCACGGCAGAAACAGCCATCCAGCAGCTACCAGTCAGCTCACAACGCTCGAGTTACTAGGAGCGCCTCGAGCGGTGTTCCAGGTGAGACACCTCGATGGTGCGCGAAATAGTAGCGAAAGAAAACAGCCAGCACTTCTAAGCGTCCTGCAAATGCCAGTGAGAGGCACAGTTATGGGCAAGAACAGATCGAGATCAGGCGAATAAGAATTGCTTAATCCAAGCGAGAGCATTGTGGTCTAAATTTAACTGGGTTAGTATTATCTATAATTACTCAGGTCACACGTAATTAGCTGACTTTGCGTAATTGAAGACGATGAGGTACGTCTGCATGTTGGCAGTTTGTATGCTTTCAGTATGAGGGCGACAGCGATGGCATAGCTGATTTGTACTCAGCTGGACAGACGCTGGGGTGCTGTGCCACACATATTTAAGCCTGGCTTTGATGCAGTGTTTATATTTATCAAATACACTTTTAATAAGCCACTCTTAATCACACTAAATAAGGTGCGATAGATATCCTTGTCGAGGGAACAATGAAGATGAGAGGGTTACACGAGTATGATACTTCCTGTCTGTACCACGCGTAATAAATATCCCTTAGTGTAGATATTACTTGATCGATTATTGTTCGCATTGTATGATCTGCAAATCATGTATAATCTCTGCTGTAATTGCTGCGATATTTCTTTTATATATCGTAGTTAAGTCCGAAAAATTCTAGATCCTGTGTGGACCTAATGCTTGAGTGATTGTAGCTACGAGATTTACGCGGTATGTGCGTGATATATTGCTTGTGTGTGCTATACTTGTGCTATTTTTTCTAAGGTTATCATGTTAACTCACTCGCTAGATGCTCTTTACTGTCTGTTGTTTGTGACTTCCCGGAAAAAGGCGCAGAGTACTACGTCAAACCTCAATAAGTTCTTGCTCTTGGTTCGCAACATCAATAATACTGAAATGTAGTGAGTTCTATTGAACATAGAATGAACTAGGAAATATTCCTATAGAACGAAACCGTATTCCCAATAACTACCATATCGAATTACATCGTATTACGTCCTCAAAAAACAGGTTTTAAATAGGTGCTAAATTTTTGGTATCGGATTATGGGACATGGGAGTTAAGGGGCATATGTGTTTTTTTTTCTATAGGGCTATTTGTATATTAAATATTTAAGCATGCTATATTATTTCCCTCACGCCCATTCTGGAGGACTGAGAAGAATGGGCGCATACAAAGTCGCACAGTAATTGTGTAGCATAAATATAACAAATCCAAAAAATCTGCGATAAGGAAAGAAGGCCCTGAATGTGATGCTCTGTTCTTCGTAAGTACAATATTATGATATTATGCACAGATTTCAGGTCGCGATTTATTCTTTGATCTACAACAGGAATACGCTCACTTGCACTGTTTTCCTGGTCAACATTTTCCTATGTGAAAGCCGGAGCATCCGGTGTCACATACAGGCATTATGTGGGTCATTATACGAACCAAAGAAGGATTTTCATTCGAGGGTGAATCAGAATGTCATTGCCCCTATTGTTTAGGCAAATTACGGCTGTAAATGCGAAGTCAACAAATCCGCTCCCAACGGTGGACCCTTCTTGGTGCGGTCTGCCTTTATCTGCCAGTAGCTTCACGCCATGGCGCTGCGGTCAGTTGTTAAATATGGCGGTTGTGATTTCACGTCCACGGCGTACGAGCACCGAAGTGTGATTCGTCGACTATGGAGCAAGGGACGAACGCGTACGAGCCAGTGATGGAGGGGTAAATGGCGGCCTTGAAGTAATAAGCACCCGCTGTCGTTGCTCAGTGGCTGTGGTGTTAGGCTGCTGAGCACGAAGTTGCCGGATTGAATCCCGGCCGCGGCAGCCGCATTTCGATCGGGGCAAAATGCGAAAACACTCGTGTACTTAGATTTAGTTGCAAGTTTAAGAACCCCAGGTGGTCGAAATATCCGGAGCCCTCCACTGCGCCGCGCCTCATAATGTTCAAAGTGCCTCAAAGTGGTTTTGGCACGTAAAAAGGCCATAATTTCATTTTAAAAGCCATGAGCGGCTGCTATAAATTTGCATTGTTGAATTTCATTTTTATTCCTTTCTTTTATCATGCGTAGGAATGAGTGGTGATGCCAGCGATAACAGCGACGTAGCAGCGTCTGAGCTGCGAGTTCTGTTCGAAACAGTGACGAAGTTCGAAAATGAAATAAGATGGCGTGCTGAGAAATGCCGCCTATGAACACATGCAGTTCAATGCAGAGAGCTTTATGTTGATTTATTCAAAAAGTTCCGCGCCGTGGCTTCTGGAAAAGTATAGTACGCTAGTACTGCAAAATAAATGTGGCTATTTCTAAAGCAGTACAGCTGCAATATTTGCAGTATGGTAATGATGCGCTAATGCGATAATGCGATGTGATAACGATAATAATAACCTTGCGATAAGGTCTCTGTAGCAGGCTATGTGTACTCCACAGTTGTTAGCTGTTTTGCATTGGGCTTAAGATACGGGTTTTCATGTTTTAACTGTCTGTGCAGTCCTTATCGTAGAAAGTTCCTTTTTTCTTAGCATTTACAACAGTGCTTCCTTGACCTTAGATGAGAAAATTATGCATTACACGAAGGAACCTGGCACTTATATTCAAAAGCTTTGAAGGCCCCCGTATTGCTTATACGAAGGAAGTAGCATCTACATTCAATAGTTTGCAAGCCTCCAGTATTGCTTACCTTCTGCCCGACATTCTACGTATTGCAGGAATCTCGAATATTCTTTCCTCAAGATACTCTCTACAACCAAAGGACATTGTTCATATTCAAGGGTGAAGTTCCAAGTGTCAGGACACGATTGCGAGGCTTCGAAGGCAGCAGGTTAAGACCCCCAATACAGGCGAATTGCTTAGTTGACTAAGACGCCAATTTCTTGCAGCTGTTAAATGAGGGGCTCATTGGATTACACAATTGAGATGAGGAAGTAGGGCGTGCCCAATTGTTTCTGCCATTTTATTTTGGCACGCAAGTAGCCACATAATTTTGCTATTTTCATTCACCCTTCTTCGTAAAAGCACAAGCAAAAGCGTCGTATTTAATCCTTATAAAACAATTCCATTTTGAGTAAACTGATTGCTGGCTTGTCTGTGTACTATTTTTATTCATTTTCTGGATGCTTGCAAAACGTCTTGTGCGTGTTGTTATCCTTGTGTAAAGTTTATGGCCATTGCGCGATTAGTTTTTGACTGTTCTTCATTACTTCCATTTCGCAGTTTCTTCTCGTTGTGACGTGTCTACCACTTTTCCCACAATCTTGCTGCAATAAACTGTGCTGTATTCGTGTTCTTGGACGTCCAGCAAGCTGATTGACATTGAAAGAAGATGGCCACGTTCACTTACAATAATCCTTTTCGCTATTTACGATCTATGCTCAGACGTAGCTAACTTACAACGCACGATCTGGCGGTGCCCCGCGTTACGCAACGGCGATGGCGTCACGTCGTCCAAATGGGAGGCTGCCCTAAGCAGCCCCGATCATGAAGCACAGCTATGGGCTGTCCATCGGGCGCGCGATGCAGCAGAGAGGCTCGGCCTTTCTGCGACCCGCTACGTGCTGAAGCGCGCTGCGAACGACCAGACTAAAGTTTTACCATACCATACCATACCATACCATACCATACCATACCATACCATGCTCCTTTTGGTGTAAGTTATTATCAGTACAATTTCATCCGCCATGGTTGCTTAGTGGCTATGATGTTTAGCTGCTAAGCAGAATGTCGTAGGATTGAATCCCAGCCACGGCGGCCACATTCCGATGGGGCGAAATGCGATAACATTAGTGGTACTTACTCTTAGGTACACGTTAAAGAAACCTCAGGTGGTGCAAATTTCCGGCGCCTTACTAAGGCGTGCCTCATAATCAGATAGTGGTTTTGGCACGTAAAATACCATAATTTTGAAGTACAATACTACAAACGATGAAGGTCTGCTTCCTCATTAACATTTGACATGATCGTTTTCCCAAGTTAAAGCTTGAAACATAACGAATACAAATTTAAATAAATCTAGGATAAAGGGAAACACATTTGTCCGTTCGTCGTCGAAACATATAAACAGCAGCACAAGTTTCCGCATGATATCACAGGGTTTATTCAACGTTGCTGGTCACAAAAAGAAACGAAAATGAAATCGTGGCCTCCGAGATTAGTCGGTGTGTTTCGCCGATTCCGCTAAGTGCGCTGGGAGTTAAAATCGGCTGCAGGGGCATTCGGCAGTATCCGTTGTTTACGTTTAATATATTACTCTATGGTGCGCCTGGTTATGACACTGGCCTATCAATAGATCGCTCATTGCTCTTTCCCTTTCCCCTGGATCAAATTTTAGCGGCTCGCCACGTGCTTCCGCTCGCATTTCCTAGCACAGATTTGTGTACGCCTGGTTTTCACACTGCGTTCTAAGCAGATTGCTCGTTGATATCGCTAAAGTAACACTGCCAGACGAATTGAGTGTCGGAAACGGCAGAAGTAGTTTGCCGCGCGCTTACCGTGTAAGCACGCAGGGATGCCGGAAGACACTCATGCAACCGAAGGGTCAGGAATCTGTGCTTTATTTTCTTTTACGTTACTTAGCGATGGCTTCCAAAAACCGCAGGATAGAGTTTTCATTCTGGGTAACCCCAAGCGATACGTAATTTCTAAGAAGCGCAAGAAGAGGTGCACGTGGCCGTTGACTGCCGCCACATCCATATCAGGTGGGATTCCCGTTATTGCGCAGTTACTTGCGCACTTCGACGTGGCCGCCGATATAGAAATCCACACGGACGCCAGTAGCCTAGGCCTCGGTGCCGTCTTTGCCCAGATGAAAGACGGACTCGAACGGGTGATAGCTTACGCTAGCTGGTCGCTGTCAAAAGCGGAAGGCAATTTTTCTACGAACGAAAAGGGATGCTTGGCCATCGTTTGGGCTAAAGCAAAATTTCGCCCTTAACCATATTGCAGGCCAATCAACGTCGTCAGCGACCATTACGTGTTGTGTCGGCTAGCGAATTTAAAGGACCCTTCAGGACGGCTAGCGCGATGGACCCTGAGACAACAACAATACGGCAGCAGAACTGATAGTTGGGCGAGTTGGTACGAATTCATAGCAAAATATTTTTGCGCGCACAATTGACAAGGACACAGTGAAGGGGGACACAAGAGCGCTTACTCACAACTATTTTATTTTCGGAAAGATGCAGAACATATATACCCCAGGTATCAGCGCTGAGCATGTGCAACAAGTGTGGTCTGTAAAACCGAAACAGATAATAAAAAACAGATTATGAAGATTTAATCAGTATTTAAAAAAGCGAATTTATTTTCAGCGATTACAACCGATGGTTGGCTTATGCATCTTACAGCGCACTTTTTGATATGAAATGCTTCTTTGATTTCATGTTTTAGTTTATTTTTATCTGAAAACAAAATGTCAGTGTTAAAAAATATCTGATCACAATGACATAGATTGCAGTGGTTCGACAAGTGCGAATGGTATTCTTTACCAAGAGAACGTTCATGTTCTTTTAGACGGGTGTTTATGCGCCGACCGGTTTTTCCTATGTACATGTTGCCACCTTGCCATGTTTGTTTTCCGATAAAAATAAACTAACACGTGAAATCACAGAAGCATTTCATATCAAAAAGTGCGCTGAAAGATGCATAAGCCAACTCTCGGTTGTAATCAATGAAAATGAATTCGCTTTTTAAATACTGGTTGAACCTTCCTAATCTGTTTTTAATCTTTTTCTGTTTTACTGACCACTCCTGTTGCACATGCTCAGCGCTGATAGCTGGGGTATATATGTTCTGTATCTTTTCGAAAATAAATTAGTTGTGAGTAAGCGCTCGTGTGTCCCCCTTCACTGTGTCCTTGTCAATTGTGCGCGCAAAAATATTTTACTAAGAACAATACGACATCGCTGTAACCTACAAGCCCGGACGAAAACAATATGATGGCGATTACCTATCACGAGCCGCCATTCACCCACCGCCACAAGAAGACGAGGATGACGACGCCTTCCTAAGAATAATAAGCGCGGCAGACTTCGCTGAACAGCAACGAGCAGACCGTGAGCTAAAAAGCCTCGTCGAGTACTTCGAAGGGCACACCAACTTTGTCCCTAGAGAATTTAGGCGAGGATTTCTTCGCTATCGCTTCAAAACCACCTGCTCCAAAAGAAGAACTCACCAGTCCGGCCAGCTACCTTCTTGTTGTTCCCTCAGGCTGCATCCAAAAATACTGCGCGCCTTTTATGACGATCCGACCGCTGGAGACCCCGGGTTCCCCCGGCGCTATCGAGGATACAGGAAAAGAATTACTGGCTGCGCCTGACAGCCGACGTCGTCCGTTACGTCAAGATATGCCGAGACTGTCAGCGACGCAAGACACCGCCGACGAGACCAGCGGGATTGCTACAACCGATGAGGCCTCCTTAACGACATTTCAGCAGAATGGGAAGGTCTTGGGACGTTTCCAGACGTCAACATTGGGAAATAAGTGCATCGTCGGGGCGACGGAATATCTCGCCCGCTTCGGTAAACGAAATCTCTGCCGAAGGGCATCGCAGCATAAGTGGCAAAATTCTTTGTCGAGAACATCCTGCTGCGACTTGGCGCCCCAAAAGTCCTCGTCACCGACAGAGAAACGGCCTTTACAGCGGCGCTCACCCAAGCCATTCTGTAATACAGTGAGACAGGCCACAGGAGGACAACTTCACTCCACCCGCAGACGAATGGTCTTACGGAGAGCCTGAACAAGACCCTCGGCGACATGCTAGCGATGTACGTCGCCGTCGAACACCAAACCTGGGATGTGGTCCTGCCGTACGTAACCTTCGCTTACAACACGGCGGCCCAAGAAACAATCCCGTTCACGCCATTCAAGCTGGTTTACGGCAGGAATTTTAGAAATGGTTTCCGGAGCAAAAACTAACACATGGACAAGATAAAGGACATGGACAGGCTCGCACTCACAATTGATTTTTATTTTCTCCGATGCTTCACTTTACCCTCAGGCATGCGAAGAGAAGCATACACAAGTGAGATCACATAGGATACAAACCAAATCTGTTCATGTCCTGTCAGCCAGGAAACTAAACTCATTCTCGGGAAGACACAATTACGGAACGCTGATAAACTAGTCACCAAACTTTCTGGTATACATCGCCTCTGCTAGTTCCCACGCCACCGTATTCATGTACTAACCAGCCCGGCAGAAGACGTTACTAAATTACGGCAGGAAGCCGAAGACGGCTCTCCACGCCGTGTTGCCGCACGCCACCGACGAAAAGAATCTTGACGGCGCCACCTATCTCCAGTGCACCGAAGAAGCCCAATAGCTCGCCCGCCTGCGAATCAAGAACCAGCAGAGGCCCGACAGCCGACACTACAACCTTTGACGAGGCTACGTCGAGTACTAGCTCGGCTACCGTGTTTGGGTTTGGATCGCAATACGCCAACGAAAACTCAGCGAGAAGCTCTTACGCCGCTATTTCGGACCCTACAAGATTATCCGACACATTGGCCCACTCGACTAAGAGGTCGTACCAGACGGCGTTGCGGTATGGCAGCGGCACCACTCACGGGCTGAAAAAGTCGACGTTGTGCGACTTAATCCGTTCTATCAGAGCTAATGAACTTTGGGACTTTGTGTAGCTGACCTGTAGACGTTCTCTTTTTTGGGCTGTTACTTCGAGCTTTTTGATTCTTTTCGTTCTTCTGCTACTTCTGTTTATTAAGTGTCCTTTTGTGTTTCGCTCTCCTGTTATGTTTGTAGCATCGGGACGATGCTTTTCAAAAGGGTTTTAAGGGGGTGTTGGCACGTGCACTTGTTTATCGGATAACCGCGTTTCACCGCCTAACAAGTGCAGGCCGCAACAAACGCAGGCCGCGACTGCATGTATCGGAAGTTTCTCGAACGTTATCGGTGGTTCTATCCGCTGTCTATTGTGATCGAACCTTGTGTAATCTGATTTCATCTATGCGCGACGCGAATAGTGTAGACGTTCTGGGAGACACGAGGACACCAGCGATTACTTGGGAACCTTCGATGACTGATGTATAAAAGCAAACGCGCTTGACCAGCTGACGAGAGTTCGACGGTCACCGATCGTGTTCGCCGCTGTTGCTGCGCTTCGAGTGCAACTTGCCTTTGTGGGTACAAGTTCGCCCAATAAAAAGTTAGTTTTGCCATTCACAGTTTTACAGCTGTGTTATTCACCGTCAGCACTACGTGAGAATAGTATGAGTCTGTCGTAACACGGCTGCAAGCGCTGTACGTGGACAGTTTCGTGACCACGACAGCGTTGGTCCGTAGATGGCGTGGCAGGCAAGAAGATACAATTCACAGGTGATGTCTTCAGCAGGGTAGGGTCATTTATATTTGGAGACAAGCTTCGAAGAAAGGCCTGCAGGAAAAGCTGGAACCCAAAGCCACACAAGGGAATATGGAAGAAAGTGACAATGCGGGTAGTCATCTTTATGTCGAAATTGTTGTTGCAATTGGGCGACGCTTGTGACAGAACGGGCGAGCTGACAGCATTCCGCTGCGCGGCGGGCAGCTTCAGAGATGGGCGTACATTCATTCAGGTGAGTTGGGTCGGTACGGAAGAATGATGTCGAGTGTAGGTGAAGGTTCGCGGCCGTACAAGAAGACCAGTGGGAAAAAACGTGTGGTCTCCTGTGGTGCAGTGTTGTAGGCGTACGTCATAAAGGGCAAAACAAGGTCCCACTCAGTGTGATCAGACACGACGTATTTGGAGGGCATATAGCCAAGAGTGCGGTTGAATCTTTTCTTCAAACCATTAGTTTGAGTGTGGTAAGCGGTGGTGGTGCGATGAACGATGCGGCATCCTGCAAGGAACGCGTTTACGACTTTGGAGAGGAACCACACTCCCTCTATATCTCTAAAGTTCGAGATGTACACCGTAACAGACAATGTAGTTTCGCAAGACGGATAATGCTGTATCACGGGCTCAGCCAGCCCGTAGAGCGGCTGTTTCGGCATTTGGTGACAAATGATCGTTGTTGACAACTGTCCAGCGGTTTGTGGATGCCGTGCACGGAAGGGGTCGGTGTAGATTAATGCCTATGAGATCGGAGGGTTTGGCAGGGCACGGAATTGGCTGGAGTGGACCAGAGACATGCTGAGCAGGAACCTTGTGGCATTGGCACTGCATGAGGGCACGATCGAATGTATTTGCACACAAAGGCGTACAACCCACGCCAATAAAAGCTGGAGCGAAGTCGGGGGAACGTTTTGAAGATACCGGCATTCCCACAGTGCGGGTAAGCGTGGAAGGAAGAACATATTTCACCGCCAACATGTCGAGGCATGACGAGCAGCCACTTGTGGCTATAAGACATGTAGTTGCGGCGGTAGAGAGGGTCATTACGCATATCGAAGGGAGAAGCTTGATGGCGCAAAGCTTGAGAAGGTGGAAGAAGAGTAGACGGGTTTAAAAAAAGCGGGTATAAGCACTTATCCATGTATCCTTGCATTGCTCCGAAGTCATGTCGCAGCCTGCTGGGAAAGAAAGTGCTTTGTCAATGGCAGGCAGGTAACCAGCTAATTCGGTTGACGCGAGTGAACGTGAAAGCGTGTCGGCAGCGGTGTGGTGGCAGCCAGACCTAGTGACAACGCGCATGTCGAAATCATGCAACCGCGAAGCCCAGCGAGCTAATCGGCCTGAGGGGTCCTTCAAGCTGGGCAGCGAATAAAGCGCCTGGCGGTCTTCCATTACGTCGTATGTGCGGCCATAGAGGCAAGGTCTAAATTTACTATGTGCTCAGATGATGGCCAAACACCCCTTTTTCGAACGAAATAATTCATTTCTGCTTTGATGAGGCTCCACCTTGAGTATGCAACGACGTACTCGTCCACTCTAGATTTGCGCTGGGCGATCACTACGCCGAGTCTAACACCGCTAGCGTCTGTGTGCACTTCGTTCGAAGCTGTAGGGTCGACGTGACGCGGTATCGGCAGCCAGGTTAGCAGACAACTCAACTCTTGGAAGGCATCGTCACAAGCGGGCGAACAGGCGTACTTATTCGAGTCGCTCGGAAGGAGCTGATTCAAAGGAGCGGTGATGGACGCAAAATTCCGAGTGAAGCGGCCGAAGTAAGAAGAGAGCCCAAGTACGCTGCGAACTTCTTTCATTGAGGAAGGTTTGAGAAAATCAGCACATCCACTGAGCTCGGCGGCGTCAGGAAGTATACCGTCTTTAGATACCACATGGCCAAAGATAGTGATCTGGCTTGCGCCAAAGAGGCATTTCTTCATGTTGACGTGAAGGCCTGAGTCAGTTAAACACCGTAACACTTCTAGCCCACAGAGAGGGGTAGGAAAATCGTATGAAAATATAAACACATCGCCTAAGTAGCAGATGCTTATTTTTCACTTCAGACTAAGCAAAAGCTTGTCCATCAGACGCTAAAACGTTGCGGGGGCGTTGTAGACCCTTTAGGGCATGACACAAAAACCGTTTTCGGTTGGTCGTATGGTGCTATGGTTACTTGGCAATAGACGCTGCGTAACTCGACAGAAGAGAACAACTCCGCGCTTAAAGGCTGTCAGGATATCGTCACTTCTCCGCAAAGTGTAAACATTTTTGTGAGTGGTTCCGTCAAGACGACGGTAATCGACACAAACAAATCGATTCATCCTTCTTAACAAGAACAACTGAAGATGACCAGCCGCCGTCCGAAGGATGGATGACGTCACACTTGAGCGTATCAGCGACTTGGTCATCGATAACACGTCTCTCTCGCGGTCACACGGTATGCTCTTTGTCACAGTGGTGCAGTGCTACCCGTATGTCAAAACACGTAGAATATGTAGAATATCTAGAAACACGCTGGCAGTCAAAACAATAACGACACTTGTGGTGAAGGCGGACCAGCTGAGTGCGTTTGGAATCTGTCAACGTGTCGGTGACGGAGCTATTTAGAACGTCGGTCGAATATATATATATATATATATATATATATATATATATATATATATATATATATATATATATATATATATGCTACAGTGGGTATATGCTATTACCCACTGTACGGCGAATATTTTAGGTCTCTGTAGCGGTGTGATATCTAATCTTTCGAATTCCCATTTTCCTATTTCATGCACAATTGACAACTCGTCACCATAGCATTGGTGCTGTTTGGCTGCAGTCAGCGCTTGCACCAATGAAAGCGAATAACCAATCCATAAATAAAACCCTCCTTGGAGGAAATTGAGGATCCTCGTATACGCGGAACCCCCTCTGCACACATTAACAGTTCCAAAATATTCGTTCCAAAAATGACGTTTACCGTCGCCATAGCAACATTCAGTAGCAGCCAAATACTGAGGGCCACTTTTCACACTCTAAATGAATCTCTCGCCTGAAAAAAAGCGAATAAAATCGGCTCCTCCGCTGTCATCGAAGCGTGCAGACGTGCTTTGCATCGGCTCCGTGATTTCAAATTTTCCAAGCGTCCAAATCTTCTGGTACCACTGGGATCAGCGGAATATATTTCTAAACATCAAGGGGATTCTACGGAACCGAACTTCGGTGAGCCGCAGTTTTAAGACCAACGAGAGCCCTATTCGTTCGGCCACGCCGACGGTAGGGTTAGCCCTAACACCGAACGCTGGCGCGCGGGAGCTCGGAGACCCGCAAGCAGCCACCGTTTCTACGGTGAGCTGTGGGGGCGACCCAGCCCAGAACGCTACGATCGCGGGAAACCCAGGCACCATTGCCCACCAACCCACCGACACTGAAACCATGGAAGTCGTATCCGAGAGTCACCCGAGACCCCTACCTGACGAGGCCTTGCCTGGGCCGTCTCCAGTCCTCTCGGAGCAGCTCCACAATCAAGAATCTCAGTGGCAAACGGTCGTTTCACTTCATCGGAAACGCTGTCTTCAAAAACAACAATCCACTGGTGAGCAAGACCCACTAGGGCAAACCCCGCCATCGAAAGCCACACCGTTAGGGCTAGCTCTAACCCAGGCGCCAGCCGCCGCCGCGAAAGCCACGTCGCAAGCTACCTGCGAAGAGCGCGGAGCCGGAACACCTATTTCTGAAGACGCGGCTACAAGGAGCAGGCCTCGCCGACGCGCGCCTCCACTCCCGCGCACTGACATTAAAATCATTATCCGCCCGACCCCGGGCCTCATAGTTCGAAAACTACAGACCCACCAGGTGGCCAAGGCGATCGTCCAAGCCACCGGAGGTGCGCCGACCTGCAAGGGGGATGATTTCATCGTCCGCCTGCGACACGGCTCGAACATCATCATCGTGAGCACCCCTCACGAGGCCACGGCGGCCACCCTCATGAAAATTGTAAGCCTCACCTTTCACGGACGATCACACCCTGTGAAGGTGTATCTATCAACACCCGAGGGCCTGCTTAAAGGTGTCGTACACGCCATCGACGCAGACACCGGCGAAGAAGAGCTTATGACGAATCTTCGGGTCCGCACACATGGAGTCCGCATCGTGCGGGCCCGTATGCTCGGACAATCCCAGACAGCCCTACTCCACTTCGAGGGACCCCAGGTGCCTAGATTTGTGTATTACTACGGAGGGGAGATGCCTTGCCGAGACTACCAGCCGACAAGGCAGTTCTGCTCCATCTGTAGAATAACCGGACACCGACCAGACGTCTGCCCCAACCCAACGGTTCGTGCGTGCAACGTTTGCAACCACATTAACCCAGACGCGGGACACACTTGTGTTCCGAAGTGCGCCCTGTGCGGAGGGGCCCATCTCACGGCCGCACCAGAGTGCAACAACAAGCTCAAGCGCATTCCACCCAGATGGAAGCCTGCCTCCACGACCACACCAAAAACCCAACGACAGCCCCGCCCGGTCACTCAGTCGACCAAGGCGGCTGATCTTCACCCGCGATGGTTCAGCTCCGAGCGGGAAGACTCCGACTACTCGGAGTCTCCGAGCATCTACGGATCCCGGTCCGGTTCCAACCCAAGGTCCAGGTCCCGCTCCTGCTCTCGCTCCCGGTCTCACTTTCGGTCGCCCAGACGGCGACCTCGGTCGACGCCCAAACAAGGAGGGCAGGCAGCACCAGCCACCGCGGCACTCAAAGACAAGGGGCCCCAGCAGCACCACCGAAAGACCAAGGAAGCCTCACCCAAGAGGACTACCACCAAAGTACACGAGGTAAGCTGGGCAGCAGTAGCCTCCCCTCATATAAAAAACCACAGACGCCACTATCTGTTAAATTGGAACAGGAACTCGCCGCCATGCGCGCACAGATACAAACACTCACACAAGAAAACAGACAACTCAAACAACAAGTGATACAGCTCACACAAATACCACAAGAGATGGCTCCACACAAGGACATCATCGACCTACAAACCCATGTCGATGCCATCCGCAACCAGATGCAAGCCTTCATGGACGCTACACGCACCCAGTTGGAACAAATAACACAGACTGCAATACAACACACAGATGCAGCAATAAAACACATGGAATCCACTGTAGATAGCAAGCTTAGGAACCAGCTTCACTCCATAAAACTACGGAAGACGCTACGACAGAACCTTTACAAGGCCACACCTGTAGCAGCACCGAACCAAATCGTAACGTCACCGATCACAACGTCCAACAATGCCTACACCATACAGGCAAGTCAAAGAAAACTTAGAAATTTGGCAATGGAACTGCCGTGGGTTCCGGAGGAAGAAAGGGCTGCTGACACAATTGATCGCCCATTCCTCAAAGCCACCGGGGGTCATAGCCCTACAAGAGCCCGGTACCCGACCAACACTACATGGCTACGAAGAATACCACACAAGTCAAGACGACAAGTGGAAGGTAGCCACACTAGTAGACAGAAACATCACAACCATACAACACAAACCCATAGACGACGTGGACATACTACACGTACTTCTCGAAATAATATACAAAGGCAACCAGAAACAGAGCGCCTTCATCCTCAACATTTATTGCCCCCCCAGCCAAAGGCGGGCAAACATAGGAAAACTCTTTGGGGACACCCTCCGCCTTGCTAAAGACAGTCCCCTGGTAATCATAGGCGACTTCAACGCTCACAACACGCTATGGGGGTACCAGAGGCAGGATTGGAAGGGTCTCCAGCTACAAACACTAATTGAGCAGTGTCACCTCACACTCATCACAGACCCGAACATACCAAAGAGGGAAGGGAACAGCGTAACACGCTACACCACTCCCGACCTCGCCTTCATCACTCAAACCACGCGAGCCGAATGGCTCAACACACTCGAAAACCTAGGCAGCGATCACTACATACTAAACATAACACTACAGACTGAACGCCTACGCAGGCAGATCGGCACAGCTAAACTCACTGACTGGCGCAAAATCAGGGAAGCCCAAGAACAGGATGCCGACACAATCACGAACCTGGAAGACTGGTGCGACAATCTCCGTCGACATAAACAACGCCACACAAAGGAAATCGCCAGAACGGAAGAGACCCCAGAGGTGGATCCCCACTTACTACACCTGTGGGATGCCAAAAGGGGCCTTACCCGCCGCTGCAAAAAACAGAAATATAACAGGAAACTGAAGACGCGCATAGCACAAATAACAGCGGAAGCAGAAGAATATGCCATGCAACTCGCCTCAGCGAGCTGGTATAGATTCTGTGACTCCTTCGGTGGCACGCTGGACACGGCCAAGACGTGGCACATCCTCAAAGCCATCCTGGACCCCACCAAAACCAAAGGAGAAGGACACAGGGCTCTGGAACGGTTACTACACACCTACCCAGGCAGCCAACAAGACCTCATCGATGCCATCAAGACCAAGTGCTATGGAGATCCCACTCCCACACAACCATGTAGAACACCCTACACAGGACAACCCAGCCCACTAATGGACGAACCGATCACCGAAAACGAATTGAGAGCAGTCATCGCAGCCACCACCCGTAACACAGCGGCGGGCACGGACCAAATCACGAATTCGATGATCAGAAACCTGAGCGACAAGTCTATCTCCGCGCTCACGGCCTTTCTCAACCAACACTGGGAACAAGGTACGGTACCGGCGATGTGGAAACACGCACGAATAATCATGATCCCTAAACCGGGCAAGAAATTGGCAATTGAAAACCTCAGACCCATATCGCTCACGTCCTGCCTCGGCAAGGTGTACGAAAAAATGATAAACACGAGACTACAGAGACACTTGGAAGATAACAAACACCTACCGCACACCATGTTCGGTTTCCGCGCAGGCCTGTCCACACAAGATGTGCTACTTCAAATCAAGGAAGAAGTCCTCAGTAACGTTTCCCGCAGCGGCGAGCACGTCATCCTAGCATTCGACATAAAAGGGGCTTTCGACAACGTCAGCCACCAAGGAATCCTAGAAGGGCTGGCCAACACCAACTGCGGTGAGCGAACGTACAAGTATGTTCAGAGCTTCCTGAGCCACCGCACGGCGGAGCTGAAGATGGGAGAGATCCAGACTGCAGTGTACCACCCTCCCAACAAGGGCACACCACAAGGTGCTGTCATCTCTCCCACGCTGTTCAACGTCGCCATGATCGGTCTCGCAAGCAAACTGCAGGACGTAGCAGGTCTTCGGCACGCAATCTACGCAGACGCCATAACGCTCTGGACCACAACAGGGTCCCTCGTTGAAAAAGAAGAACGGCTGCAAACTGCAGCAAATCTCATCCGAGATTACGTCAGCCAACGGGGTCTACAATCCTCCCCCGAGAAATCTGAGCTTCTACGAGTCTAGCGAGGCCGGGGTAACCACACAGTCCCCACAGACCCAACAAGAAGACTCGAGGTACGCCTCAACGGGGGCCTCATACCAGAGAAGCCATTGCTGAGGGTGCTGGGCATGTGGCTGCAGTCCAACCAGCGGGCCACACACACCCTTGCGCTCCTTAAAACCAGTGTCAAGGCGGTATCACGCATGATCTCCCGCGTAACATCCAAGAACAGAGGCATGAAGGAAAGGGACACCCTCCGACTGGTCAGTAGCCTGGTGGTGAGCAGAATCACATACAGCCTGCCTTACTACCACCTCACACAGTCCGAGACAAAGCAGGCCGACATACTTTTGAGGATGGCTTTGAAGACCGCTCTCCGCCTGCCGATGAGTACATCGGCTGAAAAATTATTGGCGCTAGGGTTGCACAACACCCTCGGCGAACTGACAGAAGCCCACTACGTCTCGCAACAACAGAGACTTGCGCGGACTCGCAAGGGCCGGCAGGTCCTACGAACCTTGGGGTTCCCAGCAATAACAACACGAACCCAAGAAACCTGCTTGATACCTCGTCACGTCCAGGACAGGTTTCACGTTGCCCCGATACCACGCAACATGGACCCTAACCTACACTCCGGCAGGAGGAGAGCAAGGGCCCAGTACATGGAGAAAGCGTTCAGGTTCAGTACAACGGCCCGGTTTACGGACGCCGCCATGTATGGGACGAACAACAAGGGCGCAGTTGCAGTGGCATGCGACCACCGAGGCCACGTTACCTCCGCGGCATCGACCCGCCCCTGCACGATTACGGAAGCCGAAGAGCTGGCCATCGCGTTAGCCATCCGCGAGGGCCTACACGCAAATCAACCATTGACGATCCTCAGGGATTCCCAGCAGGCCTGCCGCAACTTCCTACAGGGTAGAATTGGAAGACCTGCTGCACAAGTCCTAGCCGGAATACTCAAGGAGGACTCTGAGGACTTCGCCACCCAAACTATCATCTGGATGCCGGGTCACACTGGCATCACGGGCAACCAGCAAGTCGACAGAGCAGCTCGAGGATTCGTACATAACCGAGCACTCATCACGCTGGCTGCAGAAGACCTGGACCCTGTCGACCTCGAGTATTCAGCCATCATGAACTACCACAGAGGGCGTCGCTTGCGATATCCACCACCCCATCGAAACCTAAAGACAGAAGATGCCGCTGCCTGACGTAGGCTCCAGACAGGCACTTACACGAACCTACACATATTACATCGGATACACCCTACAGCCTACAGGGACGAATGCCCATGGTGTGGGGCCACACCAACCCTATACCACATTACGTGGGAGTGCACACTACACAACATAGAACACCCAGACACGAACATAACGAGGGAGCAATGGGAGGCGCTGCTGTCCAGCTCGGCCCTCGACGACCAGCTCAAGCTGATTAAGAGAGCTGAGAAGATGGCAAGAGCCAGCGGAGCCCTGGACTAAGGGCCCCGACCATTAGCGGTTTTTCTGATTATTCTTTTAATAAAGTTCATCTATATATCTATCTACCCCCTTGAAAATGAATTACCGATCCGTAATGTGAACAGTGGGAGTGGCAAGGACAAGAGGAAAAAACACTACCGTGCGCCCTAGCTTCTATGCGATGCAGGAACAACATGTGAAGCCTCTTAATCAATGCTACCTAGCACGCAAAATAACACTTGGGGACCATGTTTGTGTAAAGGCTGGGGGTAGGTTCAGCAGGTAGCAGGAGAAATACAACACTGTATGCTACCGCGTTAATTGCGCTGAGTAAGGAGAGGGTTGCGTACTAACAATAGCACGATGCCAGGTGCTTCTGACGACAAATTGCTTCAGTTGAATGAAGAGCTGGACAAAAAAATGAACTGACGCTTACATTATGCAGGTATGACGCCGTACCGTCCAATTGGGACATTGTGTGATAGGCGCATGTTACTCCGTTAGTAAAGCTGTGGCTCAATTGGAAACGAAATACGTCATCAGCGGGAGTAGCGCTAAGTAAGAAAATACCCGTTGTGAAATGTAACCTTAGACCAGCACATTCTTATTTCAGGATACTGGGCTTTCGCAAAAAGTGAAATCGTGGTTCCTTTGACCTGTGGGCGACTTAGCACATCGAACAAACCATCCTTTATATGCCAAAATTCTAGTTGGTGCATACAAACGTACACCCTATGAAAACTAATGACGACCAGTTTTTCTACCATCGCCTTCGCATAGCCCTATCTCGCCAAATTTGTTTGAGGTGGGATGAATGCGCTCATGCTAGACAAGGGGAAACATTGAACGTGCCACGGTTCCATCTGGCCGTGCTATGGCTCACGAAAGCAGCTGTACATCACAGCAGATGGCTTGATAGGAATCCCGTTCCAGCCACTCATTAATATTGCTCGTACGAAGGTGATTAACCCGCCGTGGTTGCTCAGTGGCTATGGTGTTGGGCTGCTGAGCACGAGGTCGCGGGATCGAATCCCGGCCACGGCGGCCGCATTTCGATGGGGGCGAAATGCGAAAACACCCGTGTGCTTAGATTTAGGTGCACGTTAAAGAACCCCCGGTGGTCAAAATTTCCGGAGTCCTCCACTACGGCGTGCCTCATAATCAGAAAGTGGTTTTGGCACGTAAAACCCCAAAAAAAAAAAAAAAAAAAAAAAAAAAAAAAAAAAAAACGAAGGTGATTGCTACAAGCTTTTCGACCGGTCCGTCACACAAGTCAACGTTTTTCGAAGACCTGTCTTGGTCTTAGTGCCTCTTGAAACCTCAGTACCGTATCAGTTGTTCCAAAAAGTGGCGCATTTTGAAACGTATCACTCCAACGTCCAGTGGATTTTTGCAGTTAAAGCGCACAGCGATGTCCTCGATATGATGAAGAATCACGCGTGCCAAGTAATTACCGTGTCAAGGACGCGATCAATGCACCTGCCGAAGACCACAGGTACTGCGAAGAACGGAAAATACTCAAGACAGTCAATCAGTTTTGAAAGGAGCGAGTGGAACCGACATCGCGGTATCCGAGGAATAAGCAAATTGCCTACGCCATTTATGACTAGCCAGGTGGCAACATGATCACCGTTCACTTCGCCACGGTTACAATTCAGGCATATCTTGCATTTAATAACACAACTATCATGCGGTGCAACGTTTCTGGCAAGAGCGACTCGTTGCTGTTGAATTGCGAGCTAGATTTGATTGTGGGCCAAGATCCTTTGAATTTCCCGGACGGTATGCGCATTTTATCCGCCCAAGTCCAACTGTTTAGTCCTACGCAGACACGCTCCTGCGCAGACGCAGACGCGACCACCGGTGGTGCGGGAGCACCTTGCTCTGGCACATCGGCAGGCGTTGCCAAGATGGGGGTAGAGTTCCAGGATGAAAAATGTAACAAGCACACTCCACCAATTGCCGGTACGCGTTTAAGGTAAGATGCACTTGGCGTTTTATATGAATGAACAGGAATAGACAGCGGCCGACCGGGGCGAGTGAGCGTACCAACACCAACGACCGTCTTATTCCTCTTCCTCTTCCGCTGCCACCGGTATTTCTCACTACACTGGGATTAAAAGCACCTTCGCGCTTGCTAATGGGTCCCGCATTGCTAGAGCTGACTGCCGAAAAGGGGCCGACCCTCTCTGACTTTAAGCACTGGTTGAAACGTAACGTACGTTGTTCTGTACGTGGTATGCGTGGCTCTAATGAATGTATACACTAATTGCTTCAGTTTGCTGAGTGCTTGTAGTTTCACATTACGAAGCGGATGAATCATTCCATTTTTACTTGCTTAGGGGAGTATGAGCCATTGATGATGTTAATAATTTCTGCTCACTGTGTGGCTCGAAAAATGCCGACCACCGAGAGGCTCACAACTTCGCTGTAAAAGCACTTTCCATCAGTCTAGCGACAACATTTTTTGGCAAAGAACGTTTGTTTTTAAAGTACAGTTATTTTACGCTTTTTACACGATGTCGATATTTTGCAAATCGTAAGACGACGACATTCCTCGCACATCCTGCAATTGGTGGCAGCCGCTGCGACAACATTATTTTGTGTACCAGGTGCTTCGAGGGTTTTGCGTTCAAGGCTAGTGCAGATGCATTAATGCTACTGACACCGACTCCTTTAGTGCATCATCCGCTCGTTGTATAACTTTTCTGCCCGCAGCAAATTTGAGGTTTCATCATCGTTTTCACACCTAATATACTACGCACTCTACAGGGAATGTTTTTGGCCTCTATACAGCCGTCTTATATCTACCCTTCCAAATTCGAAGTTCTTGCATTGTTCACAACACATTACCATAGCCTTGGCGTTCTTTGGCCACACCGCACCCTTGCGCCAATAACATGCTATATCAATCAATCAATCAATCAATCAATCAATCAATCAATCAATCACTCAAGCTCTCCTTGGCAAAAATTGAGAAAACTTGTACACGCCCACCCTGGTGACACATTAACAAGTCCCAAATTTCGTTTCTTTAACGTCATTTACCGTCATCATGGCAACATTCAGCCGCAGTCAAAAAGAACAGGCCACTAGTCCGTTCTAAATGAATTTTTCGACTGTGAAAGAGCAAGCATAATTGATTGCTCCACAGTCTCCAAGATGTGATGTTGTACCCCCTTGAAATTGCATTAGCGATCCATAATGGTAACAGTGAGAGAGGGAAGGACAAGAAAGCAAGCGCAACGGTGCACAAAAATCTATACGAGGCTTAGGGAAAAATATATAAAACCTATCATTCAATTTTAACACGCACGCGAATCAACACTCAGGAGAATGTTTGTGTGCTTGGAGGCGGGGGGATGGGGGATTTAATGCAGCGGAAAGACAGCACTGCAAGTTGCCACACTAATTGTGCTGAGTCAGAAAAGCGCTGTTTACTAAAAAAATTTCTTGCCTCTTTGCCTTTCGAAAGAAACCACACCATCCACTTCTGACATTGCGTGAGAGGCGCGTGTTACTTCCTAAGTTAAGCGGTGCCTCATTTGGAGACTAAATTGTTTATCAACGAAACTACAGCATGGTATGAAAAGACCTATTGCGAAATTGTAGCGTTAGTTTAACCCATTGTTTTCCATGATTCCGGCCTCTTGCAAAGAATCTAAACGTGCTTTGTTTGGACTGTGCACGATTCGGCAGAACGAGGAAGCCATTCCTTCCAGCACGAAATTCTGGCTGGTGCGTGCAAACATACATCCGACAAATAACGACATCAACGTTTTCTGCCAGCGCCTCCGCAGTGGTCCTTCTCACCAAGATTGTTTCACGTGTGATGAATGTGCTCATGCTAGACCTGGCGGAAGCAATGAAAGTGCCAGGGTCGCATCTTGTCGCATTTGGTCGCATCTCACCATGCTATGGTCGCATATCACCGTACTATGCTATGCTATGGGCAGCTACAAATCACAGCAGATGGCTTGCAAGGAATACCGTTTCAGTCACTCAGTGGCATTGCTCGAACGGAGGTGGTTGCTACGAGCGTTTCAAACGGTACGTCGCACAGGTCAGCGTCTTTCAAAGGCATGCCTTTGTCGTATTGCCACAGAAGACCTCTGAACCGTATCAGTTGCTCCAAAAATGGCGCACTTCGAAACGCGTCTCTCCAGCGTCATGTACATTAAGGCAGTAAAAGTGCACACCAATTTCCTCGATAGGATAGCGAAATATACGGCAAATAACCTTCGTAATCACTGAGGGCGAGATCATTGCAGATCAAGCCAGGTAACGCTTGTAGCGTGAACACCGTTCACTTCACCGGGATTGTCTTTCACTGAACAACACAATCATCATGCACTGCAGTGGTTCAGGCAAGAGGGGACTCGTTGCTGGTGGATCGCGAGGTAGATTTGATTGTGGGCTAAGATCCCATTATTTACCTGTCCAATTGTTACTATTATGCATACGAATCTTATCCGCCCACGTTCTACTGTTTACTCATACGCAGACGCAGTCCTGTTCGGCCATGCTTTGTCAACAACTGGCTCGCATTTTTCAGGCTGTGTGGAGCATTTATCTGTTCGCCAACTAAGGTGCAAAGCGCAGCCGGTTTTCGTGCCTTTCATGATTCCCTCCTATGTGCCAGAAGGACCACTGCAGCATACGGAGAAAGGCTGTGGCGGCTTTTGCTTGTCATTATAATACACACACGGAAGCATGGGCTGTTTTTCAAAAAAATTCTAACAGCCGGCATTTAGGACACTTCCATAATTTGTGCGGCCATTTTACTGAGGGACAACCCACCACCACCCGTTCCCCTTTCGGGGATGTGCCATGGATGTTCTGTGTCGTTTCAAAGTGATTTGTATTTCAGAAGTATTCGTTGAGAGTCTACTCAGTCATATTACTAAGTAGACCATAAATATGATAGCTTGGCGCAAACAAGGAAGGACGGAAGGGAACAAGGGGAGCACCAACTTTTGGCTCTTTATTCTCTATTGTACAGCATCCAATATATACAGGCAGACGAATTTGCAGCATACAGAACAGCTTCAATCGCGCAACGCCCTAATGAAAGTCGTCTATCACGAAACCTTTCTGTACGCTAGAGTAAAACTGATGTGTCGCTAATACAAGAGGAACCTCGCTCCTCAATATCGAACGCCTCTAAAATTCCCGTTCAGTGGTGTCTCTGCTTCTTCCAAGAATCCGTAGTTTGTCTAGTCGTGGCTTACGCGGATGTGAATTGCAGTGCTTAGGCAAATGTGCTCCGTCTGTACCTTTCAGTGACAGCTCATGTTCCCGCGCACGCTCATTTACGCATCACCTAGTATGGCCGACATATGTCTTACCGCAAGACAGCGCAAGCTCATACACGACCTCGGTAGCACATATTCTGTATGGCTGGGCATGTACGTTACAACAAAAGTCAGCAGTCGAAAGTTGGCGCTCCCCTTGTTCCCTTCCGTTATTCCTTGTTTGCACCGAGCGATCATATTTATGGTCTACTCAGCGATTTGTATTCTTTGCCTACTTCAGCCATTTCAAGCCTCCCTGCCTGCCTGCCTATCTATCTATCTATCTATCTATCTATCTATCTATCTATCTATCTATCTATCTATCTATCTATCTATCTATCTATCTATCTATCTATCTATCTATCTATCTATCTATCTATCTGTCTATCTGTCTATCTATCTATCTATCTATCTATCTATCTATCTATCTATCTATCTATCTATCTATCTATCTATCTATCTATCTATCTATCTATCTATCTATCTATCTATCTAAGCGCAGTCTCCTGCGCCGACCCAGTCGTGAAAGTCGCCTGCCTGCTCGGGTCACTAGGCATTTTCTCATCGTCGTAATGCGGCACAGTCGTTCTCTTGTCGACATTCAAGCTTTGTGGTTTGACTTGGCTCATGCCGTCGTTCTCAGGCCCTCTACTTCGACCCAGTGGTTCAAGCTGCCTAATACCTTGGGCCACTAGGAATGTGCTTCGGAGTCGTGATATCGTTCTGGTCATTGCGTCATCGCCACTCCAGCATTCTTAGGAACCTCCCGTCAGGCATACCGTCATCACGCCATGGTCGTCATACACCTGTCGTGCGTTTGTCACACCGCCGTCGTGATGCCCTCACGGTCTTTCTATTGTCGTCATTCTAAATTCGTCATCCAACCCTCGTCACGCTGTCGTCATCACGCAGTTTTCGCATACCATTGTTGTCATGCCGTCGCCGTCACTCTGTCGTTTTACCATCATCATAACTTCAGTAACGTCATATGAGTGTCGTGTCAGTGACATCATCAAGTAGGGCTCGATGGCTGTACACCGCGCAGAAGTGTAATCTAATAACTCTTGTCATTTTTAAGACGTCTAGCATTTACTTACTGCTTCGGCTGTAGAATCCGCACTGCAGCCTTCTTGTCGCGCTTGAGCGTTCTCATGTGACTCAGGCTTTGTTGATCATGTCGGGAGATGTCGAACTCAACCGATTCCCGAACTCCGATGTTTTACTAACTCAATTGAAAAACTTGTCTGCTCGTCAGTCGCAATTATCCCGTCAGGTTCAAGACCTTAAAACTCATTTATTATCTGCTGACTGAGCTATCGCTGATTGGGCAAACGGATGACCGATCCAGAGGGGCATTATCAAAATCTTGTCTCCTCACTCTCCGACTCCGAAATCTTGAAAACGGACACTGCCTAAGTGGCCGCCATAGTGCATAGTTGAAACGAGAATAAGTAACGCCGAGAACAACTTAGGACGCCGTAACATTAAAATTTATGGCCTCCTTGAACACTTCAATCACACAGTTGCCCCGTCTGAGGAACTAAATCACGAACACTGACGCGATAACTTGAATATGCATATCTAGCCCGAAAAATATTGAGCGCGCATTGGTTTGGTCATCGCACCGCTACTAATTGCCACCGCCCTATCATATCAAAATTTACCTTATATGAAAAAAATCGTTCTTTGTAACGACTGCAAGCTTATGGCAATCAACTTCAGGGTTGAGGACAATTTCTGTTGTTCCTTACAAAACGTGTGCAGGCATCTGGTTATTTTCGCTTAAACTAAATCACTGCGTTTTTCTTTGCGATTTAAAACGCTGCATATGGGCCATAAGCACCACCCCCATGATGCGCAATTGTCAACTGCAAGCACTATAAAGTGCCTTACCGTAAAAATATACGTAATTTTTACCAACGCGCGCAGTTTTCTTCCAAAACGAGACGCTTTTTCCAACTTTGTTTTATCGTCCAACCGCAACACAATTCTGATAACCGAAACATAGTTAAGAAAATATGTAACTCACGTTCATATACTACCTCACTTACTGGTACTTGAGCTTTATCGAAGAGATCGCAAGAGCGTGAGGGGCCCAGTTTACTGATTGCTCTGCATCAGCAGCTACCGTGCTTCCTAACAAAAGATATCATTTCTGATTTCGAACTATTATGGCTAACATGTTATCTTTCCCCATACTATCACTATAGGTACATGCTACAGGCCTGCGAATCACGTTGTAGATTTCACATTTAAACCTAATGACCATTTCAGTGACCTCAGCAGGCAAAATCTAGAAGTAATCCGCCTATTGGGTTATTTTCATTTGCTCAAATAGGCAGGATTAACGATGTCCCCTTAATAATGAGCAATGAAGCTGGAAGAGGAATTGTCAATTTCTGAAATAATTTCGATTTATCCCAACTTCACAACCCAGCCATTCTGAATACCTACCCGGGAGGGCTAGTTTGCGGACGCAAGGGACAAGCAGATGCGACGAGGGAATGATACACCACTCGGGGCCTCTCAGTAAGAGCTGAAAACTTTTCCCTTTCTATTTTTACGCGCAAGTGTTAAGTGCTCTTCAAATTAAGCTAAAATATGTCGTGTACCTAGGCGCGCTCAAGACGCGTGCCTGCGTGAAGAGTTCAAGGCCACTAAGAATTGACACTATATCGCGACACTAACACTAAGGACGGACAAATCACCGGGTATTTTAGGCATGTACGGCCCTCTGGCCCGTACTTTTTGGCGACAACGTAGCATAGCCGCCAGGGGATAATCTTACAGAGCTATGTCGAATGCTCCGTTGCGGTAGTTGGATGTTCAAATTCCCTTTTTTTACATTCCCCATTGCACTACATCTGCAGGCTTGGAGTGGCGCCTGACACCGCCGAAAGATGCCGAGAGCGCGTGGGGCTATATTAAACCACGTACAACCAAATTAGGAAGGCCCATTAAGCTCAATAAGGACACTCCTCACCAGAACAGGAATTGGCCTCCCTGGTGCAGTATTCGGCCACAACCTCCCTGATTATATCTTCAATTGACCAATGGCCCTCAGTGCCCAGCGGCTGCGTAGCAGTTGACCAATGCGGTGGTCAGACTTCTAATGCAGCAGAGGGTACTAAGAATGTCTGGGTCCGGACAGGCCGTCAATCGAAACTGACCCTTGCAACGTTTAACACCCGAACTCGAGTGAGGCTAGCTTAGCAGGACTCTTCGAGGATATTATCGCCCTTCGAGAGATTAGAAAAATTGGTGAGGCTTACACATTGCCTATGACACCCATGTCCTCTGCTATAGGGGCCTCCCTGATAAGAAGCAATACGGGGTAGGATTGCTAATACATAAGGACATAGCGGGCAAGATTGACTAATTCTACAGTATTAACGAAAGGGTAGCCGTAGTTGTAATCAAACTTAATAAGAGATATAGATTAAAGGTAGTACAAGCCTACGCTCGAACATCCAGTCAAGACCATGAGGAAGTGGATCAGTTTTATGAAGACGTTGAATTAGCGATGAGAAAAGTTCAAACTCGGTATACAGTAGTAATGGGGGACTTCAATGCAAAAGTGGTGAAACGCTGGCGGGTGAACAGGGAATTCGCAACAACGACGTCGAATCTAGAAACGCTAGACGAGAGATACTGGTAGAATGCACAAAAAGGAATAAGCTGAGACTAATGAGCACCTTTTTCAGGAAACGTAGCAACAGAAAGTGTGCTTGGAAAAGCCCTAATGGTGAAACAAGAAATGAAATTAGTTTTACACTTTCTGCCAATCCCAGCATAGTGTAGGATGTAGAAGTGATAGGCAGGGTAAAGTGCAATGATCATACGTAGGTTAGTGACGGCTAGAATTCACCTCGATTTGAACGCAGATAAAGTAATATCGGTCAAAAACACAGGTCAACTTCGAGTCAGTAAGGTTAAAAACAGACAAATTTAGGCTGGTACTTGCAAAGAAATATGCTGCGCTAGAACAGCGAGGTGATGATGATGACATAGAGGTAATGAATGAAACCGTAATGAGGCTGGCTTCAAAGGCTGCAATTGTAGTGGGAGGCAAGGCACCAAGGCAACCAGTAGGCAAGCCCTCCCAAGTAACAACAGACCTAATAAAGAAATGACAAATAATGAATGCGCACGACTCAAGAGATAAGATAGAATTCGCGAAACTGCCAAAACTCATCCACAAAGCGAAAACAAGTGATATTCGTAATTATTACGTGAGAAAGGCTGAAGAAGCCGTAAAAAATGGACGCAGCCTGAAATCGGTGAGAAGGAAACTTGGAATAGGACAAACCAAGATGTATGCACTGAAAGATAAGCAGGGTCATAACATCAGCCATCTCGAAGGTATAATAACAGCAGCGGAGGAATTCTATACTGACCTGTACAGTACCCAAAGGACCCACGATAACTCCTTTCGAAACAGTTATGAACACGTTGCAGAGACTCCTCCTATAACTAGCCAACAGGTGAGAAGGGCCTTGCGAGACATGAAACGGGTAAAATCGGCAGGAGAACCTCGAATAACAGTCCATTTAATCAAAGATGAAGGAGGCATAATGCTTGGAAAACTTGCAGCTCTTTATATGAAGTGTCTATCGACTTCAAGGGTCCCAGAAAAATGGCAGAATGCAAACATTATACTAATCCGCAAAAAGGGAGATGTTAAAGAACTGAAGAATTATAGGCCCATTAGCTTACTCCCAGTATTATATAATATATTTACCTAGATAATCTCCAATAGAATAAGGGAAACGCTGGACTTTGGTCAACCAAGGGAATAGGCTGGCTTCAGAAAGGTATACCCTACAATGGATCACATCCATGTCATTATTCAGTTTATCGAGAAATACGCGGAATACAATAAGCCTATCTATATAGCTTTTATAAATTATGAAAAAGTTTTTTATTAAGTAGAGATACCAGCATTCATAGTGGCATTGCATAATCAAGGAATACAGACCGCTTACGTGAATACCCTGGAAAATACATACGCATATCTGACACCCACATTAATTGTACGAAAGAAAAGTAGGAAGATACGTATAACAAAGGGCAGACAAGGAGACAAAATCTCTCCAATACTGTTAACTGCGTGCTTGGAAGAAGTATTCAAACTAATAAACTGGGAAGGTTTAGGAGTAAGGACCGACAGCGAATACCTCAGCAACCTTCGGTTTGCCGATGACATTGTTTTACTCAGCAACACTGCGGACGAGTTACACCATATGATTGAGGACCTTGACAGGGAGAGTGTAAGGGTGGGGTTGGAAAATCATATGGAGAAGACAAAGATAATGATAAATAACCGGACAAGGAAACAAGAGTTCAAGTTCGCAAGTCAGCCTCTAGAGTGCGAAGGGGTACGTTTACCTTAGTCAGCTAATCACAGGGAACCTTTATCATGAGAAGGAAATTCAGAGAAGTATATAAATGGGTTGGATCGCATACGGCAGACATCTTGAGCTGCTGACTGGGAGCTTACCATTATCATTGAAAAGGAAGGTATACAATCAGTGCATTCGACCCATGCTGACTTATGATGCAGAGACTTGGAGATCGATACGGAAGCTTGAGAACAATTAGGGACCGCGCAAAGAGTGGTGCAGCCTAGAATACTAGGCATAACTTTAAGAGACAGAAAGGGAGCGGTTTGGATCAAAGCGAAAACGGGTATAGACGATATCCTAATAGACATTAGGAGAAAAACAATGGCGCTCTGCAGGTCATGTAATGCGCAGATGAGATAACCATTAGACCATTATGGTGACAAAATGAATACCAAGAGAACGGAAGCGCAGTAGAGCAACGCAGAAGACTAGGTGGTACGACGAAATGAGGAAATTTGCGGGTGCTAGTTGGTATCGGTTGGCGCAGGACAGGGCTAATCAGAGATCGCAGGGAGAGGACTTCGTCCTGCAGTAGACATAACATAGGCGGATAATAATGATTACGGTGATGATGATGATGCACCACATTCTACACAAATTACACTGTGCAGTTTTAGGATCTGATATCTGATAATAACCAGCTACCCGAAAGCTTGTCATCGATAACATATCTACGCAAAGTGAGCGAGACCAAAATTACTTACGCCGCATTTTTGTTCCAACATGTAAGACTATTTATAGAGCAAGACAATCCGCCTGTGCAATAAATGAAATTATGACTCTATTATTAATTACATGTTCGCATTTCTCCCTATATTTCAGGTGTCATATTCTATACACTCTACGAACGAAAACTGGACCATATTTGACAATAATTACATAATCTCGTGAATAAGTTTATACCAAGAACAACGCTCTGCGCCAACCGAAAAAATCATGTTTCCAAAAAACAAAAGCTTACGCGGATCGAAAACAAACAGAACTGTTTGTCTGGCTTTGTCTGGCCACTCAGGGAAACAGCGCGGACACTCCTCACCTTGGGGAAATATTTTGTGGCCGAAGGTGATTATCTAAAGGCTGTTCCGAATGCTCAATCCCTCTTTTCTTGCAATGAACTATCCAAAAGGCTTGCAAAGAGCCCGCGACAATTTTAGCAAATAAAAAACCCTCAATAGGCGTGCATGGCATACATGTTATACAGACACGCTGAAGTGGTGAGCAAGAGCGAGTGTTCTGACCTACTTAACGCAGTTCTTTTTTCATTATTTACTAATCCGACTTTAAATCCATACTTTCCAGCATTTTCTGATGAAACTGCGAGAATGCCACCAATGATATTCTTTGTAGATAGCATAACCTCTATCAGTGATAGCATCTGGCATTCATCATCAGCACGCATGAATGATACTAACTCTAAACTTCAAAAGGCAATAAACACTTATCTGCCGCACATCTAACTTTGTTGTTTTCGCACTAACTCTCTACCGGCATCTTATAATTCAACTGGAAAGTCGGCAAGGTCATACCAATTTTCAATACAGGCAACAGAGACACCCCATTAAATAATTGTCTTCTGTAACTAACCAATGAACGATGCAAAATCATTGAAAACATCGTATACGCGCATATCATACAATTCTTAAACCCAATCTGATTTTCTCATCCTTGTTAGCATGGGCTTGGCAAAGGGCATTTTTGCGAAACGCAGTTGGGCATTTTTCTTCACGACCTGCATGTTAACCTTGAGAGTAGCCTCCAGACTGATGCGATATTCCTGGATTTCACACTCGCATTTGACACGGTTCCTCATAAACATTTGCTTCTAAAATTGTCTAAGTCGAACTTTCACTCGGAAGTACTACAGTAAACCGCAACATTCTCTACTAAGTTTTCAATTTGTCTTCGTTAATAATGATTATTCCAACAGGCTGCCCTCCGACCACTTCGCCTATTTTTAAATTTATATTACCGATCCACAAATAATGTACCATATAACATTGGTTTGTTTGCATGATTGCGTAACCTATCGCTCAGTTACCAACACGCTTGACCACACATCCAACCCTAAGGACCTCAACAATGTACGAGAACGGTGTGACCGCTGCCTAATGAACTTAAATCCTTACGAACATTAACTTGATTACTTGTCTCCACCTTGCGGGCTTCCGTAGAACTATTGCGTCAAACATAGACTTGTGTTCTATCTGAGGTCATGACGGCCTCACATATATATTTTCAATCGCTATTCTTGCAATAGAATTAGATCGATAATAACAAATGCCTCCGTACCACTCTGTCTTTGATCTGTCCTGGCGCTTGCTCACTACTAACATAATTTCATCAGCTGCTGAATTTTTGGGATTTCCTAAAGGACATTTAGGTCGTACTGCACAACATGTATTAGCGTTGGCATACAAGTTATTTGTAAGATCGAAACTTGAGCGTGCATCTTCTATCTGGAACCCGCATCAAGCTTATGAGATTATAAATGTAAGTGATCAACAACTTATTACGCCCGCTTTAACATTACGCTGATATGCAGCATTTTTGTCCGCTTGTGTGTGGCAAAAAATGAATACGACAAAATATAGTCGGACATGCGGAATTAATAATGTTTCGTGACTTGCGGTAAACGCAATATCACAGAATTCGCGTCTCTTGTGTAATACTAAGCTATAGCGCGACAGTTTACGGCAATTTGTATGGCAGAGCCGATGCCGCCCTGGGTGAAACCATCTGAGGAATACCTGTAGATCGCGCCAGATGGAGTGATACCGAGCGCAATTATTACTTTTGACAACAAAACCACAGTATACAGATGCGCGCACAAATTGCTTTAAAAAATTCCGGCTCCACCCATCTTACAATAGATGTTAACGTTAATGCGATTAGCATAAAAGCAATGCAAAGACATAGCCTGCTCGCACCACCTAAAAGCGTCATGTATACGGCGTGTGTGCTGTCTGGCTCCTCTCTCGCGGTTCTTCCTTCGACACGCTAAGCCATTGAGCGGCACGGTGAAGAAGTCCACGTGTGGCGTAAGCGTGTACATATAGCCAGGAAAGATGGGCTGTTCGGTTCCGCCCCGCCCCACAGAAGATTTAAAGAGTGCTTTTGTTATTGAAGAAGTTGCACACACCCAGTGATGCAAGTGAGCATCAAAGAGGTTCATTGAAGAACGCGACATACTTAATGGCAAAAATCCAGTGAGTCAACTTCGCCTAATATGGTACCAGAAGAAGTGCACACACCCAGTGACCCAAGCCTAAGAATATTACTGAAGCATGGCACATACGCAGTAGCACATGGTCAGTCACACAATTTCATGTTAAAGAAGTTTAACTTCGGCTCTTACGGAGTTGAAAATTGCTGTATTTTGCCAAGTTAGCATCAAAGAGGTTTGTTTAAATGTGGCACATACGAGGTGACCGAAGTTGTCCCGACGGTTGATTTCCAAGCCCTTTCTTTCAGCACAGCTAGCGGTTCGACGAGCTACCCATATGATGATGCGGTACCCAGCTACCCAGGTTGGCGGGAAGAGTGTTGCATACAGATAAACAGCTCCCGAATGTGCAGGGGGTACTCTAAAAATGCCCATCGCTATAAAAGCGTGCAAACAGAGTACTTCTGAAGCATCCAAAGCAAAATATTTCACCACAGCAACTTTCTCCTCATTGGGTAGCTTAAAAATTGAATATCACAGAGGCTGAAGTTCGACATGGTGTAAGTAAACTTTATTTATAGGTAATCAGCAGCTGTTCGTACCTTGGGAGGAGGCACAATAATGTCTACCGAAGAGCAAACTCGGGTATCCTGACTACGTGGCGCGCATAGGACATTGCTTAACCCGTGGCACGCTACGTTGCTAATGTTGATGGTGTATTGGCATCCCCTTCGAAACGGTGTCGTAGTAAGTAGCCACCTAGCCTGCTTGAGTTAAGAAGGTCCAGCTACGCGCAGCATGCAACTGCTTTATGCAACTGCTAAATGCAACTGCTACATGTCGGGACTCCTCGCGGAATACAACGGAACTACAATGGAATTTTTGTACGTATCAACGCTACGCGGCGCGCATGTCAGCTCGCTTGTCAGATGGCGCGATACAATGTTCAAGATGGCAATCATGATTTAATGACATTCCCTTCGAAACGCCACAGTGACAAGCACTCACCTAGCCTGCTTGAATTAATCCCGTATGCCATACATGTTTTCATTACATGAATATGTATACATTCGCAAAGTCTTCTTTTTCTGAACAAGGCTTCCCTATCTACCTCGTGCCGCTACCTATGCATGCGCTACATGACAGGCATGTACGCTGGAATTTTTTTCGGGGGGTGGGGGACCAACCCAAGGCATTTTTTCTATGCAAATGCCGGGGGGGGGGTACTTTACTAGTACAAATATGAATAATGTCCATCATTCCCCATAAAGAAGCGTAAACCTGCAAAAGAGAATTGAAATAATGTGTGTCTCAAAGGTACGCCTGTGAGATACACCTCTTTTTTACTTAGCAAACAAAGCACCACATCAAATGGACTCGCGCATGAAAGATGCGCAAGAAGAACCTTGACGAAAACAAGTTAACCAGCGAAAAATGCAAAATAAAGATTTCTAGTAGCGTTTTGTGCATTAGCTGTGGAGGAATTATAGAGAAATGCATATTTGCGGAACAATCACAGTTCTTTTGTATCCCTCTTTTACTGCTTTAACAAGTGCCAATAGCGACTCGTGTTGTTATTTGGGAAGTTGCGTAACGATGCGTGGTCAGTCCCATACAACCCCATAGAGCGCAGGACGCTGCGGTTCTAGACATACTACACCCACCGCGGAAGGTTAGAAAAATACCCCCATTAGCAGATCAGGAAAGTAACTACGTCAGGCGGCTCGAACGATAAGTGTAGAAGAGTCAGTAACCACATGGAATTATTCTTCACATCCGGCGGCTTTTTCTGTACTTCATTTTTAAATAAGAAGATGCTGACCCATAATTATTGTCAAACCCCTAGAAGAATGCATGGTTGGACCAAACCAACCCACGGCAGGCGGGCAACACACTGCTTGCCGAGAAGCTGGTGCATCAGGGAGGCGGGGCAGGTGGCATGCCCCAGGGGTCGGTCCAGGCTGTCTCCTCTACCAATGGTGACCTGGCCACTGACGACCCCACCACGTGCCATTCCAACACACCCATCGCCTTACCCGTCGAAGTGGAGATTGTCTCAGATACCAAGTGCTGCTGCTTTTTCAAGAAGAAAAAAAAGATAGGGCGCCAAAAGTGACTGGCCCTGGCGGCTTCGGTCACACCGGACCAGGAGGCCACGCTGCTCTGGACATCCCCTTCCGATTCCAAGGAGAGTGTGCCCTGTGCTGCTGCACCCCCCCCCCCCGCATGTCACAGCGGCTGCTGGTGAGCCACACATCTAGTCCTCGGCCTTCTGATGGCAATGCACTATTTATACAAGACACTCCCCACCACAACTCTCAAACCGCCCGGATTGCTGAAGAAGAGAAGGGTGGCCATTCGTCGCCCATCTCTCTTTTGACCCTTGGTAGGTTTCGAGGAGGGGTGCGCACTGCTGCTGTGTCAGACATGGTGTGCAGTCTTAGTCGCATGGTGAAGAGACAGGAGGCAGTTTTCCTTTATTTTTTATTTTTTTTTATCTATGGAGGTGTTCACAGTAGCCGAACTGTTGCTAGGGCTGTTGTGCAATGGTAGTGTTTAATGTCAGTGGGCCTTCCCCAAGCCCTCCCAGCTCACCTTTTCAGCAAGTTGCAATTGATCTGTTAGGCCCTTTTCTGAAGTCATCTAAGGGGAACTGTTGGATAATTGTCTGCGCCGCCTGTTTCACACGCTATTGCGAGACGGCGGCTCGCAATAGCGTGCCTCCTGTCTCTTCACCATGTGAGTAAGACTGCACACCATGTCTGACACAGCAGCAGTGCGCACCCCTCCTCGAAACCGACCAAGCGTCAAAAGAGAGATGGGCGACGAATGGCCACCCTTCTCTTCTTCAGCAATCCGGGCGGTTTGAGAGTTGTGGTGGGGCGTGTCCGGTATAAATAGTGCATTGCCATCAGAAGGCCGAGGAATAGATGTGTGGCTCACCAGCAGCCGCTGTGACCAAAGCCACTGCCACCGAAGTGTCACTCTTCTTACTTCACGCTATTGTTCTGCGACATGGACCGCCTGGTGTTATCATAAGCGACCGGGCACGTCAATTCACGGCGGATATCGTGGAAGAGCTTGTGCGTTTATGTAACTCGCACCTCAGGCACTCGACGCCGTATCATCCGCAAACGATCGGCCTCACTGAGCGCACTAATCTAATAATCACCAATATGCTTTCCATGTATGTTGCGTCCGATCACAAGAATTGGGATGAAGTTCTACCGTAAATCTATTATTGACGTCTACAACACCGCCAAGCACGAGACAACCGGCTACAGCCCCTTCTTCCTTCTATATGCTCGGCCGCCCCGGTATACGCTCGACACTGTCCTCCTTTTTTACAACAACGACAATCCTACGGTCCGATACGCTATGCCTCGCTGAAGAGGCTCGGAGACTTGCGCGTCTGCGGACGCTGGCATCACAAGAAAACTCCAAAGCCCGCTGCGACGCACAACATCGACCCGTTACATATCACCCTGGTTATCTCGTTTGGCTTTGGACTCCCACAAGGAAGCGCGGTTTGTGCTAAAAGCTGCTGGCAAACTACGATGGACCGTATATTGTCACCGACAAAGTCAGCGAAGTGAACTATACTCTCGCGCGCCTCACGAACACTGGCAGACGTTCTGATAGGACACAAGTAGCGCATGGCGCACGGTTGAAAGCATGCACGCCACGACAAGCTAGTTGACTCGCCCAGTGGGCTTTCGTCTGTGAGGAGAGGAATGTTACGTCCAAGCGCGTAAAAGGGACGCGGGGATCAAGAAGAGAAGGTAAGAGGAGAACGAAGACTGTGCAGCAGCCTGCCGTTCTTGCTCTCGCACGCCTAAATAAACCCCTTTTCTCCTTGTTTGTAACGATATTTTCACAATTTTCGCTTTCCCGCCCTGCTAGGATGTTGCCTTGGCTTTCACCCTTAGTAGATCGCTTAATTTCTCATCTGCTTGCGACTGTTGTTTCCAGTTGCCAGTTTTGCACGAAACGTGCTGTACAATTAGGAAAAACCAGACGAGGTAAGGGGTGACAGTCATATTGCTTATAAGTTGAACGGTTATTGCAGGGTCTGACGACGGACGCTGTTCGCAATATTTTACTTTCCATCTTATCTACACCATATCGCGGATATGCGAGTATGGTTCTGAGGATCTGCCAGCGTCGCGGCGAGACGTCACTCGAGGAAATAATGAAGCAAAAAGAAAAGTTAAACGCAACTGGCGCTTTCTCCGGGCCCGTTCCACTAGCATATATACCGACCAGTTGACTATGAACCGATACCCTTTCATGGCCACTGGATCAGTCTAAGCAAAGAAGGTTGAACTAACATAGCAACAGCGATGCGCGTGATCGTTGAATAGATGGTTACATAAAAATAGTGTTGGACATTAAAAATAAATTAAATATTATAATTAAACGATATACTACGCCCTGCCTGCCGCAGCAGTTGGTGACAACTGAATTCATCTTGAGGTAATAATGCGGACGCCGAAACGATGAGAAATCTGGCCTCCACACCCCACGAGACGCCGATAACTACCGTCATGCAAAAGGAGTGAAAAACTTGACAACCGTTCCACTCTCTGAAGATGGAATGGCAGCGAAAGCTCCTTTCAAAGCATCTCTCAAATGAAAAGCCAAGTGTTTCACCTCCGCTGCGGGTCGGCCTGAAGATAGTGCAATATCGGGCTCACCCGGCGCGGGAGGTGAAGCAGGCGTTAAACACCATACGTGGGCCGCTCCCGAAGATAGTGCAACACCAGGCCGACCCTCGGTGGAGGTGAAGCAGGCATTAAGCAGCCCGCAAACGTGGGCGAATCCCAAAAGTGGTGCAACGACGGATCGGCCCGCGGCAAAGGTGAAGCAGGCGTTAAGCTCTCCCCATACGTGGGCTGATCCCGAAGATAGTGAAACACCGGGCCGACCCCCGGCGGAGGTGAAGCAGGCATTAAGAACTCCCCATATGTTGGCCTATCACGAAGACATTGCAATGCTGGGCAACCCCCGTACGCAACCCCATACGTTGGCATATCCCGGAGGTAGTGCAACACTGGACCGACCCGCGGCGGAGGTGAAGCAGGCGTTAAGCACTCCCCATACGTTGGCATATCCCAGAGATAGTGCAACACCTGGCTGACCCTCGGTGGTGGTGACGCAGGCATTAAGCACCCCGCATACGTGGACCAATCCCGAAGATATTGCAATAACGGGACCACCCGCGGCGGAGGTGAAGCAGGCGTTAAGCGCTGCCCATACGGGGGCCCATCCCTAAGATATTTAAGGGTACGTTGTAGGTTCCCGAGTCCACAGGGCTATGTGCCATTGATCTTGGACCCTTTTTGCACTATCCCCAGGATCGGCCCACATGATGCTTTTTACTCTTAACGGACGCTGAAAAAACTTTGGAAGTTAGTCATACACTGCTTTCGGTGTAAAAGGCAACAAAATGTTGACAGCCGAGTACATTGATTTGTCGGCGCTTTAGGAATGTGTGTGAGGAGTGGTGGCGTGGGCCGATAGGGGGGAGGGCTATGCTGCTTAATTTTGCGGGGGGAGGGGGGCGTGCTCCTCCCTGGGTACGTGCCTGCTACATGCTACTCGTCACCATAATCACTGGTGACGAGTCTTGGGTGTACGGGTACGACTCGGTAACCAAGTCCCTGTTTTCACAGTGGAAGCATTCCACGTCACCAAGACCAAAGAAAGTCTGCCAAGTGCGCAACAACGTCAAGTGATGCTGACTGCTTTCTTTGACTCCCGCGGTGTGGTACACCACGAGTACGTACCACAGTGTCAAACAATCACCAAAGAGTCTGACAGGAATGTCCCCCGTCGTCTATATGATGCTGTGCGGCGCAAGAGACCGGAGTTGTGGTCAAGAGGAAATTGGCGCATCCATCCCGACAATGCCCCTGGACATTCCTCGCACTTGAGTAAGACTTTTTTGGCGAAAAACCAGACTACTGTAGTTCAGCAAGCTCCTTACTCTCCTGATACGGCCCCCTGCGACTTGTGGCTGTTTCCCAAAATCAAGAGGCCATCGAAAGGAGGGCGATTTCAGACAAGAGAGGACATTATGGCTGCAACGACAGCTGAGCTAGACTCAATTCCGAAAGAGGCCTTCTCGGACTGATTCCAACAATGGCAGCACCGCTGGGAGAAGTCCGTGCAGTCCGAAGGAGACTATTTGGAGGGGGATTAGGTTTCCATCGTTCCAATTACGCCAGTTTTTTTTCTTCGGCCGAAGGTCGAATACTTTTCTAACAGACCTCGTACAATAAAGGATTAAGGCTTTAGCGAAACCATAACTAATCGAAGTCATAAACATATCTGAAAGTGGAAATAGCAATGTGGCGCTAAACATAATACTATGGCAGTATAGTAAACACAAAAAAATCGCATATGACATTAAAGAAGAGGGAAAAAGAGATTGGCCAAGCACACACGTGCATAGTGCACGGGAAATCATAGAAAACAAGAGAAACAGTGCTGGAACTTGTAAATTAGTAGCACAAGTTGTCTCTAAATCTTTAATTGCCTCAACGGAAAGGAGGTGAAAGCGACTCTCTAAATTGTATTAATGAGGCTGATTGAAGGACTGTGAGGGCAGGGAATTCCATTTTTCTATTGTTTTACGAAACAACGAATATCAACAGCAATATTTTTTTTGCACTGTAGTTGGTTCGTGCACAGTGTAGAACAGTTTTGTGGGCAGGTTAGCGTAGAAGTGCCCGTTTCTATAGCGCATATGAGTGAAAGACAGAAAATAAAAGTAACTTTCGTCTGGCTAGACATGTTGTGCAAAACGGAGACAGTACGAGCTGCAATGGGCCTCGTGCGTCACCTTCAATCGTGCGTGTAGCGGACGCAGGAATCATACTGCCCACTTTTTTCGCGGACCGCGACCTCCAGTCGTAGATAATCAAATAGCTACCGCAACTCCGTCTCTGCCCACTGGGTCCCGTCGGGTTTTTGCAGTAAGCACTGTCGCCTGTAGTGTTCCACCACGATGTCACTAAGGATAACTTTCGTTATAATCTCGACGGCAATCGCAGCGCGTATGAAATCTGTGATGTTCCCTTGACACCTCTCACGCTGATGTGTATGGTATCCAGGCGATTAATTCTAGTGGCGACATCAGTAAAAAACCTCACCGGCTTGAGCATTCAAAGATTCCCACAAGTACTTCTGCTCAATTATCGTCATGTTACTGAAGCGGTTGGTTAGAATTTGATGACATTTGCATATTGTTACGTAGGAAGACACCGACGAAAAGCTATTTACAAGTATATTTACAAGGCAATACGCCGCAGTTGGCCAAGAGGCAACAGCCCGCGCTAGCTTCCAATCGTCGTCGTCGTCTTCTTACTGCTCGGCTCTTCGTCATTCGACATACTATCCCGTAGCACTACCCCCGGCGGCAAAAGCGCCGTCCCGGAGCGACTAAAGGCCGGACTCTGAAGCAGTGTAGTATCTCTTCAGCCTACTGACGTGCACGACATCACTAGATGCCAGAGTAGATGACGAGGTTGAGCTCACAGGAGCAATTTCATACGTCACAGGCGTCAGCTGACGCAGCACGCGGTAGGGACCTGTGTGTCGCGAAAGGAGCTTTTCTTAAGGTCCGACGTGACGAGAGGGCGACCACAGGAGCACGAGTGCACCAGGCGAAAACTGTACGTCATGGTGGCGGGCGTCGTACTGACGCTGCTGCGTGGTTTGGGAGTACGTCAGTCGAGCACGGGCAAGCTGGCGTGCATGGTCGGCGAGGGAGATGGCGTCGCGCGCATACTCGTTTGTTGAGGTCGCAGCAGGAGGAAGTAGTGTGTCAAGGGGCAAAGTCGGTTCGCGACCGTAGAGTAGATATAATGGAGAAAATCCGGTGGTGTCGTGCCGGGAAGAATTATAAGCAAATGTGACGTAAGGAAGGGCAACGTCCCAGTCGTGGTGGTCATTCGAAATGTACTTCGACAGCATGTCGGTAAGAGTACGGTTTAACCGCTCTGTCAGGCCATTGGTTTGGGATGGTATGAGGTAGTCAGCTTGTGTTGAATAGAGCAGGAACGCACAATGTCGGCGATAAATTTCGAGAGGAAGTTACGACCATGGTCAGTCAGCAGCTGTCGCGGGGCGCCATGCACTTAGATAATGTCACGCAAAAGAAAGTCCGCGACGTCAGTGGCGCAACTGTTAGCGAGAGCCCGCCAGATAGCGTATCGGGTGGCGTAATCAGTTGCGACGGCTACCCATTTGCTCATAGAGGATGACGTGGGAAAGGGACCGAGAATGTCTAATCCAACAGGAAACAACGGTTCCACAGGGACGGTGATCGGCTGGAGATGGCCGGAAGGTAGTACCTGAGGTGCTTTCCGACGCTGGCAGGGATCACAGGCATCAACATAGCGTCGGACGGAGCGAGCGAGACCAGGCCAATAGAAGCGGTGGCGGACGCGGTCGTACGTGCGGGTTACCCCAAGATGTCCTGCAGTGGGTGCGTCACGCATCTCAAGGAGCACAGTCTGTCGTAGATGTTTTGGCACGACAAGAAGAAGATCAGGGCCGTCAGGGAGGAAGTTTTTTCGGTACAGAATGCCGCCCTGGAGGACATATCGGCGAACGGATGCGTCGGTAGGTGTAGAGCGCAGACGCTCGATGTGTACTCGCAGCGATAGGTCTCGGTACTGCTCATCGGCGATGCTAGCGAAGGCAGACACAGAGAAAATGCCGTCGGCGGTACTACTGTCGGCGTCGTGAGGCTCGTCTACCGGGTAGCGAGACAGGCAGTCAGCGTCCTTGTGTAGTCGGCCGGATTTGTAGGTGACAGAGAACGAATATTCTTGGAGGCGTAATGCCCAGCTACCAAATCTTCCTGTAGTGTCTTTCAATTAGCATAACCAACAAAGCGCGTGATGGTCTGTGATAACGGAAAAGGGTCGGCCAAAGAAGTATTGGCGAAACTTCGCAACCGCCCAAACTAGGGCCAGACACTCACGGTCAGTGATGGAAAGTTGAGCTCCGCGGGCGAGAGGAGCCTGCTTGCGTAAGCGTTAACACGGTCGTGGCCACGCTGGCGTTGTGCCAGTACTACGCCAATTCCGTGACCGCTGGCATCAGTACGGACTCAGGTAGGCGCAGAAGGATCGAAATGGGCCAGAACGGGAGGCGTTGTGAGAAGGTCGATTAGAGGCGCGAATGCAGAGGCCTCGTTATCGCCCCACTGGAAAGGCGCGCCTTTTTTCAAAAGCTCGGTTATTGGTCGCGCTATGGCCGCGAAATTTTCCACGAAACGGCGGAAGTACGAGCAAAGGCCGATGAAGCTGCGCACATCCATGACACACTTCGGAACAGGGAAGTGCGTAACAGGGTTGCACTCAGTTCGCGTCAACGAGATGTCCATGGACGGTAATTTGGCCACGGCCGAATTGGCACTTCAATGCGTTGAGTTGCAGACTGGCTCGCCGAAAAACATGCAGGACTGCTGAGAGGCGCTCGAGGTGCGTAGCGAACGTTGGGGAGAATACTATAACGTCGTCCAAGTAGAACAGGCACGTGGACCGTTTGAAACCGTGAAGAAGGGAGTCCATCATGCGTTCAAAAGTGGCAGGAGCGTTATATAGACCGAACGGCATCGCTTTGAATTGATAAAGACTGTCGGGTGTTACAAAGGCAGTCTTCTCGCGGTCGAGATCGTCCACGGCAATCTGCCAGTAGCCGGAGCGAAGGTAATTAGAGGAGAAATAGCGAGCACCGTGGAGGCAGTCAAGGGCGTCATCAATCCGAGGTAGGGGATACACGTCCTTTTTGGTAACCCTAATAAGGTGCCGATAATCCACGCAAAAGCGCCATGAGCCATCCTTCTTTTTTACCAGCACAACAGGTGACGCCCATGGACTACATGACGGTTCAATAATGTTCTTGGCAAGCATTTTGCGAACTTCGGTGTGAATAACTTGACGCTCAGCCGGTGATACTCGATACGGGCGGCGATGAATAGGAGGGGCATCGCCGGTATTAATGCGATTTTTAACAGCTGTTGTTTCGGCCAAAGGACGATCGCTAAAGTCAAAAATATCTTGGTAGGAAATCAGAACGCGGTAGAGCGAACGAGCGTGCTCGGACGGCATGTCGGGTGCAATCATTTTCTGTAAGTTGGCGATGGTACAAGTTGCCGACTGCGATTGTAGAGGAGGATCGGTTGAGTTGTCGTCTACTGAAATCGATGCTACATAGTGATCTTCGAATGAGCAAAGTTGGGCCAGAGACATCCCGCGTGGGAGCACTTGTGTCGTCAAGCCAAAATTGACCAGTTGCAGGCAGACGCAATTCGACGTAATAGATAAAACTGTATGACGTAGTGCGATCCCATGTGTAAGGAGGACGTCTGGCATAGGAGCCGCGATGTAGTGACCGTCGGGCACTGGTGGGGATGAGACGAAGCCAACGTAAGTCAGTGCTGAAGGTGGCAAGCGAACGAAGTCGACGGAACTGAAGCGAGTAGGGTGTTGTTCAACGGGATCCAGAACAGGCAGGTCGAGGCGGAGAGTACTGGCGGAGCAATCGATGAAAGCAGAATGTGCGGAGAGGAAGTCTAAGCCGAGGGTGATGTCGCGGGGACAGTGAGCGATGACTGTGAATAGCACAGTAGTGGAGCGATCGGCAAAGGAGACGCGCGCGGCACACATACCAATTACAGAAGCTGTTCCGCCATCGGCGACACGGACAACAGGTGTCGTGGCGGGCGTGAGTATTTCCCTCAGCCGGTTACGAAGGTCAGCGCTCATTACCGACAAATGCGCCCCGGTGTCTATGAGAGCTGATACAGAAACACCGTCGACTTGCACTTCAAGAAGGTTCAGATGAGTGGACAATGTGAGGAGATGATTTCGCGGCGTAGGGAGCAATGCAGCGTCACCTCGAGGCGCTGCATCGTCTAGTTTTCCGGCTGGGAGCGGCGTCCGAAGGGAGTCGGCGAATAGGAGCGACGGAGCTGGGGGGGGAGCGAGATTGTCGTTGGGGCGAAGGCGACCGAGAGTAGAGGCGATTCGGCGCAGGAGAATCGGTGGCGGCATGATCTGAGCGGGCAACATAGGGACGAGAAATGCAACCTTGGGGTCGAGAGTAGGCAGTATATGTAGACTGGTTCGGGGAACTCCAGTGACTGCGACAGTGCCGAGAAATGTGCCCAATTCGATGGCAGTGAAAACAAATTGTCTTGTCGTCTGCAGTGCGCCATTCAGAGGGGTTGCGGAAACGTGGTGGGGTAAGAAGGTGCGGGACGAGGTGGAATCGAAGAAGCCGGGTGGGCGTCAGGGCGATGGGCTGAGCAGATGGTGTGAATACCTATGTTGGCGAACTCCTGGCGTACAACTGCCTGGATCAGGGAAACAGTGACTGCAGGTGCATTGGAGGGGCTGGAGTCGGACGCAGCCGGATAGGCGGCCTCGATCTCACTCCGGACAATCCTGGTAACATCGCCAGTGTTGTTGGGACGAGGAGCGTCGGCATAGGAAGATGTCGCTGGGGTGTTGGGCAGACGGGCAAACTGTTGGTCGATACGTCGGCTTTTAGCGAGTTCCAGGCGGCGGCACTCTTTTATAACTGCATCCACCGTCGCGACGTTGTTAAATACGAGCAAGTTGAAGACGTCATCGGCAATGCCTTTGAGGATGTGGGAGACCTTGTCGGACTCAGTGATGTGTGCGTCAACTTTGCGGCATAGAGCCAAGACGTCCTGCATCTACGTGACGTAGGGCTCCGTTGACGTCTGCACACGACCGGAAAGCGCCTTCTGAGCGGCAAGTTGGTGACCGTAGGGGTTGGTTAACAAGTCTCGAAGCTTTTGCTTAAGCGAATCCCAACTGGTCAGCTCATCTTCGTGCGTCCGATACCAAACTCGAGGTGTGCCACCGAGGTAAAAGACTACGTTGGCGACCATGATAGTAGGGTCCCACCGGTTATTGCGGCTGACGTGTTCGTACAGGCTGATCCAGTCCTCGACGTCTTCCCCATCTTTTGCCGAGAATACGCCAGGATCACGGGGAGCGGAGAGGGTGATGTAGGTCGTCGAAGTGGCAGCAGGTGTCGGAGCCGACGGAGTCCGGTTGTCGTCGCCGCGAGCCATGAAGGAAGGCTCGACGTACCGTCCACTGCGAAGCTCCGTGACGAAGTACAGGGAACGTCCACCTCCACCAGATATGTTTCGTAGGAAGACACCGACGAAAAGCTATTTACAAGTATATTTACAAGGCAATACGCCGCAGTTGGCCAAGAGGCAACAGCCCACGCTAGCTTCCAATCGTCGTCGTCGTCGTCTTCTTACTGCTCGGCTCTTCGTCATTGGAAATACTATCCCGTAGCAATATAAAGCGTCCGTGAGTTGAATTCCCTTGATCGATTTGGCCGATGGACCAGCCAAAATGATTTTGAGGTGGTTTAAGCGTCGATGTTCGTTAAATTAGCATTTTAGTGGATGTCACGCTTGAATAAGTGCCGGAGAGGCTGCCACTGTTGCAATATTCCGTTCAAGGGAACCAACTCGAGCTTCGGAAGTCTAGAAGCACCGACAGCTCGTCTTGAGGTATCACCGAGGGCACGGTGCCCCGAGGTCGTACCTGATGTTCAAGCGCCGCTGAACGAAGGAGGGGGTCATTTGACATTGAAGATGTACGATGTGATGAAATAGAAAAGGTAATCTCGCTGCCGCGTTAACTTCATAAACCGCGACCAAGATGTAGTCTTCTGATGCTTGGTCGTCCGTGATGTATCCCTCCCTTTGTTTGTTGAGCACTGGTAGTCCATCGTTGCAGTTCTTCACTCTCTAATGCAACATGGGAAGCGCTAAACTGACTCGATTCTAAGAGTTGGCTTTCTTAGTTTCGGAGCTGCATGTGCGAAGCTCGTCAGGTCGCTTACTTGACCATTCGCGCCATCTTGTTTGCCTGCTAATTCTTTTTGGGGACGGGTCGCTCGAATCAGAGTCCCGAGTGCGGTCAGCTTGCGTAGAAACCCGCGAAGAGCCAGATAGGAATATCGGTCGATGAGCAAACATGGCGTTTTGATGAAAGAACAGTAATTTTGATGATAGCAGATGAGCGAGGAAAACGTTTTTACGGGTCAGTAAGTTAAAAACGCTTACCGGAAAAGAGTAAAAATACCCGTAGGTTAATAAAGAGCTCCCGATGGATGTTTGTAAGAAAAAGCGCGGAAAACGTCTACGCAATTGGAATTTATCGCACCGAATAAGAAATGCCGACTCACCTGTACAAGCAGCTGCAGCTCCTTCGGGAAAAACAGCGGTGGCACTGAAATGCATTAGTAATTGAAGGATAGGCCAGCGGCATGATGCCTCTGCACTATGGAAAGGAGATCAATGAATGAATATCTCAGCACAATAGATGTCTGCCGTGTTATTGTGAAACTACAGAACATGAGCTGACGCACACCTATGAACGTGATTGCCGTCAGATTTCCCGGCTGTGACATCGACGGGTAGTGCTCTTTCTCGCGAGTAACTGCATTTTTTCTGCTACCTTCGCCCATACAGCAACGCATGTTTAGCGCGAACAGCTTTAACACAGGAAAAAAAGCGAGCAACGAGGTTCCAAAAGCAAATATAGGAGCAGAGCAAGAAGAGAGAACTGAATATGCATTCGCATTCCTGATCATAGTCCTCAGCACTAACTGCACTGCGAGATGGATCAGTTCCTGCCACATTGTCTATCCTTCTGCATGGTATGTCGCGCAGTCTAAAACTAAACGGCGATTATATGTATTGCGATTTGCCTATCGTGACGCGAACGCCACCCCATTTTTGTTTATTAACAACTACCTTATAGAGCTCCATGAGTGAGTCACTATTTACTTCATTTGGCAAAGGAGGCACTTTAGACTGCCGGAGGCAGCGTTGTTATTAGTTAAGTGGCCTTGAGCTTACAGATGCTGGCGGCTTTCTGAGCTCGTGCAATAATCCTGGCTTAGATAACAGTATGATCTGAGTAACATAGCAACCCGTCGCTAAGGAGTAGTTACTTCTGTTCTGCCCTCTTTGAAGCGTTGTCTGAGGTTATGGGACATATTTGCTGGTACTTGGCATTTACTATGTCTCCATTAAAAGCCTAAAAGAAAGGTTCAAAGTAAGTAGATATGTAAGTACATTCATCACAATCATGTTTCGTGAACAGGCGCTATACAAAACCAAGACGTAATTATGTCTGCATACACGTAGTACTAAGCGCAAGGATGCTTTATTTGAACACGCGGCAGTGCAAGAACTTCGACAAAAGGCACATAGTTCTAAGAACAGTGTGCGCATTTAAGTGCAAGAGAGTGCTTGTGAGGGAATTTTTATTTCAGAGTGCATCTCCACGTCAAGTTGACGCCGTACTGGTGTTGGTTCCGGATGTCAGTTACGTCATGGTTGGTGTACTTTCCATTGTGTCACTCCCAGTGGAATTCTCGGAAGAGCTCGTATCTTCGCTGGACATTCCCGTGGTGGCATCAGAAGAATTTCCGCCTCCTCCAGGAATACTGGTGTCGTTGGATGGCTGGTTGTTTCACCAATAAAACACAGTTAAGGCAAGACAATTAGGACAATGAGACAGACCTCGCACTAAAGCACGCTGGTTGTGTTGGCATTTTTCCCCGTTACAGAACATATATTTTTTAGATTCTGCGGAGCACTTCCCACAGTTCCAGCTGTGGGCGAGAATTGCTTAAAGAGCACAACGTTACTAAAGAGCTAAATCACAGCGCCCAGGTGCCCAATAAAAGAGATTCAGCAATTGACATTTTAATCAGGTAATTCGGACACAAACTAGAGGCAATGGCACAGTGGCTCTGACTTTCTGCTGCTGAACACCTTGCTGCAACAATAGCGTTGCAATCGGGGCGAAATGCGAAAAGGCTGGTGTATACTGTCATATAGGTGCACGCTAAAAAAACTTCAGTGGTTGAAACTTATCAGCAGCTTCCCGCAACGCCGTGTACCATAGCCCACACTTTGCTTACAGATCTTAAGCCATACAATTTGATCTTTTCCGACTAGGACAGATGTAGCGATTGCGAAATCAAAGTTGAGCATACTAGAAATCGTGTTCGTTTTGTACAGATTATAGGCCTTTAGCAATACAATGTTCCAGCTGTTCGTCCACAAATTGCTGAATCTGTAGATTGGCTTTTTTTCATATCATCTCATACAGCTTCTCTGAAGTAGTGCATGTATGTTATAGCATGTATTAAAGAGGGATTTGAACGTATATCCGTGAACACGCGCCGTGGTGGCGTAGTGCCTGTGGTGGTGCGCTGCTTATCCTGAAATCGTGGGACTATACCTCGGCCGCATTTCGATGTGGACGAAATATAAAAACAAGGCGAAATATCCTGCCAGGACGTTTTCTTTAATTACTGTGTTTTTTTATTCATCTGCTGTATAGTTACTGCTTTGAATGCATGGTTGACAATGATGAACTTGTAGGAAATATAAAGCAATCTAAAGCCAGCCTGTTTTCAGCCAGGTACTAGGGGCCCGTTTAATTTTTCGGACTGGCAAAGAAAGCCCGCGAAATTTGACAATTATCACGTGACTAAGCATCAGTGGAGAATGAAGATGATGATTTATTGGCATCCACTTTGGAACACATAAGTGACAAATAGTCACTTAGCCTCCTTGAGCTAATACCCTATGCTATACATGCTTTTCATTCTAGGAATTTTGCAAACGTGTCCTCAATCTTTTTTCTCTTCCTCCAAAGCTTCTCCATCTACCTTGCACCGGTGCCAATGTTTACAACGGATCCGGTTGTATCAATCAATTCACTGCTTTTTTCCCCACCCGCGTGAAGGAGCAGCGCCCTCAAGCAATCTTCATAGCACTTAGTGCCAGAGCTAACGCTTTATCTGGCACGGCCTGCCCGCTAGAACAGGGCGCCTTTGTGTTGATAGGGGAAAAAATGACGATGACTGGTGCTCGAAGCCTCGCGGAAAGATGCCTTGACTGATTCTTGTGCAGCGTGTTTGAGGGCGCTGAATCCATTCACATGACAGCAGTGTGTTTCAGGGCGTTGAATTCAGTCACGTGACAGCAGCAGTCGTGCGCCATTTTTAGTTGTCCCAGGCTTTCTTTACCAGCTAGCAAAAAATAAACGGACAACATGTTCTTTAATAAAAACATGCCAGTTTTACTGTTTTTCGAAGTTCGTATAATTTCTTCATTTACAGCCTGCAACTCACAGCAGTAATTAAAACGGATGGATGGATGTGTGTTGTTTAGTGGCGCAAGGGCCAGGTGTGGCCAAAGAGCGCCATGAGTAATTAAAATCCTGGCTAAATGTAATAAACAATACATTAAAGGGAATCATGAAAGAAATTACCGGCGCCTGCACTACTCGTCCATAAACAATATGGACTTGGTTAACTTTGTATAAAATGGCCCGTACTTTTTCTAAGAACTCCATGCATCATGTCTCGGATATCCTGTGTATCTATACAACTGTTTGCATGTTTCCTGTTATTATTGTACTGACATGGTCTCACAACGAAAAAAAGGAAGCTTGTCTTCAGACCAGCACCTCATTCATCTCCGAAGTCCTTCGCCAATTCAGCAGTAAATTCGCTTGCATTGCTTGGCGCCTCATATTGAGAGGTGTAGCCTGTCCGATATTGCGGTAAACGCGGGTGTACCGGTCATTTTGGCTGATGGGCGGAGGTGTAAACCGGAGCAGCCTGAGTGGCGTAGCCAGATGGTGGAGCAGAGATGATTCGCTGCTCCCTCCATTAATAGCTTGCGCCGCTGACTTCACTGCCGGTGTAAAAATTCCAAGAGCCGTGCCCATGCGCCCCTGCTGAAAATTCGCACTAGCAGCCAAGTAGGGCATACTTATAAAACACAATATTAGCTCTGTGTTTGCCCTGTAGAGCTCTTCGCTACCAGGTGACTGCACTGTTCTGGCCACTCACGTTTACGCCTCCACCCATATATCGAAACGTCAAAACCACCCGTGTTTTGTGCAGTAGCGGGAGCGCTAAAACTCTATTTCCTCGGGCGGAGACGCTGGCTTCCACGTTGTCTCCGGGGCATGGTTTTGGATAGGGATCTCCCCGCGAGAACAGGCTGCTGTTATGTTATCAGGTATGTCAAAAAGCACGGTGCCAAATTGCTGTTGTGGCCTGCTGCGTTAGCAAACAGGCAATGGCGTTGCCCGGCTTATCTTGAGGTCGTGAGATCGGCGTTGGCTGCGGTGGCCACATTTGACTTCGGTTGATATCCGTTCATGCTCTTGTGCCTAAACTTAGGTGCATTTAAGGGAACCTTAAGTGGTAGAACTTAATTTGGAAACTTTTAATACAATGGTCCTGATAATCATAACGCGGTTTTGGCCCATGAATACCAAGAATTTAAGTATTTTTTCGTTGCTGTTGTTGGACTGAATATAAGGAGTCGGTTCTCAGTTGTAGTCTACCTCTGGCGTACGTCACTGGATGAACCAGCCACTCCTTACTATATTCGCCCATTAAATATTACCAGTCCTGTATTAACACTTTTTTTGTCAGTGATGTAGCTGTGGTGAGTGACGTCAATGCATTTATCGGCTTATAGCCATGCATAAGTTCGCACTTTCTCCGGCAATTCTTACAGTGCTTTTTGAAAAATACTATAAATATGAATGAACATTCTTCAATAAAATGCAGAGAAGCTTTTTTCTTATTAGAACTTAAATCTGAAATAATTTCAAAGCTGTGTACCCAGCTGCTATCTCAATTTACGATTTCACAATTTGTTTCTGAGCTTGCTGTTCCCTTTGAGTACAAATCTCTATGAAGAGTTAGCATGCAAGGATGTGCACAGTGGAAATTACAAGGCCCGCGTGCGGCGACGCTGGGCCAAACATTCCCTAAATGACTCCCTGTGTCAACCTAAAACATAGGACAGTACGTACTTATAGGACTGCAGCTACGACTGTTGGCGTTCACTTATTTTAAGCAGAAACGGTAGATTAATTAGTCCTATTTTCTTTTCTGTTTTTCCTGCTACGAAGGCACGGTTGGCGGATAGCGACTTCTTCATAGCAAAAATATTATCCTGAGTTGTTTTCGAGCTCGAACAATTTAACGCTCAATACAATTGACACAAGGCTTTTTTTTTATTTTACTTATATATAAATAAAGCGCAATATCTTGGCGCTTCGCTCTGCCCACACCACACTAGGGGATTGTCGTTAAAGATAGATGCTATCAGAGGCCACCGGAAGGATCGTGCAATTTCTTGGTTTAGAAAACTTGTCACAGTCTGCAAACTCACCGGAGGCATGGGAGGAGGGGGATGTTCGCAGCCAGGACCTCCGCCATGGTGATGGGCGAATGCTGCAAATAAATATATGTGTAGAGGTTCGTCCAACATTTTCCATACAGGTTGTAGAGTTTTTTTTAAAATATATATGCTAATAGCTGAATAAAGAGCAAAAATGTGCGCAGTCAGAACCACGAGAACGCGAAGCTATCGAGAGAATTGCGCGGTTGTTCTTGCGTGACGTTGTTGCGCAGCGTTGTTTAATGCATAGCCCTGGCTTTCTCATTCGGATTTTTGCTTCGTTACTTCATAAGTCCGCCTAGGCATCCCTGGTATTGTGGTCTCCGACCTCTCTCATTTACACCACAATATTACCCGTAACCCCTTCCATGTGAGCGCGTTGCATGGCCTGATTATTAAATTGATGATTCAGTCTGTTGTGTTTGACTTGAAGTACTTTTGCCACGTATGCGTTGTGTGCGTGGTGCCTGACACGCTGGATTTGCGTGCGAGTGCGTCACTTAGTGGTATTGATGAGCTAATGCTTGAGTTTTTTTTTTACATGTTTGGTGTGCACTGGGTGGGTTGTGTTCGAAACATGCCAAAAAATCTCCAAGCAGTCCTAGTGCAGTATATAAAACTCGATTCGCTTCCATAAGCAGACTAGCTAAATTGAGTTGACTTCTGGGGTTCTTAAGTAATTTTTCACATTTTTAGAGGATCAAATAGTAAACACGAATGTGAAAGATGGGTGGCTAGCCCACCACGAACATCCCTTGAAGTTTTGTAGATCTTGCCAGTGCCGTAGGTGAAGCAGAAACGGTACATCCGTAAAGAAAGAATGGTATTACATTCCTAGAAAGCACCTGCGTCTAGAAAGATTACAGTACATGAAACGGTTTGACCTTGTTGAGATTTCCTAACGAGGCGTCAATACGAAATTTAGGGATATCCCTGAAACGGAAGAGCACACGGACTTTGCTTACAAATTTCAACTGTTTTAGCGTCCTGCATTGGTTTAAAATTTTTTTCGGACATGACCTTCACGGTGTGATCGACGTACCCCAAAGGTCTGTTTGCTACACCTAAACTTGGTAGGGGCCTTTTAAACGCTTTGGTCGCTGGTGGCGTGGACACAGCGCAAAACATAAAATCTAGCCAAGCTTCACTATCAACTAAAGTGGAAGTAACAAACTACGAAAGGGCGAATGGTGCAGCTCCTCTTTCATTTATCATCACAATACTAGGTATCAGTTCCTTTGTGAAAAAATAAATGACGTAGCGAATTTCTAACACGTTGGCGACCGATCGGAGCTTTGGCGAATCCACGATATTTTTCAGCAGCGCAGCAGTCATAGCAGCACCGCCAAAACTCGCAAAGCCTGATCATCTAGTGTACAAATTAAATAGCTGTGACTTAATTAATTACTTGGCACAATACAAAAGACAACAAGGAGTTACTTTTTGCTGTGCCAATTGATTATTCTGCCAGGGCCGTCGAGTAGGGTCAATAAGTGATTCCAGACTTTCAAGCAAAATGTTCGGCAGCTGAACTTAATAATGCAGGCTCCTAAAGAGAGGATAACCCGCACCGATAATTTTTTGTCCTTGTTGTGAAGCGGTGTTTAGCAGTAATCTTTTTCTTGGCGTAGAAAAACGCCTGCAGGACCAACTTATTTTTGGTGTGCCTGCCCTTACGCGTACGTCATATTTAGCGAATGTGATGAATCATAATCACCGTCTGGCCATTTATCTTTAGGATACGTTTCTAAAGGGCAGGCTTTCGTTGATAACAATTTCAGCAGGGCAGCGCAGAGTGGAAGAAAAAACAGTGGCTCACGTGTTTTTTTTTTGTATTTAAGAGAAACTGGCTTTGTAGTATGCACTAGGGAGTCAAACAACCCAGCTGACTGAAATGTCGTACTTAGCGCGTCAATCACGCCAGAACCTTGAAATGTCTTGTTAATGCTTGTGTGCTGCAACAACAGTTTGGTGGACGAAAGTAATTTACAAAGCACCTGCAGCGCAGTCTTTATTGGGCGTCTACTAAAGCAGCGGGTAGGACTGCGTGACTTGCGGAAGTGTAGGCTGACCGAGTGGACTACGTTCTTAAATTTTTATCGGTGCGCTAAGACGGTCAATAAATTGAGTTTTTAAGTCGGCGTCCATGGTTTGTTCCTGTGGATTACATTTTCTTAGTTCGGCGGAAGTCTGTCTTTCAGATTGTAGGCACACCTATTGCGCCGCCAGTTACACTTCCTGATTTGCTAAAGTCAAATCTATGTTATTGCATTTGAGAAACAGATGAATATATCATTTGCTGTGTCATGTATACAGGCTCAACGTGCTATAATGCGGCAACATTTCTTCTAAATCTCCGATCATAAAAATTCTAGCGTTCTGCAATTCTCTGTAAATAGCGAATCAAGGGACATGCCTGCTTGTTTGCGTATATTGTGGCAAATTTAAACCCTACTGATATTTCGCATCCAACTTCTGATAGAGTTATGAATAGCACAAGAAGCAAATATCAGTGCGGAGTAATTTTGAATTTCATTAGCGGGGTTTTCCAAAGAAAAAGCACATCACTGCCTAAAGTTTATCTGCATTTTTCTGAAAGCAACAGTTTCGCTTTACACTTTTTGTACGAGATTGATATATTCTAGGACGGCCTTCGGCGCACGCTTGCAACAATTGAAAAAGAAGTAACTGCCGTCGGTCTCTAAAACATCAGCACTTACTTAATAACGGTGGTTCGATGGATCCTAAATTCTTCATTTCGAAAAAAAAAACACATTGATGAAATACGTAACTTCAGATACAAGGCAAACTGATCAAGACACTTTTATTTAAAACGTCACACATTGTAATTTTGTTCTCCTATCTATGCTTATAGCACGAGCCTACATGCACAGAGTCAAGAAACAATGGGCGCGCCATTTTTTTTTACTGAAAAAGCACTTATATGGAGCCACCACAATTAAATCATGAAAATACAAAAATCAGGGAAAGTAAAAAAAACAAAACGTCGTTGTGAGTTCATCACACCACAAGCAAGCACGGTCAATTCGACGTCATATAAAAGGTACCCGTTTAGTTCCGATGATACTGCCACGAGACAAAGTAGGTATTCGCTATTTTCGAGCGATATAACTATTTGTGAGCGATGTAAATCAATGGCACATTACACACATATTACCATATTGGGCCCTCTCGGCAGTATAAATTATTTCCCTTGTGGTTCTTGCGCCACTCTTGTAAACAATTACGCTGCACTTATGATTGCCTCAGTGTGCGTTTACCTTTCCTCTTTAAGCTTATTTATGATCAACCCATGTCTATCCCAAACTTCTATTTTTTTTCTGACTAACTTTGTTGAATTTTAGAATACCTATTCCTGTGCCACAGATATATCCCATGGTGTGAAAGGCAGGCAAGAATACTCAAAGGAATTGAACCATGTACCAACTTTTAAGACCTCTGCAAAAATTCTCTAGCAATGGCTCGTCTACTAACTATAAATTTATTCTCTGCGAAAAGTGCACAGAAGTGCAAATTCGCTTATTTCTTTCATGTTCCAATGAATCAGAGGATTCTAATAAGCATTAGCGAAAGTTCGGGCAAGAAATCAAAGGAGTCTAATAAGCATTAGCGAAAGTTTGGGGTCTCTTTCAGCGCAATAAACTCACCATTACAAGGATATTTAACAATCCATGGTGGCATTATATCCATTAAGATGTTTATTTCACTTTTTCTGAGCTACGAAAATGTATAATCGTGGAATTCGGAAACGCAATTTAGAGCAGTAATGGCATTGTTTTTCATTCGTTCATGAACAAAGAAGAACCTATTGGCAATTACAAACGCAAGGATAAAGGTTTATTTTCTATTAAAAATGGATTTGAGCACTTTAACTGCTTAATCTGTTGAAACTTAACAGAAAGTAGCAGCAAGTTGGTGTCTCAATTCTGTACACGTGATCTTCTAAATAATACTGCCTACTTACAAAAGAAATTACAGAATGGAGCGCTTAATAGCACTTAATTTCAAAGAAGAAACAGAACGAACAATACGAATTAGTGGGGGAATAAGAATGTTGTAACTGCTTTCAATAGAAAATTCATTTTCATGTACTCAAAGCGATAAGGCCCGAATTCAGTCTCTAGAAGTACAGAATAAGAATCGCTTAGATACATGCCTACGACGACAGCTGTGAGCACTACAACCAAGAAGATTCCAAGCGTCTTCATCCTGAAGCGGCTTCTTCTACAGTATTCCTAGCTTAACGAGGATCCACACCTACTTATATATGCTCTCAGGGTAGAATTTTTTCCGCGCTTCCGCGTAAATCATGTGACGATATCACGTACTATTCCACGTACTTATCCATGTCGCAGTAAAAGGTACATTCGCATTCGCATGTGCAAGCAGCGAATTCCCGTGGTTTCCGAAAAACAACTTACTTCCTCCAAATGCCTGAGCTGCGCAGCTATGCCGCAAACATGTTTGCGCCCTTCACGTGACGCACCCATTCGATCCTCATATGCTTGCGCCGTATGCTGCCGACCTGAATAAACGAAAGACTGCTAGAACCATACGGTCTTTTCCGCTGAGAAGCCATCCCATTTATTGCACCATATATGACATCTGCTGGAAAGAGACGGTACGACGTATCCACGATTTATTTGCCATATCACTCCTAGGGAAAAATTTGTTATCACAACCCATGCAGCGTAATCTCATGAAAAAATTACCTGGAATGTGAGGTTGATACCTTGCAATAAGGTTCGTTGTAGCTCTCAGTTTGAAAACTCAGTTCAGGCAATCAAAATTCATAATACTATACACTAAAGAGTGCGGAGGGTGGTGGTTCTGAAGCAGTGTTTCATTTAAAGGGAAATGAAGATTAGTACATTACCACCGTTCCTCTTTTTGACGTACTCTTTCACTCATTGTGCATTTATAACACATCGATAGTGAGCGTTACACGTTGAGCACATATATTAAGAATACTATCCTTACATGATCTTCAAATATTGAAAACGTTGCCTTCTGGGGTGTTATTTACTCGCTCAATTTTATCTGCACATTTATCTTAGCTTGCGTATGATAATAATTCAAGTTGCGCAAGAAGTGCGAGGTTACATTGCTCTGTGCGTTGTATGACATCGCTGTATATTGTAGTAATATTGCGGTAGTGCAACCCCTGGGCGTAAATTCGTCCCGTAAAGATCAAAGAGGTGGAGAGGGAACTGATAATAGAAGTTTTTCTTTCCTGGAATGGATGCAGGCGGAAATTGAGAAGAAATCGCACTTTCAAGCCTCTTTAATCACGCTGTACCATGCTGTACAATGTTTTCGAAATATAGTTACCCAGAGCGAGCCACACTATACTCTAAGAAGCAGTGGCCCTTGCTCCTTAAAAGGAGAAAGGTTCAGTGCTCTCTCCTACGTTCGTCTTTTAGTGTGGTAACTTTCCTCCCTCATGCATGAGGGAAACAGTTGCTCCCCCTTCAAAACCAAGATGGCTGACTCTCAGGCAAGGCAAGCATGTTATACGATTATATGCTTACCAACTGCGCCTGTTCTCAGCTGATAGAAAGTACGCGCTTCGTATGGGCAATTCACATGCAAGCACATTCACGCGCTTGTAAGAAAAAAAGAAGTAGCCTCGCTCCGCTTACTATCAGTTATATGACAATGCAGTGCACTAAGTGCAAGCAAGACCGACTTGTGCGGGTTACCAGCTCAGAATTCGCACGTTTTGCTCGGTCAGCAAGAAAGCACGGCATTTTTTACGGAGATCTGGTTAAAGCAAAGCAATTGTCCCTTAACGACCGCAGGATTCGCTGTCTTTAATTCTCGAAGAATCACACGGTGTAGGTATCTGTAGCAGCGTCCGTCATGTACGTATTCACAGGGGGATCGGCGCTGACGATAACGCGCGGTGATTGGACATAAACAACGCGTTTGAGAAGAGTGATCCAGCTCACCCTCGTATGGCTGAGTATCCTAGAGTAAACTGTTACTGCATAGCTACGGAGTCGCACAGCATACTGTAGTCTTTTCCGCGCAATCTACTCTCCAATGCGAGCAAATACGAGCACAGATACGAGCACGAAAAAAGAACTGCACGGACAAACTGTAGCGACAGATACATTGTACTATACCTAACTGCGTGGATTTATGATTACGCCAACACCATGAAGCAAGCAGCAGTTATCGCCACCTACTGGCGATTAAGCTTACTGGGTGCGCGATTACAAGGCTTCTAGATTCGAACGCGCTGCGCACCGGTCTCGGAATCCATATCCATATTGCGCAAAAGAAGTTGTTTTTCCAAAGGTGCTATTCCGAGTATCAACGGTGGGTGATGCAGCGAAATTTATGCACATGGTTCCATGCAAGAAATGGCATATGCGCTGTTCATACATACAACGCACAGCGCGCAATCGTACATTGCAATTTATCCACAATATATACGCATGGATTATATAAACAACTGGATATATCTGAAATCGTACGCAAACAGTACCCAACCACATATACAGGTTGCGTACACGGTTTGCTGTACACACACAGGCATTTCCGCACAAGCTTACGTGGGTAAGAAATGGGACCAATACGCGCAGTCCATACATGCAACGCACAGTACGAAAATTGTACATTGCAATTTATCCATAATATGTACGTATGGACTATATAAACGACTGAAAATATCTGAATTCTTACACAAACAGATATATACCATATATATAGATATAAGCTACATATACAGGAGGCGTACACTGCTTGCTGTACACACTATATGTTTTTGTGCACTAGTTTATGTAGGCAGGAAACGCGACCCACAACGGGGCCAGTGTGTACATTATTTTTCTTCAAACTGTGACATTGCGTGGTGATGATATGCCTAAATTTGTGATTTATGATAGGTATTTATGATGTACACCCAGTGTTTATTACAAGGATGCGTAATATTCAGTGGTTCAATTACACGATCTTAACGTAGCCCGGTGGCTACGGCGTTGCGCGGCGGAGTTGGAAGCAGCGGCGGCCGCACTTTGATGGGGGCGGAAGGCAAGAACGCTCGCTTAGCGCATTGGATGCATGTTTAAGCTTGTTTAAGCTTTAATTGTTCCACTAGCAACGTCTGCAGCTTCCACTTATGCGCGACGTCATTACGTGGCCGTTAAGACACGTCGTGCTCCTCGATGGAAATACGTCAGTCGTGTGAATCAAGCGCCGCGAGTTTGTAGTGATGCCTTTCCACATGCTATAGATTCCTTTTTGCGATCAGTGAGGGGCCAGTGCGACGCCTTTCCTGCGTTATGAAAGGGATCAGCCGAGCGTAAACGGTGGATTATAACAGCGGAAGCCATCGCTACGAAATCCTGGCCCAGGGACGGCAGCGCTCGATTATGTTCCTTACTGTCATGAAGGTCCTTCGATAAGTATTACACTTCAATCATTTCTTGAAACCTTGGACTACTACTTCAAACCTACTTCAAACCTTGGACGAAACGCGTTGAGGATCGCTAAATTATTCCTGGTAATGTAATCTGCAGGCGAAGTTGCAAATATCTAGGTTAACAGTGAGTTATCAAAGGTTTGTTGGTTGCTTTCAGCGCCGTCGGTGGGTTTCATGAACACGTCTCAAGATCGTATTGACATTATGTAACTGAAGTATACACCTTGAAGGGCAAGCCGTCTAACTCTTAAAGGTATAGTGTAATTGGAGCTGAAATAAGTTACCTAAATCTGCTGGGGATTTAAGTGCACCACTGAGGTTTCGTATAAAATAGAACCGTTGGTCCTTGAAATGCACACATAATGCGTAGCATTTTAGACTTGCAGAGACAGAGTACGATACACAGGTGAAAAAAATTGCTCAATTAGGAACGTCACATTAAGTTATTAATTCCCTTCCAGGGTATATAAATAAAAGTTATGAAATATACGCAAATAAGCACCCTGGTTGGCGCTTTACACACCCTGCTTTCTATGCTCATGTGCCTTGAAAGTAAAAAATAAACTACTACTGCTAACAGCTGTCCTTCTTAAGGTAAACGTGTTGCTGTAGTCTGACAACCATAGTAGTAAAGCATGCTATTTAAACTATTTATTACATTGTAGTGACAATAATGTGCTGCAGTCACAACATAGTATGGTAATCAATCATTGCACAAATTTGAGTGCCGAGTAGAACGGCTTGACATCATAGTTTGCATTGCACTAATGCATTGTCACGCATGAGATTCCTATCCACTCGATCTCTACTGGAGCAGTGAATTTTGCGAGGGTGTGACACATTATGCAATTTTAGAATAGTTTTGTCAAGGCTGCCTTCACAAGTTTGGCATATGGGAGGGTGCATCACGAAGGTGGTGCAGCGCAAGTCGGAACAAAAATATCGGTCAAAAATGTTCTTGCAGCGAATGTAGAATAAAGGTTTGCACTGGCTTACGCCGCAGCTTCATAACGTTCCCCACAAAATCTTGCGTAGTTCGTCACTTGAATGTCTATTTTAAATGTCTTGTGGAATGAATTTCTTTTCGTTTCTCGATGTGACTGTCCCTCCTTGATAAGCTGGAGTGGCAGATAAGCATTGTGACCTTGCGACGTGCCTAATTGTTCATATTGCAGCACCTGTATGCACGCGCCTCTAAAGCAATCCCAGCTTCCCCTGTTGCGCTTAATTCAATCACCATTCACATCAGTTCAAATTTTTGCGCGGCACTTCCACCCAATGCTTGCCTGTGCTTGCCCGATGCACATTACGAGAAAGAGGAGCGAGCCTGAAAACTCAGCCAAAAGGTTAACCTTGGAGCGAAATGGGCACAAAAGATTCCACGAAGCTCATGCATGTACATATTTCTTTTTTCCATTCCTAAATGTTGCTGTGTGACCAGCCGATGTAATTGATATACTGCTGCGAAATGGCAAAACAGGTGCACGTTGTATAAAGGTTCATAGGAGCGGCAGAACTGAGGGTTAGATACTTCATCTGGGGACTAGATCCCGCATCTCTGCATCGAAATTGGCTCTTTGTGGCATGGCGGACCCCAATGCCACTCAGAAACCAGCACGCTTTGAAGTTCAGCTTCATGTAGCCACAAAAAGGTGCTTAAATAAAAGGTTCCTGCCGGCGCTTCAATGACGGCGAAAGGTCACTGTCATTCAAGCGACCTGCCGCGCACAGATAATTCCTAGACTAGCAGCCGAGACGCCGCAGTGATCCTTTGCCTACGCGTTATCGTGGCCACGCGACAGAAAAAAGGAATGTGTAGGGCCTGCGGCTTTAGAAGGCCTCTCACCAGGTCTGGCAATTTCGAACTGATAAGCGCAAAGCATACAGTGCACGCCAACGATCGTGTTTGCAAAGAATTACATCGCTACGTGCCGCGGAAAGGCCTTTAATCCGAACACCGTTTTCCCTTCTCAGAAGGGTTGAAATCTGGGCCAGTTGGTACATACTTGAACGAAAAAACCAGTCAAAAACACAACGGACAAGAGGAGAGGAACACCAGTCGTTGTGGTGTTCACACCAGTCGTTGTGGTGTGAACCTCTCCTCTTGTCCTTTGTGTTTTTGACTGGTTTTTTCGTTCAAGTTTCCCTTCTCCTCGCGGCCGTTGCGCTCCAAGCCGGACGGTGACGTACTCGCGTCCCTGCGCCTACGTACTCGGGTCTGCAGTGTGACATCGCTCGTGGTGACACGTGACTTCGAGAATTATTATGCGAAGCATACTAGCCGCACAACCACGCTCTTCCATGCTGCGCCGCGCGCTGCCGCGTAGCTACCATATGACGTCATAAAAGCTGCAAAAGCGGAGGCTCAACTCGTGCGCTCACTTGCGGCCGCGTAGCTACATAGCCGGGTCTCAGCTCGTGCGCTCGCCTGCGGTCGCACCCAGGTAGCACAAAAGATATACGTAACGTTTTCGTAGCTTTTATCCAAGACGATAAAAACGGGTTAAAGAAAACACGAATGAGAGAACTTCGGCAGGAAAACATCGGATATCTCTGCTAATGTCCGGCTTAATTACTTTCTTGAGACGATCTAGAACAGGTCTGCAAGACGTATTCGAAAAGCTGGTCTAGAAATAGGATTGGGAAAGACACAAGTAATTCCTTTGTCAAAACTATTCGTAACCAATTTCTAAACGTTTTTAGGACGTTATCAAAAAGCTGGTCTAGAAGCGGTCTTGAAAGGTTTACGATCATCTGAAGCTAATTTTCGCGGGTGACGGGCGCGATGAGACATCGTTGTTCAAAACACGCGTTTAGTTTCGCCTCACGCGACTGGCCTATGCCGCGCAGACGTCGTCAGCCGAACCCGTTGGCACGGCCTAGGCCAATCGCGTGAGGTGAAACTGATCGGGCGTTTCGAACAACGATCTCCAATCGCGCCCCAGATGAGTAGAAGCGTCGGTGTTGACTGTAAGAGCCATGGCGCAGTGCCAAGCACTGTTCCCCGCATGGCCGGCGCATCGTCTACCAAGTCGCACGAAAAGGAGCCTGTTAGGAATAATAAATCCTTAATACCGCCTTTAGTAAGCTACGATGCTTACAACCACAATGGGAATGACATCCTGCAAAGAACAAATGGCCACGTCTTGGCAGGTGGCCAGACCAAGCCCTTCATGCCAAGAGTGCATGAAATGAGAACATTGTGACAAAGCAAGAACACTTTATTAAAATGTAATGCTTATGCAAGGTTCGAACAAACTGTGTGAGAAATGCAAATAGAAATAAAAGTACATCAACAATGACAAAAGTCGCAGAAAGGATTCGTAATGAACTCGAAAGTGAACATTCACTAGCGCATAAACAAAATTCCAAGTACACATACAAAAATGAACAGAAAAACCTGGAGTGTACTAAAGTGTCTAATTTATCATAGTAAAGTGCGCGTGCTATTAGATGGACTAGAGTTATGCAGAAGTGACATCGGAGCGAATGGAAAAAGTAGACTGAAAAATGCAAGAGTATGAATTGGATGGTAACTGCCTCCAAGCAATGTTAACAATCATCTAGAAGCTTGAAAAGAGCACAAAAAGAAATACCACCGCATACCATCATAAAACAATCCTGTAACAGAAATAAAAAAAAAATGGGAACAATGCAAAATTGGTAATATTGCCTTTAGGATATATCAAAGAAGGTAATGGCGAGAAAAAATAACCATACAACAAAAAAGCAATAAAGTGAAATTAGTACAGAATACCTAAACGGGGGATTCAGTGTAACAAGTGAACACTACTGTAGTACAGCGAACGATGAGACAGTAATGCTGCATCTTGCCACTCCAGAACGTGAGAAATGAATATGCAAGCCTCATATTAGAAACTTACATAAACATGGAAATAAACTGGAATGCACTGGAAGCTGCATTTGTGTAACAAAGGAAGCAATGGTCATAATATATAGTAAGTGTTTTATCTAAAAAGCCCTTTACAAGAGGCAAAGTTGTACCCCTCTGGCAAAAATAACGGTGCAACGAATAATTTGCAAACCAGCAAATACATTAATTAGCACACTGACATGTCACACTTTGCGCACATCTCCAGTCTCCTAAAGTAAAAAAAGCACTCTGAATGAGAAAAACGTTTAACACATGTAGCCCAGAGCAAATTCTTTGCCAGTTCACTCACACTTTCACATCCAAAAACATTTGCCACAAAGTCCAGGCACAGTTCCACTGATGTTTACCAATTCACCCCCACTTTCACGTCCAAAAATATTTGGCACACAGTCCAGGCAGAGCTTCATAGATAAACAGCTTGAGAGCACCCTACTGATTATTGTGCAGTCCCGCTGCTGGAAATAGAACTGCCGCACATGCTGGTAGTGGTTTCAATCTAGACACACTTGCTGCCCTGGACAGGTATGTTCAGATATCTGCACTGGTGCTCTATTTTGTCGAAGTAGACACATTGATGCACTACGCTGGTAATTGAAATGTTTTGAATGCACAAGTATTGGCTTCACTAGAAAGACTTGCCCACATACCACCACTGGCATATATATGCACTTGCTCTTCACTCAGTAGCATTGAACTTAAAGTGTTCCCTATGTGGGAGCCATGTGTAAAACCGGTGTCACACGACCACTCTCGATCGCGATCAAGCCCGATCCGGATCGAAATTATCGATGCGACTGGCTCACTCTCGTAGCTTGGGCAGAGGAGCCATCACGACCGAGAAATTCGATTTGTAACGGACTGGATAGCGGCTAAAAGAGCCCCGTGTGAAACCGGTACCAAATAATGCACAGACGTACGCTAGGAAAATGTGTTGCACAAGGACAAAGAACTGCGACATGCCCTGTTGTGCGAAGCGCGCGAACAGAACACATGTATATATATACTAAAAAAAACTGCGAGAGCGCTTCACGAACTCCATGCGCACACATGGCACCCGCGCGAACTCGGCAGGCCGCCGTAAAGCGCGAAGGGCGCACAGCGTACATTCCGACACAAGCCCCAAACTGCAAACAATCGTACTACCTAAAGCATACAAGTTATTTTATACCAAGGGCATACTCGACTCACCTATGCAGTATGCACAAGCGAGTTATGCAGCGTACATGCTGTATCCATTCGCCAAATAGTAAAATTGATAACAAGCACAAAGCTACAAGGGACTCAATACATTACTACCATTTGAGGCGGCAAATAAAATCGAATTTGGCCGTTTCATATATTGGACACAATATATGGACACATGTGGTACACGGTAATACCATGAAATACCCATCACGTGGGTAAAGGGGGCGAAAACACAATCGAGAACTTGAAGCGCAAACGAAAAAGCACGGTATGGTGCACGCAAAATTCTGTCAGTGCGCTGTAGCGCGAGGGAAGAAAATAGGGTGAGCACTTGACCTCACCTTTTGGGATACCGCACTAGTAGTGAATCATTTAAAAAAAGCCTGTTTGAACCAGTTCCCTTGTCTGCAACACTCTTGCTAAACGGGAGACTAAAATACCACGATGATGGCTCTATTGCGGAGATCGGCAAGGTGCGCACAGACAGAAATTTTGCCGCCTTTCTTCGCATTCTGCAAATTGCTTTCTTGTTAGGATCACGCATAGCGGCCGACCCCGACGCTAGGGACACACAGGCACGATTTCGTCCCTCTAACTTTCGTCCTTATACTGCCCTTAACGCCTTAATTACAGCGTCAGTGAAAAGGCGCCTCACATAACATGACAATGAACTTGAAGAGCTGATTAGTGCCCTCCACTCCGCGCCCTCCAATTGAAAACACTACTGATTTCAAAATTAAACTACACAAACAGATCGCACAACCCAAACTAATCACAGAACGTCGTTTTCTTGACGGCAAAACCCTGCAACACTTACATGACAAAGGGCAGCGGCAGCACATTCAGAACAGCCGCAAACACACCACAGCGCAATGCGAGTGCGGTGACGTGACGACGCCATGACGACGCGACTATGCCCCGGCTCGCCCGGCTGCCCGGCATCACGAATCACGTGGCCACCTTGGTCACATGATTTGACGACGGTATCGCCACCTTGCGCAAGGTTGGATCGCGTGGATGGGTTGTTGAATATTGAAGAAGCCGCTAAAGAGGCTGACGCGCCGTGGCGTGGCGGTGGCGTTTTGAGTCGTTTGCAAAACGTATTCACCCCTCGTTTTTAAGCTATCTGGCTTCCAACGTTATCAAAACGTATTCACCCCTCGTTTTTAAGCTATCTTGTTTGGAACGTCTTTGATGCGTCGATTTTGGTCAAAAATCCGTTTCAGACGTTGAATCCCTTAATACGACGTTATCAAGACTTTGTGTGCTACCTGGGCACAGATGGTACTGCGGCCTAACTCCCGCTCCTCCCGCTAGGGCAGTGACGTCACAACAGCTGCAAGCCGGGCTCAACTCTTGCGCTCGCCTGCGGTCGCACTGCCGGTGCTGCGACCTAACTCCCGTTCCTTCACATATCACCACAGGCCAGCAATGAAGATTCCATCAATGTATTGCGAATGGATTGCCGGAACGGACTGACAAGAGAATGCTTATTTGCACCGGGGATTTCAACAAAGACCCAAGGAGAGATCCTACATTTATAGAAGCCCCGGAAGATAGATATTCTCTCGATTTGTGCTCATTACAACCGAAGTCTACGACCCACAGGGGTAGCAGCTTGGACTTGATCCTGCACAGAAATGTGGCGAGAAAATACGAGATAAGCGATGTTTAAACAAAGAGCCACTACTTTACTCATCACCACAGCGTATTTATTGGTTTGAAAATAAAGGAATAAGCAGAGTAACGCATAAGTTGTTTCTTCGTCTAGCCGAACCAAATATAGCCAAGCAACAGCAGTTCACCAGGCTAAACAGTGGTTCAACAACTAAAATAAAGGCTAGTATGCTTCGCACCCTAGGCTTAACCTTAGCTAAGCCACAGCCATTTTTGAAAGCACCATCTGTTATTTGTGTGATCTGTTGCTTTAATTGACGAATTTAAGTTTAATGAAATAATAAAACACACAAATGGAGGGTCTGCGTATTTTTTGTTTTACTTCGCACCGAAGAAAGGGAGATGTACTTCCGGTTCGTCTGCTTGTTCCGACGGTCGTGCAGTCACGTGCGCAGATACCGAAAGTATGCCATTTTCTATCGTGTTGCAGCGCGTGATCATACTCTGCGACCCGCTTGTTCTGCTTCAGTATTCGTGTATGGCATGGGAGAACGCAAGGAAGAAATTTCGCTTGCGGAGGCTAGACGCGGCGAGTGGAGAGAGCGTCTTGCTTGTATTGGAGCCCGCCTGCTGAAATCATGGGTTCGGGGCACTGCAATGTTTCTATGTCGGCTAATAATGAACCGATTCGAATTTTTTTTTTTTTTGGGGGGGGGGGGCAGAACGCTCCCTATAGGACATGTAACAAGTTGCAGCGTATGACCGAAATTTGGTACGGCACGTGGCGAGGCTCCCTTTAAGGTGGCAACCGTCAGCTACAGCGCGAGTTGGGCGCGAAGAGCAATCGCGCCTGCGACAAGCCATTTCGGTGGCGCATCAGACGTTGCAGCTACAGCGGCGTCATCTCGCGCTGCTATCTACGATTAAGGAGCGCCAAGTCCATGGTAGTGGTTTGGAGAGGCTGCGAGGTCAAAGGGACGCGCATGAGAGAACCGACGTCTCGACGCCAGGCGCCTTTTTTCACTATTGGCAATGGTCCGCGTTTTTTGGCCGAAGCCATGCTTAATTTTATTGTGTCCGCGACTGCAAATCGCCAACACACCAAAAAAAAAGAAAACATCGGGTTCTGGTTGCTTCACAATGAGGCGGTTTGATGGTCTGCGGCCGCCCGCCACTGCGCGACAGCGCAAGGTGCTGAACTACTGGCGATTCACGCACCCCTTCGTCCCGACCGCCAGCAGCAGAGCAGCCGAGCGGCTCACTACAAATGTGTCAAGCATGACAAGCACCAGCGCGAGACGACGGTGCGGAGGCGAAGTTCCACGTCAATCGGGGTACTCACGCCGTGAGCGCGCGAAGTTAGGGTGCCTCGATGCCAGCGCCGCCGTTCAGTGTGGGGCGATTCTTTGACCACCCCCACGCCGCCTCTTTCTCGCTGCGACGCCATATTGAATCACGGCGGGCGGTCAGAGTGGTCGCAGTTGATCGGTGCTAACAGCTGAGCTTGCGTTGTTCGAGGCACTCGCTGGTGGTTCAAGTTGTTTAACAGTGTTCGACTGTATGACTGACAAGCTTGTCAAGTCCACTGAGCCATCATGACGGGCTGTTGTGTGCCAATTTGCTTCGGGCCAACACGTAAAGGCCTGCGTTGTTTTCGCTTTCCCAGGGACTCGGAGCGAAGAAAGAAATGGGAAGCTCAAGTAAAGCGGGATCGGTAGAACGCAACTGACAGCTCATATCTCTGCGAGGTGAGTTCCAAAACCGTTAAGTCTTATTGATCCGTATTTTGCAATTAAAGCAAACTCGTGTGCGCCGCTGTTGCATAGGCAGGGTATAGGTACGCGCATACGTACGGGCGCGAGCGTGTTTTTCGTTTTGAACTTAGCTTTTCTACGCAAGTAGTGCCCTGATTATAGAGTCAGACGAGGGTGATTTTGATTCGCGGAATATTTAACACTAGCAAAAAATCGTAACGTCGCACACCTGTTTTATATTTTCACAGAAAGCACTGGCGTCGCTGTTCGACTTTACACGTGAGTAATAATTGTAGTGGAGCGTATTATTTCCGCGATTTGCAGTTATTTCAATAAGCATTGAGACATGTCTTCTTTATTTTTATTATTCAGCTCAACCTATACGAAGGAAACTCCCTATGAGAGGAACTGCCGAATGTGGACCTGCTGGCGAGGAAGGCACCAAGTCCTCCTCAACACTTGCTACAGACGCTGACCAAGAAGACTCCGCAGAACTAAGTCGAGATAGTACCTCTTCTTTCGAAGAAAATGCAGTGGAGCATGAGAGCAATGAAGGTATTTCCTCGCTCTCTGTATGTGAGCTAAGAAAGGCTCTGCAAGATGCGAGAAAGAAAAACACTGATTTGCAAGAAAACTTGTCGACATCAAAAAGGAAGTTAAAGACTGCTGCCAGGAAAACAAAGCGGTTAGAAAAAGACCTCTCAACGCTGACCGAAAATCTGGATTTCTTGAACGAGGACCAGAAGGCTGCCTTGAAGAGAAAGAGCCGGAAAGGCAGTGCATGGAGTGCAGAAACCATAAAGAAAGCGCTGCAACTCAAATTTGCTTGTGGCTCTGCAGGCTACGACTTACTTTTAGAACAGGGCAATCCTCTTCCGTCACGAAGAGCACTTTGCAGACGACTGCAGCACCTGTCATTTAAGCCAGGCGTTTTGATTGATATAGTAAATATGATGAAAGTGAAAGTGGCCGCAATGTCAAACATTGAAAAAGACTGCGTCATATTTCTCGATGAAATGGAGATTCGCATGGGTGTCGAGCTAGACCGCAGTGGTGACGGCTTCCTTGGCGAGGTGACGCGCCCTAAAACCAACCGAGCAGCAAACCATGTACTCGTCTTTATGGTTGCGGGCCTAAACACCCGCTGGAAGCAGGTGATTGCTTATCACTACACAGGTGCTTTTGTCAATGGAGAGAAGCTGAGAGACTTTGTCGTCCATTTAATCAACCTTTGCGCAGACATTTCTTTGCGTGTGCTGTGCGTGACATACGACATGGGGAGCTCCAACCGTGCTATGTGGCGGAGCTTAAACCTGTCAAGCTCCCGCTACTCTGTCACTAGATGCACTGTTCCCCACCCATGTGACAATTCTATGTCATTGTTTTTTATGCCGGATCCTTCACATGTACTAAAAGATATTAGAGGGCACCTCGTGCGAAAAGATCCCATGAAACTTAGTGAAGAAATAGTGGCAAAGTACAGTTTACGCAGCAGTGACGTGTCGATTGTGTACATGGAAGCAGTCCTAAAGATGGACTCAGAGCAACTGAAGGTGGCACCTAACCTGAGTACCGTGCACATTTCCAACGGCCACTTCACAAAGATGAAGGTAGGGGTAGCTGTTAAGTTATTACGGGAAGCACCTGCAGCTATAAGGTACTTTGTAGAGCGTATGAAGCTGCCGCCCGAGGCTGAAACAACAGCCTGGTTTTGTGAAGTAATGTTCAAGTGGTACACAATCATGACTGCACGGCACCCTGTTGCTCTGAGCTTATCAAATGAAAGCAAATATGAAGAGGCTATTGCAACGCTGAAACTCGCTGTTGAAGTCATTGAGAGCTTAGGCATTGGCATCAAAAAGGTCTGGAAGTCATGCCAGGCAGGGGTGCTAATGTCCACTGCTGTAGTACTTCAACTGCATGAATTTCTGCTAAAGAAATGTGGCTACGCATTCTTCTTGACAGGACGATTGGTCCAAGATTGCCTGGAGAACTTGTTTTAGGTCATCAGGATGATTTATCCTGTGCCCAGTGCATATGATGTCAAAAATGCGCTCCGAATTGTGTCAGTTAGCCAGTTCCTCAAGGTACCTAAGAACTCTGGTTATGAAGCTGACGACAGCAACTACTTAGTGGATTTCTTCTCTGCAGACATTCAAGAAGTGCAGAAAGAATTTGAAGAACCCTCGTACGATGATGAATGCACAGAGGGCGAGCCATTGTCTCTTGTAGAAAATGACATCATTGCTCACTTGGCAGGGTATTTGCTGAAGTCTTTTATATCTACTAACCAACCATGCTCCACCTGTACTGAGACCCTGATTGTTGATGAGGCGTCCGATGAGCATGCTCTTGTGCAGCTCAAGGAGTACAATCAAGGTTCTAGAAATTTGGTGTATGTAAGCCATACGGTACTGCGCTTTGTTTCTTCCTGTGAATGTGTCTTTCAGAAATTTTCACAGGAAAATGATGTTTGTCATTTGGATCACCCAATCAATGCATTGATGAGCCTTATTGAGCGATCAGTTTCTCTGCCACCTAGTGAATGCGCTGACCACCCAAGCGTTATGAGAAAACTGATGTGCCGTTTTGTTGTCATGCGACTGCGTATCTACCTCCGCTGGCTGAACGAGCCGGATGATTCAGACGACGGTTATGGCAGCATGACTGTGGCTGGCGTGAACTTGTCGTAGAGTACCTTGCATTAAATCTTACACCACTCCGTAAATAGCTGCTTTTTTACCACTGACTTGCTGGCTTATTTTGTAGTTTGCATCTTTCTTCATGCTTTGTTTTCATGTTTGTTGCAAAGGTAACACCAAAGTGCATGTAGCAACTTTTTGCCCCTATGTCTTGCTCGCTTATGTGGAGATGTGCATCTTTTTCCATGCTTTGTTTTTATGCTTTCCTTTTAAGGTTACACCCCCCTGTACATACCCCACTTATCTGTCCCTCTGTCTTGCTTACTTGTATTGTAGTTTGCGTTTTTTATGGTCGACTGCACTTGACATTAAATAAATAATTTGTACTGTTTTTTTGTTTTGTTGCCTTTGCTGTCTGTAAGGGGTGAGGTTGACAAGCTAGGTTACATATTGTTCTGCAGCACTAGAAGCTCAAGCTTTAGGGAGCACTTATTTTCAATATCCTAGCCCATCACCACCCAATTTTGCAGGCAAAATAGGAATTGCATGCACAGGCATCGTCAAAACTACAGCTTTTTACTAAACCTTTTCTGGTCGATTGTTTTTCACAAAGCATCAATTTTCATTCTGTTACTTTTATTTCGGATTTAAAATTGTTAGGAAAGAATTACTGCAGTTATTTGACGACCTCAAATTCACCCATCTTGTGTACGTGTACAAGCATGATTTATATATGAATACAGATGGACATGAATTAAATAAATACAATGAAAAATATATGCAGAAATGCGCTTCACAATCGGAGGAATCGTAGCAGAACAACCGCGGTGTCCATGTCCAGAGCGCAAGCGAAGCCTGCATGTGAGCGCACGCAAGAACGCTCGGTGGTTGTGCGCCTGTCAGAAAAATAAAACGAGTGGAAAACTTGCAGTAGTGGTTTATCCTACCGCCAATGAGGTGCAATCAGTTTTCATGGGCCTCGTGAAAGAAAACGCAGGAACAGTGGCAACGTTCGTATACGCGGCATCGTTTGTATGTACCAGCGCCAGCCTGTAAACAGATGTGATTGCACCCCTGTGGGCAATAAACAGGCGAGGAACTCGCAGAGACACTTTGAAAGAATTAAAAGCAGAAGGTTGTCTTTGCGAGCAAAACAAACGGAAACAGCTCGCGCGACCGAAGCGAAACCAACCGCCGCGCGCGAGCGGCTGATGACGCGCGGCTGTTATCATAGCGCAGGAATTGAAAAACCAAAAACCACGTAGAAAAAAAAAACAATTTCTTCCACTCGCACGGAGCGGTAGCACCTGCTGGGCAACGGATCTTTAAAATGATAGCCTGCTTAAAATGATAGCCAACTGACGGCACACTAATTGTTCAACCTCGACCACTCGGGGCCCTAAAATTAATTCGTACAATTACGTCTTCGACCCTCGGATGTTAAAACGGCTATTATGAGTAAAAAGATGCGCAGTGCAATATTGATAAAAAGATTGTTCAAATCAAAGCACTCGAAGCGCGCCGAGAGCATGAACGGCGCCGTTACGAACGCTAGCCCAGCCGATCCTGTGTGCTTCAATATGGCGGCGCCGTTGAGGTTGTCTCCACCCTGAACGGCGGCGCTGGCATCGAGGCACCCTACGCGAAGCGCGATAGCAGCGCTGTGGTGCGGCCCCGAAGCTGCTCCGGCCTTCTAAGCCGTGGTCCATTTTAATCTCTCCGCGACTTTACTTATTATTGTTAACTATGAACACAATAGCGCAGTAGCGTTCATGCATTTTCTTTCTTTGGCTTCTGGAATAACCATAGCCTTTTATTATTTTTACGCCGCATTGCATCTGTTGCAGGCACATGCTTATTTCTTCCACAGTCTTAAGACAGTTCCCTGTTTGGGTAGTGTGCCTCTGTTTTTGATCATATATTTGTTTTTGCTTTTGTTTTATTACTTTGTTATCATGTGATATTACTTTCATTTTTAATCATTGTAGTGTGATTTTTGTTCATATGCTGGGGCAGTACTTATGCACTGTGCAGATTTATTCATTACGTAATTAGCTAGCAAAAGGTGATAGGCTCTTAAGTGGCTTATATGGGCTTGTTGGCCATTTATTACAAGCAGCAGACGTATAGCACACCTATGTACATGTTCACAAGGACTGGTGCAGCAAAGTAAGACAGATAATGATCAGGACTGGTAGGAAGAAGGTATTATGGATGGAGTAGCCGAAGCTGATTCAGAACAAGTGGAAAGCATTTTTGATGTATAACACTTAATGCTTGTGACATCTGAGCCCGTGACATCTGATCTGATAAGCTTGATACTTTTGTAGACCACATCTTATGCTTGCTTCGGTTTGAAAGCAATTTTAAATGAACATAGTGAAGGAACAACAGTGCATAAAAGCACACTTCATTTTATTACAGCATGACAGGTTCGCTTTATCATCACACACTTTTACCTACAATCTTGGAGATATTTAGGCAACCAAGATTGTAGCATTTAACAACACTGATGCAAATTATTGCAATAAGTAAGTTTTGAAAGATAATAAAACAAAACAGCAAACACAAGAAAATCCACAGTTACTTGTGCACATGCTTGGTGTGCTTAGGCAGTGAACGTTCCAATATACCTTGAACATGCACATACTAAATGCACATTTACAAGACGGTATAAAAAGGTTCGTCTCGTTGCCAAGAAATAAATACATGAAAGCTATTGTATCTTATAGTTATTAAGGCTTCCCTACATAGATGCCACTAAAATTCACACATTTCATTTAGCGTTGTTTATTCTGCCGTAGACCTTCGTTGCAACAGCTCTCACATGGGGCAATATTTTATAACCACATTCTTTTGCTTTCAGAGGAGCAACTTCAGTTGAGTGTGAAGGTGCATTATCAGTGAGAGCACGGACACCCATGAAGAACATACCATGGTACTTTCGCATAATTTAATTAGGGTCAGGAAAATGTGGGCTGATTAAGAAGTGATATCTGACAAATTTTGAACTTTGTTTTCCACCTCATAACAGTGGCATATAATGGACAACCATCACATAGGCTATTCATTACATTATAAATATTTTGGTGCTCTTGCCCTTCAAATGCGGAAAATTTACAACACTGAAAGCCTCAACGTTCTCTACCCTCCAGGACACTAGCTTCTAGCATTACATGCAAAAACGTACAAGATACAAAAGCACAGTTATTGCACTATTATTAACATAGACTTCAATAGTTGTACTGGCAAAATATTATTAACATAGCTCTAGTAATGAACCTAATGATCTAAACTTCTTGACACCCACCCGTACTGAGTTGTAACAAGCATGCATCGGGTTCGAAAATTCGCAGACACACTTCTTCAGGGGAACCTTAACGTGCCCTTTTTGGATAGCTGTGGTGTCCGTATTTTTGTTCAGGAGCCATGCAGGTGATAGAAGCAATTAAGTGTTGCTTTTGATGTGCTGAACTTCCACTTCAATGGTGTGCACATAAAAGTCCAGTGCTTGGTCCAGTTAGCCATGCATTCTAATAGGAATAAAATAAGTTCAATTGTGCTTGCAGGTCGTTGTTTCCTAAAGTTAACATTCTCCCGGTACGACAATTATTCCGTCAGAAACTATCCATAATTGCATACAGGCTCATCACACATGACATCTTCATTGAATGTAGTGATCCTGAACACATTACTAACAACAACAGTTGCCGGTATTGCCGGCGCAATAATCTTCTTTTATCTGCCGTAAGGACGAATTACAGCAAGTTCACAGCCCTCTTCTCTGGCATAACAATATGGAATTCATTACTTTTCGAAATAAAATCATCACACGATGGTCATACATTCTACGCGCGCATCAAGAAATATTTCATTCAGAAAGTAATCAACGCATCTTATTTCTTAATTAACTATCAATGTGCATGTCATTTTGCTGTGTACCTTTTGTTTTTTGTACAAGTAACAATATTATTGAGAATGAAACCAGTTTAGTCTCTCATGACGGGTTCATTGTTTCGATAATTTTTGTTTTAACACAATTGGAATTACCAGTAACTTATGTATTCAATTCCCTGTTATGCGTAGTCAACTTGCCTAATTATTATTCTTTTTGTTCACATGAGCGTACTTCTTTGCTGTTTTTGTATAATAACCATATTTATGCAATCATAGGAGGTCACCCTGGAAGTTTCTTTAAAACTATGGGACTTCCAGCTTTATTACTATTACCATGTAACTTTAACATGACTGTTGCAATAAACTTGACCTGACTTGACATAAGCCTATATAGAGTGAACAAACGTTTCTTCATCAGTGAAAATTATAAGCATGATACATGAAAAACAAAAATAAATAAGATCACCTGGCCTTATTTGTTTTAAAGCCCACAAACAGCATATTTCGAAATGGTGTAGAATGATTTGTTACTATTTGCGTAAAAACTTGACAAGGGGCTACATTTGCTTTCAAATTCTGCCACATGAAAGGAGTCGAAACCACGACCATATGGAAAATACCATAGCCACTGCGGCCAGAAATTTCAGTGGCGCTGGATACTATTTCGGTCACTGTCCGCACCAGTCTCGCAAACCGTATGCGTTTCTACTGAATATACGTGCATACTTTATTAACGGAACCTAATGAGCACTTTCGCATTAACAATAATTGCACGGTAGTCGCATATATTGCGAGAATGAAGGAGAGAAATACACCTAAATATTATCATCTAAATGTCAGACTAAGACATCATAAGGCCTTGCTTGCATCTCACTGCAGTAAATGATGTCTACAAAGACTGTGTCGAAAACGTATAGCCTACTTAGCGCAACTCGTATGCGCATGTGAATGATAAAGAATGAAATAACTTGCCTGTTTTGCGGCCAGCCTTCCTGCACCGACGTTGATGATATCGCATGAACATCGAGCAATGATTCTAAAGCATCGCTTCCAGATGAAGTAGCCATGCAGTTTGTCATTGAAGGCGCTCAAACGCAGTCAGTCAGTAAACGAATCGATCTTGGTGCTTGCAGACATAGAACCGATAGATCGCCGACGACAAAACCACGATACGCAAGATGAAATCACTGCGCCACCGCGCGAGTCGTTTCGGGTCTCCCTCATTCGCGGCGTACGCGCTGAGGCAGGAAATTTCCTGCGCTTACGATTGCCGCAAAAGGGCGCGGCGTGTGAAGCTTGCTCAGAGGAGGAACCCGCTGGCCAGGAGGTGGAACAGAGCCAGTTGCTCCATTCTCGCTCCCTTATGTTTTAGAGAGTAGCCGAACCTCTTACTTGGAAGGTATCTGCAATCACGCTCGGTATGACCTACAACAGGAAAGCGCGTGGCGAAGCGGTGTAGCTCATACTCAGCGGGGTAGTACGTTCTTTTCAATGGCACTAAACAAAGTTTGCCGCTCGAAAAGAACAAGCAAAGTTTACCGGCTGCAAAGTTCAGTAGCGTGAGAACAACTGTCCCATAAACAGCACGTCAATTATTCCTGAACAAAAAATTTGACGCAAGGAAGTGACGATGATTGTCTATACAATCGAGTAGCCTGTACGAATGACCTTACGAGGCAGCGAACGAACGAGCGATAGCTTTACCCCCTGCCTCTTCTTTCCACCTCTTCGTGCAACTCAGCAACGTGAGCGCTCAAGTGCGCCAGCCTTCCCCCTGTCCCGCATTTTCCTGCAACTCGGCCTTCCCTCCGCCCCTTTCTCGGCGCCTTTGTGTCGCAAGTGTGACCACCAACGACCAAACACCATCAACCCTTGCTAAGCTCGACAACTGGTGCAAGACGCAAAAATGTTATTGTTTTCAGAGAGCTCCTGAATCACCTCGAACTTCATGAAAGAACAGTCAGCGGTTAACATACACTGCGGTGAACATCACAGATAGATTTTTCAGTCGTACAAAGCTCGCAAGCGGAGCGCGAATTCGCTTTGTTCTGAGGCACTCCTTTTTTTCACAGAAGCCTTCTCATATTTCTCGGCGCTGCCATATTCAGTCATATAGCGGATTCCCATACGCGGCTGCTATTGGTCAACAGCTGACATAAATTAAGAAGGGTATTTGAATCAGCGCGCTTTATCCTACTGTTACTGAGTATATGTATTCTGAGAGACAGATAAAGAGGGTCCGAAATGCATGGAGGCTAACACAGAAGATTCTGGATTGTTACGCTGGACTGGGGGAAGGATAAGGGGGAATTAAAAACGGAGGGAAAAAAAGCCACGAAAAAAATAGGAGGTTGGGAATGTAAAGATCTCGAAGAAATACGGCGATAGGTAAACGGCAGTGCAGTGCCTCTTTAACACACACTCACACGCGGGTGTTGCTTGATGGCGCGAATTGATTGCGGCTACTTTTATGCCGCCGCGCAGAATGTCTTTCCTGGTTGCATCCACTGCAATAAGGTGCCATCCTCGACAATATTCGGTTTCTAGGCCTGATTGCACAGCAACCAGGCATGATGCTGAGGAAAACTTGGGCGTCCGTGTTTGTACGTGTTGAATAAAGCAAAAAAAGTACAGGTAAAAAACAGTCCACGCTGCGTGTGCAACCTGCGCACACATAAACGCTTGTAAATGATATGGCGGAAAAAGTTCACGCGACACAAATGGCCGAGTCACCGTGGCAGAGGAACCGGGAAAACAAATGCGATACGGTGAAATTTTTTCCAGTGACTACCTTGAATTAGTCGGAAACGCCCCTGGCCACACTCCTCCTTCTAGCGGTAAGTGCGTGCGGAACGAACATATCCCAGATAGGTGGTAGCGCTAGAGAGGTCACCGACGAGTGGTAATAAACGGGAAGAAAAGGCGAAGAAAGCTGTTCGTTAATGTGTCGGCTTTTCCCATTTCTCATATTTTATTGTTCGCAGTTTTGCCACTCACTAATCCGAGTAGCGCATCGCAGTTCCCATAATTCACCTCATATTTATCGCAGAGAGCACACTAAGTGCAAAGCATTAAGAATTCTCAGTACAGTACTTCTGCCAGAAATTATGTTTAAAATCGATATGTCATCTGACGAGACCTCATTCCCGTGTATTGTCAACAACGATAACGAGGAAGAACGTGCCTATGAAGGTTACCAAGAAAATGAAGAATACATGACAAACACCCATCAGCCTAGCCCCTCCAAAGTTGTTGATGCACAGTACCGTCGCATGTGAGTGAAATCTCGCTCGTTCTTGTTGAACCGCGAGGTCCGGAGTGATTGTTCATGTAACGGCGCCTACATTTCAGTAAACTGTGCCCATTATTTCATCTCTTAATACATTGATATTTGCATGCCGAAGTGGTCTTACGGAGCAAAAATGGGAAGCAAGCTTGGCAAGGCGGCTTTGTAACCTCCAATCACTGCCTTACGGAAATGGTGATCCAGGAATTAGTTCTTTTCAGAGGAACGGAGGAACGCGACCGTTTCGTTATGGGTCCATGGAACTGGGGCGCTCTAAGGTAAAGCTAGGACCATATAATGTAAAATTATTCCCACATGTTTTTATTCCTATCTCCTGAAGTAAAATGTAAGTAATCGTCGACGCAAGCGCCAGGCGGTGACCTAAAGCGTCGCCTCAACAGCCCAATCAAACGCCGTCTTCCATTATAGACGGTCACTTTTCTTTGCTTTCAAAACGAATAACGTTGCTTACATTGGGCGTTTTTTATCTAATTAGCTGACAAGAGGCGATGAGCCCGCTGAAGTGGAGACCGTTTCGATTGGGCCGAGTCATCCCACTGAACATATACTACCGAATGAAGAGGCAGATACCAGCGTCGGCAATTGGCAATCCCTTAGCTTGGGGTGACATGTCTAAAGTTGTGGCGGCGTGCAACGGGCACCTAAAAATGCCGCTAAGTTGGCAGAGCGGTGTCTTATACTTGCCGAAAGGGCTCGATAACGTCATACGGCCACACAAATGTTTTGTTACGCGAAAATAAACCTATGTTCTCCGGCAGATGCGAGTAGTCAGTGCCTGAGCAATGAGCAGAAGCCATCTCCTATTCCTTTCCGAACGCGACAGTTTCCGGCTATTCAGAAAGAAATCGAGTTTTGTTCGGCATATTAATGCATCTTTAACGCGCACACGTCACTTTGACACAATGAGTTTACGGGTTTTGTTACTTTGATTGACAGACAGGTGAAGTGAGTGCAGCCTGAAACCATTTCACCGATAGCAGGGTGTTAAAGGCGAAAAGGCGTCGAATCAAAAATAATTATTTTCTTTTGTTCAGACTAATCATGCATAATTAGTGCATACAGGTCATGTCAGATAAGGAGCTATCGCGGTTTTTGTGACGTCGCATGACAGACAGATTATGTGTGGGGTGGTCCGAAAAAGTTTTTGGCCGATTGCGGAGGGCTGATTGCAAAATTGAAGCAGAAAATTTGAAAAAGCTTTACGTTATAGCGCCCCTATTGCAAACTTTTCTTTTCCAATTCCGCAATCAGCCCCCCGGGATTGGTCAAAGATATTTCGGACCACCCCCACTTCGCCTGTAGGTCCCGAGGCATTACGAAAACCGCCATAGCTTCCCATCTGATATGACATGCACACACTGATTATGGATGATTGGGCCGAACAAAAAAAAGAATAGTGATTTTTGATTCGACGCTTAGCTGTTAGACCTCGGCTATCGGTGGAAAGTTTAAGGGTTGCACCCACTTCACCTGCCTGTCACGCGTCGCCACAATACCCCGAAAACTCGCCACGTCAAAGTGACGTGTAAGCGTTAAATAAGCATTAATACGCCAAACAAAACTGACAATTTCTCGCTCAGGCACTGCATACTGGCAGCTGCCGGAGAGCATGGATTTATTTACCTACAATAAAACTTCTTGCGTGCCTGTGTAACGGATTCGAGCACATACGGCACCTTTGCGCTCTCGCTCTGCCAACTCTTTTTTCCTGAGGATCCATTTTAGCGGCCTTCTATAACTTTTAGTTTTATGCAGCTGCAATTTTCGACCAGCCGCCGCAAGCCAAGTAAGGGAAAGTGGACCAATCGCACAAGCCGGCACCACCCCCTTCATTCAGCTATCAATTTTCCGTCCACTGGCTTGGCCCCATTGAATCCGCCTCCACTTAAGCGTGCTCCACGCCTTTTGTCAGCCAATAAGATAAGAAAAAGCCGCTCGGTGTAGGCAGTGTTATTCGTTTTTAAACCAAAGAAAAGTGACCTCCTATGAAGGAGGAGAACATTTGATTGGTCTGTTCAGACAACCCTGCGCGTCACCGCCCGATGCTAGCGTCGGCGATGACGCACATTTGACATCAGGAGATTGGAATAAAAAAATATTGGAATAATTTTATGTTATAGGCTAATGGCAGCTCGTTAGGTTTACGAAGAAGCGGTAGAATAAATGGCGTTACTACTGTAAATATTCCACGGCATTGCACAGAAGCATGCTCGTACGCAGCACTTCATGCAGGACGAATGGGTAACCGCGTGATGCGCAAGGAACTACCGCTTGGCTATCGCACGGCTATGGTGCATTTTTTCGCGAGTTCTCCGTTATTACTTCTTATGCCTGGGCTTCGAGATTCTCACGTGACGCTCCCTCCTGTAGTTTCTTTTCTCCTAGCCGGCATGCCGGCTTGCTGCAGAGGAACGATGACGTCAGGATCACGACGCTACTCGAGGAACTTCGGGGTGGATGAAAAATTTTCAGTCCTCACGTGGCTCGCATTCGTCAGGAACCTATTGAATAATCCTCCTTTTCACTTCAAGGCATCCACAGGGGCCGCAGGGAAGAGGGCGTCGCCGAGACAGACCACGTGTAGAAGGGATAGCAGATTCTTCTTTTCGTTTTGTGTCAGCCAGTCTGGACTGCACCCAAGGGTCATTCTGGAGTCTGGTGAAACCGCAGTATTTATTGACGTTCAACAATCCTTGAAACCCATCTTGCCTCCTGTGGCATCTGGATTTTGTTGTAATGAGTGCCGACGCAAATTGCTCCCGGATCTCTGTTCACGAATCTATCGGGCCAACCAGCTTGCGGGGGCGCTCAGCACCTGGCAAGCCCATTTACAAGCGCAAAGTACTGTTCCATAGATACTACCCTACATGCCTGGTAAGAATTATGCAGAAAATGACTAAATCTCGTTGTGAGTATTACCTGACACGAATCATACAAGAGTACACTACCCGCATCTACCCGGCAATGCTACCCTTAGAACGACTACACCTAGGTGTCCACATGCCTCAGCTATGAAGCCTAGCCAAATTGGACGCAGGTCTGTTGGAATTGTTCACAAGTCCTTTCCCTCAACTTTTCATGCTCCACTCCTGGCAACCATGGCTTTCTCTTCCTGCCGGGGCTTCACTGACGCCAACAGCATAACAGGCCAGGTAGACATCAAAGCAGTGGTGTAATTCCAGTACAACCAAGCCGGCCTGGCAGACCACACAAGAGCCCCTCCGCATTAAGGAGTTTCGAGTCCACCAACAAATTTTGGAATAATGAGGTACATTTTATTTCTTTTTAAATGACGCTCGTTTACCATACTTGGCATACGTACAATAGTATCCATAAATTATCATCTACTGACTTCGTTCTGCTTCCCTTCCCGCGCTCTTATTGTCGCGTAAGGCACCCAATTTTTCGTTCCGGCTGACTCATCGACATGGATGTCCTTCGTTTCTCTCAAACCTATTGTCGAGCTCAACTTACATGTAACGTCTTACTTCGCAGCACAAGTCGCGTCACCACATCAGTACGGGATGGGAAGCCCCAAAAAACTAGGAGACTAACATTTAACAAAAAATACTCTGATACGGTGCGCATGTTGAGATCCGGTGCTGTATTTATTTAGACGTATACAGAAGAGACAGATGCAAAGTGTGTGGCCCCAGAGTTAAGCTAGAACACAAGCTATGTGAATGCCAGGGACTAATACATGACAATGAGTGCAAGAACTCCGTCGACAGCCTCCGCGCGCGATGGCAGGCCGCGCTCCGCAGCTTGAACCTGGAAGACCAACTCTGCACAATCTAGTGGGCCAAGGAAGCCATCCGGAGAGACGAACTCTGCGCCGTAACCTCGGCAGCTGCCCCAGTCCACTAACTCAACGGATGCTAATCGTTCTAATACGAAATATTTTTTTTCTCACTCACTTGCGGCATGTTACTTACAGGCATGTACTTACAGCATGTTCTTACAGGCATGTACTTACAGCATGTTAGAATTTCTGAGAAGCGGTTAGCTTCATCCGAGTGAAGTGACAGGAAAGCAGGTGGGGGGGGGGGGGGGGGGGTGTCGATGCATACCATTCTGTTTACTTTCACCCTAACTAACGTGTAATGGCACACAACAATTAGGCTTGCGCTTCACATCTTTTACAAGTGGTGCCAAATTACAAATTCTAAAATCAGTTTGATATACAGTGTGCGAATTCCACGCAGTGATGTCATAAGCATGAAGGCGATGTATGACGCTTCTCACGAGAATAATAACTGCAACATCTATATACACGGTGTAAAAGACATATCTAACTGCACTTAAGGGATCGGTACTTGCTGTGTCACAGATTCGCATGGATATTAAGGATAATTGACGAAGAACGTGCTCACACGCACGGAAACGTACCAAATGTCTAAGTCAAATAAATTGTTGCTCATGGACACTGTTGATTGTAATGCGCTGTCCGGTTAAGAGCTTTGTGTGATTTAGTGATACCTATAAGGCGACAATATATTTTCGTATTTCAGGCAGGAATCAGTTTTTCTTGTGCAGTGTAGATGTGCGCTTACAGCAACTACTGCACTCGTACCAATGCGTGGGTTATATAGACCTGTTGATCGGGCAAGAACAAATAGGTGCGCGGCGAGCTTTTCCTTCCCTCTGGCTTGTGGGAGTCGGCAAGACGCTGCTTGAATGTTTTGCCTTCATGTGCTGTGCAATGATATGGAGGTGTCCTGACCCATTTCCCATGAAATTATCGTGATGTCAGTTCATACATGATCGCCGAGGAACGATGTGTAATTTTTCGGTGCAGCAGCAACTACAGTAAGCGCCAGTTTCTCTTGGCGGCTGTAATTGAACTTTATGTATTTGGTTGAATTTTTAACAACTAGTTATTAAAATTGTCGGGGCGCTGCGCTTATTTCTGCCGTTTTGAAGAGTAAGCGCGGACAGGTGCGGGCTGCTCTGGGCTTGCTTTATTAAAAGCGGAATTCAGTGCGCAGTTGTGTTGCCCTAAAGCTCTATGGGTTGCGTTTCCAACGGCTGAGAACAAAAACAGCCAGACGACTTCTACCTAACAAAAAGAAGCGGCGGCCAAAGCGCTGCGCTCAAGCAAACAAGTGCATTTCATAAACGACGTCTACCACATGTGCATCGCTGGCGGCCAGCTTATCTACAGTACAACATGTTGGGAACATCGCTGCAAACAAAGCGCAGTTGCTTTCCGCTAAATTTCCATGGGTGCCGTTTCCGAGGGCTGAGTACAAAAACAACCACTCAACTTTACCCTGACGAAAAACAGCTGTGGACGAAACGCTGCGCTCAAGCAAACAAGTACATTGAATTAACCACGTCTGCCACACGTGCGTCAATTGCTTGCGGCCAGCATATGTGCGGTATAACAAGCTGTCAAATATCACTGCCAAAAACGCGATCAGCAGGTGTAGTGAAACTGCTAGTAGACATATATTGCGCGTGCAATAAGTCTGTTACGAACCTGAGATGTTCGCGATTTTAGGAGCATTATTGGGTGACTTATTTCAAGTACAATATGATGTCAGTCATGGGTTAATCAGGAAAAAAAAAACTGTGCTGCCCAAAGAATAAATTATATAAGCTTAAAGGCGCACATATACCACAAAAGTTAACATGGAATGCCCGTACTGAATACGTTACCAACAACGCTAATCGCATGTTAGGATATTTACGTCGCAACTTCTCTGCTGCTCCATCGTACCTAAATCTCCTACTTTATGAATCACAATACGACCTAAACTTGAATACGCATCATCTATGTGGGACCCTGAGCATGAAAATCTTGTATCCTCACTCGAACTAATACAATATAACTCCGTTCACTTCATCTTTTCAAATTACAACCGTACCGCAAGTATCATCACAATGAAAACTAATCTTTCGCTCTCAACTTTAAGATATCGCCAGAAGTCAGACGCCACACTCTATTCCACAAAGCATATCATCACGTCACGCTACACGACGACTTTATTTCACCGCCAGAATACATATCCCATCGCATTGATCATCAGCACAAGGTTGGCATCAAAAAATGAAATCTTAAAGCCTCTTTTCAGTCCTACCATCCCCAGACATCTGTCGAATGGAACCGCCTCCCTCCCGATATTGCAGCCATTCAAGTTAATCAACGATCTCGCGATGCACTAACAACCTTTGCTTATATTGGAGAATGTTGAAATTATGTTCTAACGAAATTCACTGTATTGTATTGCTGGTATTTGTAACCTACATTACCCACTACCCTCTGTAATGCCCTTGGCCCTGAGGGTATAATAAATAAATAAATAAGTAAATAAATAAATAAATTGAAATTCTTAACATTAAAAAAATTGAATTCTAGTGATTTGCGCGCCAGAAGCAAGCAAATTTGAAAGACTTTTGATGTATGGTAATAATTTTGACCAGCTGACGTTTTTTTATCGTGCACCGAATGCAGGGTACATGGACGTTTTTACATTTTGTCGCCATGAAAATGGGGCCACCATGGCAGAGATTTCATCCCGCAACCTTGTTATTAACAGCGCAACACTGTTAGTAAATAAGCAAGCAAGTGGGGTAGGTAGAACGCGCAATTGTTCCTTTTTGTTCTTGCATTCCTCGCCGGTTGCTATGCACCAACTACTGCAGGCGGAACGTCGCACCCACCATCCGATATAGCATTGCCTCGATGCTTTAGAACTGGTGGACGGATAGGAGAAAAAATAGCATGGTCAGAGCAAATGCTTGGGCATAGAACACAGTGACTGCTACAGGAAAGACAAAAGTACAGTGGGGCTGAAGCGTAACGTGCACAGTCTAACGAAACAAAATTGCAGCTAATACAGAAACTGTATTAGCTGCAAATCAGAGCGCATATATAAGAAGGAATAAATGAAAAAAATCACAAACGCGCAACGTACGGTTTAATGCGCACAACGGAAACAATGTTGTGGGAGGTGACGCGAAGACGTAGTCGCCGAAGCCACGGTTTATTTAGGCTGGTTAGCCATGGCGCAGCGGCATCTCGGGCGCGACCGACACCGCAGCCGCTTATGTCGAGCGCGCTAGCTGTCAAGTCGTGATAACAGTCAGGGCCACCGAGACTCCAATCCCAGCTCTGGTAGACGGTACTGCGACGTACTCCAAACGCATGGCAATAGTGATACAAACATGTGAATCGGGAGTGTTATCCGTAGAAGTCAGCGAGATTAAGCGAACTCTCATTGGGCTGGCAGACGGCCTCAAACAGGTAAACGCTAGCGGCAGTTTCCTCACCGATAGCGTTCGCCAAATTCAAGTTGCACTCGGAGACCCCAACAGGGGTCTCGGAACTGTCGCAGGTCGCATCGACGTCATTGATGCGCGAATGGCTTCATCCGCCATCGTCGTACAACCGCTAACCGTTCCCGCCGTACTAAACAAAGCTAGACTTCAGCATCAATCCCCAAGGCGACAGGAAGTCCTAGTCTTGCGCAGCCCGAAGTGCCCTATTAGGCGGTAATTCATCCGGTCAGCCATAATGGAAAGGTCCAAACAGAGTTTTCGCATTTGACAGTGGAACTGCAGGGGTTATTCTAACAACAAAGCCATTCTTCAGCAGTTTTTCAGGGCTCTCGCTGTCAAACCTAAGGCCATTGCTCACCAGGAAACATTAGTCGCCGCCGCCTCGCTCCAGGGATACAGGGCCGCGTCGGGCCGGCCCGGAGGGTGAGATAATTTTACTTTGACCGATAAAACACTCACCCACGACATCAAGCTGGCGAGCGGTAGAATGGAGTATGTCATGGTTGGGATCCTGGGGTGCTATAACGTAAAACTATTCCAAACTTTTCTATTCCAATTCTGCAATCAGCCCTTCGCGATTGGTGAAAAACTTTTTTGGACCACCCCCATTTCACCTGTCTGCCACGCGACGTCACGAACACCGCGATAGCTTCCCATCTGATATAACGTGTACACACGGATTATGCATGATTTGACCGAACAAAAGAAAAATAGCTATTTCTGATTCGACGCCTCTTCGCCATTAGCCCTCGGCTATTCATCAAAAGGTCTCGGGCTACGCCCACTTCACCTGCCTCTCACGCGACGTCACAAAACCGCAAAAACTCACAGCGCCAAAGTGACGTGTACGCGATAAAGATGCATTTATACGCCAAACAAAACTGAATTTTCTTCTGAATAGCCGCAGGCTGCCCCGTTCCGAAAGGAACAAAAGATAGATGCCACCGATCGCTCACGCACTGGCTACTCGCTCCTGTCGGTGAGCATGGGTTTATTTGCGTGTAATAAAACTTTTTCGTTCGAGCACTTTCGGCACGTTTACAACCTCGTTCTGCCAACTCTTCTTTGCTGAAGATCTGTTTTAGCGTCATTCTTAGGTTTCCGTTGCATGCCGCAGCGATTGTCGACGAGCCACCGCAAGCAAAGTAACGGAAGGCGGACCAATCGCAGACGCCGGCGCCACCCTCTTCATCCAGTTATCGATTTTCAGTGCAGTGGCTCGGCCCTATCGAATCCCTCTCCACTTGAGCATGCTCCTCGCCTCTTGTGAGCCAATTAGATAAGACAAGCCGCTCAGTGTAGGCAATGTTATTCGTTTTTCAAGCAAAACAAAAGTGACCTCCTATGAACGAGGAGAGCGTTTGATTTGTCTGTTCAGACAACCCTGCGGGTGAGCGCCCGATGGTTGCGTTTGGCGGTTACGCAAATCTGACCTCAGGAGATTGTAATAAAAACATATTGGAATAGTTTTACGTTTTAGGGCCCCTGCTCGACGTACCGCAGCGGAATCAGCGCAGAAACAGCGTGTTTGTCCTCAATATCTATAGCAACCCCAGAGACTCGCGCCAGCAGTTCAGGACCATTCTCAAGAAACCGACCGACTAGGCCGGCCCTCGACCCTTGGCCGTTGTCGGCGACTTCAACTCACCATACCACATCCAGGGTTACGTCTACGACACTACGAAGGGGCGCAACCTGTGGCAAAGACGCCAACTTGCTTGAGCTCACTCTGGTCACTGACAAGGATTCGCCTACGCGTATCGGCAAGTCTGTCACCAGCGTTTCGACACCCCACCACGCCTTCGTCAGGAACGTCGAGGACGTGGGCTGGAAAGACACCGCCATGGAGTTCGGCAGCGACCACTACATTCTCGTGGCCAACTTAAAGGTCTCTCGGAGTAGGGTCAGAGAATTCAGGTTCAGTCATTGCGACCATTTTCGCAAGATTCGCGAAGAACCCGGGAGAGCCAGGGCACACGCAACTCTCGAAGAATGGTGCGAAGGAACCCGGAACGACGCTTCCGCGGCCACAAAGAAAGTCGAAACCGATCTTGATGTCGAGCGGATGAACAGCAGACTCGCCCGCCTGATCGAAGCCAAAAAAGGCCCAGCTCAGCTGATGGAAGAATCAAACCCTCAATCGCAGACTCCGAATGAAGATCTTGGAGCTCAACACGGTCACCGATGACAACTGAAAAGCGCTATGCCAGAAGCAGATGGCCGAGCTCTGCGAATCCATCGAAGGACAGATGCGCCATGGCAAATGCTGAAGTACGCTGAAGTACCTTCTCGACGAAAGGGGCTCTAAGTCAAATCAGAGGCATACGTTAGCCCGGACCCTTCACGAAGCCACCACGCCTAACACGGTCGATGAACTCGTCTCCAATCTCATACAGAAGTACTTGCCCGTCCGTCACGACGGGGATCCGGCGACCCCACTCCCGGTCTACCGAGGTCTTCCTCGCCCCGAGCTGGAAGAAGACTTCTTCGTTGCCGAGGTTAGACAGGTCATCTTCGCGGTCAACCCCAAGTCTGCGCCGGTTTCCGACGGAGTCACCTACAGAATGTTGAGAAAACTCGACGACACGTCGATTGTCTTTCTCACCGACAAGGTCAACGAGTCCTGGAAGAGCGGCGTTTTTCCTACAGAATGGAAGACGGCCTACACGGTGCTCCTTCTCAAGCCCGGCAAGGCCCCCAATATCGGGAACCTAATCTAACCTCCTGCATCGGCAAGGTCATCTAGCGCGCCGTCCTCAACAGGCTCAACGGGTACCTCACAGACAACGAGATTTACACGCATGACATGGTCGGCTTTGACGTCGGACTCTTAACGCACGATACCAGGAAACCAATCAAGCATCAGATCGTGGATGGCCGTTCCAGAGACGTCAAGGCTCTGCTTGGTCTGGATCTCGAGAAGGCTTTCGACAACGTGCTCCACACTTTCATTGTCTGGACCATTTCAGATTTGGGTCTCGGTTCCCGATTCCACAGGTACGTCGGCTGTTTTCTAACGGACAGGAAGGACAAGCTTCGCATTGGAGACTTCTGCTCCGAAGATGCGCCCCTCGGAGGGCGGGATAGGCTTCATGGCGCCGTCATCTCACCGCACTGTTTAACATTTGTATGATTGGTCTTTCCTAGAGGTTAGCAAACGTCGACAACGTCAAGCACGCCATCTAAGCCTACGACATCAGCATGTGGTGTTCCGGCGACTCTGAGGGCAGAGTCGAAGAAGCCATGCAGGAGGCGGTCGACGTGGTCAAGGAGTATCTCCAACCTACGGGACTTCGATGCTCCGCCGCCAAGTAGGAGCTCTGCTTTATATAAAAAGAGAAGAGAGACAGACCCAAAGATTGGAAGCCAGTCTCCGCAAGCAGCTTCAGTCTTCGCACCTGTGACAGGCGCTGATACCCGGAGTCGACGTTATTCGAGTCCATGGCATGTTTGTCGAATTCAACGGTAGGGACGGAACGCCTCTGCGCGAGATCATCGCAAAGACGGACAGCGCCTTCCGCCTCGCTCGCAGAACCTCAAATCGGCACACAGGCATGAAGTAAAACAACCTCCTCTGGCTGATCAATGGCTTCGTACTATGCCACATCACGTACATGATTCCCATTCACAACTGGCTCAGAGCGGAGCGAGACAAGCTCAACGCTCTCATCCGCAGAGTGATCAAGAGAACTCTTGGGCTACCCATTAGGACCCATACCGAGGATCTCCTCAAGCTGAACGTTTACCACCGCCGAGGAGATTGCTGAAGCCCATGAAGGCACGCAACTCACTCACCTTACCATCACAGCAGCAGGTAAACGCATCCTTGAAGATCTGGATTACCACCCTGTGGGATTCCCCATGGTCAGTACCCCGATACCTAGGTGCATTCGAGACAAATTCGACGTGGCCTCGGTGCCACAAATGTCCATCTCATCCACTTCGAGGGCAGATGCAGGGCCAGAGCAGCAGCGATCCTCAAACAGATCAAACAACAAGGCATTGGAGCAAACTTCGTCGACGCCGCGGAGTACAGCGATGGGAAGACCTTCGCCGTCGTTGTGGTTGACTCCAGCGGCAGGATTTCTAATAGCACCTCGATTCGCGCTTCAGACCCCGAAGTCGCCGAGCAAGCCGCCATCGCCCTCGCCCTGATGGATGGTCGTGGGTCCGAGATCTATAGCGATTTCGTGTGGGCCGCTTTTCGTCTGAGAAGAAGCGGCCTATCATAGCCAAATTTTTCAATGAAAAAGAAGTTGAATTGGTTCTGAGCCGCGGCCATAAGTTGAAGAACACTAACTTCAGCATCTCGCGAGATTACTCGGAAGCAGTTCGCGAAAAGCGACGGAAACTTCTCCAGTTCTCGAGAACTATGAAGAAAGACGGAGACCGAGTGCGTCTGGTTTTCAACAAACTGCACTTAAACAACGAAGTTTACGAGTGGAACACCAATGAAGGCCAGGCTGTTCTTGTTTCTCGGCGCAGGGATCAATGATGTTCCTCCTCTTTTGTTTCATTAAGCTCAGTTTCATCTACTGGATCACCCGTAAAATTGCACTCTAGCACTGATAACAAATTTCTCTTTTTATACACCAACGCTAGAAGTGTTATCGCTAATGGTATTGCACTCTCATCGCTCATCGATTCATTCCAGGCTTCTTTAGTGTTACTTACCGAGACCTGGCTTAACAACACCATACACGATAACAACATCTTTACGAGTGAATCCACTTTCAAGTTTTTTCGATGTGATAGGCAACAGCGTAGAGGGGGCGGTGTGCTCATCGCGATAAAGGAAGAATTCATCGCCGCACCCATCATTATCGATTCTTTTCTGGAATGTATTTGGATTTCCCTGAAGGGTGCTGCATTTGGTGTGATAATTGGCGTTTTTTATCGCCCACCCGACATGTCTGGCGCGTTTTCCGAAGAGTATCATCGAGTGTTGAGCGAGGTGTGCGCGCATTTTCCGAGGTCGGTGATTATCATATTTGGCGATTTCAATTTTCCTAATATAGATTGGTCGACGCTCTCCGTATCGGCCACGGATGCGGCCGCGCATACCTTTCTCGGCACTTGTCTTGACTTTTCATTAACCCAACTTATTAGTCAACCAACACGATCCACTGAAACTTCTGCCAATATACTAGACTTAATCTTAACTAATAATCCGGATATATTATCTGACATAACTCATGAAGCAGGCATCGCTGACCATGATGTCATAACTGGATGCATTAACTTTTGCGTGAGCAAAAGAATAATTACCAAAAAGAAAATAAGGTGTTACGGTAAAGCCAATTTCGACGCAATTAACAATGAATTAACCACATTTTCAGGTCAATTTCTGCATGATTTTCATTCCCGTTCCATTGAACAGAACTGGGTCCTGTTTAAGGCCACCCTCAGTTCACTCATTGACACCTACATTCCTGTGTTATCCATTTCCTACAAAAGCAGTTCTCCATGGTTTACTAACAAGCTTCGGCGGCTTAATAACAAAAAGAAAAGACTTTACAGGCAGGCTAAGCTGACTGGTGTAGCGAGTGCTCATGATAAACACAAAGCATGTGAAAAGGCTTATAAGGCATTACTAAAATCCACTCGCAAAAACTTTTTTTCTCATGATTTACCATCCATGCTAAAAACTAATACTCGTCACTTTTGGCGTGTGGTGAACCCTGCAATTCGCACTGACATCATTCTTACTGATTCTTTTGGTGTTTCCATCAGCGATTCAGATTGCGCTCAACTTCTTAATGATACGTTTGTAACAATTTTCACTCATGAAAACATTAACTCATTGCCAACTTTAAAGACATTAGTGGGAATCACAATGCATGAGGTAGACATCAGTGAGGCTGGTGTTTTATCTCTACTAACCAATCTTAAAATGTCATCTAGTGCCGACCATCTAGGTTTCAACAATAAAATTTTAAAGAATACATCGCATAGTATTTGTCCTCTGTTAACAGCTCTATTTTCCCAGTCACTATCAACTGGTGGTATTCCTAATGACTGGCGCATTGCTAAAATAATACCCATTTTCAAATCAGGTGATCGCGCTTCTCCCCTTAATTATCGTCCCATCTCCTTAACCAGCACTATTTGTAAATTACTCGAACATATCATACACAGTCAAGTAATCAACTTCCTTGAAGACCATAACATTATTTTTAAGCATCAGCACGGTTTTCGCAAGGGCTACTCATGTGACACACAACTTGCCGGATTTATTAACGACATACACGCACTAATAGACGCCGGGTTCCAAGTTGACGCAATATTTTTAGATTTTTCTAAGGCATTTGACCGTGTTCCACACCATAGGTTGGTACTTAAACTTTCACAGCTTAACATTCACCCTACTATAATTGCATGGATCACCGATTTTCTCTCATCTAGAATTCAGTTTACATCAGTTAACAATTCTAACTCATGTTATGCTGATGTTACGTCTGGAGTTCCACAAGGCAGCGTACTTGGTCCTTTACTCTTTCTAATTTATATTAATGATTTACCCAGTTGCGTTTCATCTAAAATCAGACTATTTGCAGACGATTGTGTAGTTTACCGATGTGTAACAAGTAACACCGATAGCCACTTACTACAAACTGACCTGGACGCAATAAGTGCATGGTGTTCTAATTGGTTAATGCCATTAAATATTTCCAAAACTAAACTCATGTCTTTCACCAATAGGCCACGAATTCTAACCACCTACTCCCTTGATAACAACCCTGTGGAACTCGCAACTACTTACAAGTACCTTGGCATCAATCGTCAATCAAACTTATCATGGAATAATCATATTAACCTTACCCTTGCCTCTTCAAATCGTACTCTCGGACTTATTAAACATAACTTAAAAGAAGCCCCAATGCATGTTAAAAAACTAGCATACACAACATTAATCCGTCCTAAACTAGAATACGCGTCTGCCATCTGGGATCCCGAACAAACGTATATCATAAGTAACATCGAAGCCTTGCAGAACCGTGCTGCGCGATTTATATTTTCAGATTATTCACGTTACACCAGCGTCACCGCGTTAAAGAATAAAGCTGACTTGGACAACTTAGCACTTCGCCGTAAAATTTCTCGCCTAACACTTTTCCATAAGCTTTATCACCATCCATCACTTCACGATGATTTCATTCAGTCACCAACAGTTATTTTTCCACGCCGTGACCATCCATACAAAGTCAAACGCATTAACTGCCAGTCATCCCATTATGCATCTTCGTTCTTACCACGCACAATAACTGAATGGAACGCCTTACCATCAGTCATTGCCACGGAACCAGACTTGACTAAGTTTCAACATTTAATTCGCTCACGACTTGTCGACTAATCGTATTATTATTCTTTTTTGGGACTTTACAGTGTTTTTCGATATTTGTTGGTGTTTTTAGTGCAGTTGCCTTATGTTCTCCTAATATGTACTAATGTTTTCTCTGTAATAATTGTGACCTAATTATCTTGTATGTTAACTATGTTTCACTGTATTATTACTTCTGTTAACCTCTCTTGTTTTTAGTATGTACAAACTACAACCAGTGCTTGTGATTGACCCCCCCCCCCATGTAATACCCTCGTAATGAGGGCCTTTGGGGGTATTTTGAATAAAAAAATAAAAAATAAAATTTCAAAACGGCAGTTAGGTCTTTACAGAAGGGTTGCATCGCCAAGCAATCTGCTCGTCTTCTTAGCCACTCGAATTCATATGGTCTCACGCATCGTACCGTTCACTGGTTTCCCGCTCACTAGGGTAAGTCGACGGTGCTCCCCCGAACCTCAATGAGTCTGCTCACGAGGCTGCGCGTGATCTCACCGGCCGCGCTTCCTTTGTAAGGAGCGCCGACTCCCCTCCTCCCTACGGTCACAGGGATGCTCCCGCTACTCACAATGTGGTTATGAAATTCTTCTACATGTCTAGAAGGGTCCTTGCACGACCTCACCCCAAGTTCAATAGAGAGCAAGTCGTTTTGCTCAGACTTATACAGGCCAGCACATATCCGTGTCTGTCCGCTCTCCCCGAGGCTTAACCAGACCTATATCGCGACGCCGTCTGCCCGTCCTGCGGGCAAACCTCCACTCTAGCACACATACTCTGAGAGTACGGGTTGACATACCCCAAGTTCATCAAGGAGCAGTGGAACTCGCTTCGGCGTAGCCCGCTCTAGACAAGCAAATCCTTACTGTCCGGCATGCCCGCGACCGGGCTAGTGGGCCAGACGTGCCGGTGCCGACGTGGGCCTAGGTGGGTGCGGGACGAATTCGCTTCCTCGCCGGACCTGTAATGAAGTACTTGCACGTGCGGCCATCTTCTTCGCCTGCTTTGGAGGCACAGTCGCGCAACTAGAATGTCAAGGCTAGGTTGTTGTATACGCCGAATTTGAGCCGTGCTATGCGGAGCAACTTCGTAGTTCACGTCACGAATTCGGCACAGCACTTTGCACGGCCCAAAATACCGGCTCAGCAACTTTTCACAAAAGCTACGGTGGCGAAGAGAGGTCGAGATTAACCATTGGCCTACGGGATTGTAGCACACATGCTTGTGGTGGATGTTATAACGCCATGCATATACGCGCTGCCACTGACCGATGTGCAGCCGCGCGAGCTGGCGTGCTTCCTCAGCCTGCTGAGTAAATTCTTCGGCATCAGAAGTTAGGCAAGAATGTTTGAAACGCGTTCGTTTTTGCACGGCGGTATCATGCACGAAGATCACGTAAGGCGAGCTATCATACCATGTGTGCTGTACGTTGATGTACATAGAGATAATCTTTGTGACGTTCTTGTTTAATTGCTCCGTAAGCCCGTTGGAAGGCGGATGGAAAGCAGTCGTTGTTCGATGCCTGGTGTTGCTGAGCTGAATATTTCGATTTATGAGCTGTGCAGTGAACGCCATCCCGCTGACGGTCCTTACAGTGAACGGGGCACCATGACACAATACAGTGTGACACATTAAGGACGGCTAATTAATTAAATTACGTGGTTTTACGTGCCAAAACCGCTGTCTCATTATGAGCCACACCGTAGTGGAGGACTCCATCAATTTAGAACACATGGAGTTCGTTAACGTGCCCCTAAATCAAAGTACACGGGTGTTTTCGCATTTCGCCCCCATCGAAATTTGGCAGCCGTGGCCGGGATTCGATCCCGCGACCTCGTGCTCAGCAGCCCAGCACCATAGCCACTGAGTAAACACGGCGGGTGTATGACGGACGGTGCTACCTCAGAAACCGTGAGTCGTGGGGGCGCCTGTCTTGCCATAGTAGGTTAAGCAGTCAATCGCGAAAATCACCCACCTGTAAACAACAATCACCCACATGGAAAAGCCCATGAATGTGCAAGCCGACTTGGCTGAATGGCTGATGAAGTGGCTCGATGGGTTGCGTTGGGCTTCAGGGGCGGTGACTTTACCGCTGACAAGGACGGAAGACTTTAACATATTGTTTTACGCTTGCCGTAAGCCAGAGCCAGCATACATCGCGCGCTCTAGGAAGCGTTCTTGAGAAGGAGCTCAGGTGGTCAGATGTAGTCTCGTTATGACAAGGGAAAATAATATCTTGCCGCAAGTCTTTTGGAATGAATAGGATGTATGATCTGTCATTCGAACGGTCTTTTCTTCTTGTACACTACGTCGTCTCGTAGCCAGAACGACGTCAATAGGCGACATAGGTGGCGTGGCATGGTTGTTGGGTGGCCCCCTGAGTGGTCGATGTTATGTCGCATTTCAGCGTCATCACGCTGCTTTCTGGACAAGTGCGATGCAGTAATGGCGCCCACGAAGCCGTCTTTGCCCTCTGACTCTCGACTGACAGATTCGGTGGGTGCACGCGACAGTGTGTCAGCGTCTTCGGGCTTTCGGCTAGGCATATTAGCGATAGTGACCTCAAATTCCTGTAGCCGCAAGCTTCACCATGTCAGTCTTCCTGAAGGATCGCGTATGTTTGCCAATCAACATAAAGCATGACGGTATTTTGCCACTTTGAAGGCACGGCCGTAGAGATAAGGACGAACCTTCGTGATCACTCAAACGACCGCAAGATCCTTTTTCGGTGGGAGACTAGTCCAATTCAGCACGGGACGGCGAGCATAAGCTATTGCTCTTTCAATGCCGTGTTGACGATGGACGAGTACTGCGCCAAGACTGATGTTACTCACGGCAGCATGCACCTCAGTGTCAACCTCGTCGTGAAAATCTCCCTGGACATGTGCTGACTGAATGCGTTGTCATAGTTCATCATACGCCACCTGTTGGAGGCCCATTCGTCCAAGCGAATGGCGTGTCATTCCTGGTAAGGCTAGTCATGTGTTCTGCTATCTTCGTGAAGTTTTCAAATAAACGGCGATAATATGCACACAAGCTAAGAAATAACCGCACAGCCTTCGTATCGGCACCAGGAGGAAATGCTGCTAAAGCGGGAAGCTTGACTGGACAGGGTCGGACTCCTGTGGCGCTTACGATGTGCCCGTGAAACGTGAGCTCTTCATAACGAAATTGGCGCTTTTCTGGTTTAAGCGCGAGATCAGCCGTTCGGATCGCTTCTAGCACATTTCACGGGCTATGATGATGCTGCTCAATTGTTTCAGGAAAGGCTATTACGTCATCAAGATACCCGAGACGAGTCTCCCACTTCAGTCCCATGCGGACAGTACCTATTATTTGCAGGAAAGTAGCTGGGCCTGAAATTAGTCGAAACGGGCCACTCAAAATTCGCGGAGGCCGTCGGATGTCACAAAGGCAGCTTTTTTGTGGTCTTGTTCGTCTACCGCGATCTGCCGCAACCCGCATTTCAAATTCAGTGACGAAAAATATTGGGTGCGCCGCGGCCTATCTACAGAGCTGTCGATGCCAGGCAGTGGGCACACATCCTTTTTAGTTAGGTTGTAGAGCTTCCGGTAGCCGTCATTCATTTTGACAAGAACGACTGGAGACGACCATTAACAGTCGGAAATCGAACAATGCCGTCTACAGTAATCCCTTATACTTGCGCACTAATCGCTTCTCGTTTTTTTGCCGCCATCTCGTAGGCCTGCCGGCTTATCGGGCACACGTAGTCGAATGTGATGGTCCTGTGCCTTGTAATTGAAGTCTGGTGTACATCAGACGAACTTGAGAAACATGCCTTGAATTAAAGCAAGAGCTTGCACAGGGCTGCCTGGTTGTCTGTCGATAGCTCTGAATTAATGTAGACCCTGTCCAGTGACTTGCCAGCCAGCCCCACTACTTTAACGGCAAAACATTGAGCCGCGTTGTCTATTTCGCAAGTTTTTCAGCATCAAGCATGGAACTTGGCAAGCGGCCGCACAGAACTTCATCATCATCATCATCAGCCTGGTTACGCCCACTGCAGGGCAAAGGCCTCTCCCATACTTCTCCAACAACCCCGATCATGTACTAATTGTGGCCATGCCATGCCTGCAAACTTCCTAATCTTATCCGCCCACCTAACTTTCTGCCGCCCCCTGCTACGCTTCCCTTCCCTTGGGATCCAGTCCGTAACCCTTAATGACCATCGGTTATCTTCCCTCCTCATTACATGCCCTGCCCATGCCCATTTCTTTTTCTTGATTTCAACTAAGATGTCATTAACTCGCGTTTGTTCCCTCACCCAATCTGCTCTTTTCCTACCCCTTAACGTTACACCTATCACTTTCCATAGCTCGTTGCGTCGTCCTCAATTTGAGTAGAACCCTTTTCGTAAGCCTCCAGGTTTCTGCCCCGTAGTTGAGTACTGGTAAGACACAGCTATTATATACTTTTCTCTTGAGGGATAATGGCAACCTGCTGTTCATGATCTGAGAATGCCTGCCAAATGCACCCCAGCCCATTCTTATTCTTCCGATTATTTCCGTCTCATGATCCGGATCCGCCGTCACTACCTGCCCTAAGTAGATGTATTCCCTTACGACTTCTAGTGCCTCGCTGCCTATTGTAAATTGCTGTTCTCTTCCGAGACTGTTAAGCATTACTTAAGTTTTCTGCAGATTAATTTTTAGACCCACTCTTCTGCTTTGCCTCTCCAGGACAGTGAGCATGCATTGCAATTGGTCCCCTGAGTTACCAAGCAAGGCAATATCGTCAGCGTATCGCAAGTTACTAAGGTATTCTCCATTAACTTTTATCCCTAATTCTTCCCAATCCAGGCCTCTGAATACCTCCTGTAAACACGCTGTGAATAAGATTGGAGAAATCGTATCTCCCTGCCTGACGCCTTTCTTTATTGGGATTTTGTTGCTTGCTTTATGGAGGACTACGGTGGCTGTGGAGCCGCTATAGATATCGTTCAGTATTTTTAAATACGGCTCGTCTACACCCTGATTCCGTAATGCCTCTATGACTGCTGAGGTTTCGACAGAATCAAACGCTTTCTCGTAATCAATGAAAGCTATATATAAGGGTTGGTTATATTCCGCACATTTCTCTATCACCTGATTGATAGTGTGAATATGGTCTATTGTTGAGTAGCCTTTATGGAATCCTGCCTGGTCCTTTGCTTGACAGAAGTCTAAGGTGTTCCTGATTCTATTCGCGATGACCTTAGTAAATAGTTTGTAGGCAACGGACAGTAAGCTGATCGGTCTATAATTTTTCAAGTCTTTGGCGTCCCCTTTCTTATGGATTAGGATTATGTTAGCGTTCTTATACAGTTAGCGTATACAGGGTGGCCAGTTTCTCTAGAACAATCTGTCCACCATTCTTCAACAAATCTGTTGTTACCTGATCCTCCCCAGCTGCCTTCCCCCTTTGCATATCTCCCAAGGCATTCGTTACTTCTTCCGGCGTTACCTTTGGGATTTCGAATTCCTCTGGACTAATTTCTCTTCCATTATCGTCGAGGGTGCCACTGGTACTGAATAAATCTCTATAGAAATCCTCAGCCACTTGAACTATCTCATCCATATTATTAATGATATTGCCGGCTTTGTCTCTTAACGCATACATCTGGTTCTTGCCAATTCCTAGTTTCTTCTTCACTGTTTTTAGGCTTCCTCCGTTCCTGACAGCATGTTCAATTCTATCCATATTATACTTCCTTATGTCAGCTGTCTTACGCTTGTTGATTAACTTCGAAAGTTCTGCCAGTTCTATTCTAGCTGTAGGGTTAGATGCTTTCATACATTGGCGTTTCTTGATCAGATCTTTCGTCTCCTGCGATAGTTTGCTGGTATCCTGCCTAACGGAGTTACCACCGACTACCATTGCACACTCCTTAATGATGCCCACAAGATTGTCGTTCATTGCTTCAACACTAAGGTCCTCTTCCACAGTTAAAGCCGAATACCTGTTCTGTAGCTTGATCTGGAATTCCTCTATTTTCCCTCTCACTGCTAACTCATAATTCGGCTTCTTATGTACCAGTTTCTTCCGTTCCCTGCTCAGGTCTAGGCTAATTCTAGTTCTTACCATCCTGTGGTCACTGCAGCGCACCTTGCCGAGCACGTCCACATCTTGTATGATGCCAGGGTTAGCGCAGAGTATGAAGTCTATTTCATTTCTAGTCTCGCCGTTCGGGCTCCTCCAGGTCCACTTTCGGCTGTCCCGCCTGCGGAAGAAGGTATTCATTATCCTGATATTATTCTGTTCCGCAAACTCTACTAATAACTCTCCCCTGCTATTCCTAGTGCCTATGCCATATTCCCCCACTGCCTTGTCTCCAGCCTGCTTCTTGCCTACCTTGGCATTAAAGTCGCCCATTAGTATAATGTATTTAGTTTTCACTCTACCGATCGCCGATTCCACGTCTTCATACAAGATTTCGACTTCCTGGTCATCACGACTGGATGTAGGGGCGTAGACTTGTACAATCTTCATTTTGTACCTCTCATTAAATTTCACAACAAGACCTGCCACGCTCTCGTTAATGCTATAGAATTCCTGTATGTTACCAGCTAAGTGTGCGCTAAGCCCCGGTAGCGCAGGACGTGCCCGCTTTTTAGCACTGTATAGGCTTCTTTCGGCCTCCTAACTTCACTGAGCCCTATTATATCCCATTTACTGCCCTCTAATTCCTCCAACTTAGAGAGGCTACATTCCTGGCTCGACTAGCTTCGACCTACACCCTCACGTATCGCCCGCGGGCAGCGTGTCTTTAGTTTCCGGACAATGGACACAACCACGCACGTCTTTTTGCGACGCAATGCATCAAGCCACCACTGACTGTCTCCAATGAAGACCTCTTTCGTGTGGTTTTGCAGTGAGAGAAAGCCATGAAGGTTGACGGTCGCGGCAAAGAAGACACAGTGTCATGCGACCGCGTGAAACCAGCCTACCTTGAATTTTAACTCTTCATTTCGTCATTCATACCCAGGCCTCCGGCATTCTACTGGGTGGAGCCATTGTATTGGCCGTCTGGCACTACGTTTTCACCCCTTCTCGGAAATCCAGTTTACCTTGCTGTACCTAGCCGCGGGGGTCATTTGCCCCCTGCTCCTTCTTGGAATCAAGGCGGCGGCCCGACTGGAGTGATACCACAGCCACTCTGCAACACTGCTTATACTTTTGTATAAAGCCAGCCGACTCTCCCTTCTCCCGCGGTCAAGACGTGTACCCTTTACCTCCGCTAAACCGAGCTCCCAACAGGTGTTTGCTCAGCAAACCTCAATCGCAAGATTGCACGGTGCGTCATTCGGCTGCAAGTTTACACTTAGGACATACGACACCGTGCAGGAGAACAAAACAAGGCTGCGGATTCTCTATCGCCAAACCCGATTTAGGAATGCTCATTACAACATCTAGAACGCTGGATCACGTTCTCCCAGTGGGACGTTTAGAAGGCCCAACGTGTTGAGAGAGACTTGGTGCCGATTTTAGGTTCCCTGACAGATACGGGGCGCAGTTCCAAGTTTATTTTGCGCGAAGGTTCGTTCTATCGTCGTAATTGGTTCAATAAGGATAACGAACGCTTCCTTGTGGGCATTCGAATTTAGTGTGCCATTCATAATACACCCGTAGGAGACCACGTGGGACATCCAGCCATCTTACGTCAGGCACAGCAGCGCTTTTCGTGACCAAGTATGTAAAGATATGTGCGTTCATATCTCGCAGGCTGTGATGTGTGCAAACTGCGCAAATGGTGTCCCGCGCGTCCACCTGGATATCTCACCCCTTATCGTGCCCCTTGAAACAATTTTTCACACTGGGAATCAATCACATCGGGGCTTGTCCAAGAACGTAGCGGGTGACCGATATATTTTACTTGCTGTGGACCGTTTGTCAAAGTTCCCAGAGGTTGCTGCCATGCCTTCGTTTGCCGCCAGCTGCGTTATTAAAATTCTTAGGATACCACTTCGAATTGTGACACGGCCTCCCTAAGAAGCAGATCTCCGTCAGGTCGATCACGTCCCGTAGTCGCGAACTGCGCACTTATCTACAACTAGGTGGACTGGAGCACCCCTTCGCGTCAGCGTACCACCCACAAGCGAACGGCCTGACACAGAGGTCGAAGCAGACAATCCGTTCTCAACTCGCACCATATTGTAGAAAGAAGTCAAGTGAAGACGATTGTGAAGAACGCCTTCAAGTGGTTTTATACACAGTTCACATGGCATTACAGAGCTTCGCAGGCACCTCCCATAGCAAGATTGTGTACCGCCAGCTTTCAAAGATGGACGCTAGGCTGAGCTTGGCCACGCCTGTAGAAGATTCAATTGCACGTTAGTCACTATGTCGCAATATCCGAACAGAGGCACGCTAGAGGACGGTGCATGTCCAACTGGCTCAGAAACGGTACCACGACCACCGCCGCCACAGTCTAATGCCGGAATACTCTATCGCCGACGAGCTGCGACTGCCACGAGGTGCCCCGTCATCTTAAAAAAATTAGGCACAAAGTCTACAGCGCCCATCATTATTACCGCACGGGTGGGTGAGAACGCTTAACTTGTGTGGACTTGTGTGGACTTGTGTGATGCTCGGCATCTGACTCATAAGCAGACACGAAAAAGCTAAAGAATGTTCCCGTGCACCTGTCGCGCACGAATGACGGTGTCCGTCTGCGAAACAAAAGTTTTGCGATGTCTTTTCTTTCAGTGATACGCCATTCGCAGCATAAACGAGTATAAATATGACCGAGCGGACCTCGGACTGGGGCGCACGGCGAGCGCGAAGAAGGAAGACGAGGCAGAATAGAACAGCAAGCTGGGTAAACGGGTGTCGTCTATGTTTCTGCTTTACAGTATATACCCAGTTGAAAAAAACAACAACAGGAATTCCTGTCGCAACTACAGGAATTTCTCTTGTACGGCAGAAGCTCCTGATGTTTCTCTATTTGGGACAGACATTTCAAACGTTATGGCAGAAATTTTAATGTCGCAACAGAATCATTCTCTCGCGAAGACCAAGAGTTCTGAAGTCACAACAGAAACGTTCTGTCGCGACACGAGTTTTGAAGTCGTGGCAACAGCTTTCTGTCGTGACAGCAATTCCCACGTTACGACAGCAATTCTGACGTCCCAACAAAAACATTTGGTCGCGACGGTCAAACGCTCTGAAGTCGCAACAGAAACATACTGTCGCGACAACAAGTGTTTATGAAGTCGCAAAAACAACCTTCAAACCCAACAGCGATTCTGACGCCGCAACAGGAATTCTCTGTCATAACTAGACATTTTCTATCGTGGCGTTAGAAATGTGCCGCTTTCTGTCGCAGAGACATAATTTGTGACGCCGCGACAGAAGCGCCTTCCGTCGCGATGCTTTAAAATTGTATGTCAGTTTCGCATCGGTGGTGTACACTGTACTTTTCTGTTGCGCGGAATTCAAGCGTGCTTCTCTGAACCGCAATGCTGACACCACCGACCCCCATATTAAAGTCGATGTGGCCAATTGTTATAATTGTGCCGTGATGACGAGGCACCAGCAGCACCTGACCGCCCTCGTCAAAATCGACAGCTGAACAAAATCATATTATCTGAGGGAATAGCTGTGTATCAGTTTTGTTTTATTTGGTAAGATGTGGCACACAGGCCTGTGGACTTACATTACACTGACACAATAATTGCACTGACACATTACATTACACTGACACATTACATTACACTGACACATTAATTAATTTGCCAGAAATATTGCATAAGCTTTTGCGAAGCGAAAGAGAAGTTTAAAGCTATTCCACAAAGTTGCATGAAAAGCTCTCTCGCTCGGGTCTCATTATTCTGGTACAGCACTGCCGTGAGAAGCCAGTATGCTCTCAGAGTGAATACTCATCCACAAATGTTTATGCAGCTAATTTGCATAGAACACACGAATTATATGCGCACTGAGAAGCATAAACAGCGAGCGACAACTCCCAAAATTAGTAGTAACACCCCTAACAGTGTGCGCGGTCGTGATTGTCCATTTCTGAATCTCTTACTTAATATGGATATCGTACAGCGAAATCCATGTTCCAGCACTCCACGATCGACCAGTCGATGATAACAACACTTTTGCTCTTCTAGAGATGCGGCAGTTGGCGCGGTAGAGTGAAAGCGCATCTTCGCTCTAAAAAAGCAAATGCAAACATCAACGCAGACAGAGATTCTTACTGTTGACATAGCCAAAATGTGCACATAGACACAAGAAGAACACGGCGTTCCAAACCGTCGCTTTCTTTAAGTTCTCCATTTTAAAGGATTTATCGGCAGCTGGCCGAGGTGCTGCTCTGGCTTTAGCCAGCAGCAATGACTACCGTATTGTGCTACCGCGTCTTCCTACCAGTAAGCTGGTTATAGACTCCGTTTTCCGGCATGCTGACTTAAGTGGTCGACCGTACTGAGCCCAAGACTCAGAGAGGCCCTTCGGAACGTTATTGACCTGAAGGAAGTAAGTTCCATCGGTCAATTTCAGATCTCGCACGCGTGGATGGTGACGTGCAAATTAGGGATGACAAAATAAAAGCTAGTCACATGCGTGGAATTATCAGTGAAAGGTAGACGCAGCGTCATAATTGATCGTGAGCCCATTGAATTTAAAATGAAGCTTTTATGGCTTCGTGAGCGTTCGGAAGACGACTACATTCGAGATGCGCTCGAGGCTTACGGAAAAGGGAAGTCTATATCAGCACAAAGCTGGAGAGTATAGGAGATCGAACAAATGCATACGCTAAATCGTGACGTGGTTTTGACTCTTGCCGATGGAGTCAGCGCAGGGGACGTTCCATATCTACTACCTGTTTGTGGAGTGCAGAGCCTTCTATTAATTCCAGGCCCGCCCTGCTTTGTCTGCGCTGCAATAAGGTAGGGCAAATAACGTTGAATCTTCAGAACCCCACGTTGCCGGCGCTTTGGTCACACAGCTGAAGAATGTGTCGTAACATGCGCCGATAAGTTACGACACAGAGCAAGGCCTCCGGATGATATCTTGTAAGATCACATAATGAATATTACGAATGTTCTCGACGCGGCTGGAGACCTTCTCTCTTCCGCGGAGACCAGCTGCGCCAGTATGGCCCCTCTACGTGTTAAAGACAATGGCATAGCAGAACTGTTCGTGAAAAAGGAAAGTAGCGAGGTGAAAGATGGCCGATCCAACGAACAACCCAAAGAAGCATCCGCTACAATGCTGCCAGTTGCTACCCAGCAAGCGAAAGAGGGAGCCGCAGATGAATCATCTGATACACCCAAGAATCTCCACACGTGGGCTATGTTGGCAGAGGACAGACGAACTAACGCGGACACTTCGATTCCGACGCCCCGTGCTACTAGCAGATCGGAATCAAGCACGGACAGCGAGACGACCACAAGGAAAGCACGGCGCCGCAAAACATCGAAACACTAAGGAAAATGCCGATGATCACAGTCCAGAAGGCCTGGGGGGATCCGTAGGTAGCCTCACCGTTGCCCCCTAGAACCAATCACATAGATCATCATCATCATCATAAGCCGGGTTACGCCCACTGCTGGGCAAAGGCCCGCCCATACTTCTCCTACTACCCCGGTCATGTACTAATTGTGGCTATGTGGCCAGATCCATCTGGCCATGTGGCCAGATGCAGCGGCGGCGTAGAGGTAGAACATCCGCCTCGCGTGCAAGAGGACCGCGGTTCGAATCCCGGTGCCACGCAATTTTCCAGCGGAATAAAAAAAATATCCGCGTGTTCATAAAATTCCATAAACAGGGCTGGAGTGCGGCCTGATCCCGGTGACCAGAACCGGTAACACGCGCACTCCCTCACCAGAGCAGGATTGGCCAGCCTGGTGCAGTACTTGGCCACAACCTCCCATGTGAATACAACGATCCCATAGATAATTAGGTTCAAATAGCGCCCTGTCCAAGCAATTTCCTCTTTGCAGAAACAGGCGCAGCTTCACCGGCTTTTGTCTAGGAAGCGTCTAGACTTCGTCGCAGTGCAGGAGACAAGGATTGAGAGTGATGAAGAGACAGAAATGGCTTTGCGACCTTTTGTGTCTGATTATAACGTTTGCGTTTAACACGCTCTTGTTTTATCCGCGGGCTGTTTCCTGTTTCTGAAAAACAGCCTACTTTGTTCAGCATTTAGTTACCATGTTGATACTGATGGTGGATATATATGTTGGGATTTTGTGATGCAGCGTGTGCCATGGCGAATAGTCAACGTCTATGCATTTAATGAGGCTGAAAAACGAATTCCTTGATTTGATACGGTGTCTAGTCTATTGTACTGTAATCGATTCATTGTCTTAAGGGGATATTTCAATTGTGTATGTGATCCGAGCGATGGAAGCGGCATTGACACTCAGCGGGAGAGGAGTGGTAAAGTTCTGTCTAACATAATAAAAAATGCAGGCCCATTGATATAGGAGTGTCGGGACAGGGAGCTCGCTGTTATACACGAATTCAAGGTCACTCCTACGGCCGCCTTGATCGGATTTATGTTTCTTCATCACTCCTCTCGCGAGGACTGTCCTGGATTACTATCCCAGTCTCGTTTTCTAATCATTGTATGGTTATCGCAAAGATTGGTGAAAATCTTTACCTAATTTCCGACCACAGTGGGTACTCTGGAAGCTTAGCTCTGATCTCCTAGATTATCAGGAATTTATTAATTGTGTGCGTATGGCCCTAAAGAACTCTCTTTCTACTGACTTGCCATTATTTGGTGCTTGGGAACTCTTTCAAGAAGAGGTTCGTACAGCAGCTATAGAAATTGGATCGCTGAAACCATTCTGTAGAAAGAATGATGAAAAATGCTTCTGAATAGCCTATGTAGCCTTAATGAGATGGAATGCGAAATGCCAGGCACTTACATTGTTGACGTAGAAAATCCTAAATGTGAATTACAAAAATATGATGCACTACGTTACAGAGGTGCGCGAATTCGATCTCGAAATAGGCACGCTCTGCTGTCTTAGCAGCCAACACGTCAAGCTTCGCTTGACAAGGGACATCGCGCTATTTCCAAAGTAATTCCGTAAATATACTTAAAAGGCAGTGTTCTAACAAATACGAATGACATAAGTTCCAAGTTCGACACTTACTACACTGTGTTGTTTAGTGCCCCTCCACACGATCACGATGCTAAAGTTTTAGAAAGTTTTGTATCTCTTGTAAAACCTTACAGGATGGCGACTATCCATTCGTCCGTGGTAGCCTTAAGATCCAAGAAATTGAACTAGCTATTGACCAGCTGCCTTTGTTGAAAACAGCCAGCCCCGATGCACTTTAAAATGAATTTTATAAAGCTTTCAAATCAATTAGCAGTCCAATATTACTGGACATTCTTATCGGATGTTTAGAGGTGGACGCCGTTCCGAAATCTTTTTGCAAAACCCACACAGTTTTAATTGCCAAAAGTTGAGATCAAGAGAAACTGCGTTTAGTTGAAAGCTACCAACCAATCACGTTGTCATACGCGGGTTACAAATTTTTTGCTAAAGCTTTATCTAATAGATTACAATTCGCGATGTCAATTCTTATAGGCTCCCGTCAGACGTGTGGAATTAGGGGCCGATCTATTCAAACCAGCATACGAACATTTCTACAATACTGTTATGGTTTCACTGAGCAACTTGCAATGATCCAGGTACACCTTGCTAAAGCTTTTGGTCTTGTCAGTAACTCCTATTTATTTTCTCTTCTGGAGCTTGCAGTGTGGCTCCATTGTGCTTAAAGGCGTTAGGCTTCTCTACACCAGTTGTACCACTCGTTTAATTATTAATGACCGACTCCCCGAACCCGTTTCTATTTGCTCATCAGTAAAACAAGGATCTCGATGTTCCAACTACTATTCCCCTTTACCTGAAACCGCTTTGCTTAAGAGTAATTCACTAAAGTTACATCGATGGCTTCAATATACTGGGTAATGAAGTAAAAGTCTTATCTTATGCAGATGATCTAGAGTTCTTCGGCACGGATAAGTGCAGAGTTGAAAAGGTAGTATCCACAATAGAAGAATTTGTCAGCGTATCAGGAGCACGAATGAAATCGTCGAAAAGCTTAGGCTTATGGTTTGGCTCATCGTGCTATGCACCAGAACAGTTTGCAGGCGGCAAGTAGCCTGATGTCCCGCCAAAGTATCTTGGCGTGCCACTAAACGCATATAAAGTAAGTGACACTACTGGAAAGAACAGGTTCCACCCCTGCAAAGTTAGGCTCAGACATTCGTTCCACGACAGCTTTCTATTTTTGGGAAAGCCCAAGCCTGCATTATGTTCTTGGCAACAGACATTTAATAAGTATTGCAAGTTATTCATTGTGCTAGGCTATACATCCAACGTATTCACCGAATCTTTGCAACCTTCGTATTGCCTTCAACTACTGAACCCATGGTGCGAGAGAATATTTTTAGGTCTGTTAGTGAATGTGGGCTGGGCTTAGTACATCTTTATGTGCGGCAAATAGTCTCTCGTTTCGTCTTTTTTCGAGATACTTCGCATCCTATAATTCGGTCATACATGCGAGTAGCACTTATCAATGCGTTATCTGATTTAGTAGTATCTTCAAATTTTTCTTCGCGTTTACGCGGGGGGGGGGGGGGCTTCATTCAAGAAGTTTACTGAGCGGTTCGTTTCCTGAAAGTTCGGTTTTTCGCCGAATACTTGTACTCTGTGTCTCGTAAAATGTTATTCGAAGATTCACTGTCCATTCTATCTCCGCCTCTCTTTTACAGATGACTATGCATTAAATGGCCAGGCCACAATGTGCTAAAGCGAGTTTTCAAAATTTATTTAACCCTTTGCTGCAAAACATTCTTTTATAAACTGCATAGATAAATCAAACCGGTAAAAACATGACTACAAAAAGGGTATCTTTGTCTCTTCTGTTAACTTTAGCCTTTGTGATATATCTGAGACACCTGAACAATTTTTTTATTGGCTGCACCGACGCCATCCTATTTTGGTATGTCCTCCAACGGACATTTAAAAAAGACTTTGAGACTAACGCTCATATTGTGCGATACCTGCTGCCAACCTGTGGTAATAATGCACATTTCGATATGTTTTTTCTCATGGGAATACACAGTTTGTGGAAAATGCCAATGATGGACTGAAACGCCGAAACGGCGGTCCCTACGAGGTTACATTTTATCCAAATGACACTACACCTAATACAGCTTTGTGATGTACTCGATATAAACCCGGACTGGTACCCTATTTTGGTGAGGTGCTTATCCTTACCACCCTTCTCAAGTGAAACCAAGGTTTCAACTCACAATATGAACGCTGCCTTTTCTGTGTGTGACTTTCATTGTGCCCTCCATTCTCTAACAATGCAAGACTGGTGAATGTCGGATTGAATGCTACTGTAATAAATACCATGAAAGAAAAAAGAAAATCGGCGTAGTGCTGTAGTAAGGGGCTGTGCTCGGGATCGTGAAGTGAGAAGTTCGAATCCCCGGCGGATAAGTTATTTTTATATTTTTCTTTTTTGTACTAACAAGTTTACATAGCCTTAATAGGGTCTCTGTCAATTTTTAATTAAATATTGATCAAGAACTACACAACTTTCGACTACAGGACGTCACCCTACAGTCAATAGAACGACAAACACAAGTACAGAAACATGCCTGTTGAGCTTGGCAAGTGGGGTTATATATATATATATATATATATATATATATATATATATATATATATATATAGATATATATATATATATATATATATATATATATATATATATATATATATATATATATATATATATATATATATATATATATATATATATATACCAATTGAGCTACTTAATTGGTAGAGCATCGCACTCGTAATGCCAACACGTGGGATCGTTCATCAGTAGCGGTATGTTGTTTTTCATCCCCATTCATTTGCTGTACTTTATCATTTCATTATGTCACTTAGCAACCACACGTAATTTCCCCTATTTTTTCCTTAGTGTCATTGTTTGTTCGCTTCTTATATTATGATTAATGAAAAATCAGGCCCCTCTGTTAACCACCTTTCTTCTCCTTTCCCTCTCTCTCTCTCTCTCTCTCATGCCGTATCGCATTCCGCTGATGCACCTCCGTTTACGTATATGCGCATTTAAATGGCTGGCAAGTTGGCGCCGTCTGGTGTCAGATTTCAAAATGAGCCTCCTAATTCCGGTAAAGATGCTTCCGCTGCCATACAGCCGCGCCGCTGTTTGGTTGTCCGGTTGTAATCCCGCAGCGAATGTTTTTCTATAATTCCTCATGCGATACGCTTCTGTTTACATGCGCCGCTGAAACGCGCATTCTCCACCTCAAACTACCGTTGTTTGGCGTATTGGATGCTATACGCCTTCCTAGCGAATTACCTCGTTTACACGAGGTGCGATACGCTTGAAAGTTGATACGATACGCTTCTCTATAGCCCAGCACGCATGACCGTCAATTCCATTGTCTTAGTAGTATTGCATCGGTGAGGGCTCTGTCGTCCAGTCGGTATAAAGCAGCGCGCAATGTCGGGCTTTGGTTGTTAAAAGAGAAGATATATATATATATATATATATATATATATATATATATATATATATATATATATATATATATATATATATATATATATATATATACACCCCTTCTCATTATTAATAATACCCTTTATTCTATTGAAATTTATTCTTGTGAATATCTTATACAATACTGAAAGTAAGGTAATGGGCCTACAATTACGATATATTTAATTAAGACACTCGAATGCACGACGCTTTTGGGAGTCGAACCCTTCATGTGTAGTGGGAGTCGAACCCACCACATTGCGTTGTGGAAGTGTAACGCAGTGCTCGTAATGCTTTCGCATTCGTCCAGGTAAGGATAACTGAGTGCTCTTTGAATTTTTTTTGCTACACAATGTCCCTCTCCAATTGTAGGGTGTCAAACGCTTGCAGCTTCGCTAACCCTATTTCTCATTGCTTTTCTCTTTCTCTTTCTGCCCTTGCTAATGCGTGTCTTGAAAAGTGAGACACGGAACTGGCCGAACAACTGCCGGACAACCATGAACTGAGAGGGCATCAGTTCTTGAAAGCATAAGATTTGAGCAGGATTTGGAGTTCTATTTCAGTGGACCTCTGAGTGTTTCATAAACATCACTCAATCAAATGTGGCTTGTAAATGTGATTCTCTTTCCGATGAATCCCTGTAAGTTCCACTAAATGGCAAACTAATTCATCTGTGTTAAGCTGGTGCTTTCTGACGATTACACATACTGATTTTGCGATCTTTAAGCCAAAATGTCGCAGGCCTGCACGGTACATGCAGCACAGTCACAGCGTAAGATGGAGGACTGGCTCCATTGGAGCTCCATTCTTGGCACCAAGCACTGCAGGTTCTTCGTGGCGAAGTCTCTGCGTGTCGTTTTCACGAAATGGAAATGAACTGTCCTCCCGGCGTTCGCGGCAAGCTGCGGCTTGCGCTGTGGTTTGTTCTACGATCTGCACAGCGGGTCTGCTGATCCCGACGTTGCCTGGTTGTGGCCACGTGCGTAGCTATACGATTCGCTTCTTCAGCAGCGGTTCGTATGTTGCGAGGAGGTGCCGTAACATCTAACGAACAGGAAACAAAAGTATCAAGACTATCTGGCGCACATATCACATCTCTTAACCAGTTGCACGGTAGATTGCTGCTGATGACGATGATAATAAAGGTTTAGCCGCCTAGCTTGCTTGGTTTATTCAGGTCTAGCTACTGCAGCATGCAACTGCTATGTGCAACTGCTACATGTCGAGACACCTGGTGGGATATAACGAAACTGCAATGCAATATCCACCTTACACTGAGCGAATGTCCCATCGCGTGTCAAGTGCCACGATACGATGCTAATTATGGGGATGATTTAATGGCATTCCCTCTGACACGGTACGGTGGAAAACCATCACCTCTGGTGCACCATACATGTTTTCGATTAAATAAATAATTATAAATCTCCATAATATTCGTTTTCTTCCTGAAGGCTGCAATATCTATCTTCTACCGCTACCTATGCAACTGCAAAATGAGGTGCCTCCATATGTTATAATATGCAACTGCAATGCAAAGGGCAGACGTATACACGCTGCGCTGCCCCCATTTCACATGGCAAGGAGAGCGCACGGTATGATGATTTATTGCCATCTCCTTTGAAACGTGCAGCCACATAGCCACTTAAACAGTTTGATTTAATGAGGTACATAATATATTTTCTGCCATTCTTGCATACATCTCCTGAATTTTTATTTTGCTTCCTAAACTTTCTTACTGCATTCTCTCGCTACCTGTGCCACTGCTATATGGAGTTCTGTCTGGTGTAATAATAGGCACCTGCAGTGCCAAATGTGCACGCATCGACGCTACATGGCGCGCATGTGACATCGCGTGCTTTCTTGCGCGCCAGGACGCATTGGTGGGATATTCTTCCTCGGTATGCCAGAAAGCATGGGACACTCTCCAACGGGCGCACAGAAACGGCATTAACATCAATCCACATTCAGTTTCTACCGTTTAACCTTACGGCCGATCCTCCCTATGACAAGTCCATAGCACTTGGTTTATACAGCCTAAAAACATGTAAAGTGCCTGATCGCCATGCCAAAAGCCCGCGGTCTAAAAAATCCTTCTTTCGCGAAAGTGCCACGTACGTCAGAAGTGTGTATGCGGCACAGGAACTGCCGCCTGACTGGATGTAATCGTTGGACGCGCGTGTGTGTTTGCCCGAGTTTTGAGTGTGAAGCTGCGTCCGCTCTCTAATATATCTTCAGTTTCGTTTTCCATGTAATAAAGAACAAAAACGCTGGTGTGGCTCAGTGGTAGAGCAGCTGACTCCCACGCAGCGGACCTGGGTTGAATCGCGGTGGCAACAAGGCAGTGTTTTTCTCCTTCCCGGCAACAGCTGCTACAGACACCGTACACTGGCGTTGACGTCGACGGACACCATCGCCAACCGAAAGGGCTATTGGAATGAGCCCCTAACAACTCAAGCTATAATACACCACCGGTGTATTGGTGCATTTTGATTCATGATACTCTAAATTTCGGTAAGCACAAAGCGATATAGCGCAATAACAAGTTCTCCATTCATTTATTCCCTTGTAGGTTTAACTAAAAGATATGTTAAACGAGGCCGTGCCTGCAGCCCATTCCACCCAGTCAGGAGCGGTTCTACGTACACAATGCCAGCAAATTCCGAGTCAGGACTATTGGGTCATTCCTCGCGTTTGGTGTCGAAAAGCTATACTGGCGCTATAGATGCTGCAGCGGAGCGCTCCGCAATATTTTTGACCCCATACAGTCGCATATAATTCAAAGTACGGAATATTCTTCATTTCGCCCCCTTAAAACTGCGTTCCCTGTGGCTGGCAGCCTAGCCCGTGACCTTCTGTTCAGGAGCTGAAGGGCGTAACCACTGGGTCGCCACAATGTGCAAAAGTTCGACAAATGAAATTCTATATGTCATTGCATATGTTCACTACATTCAAGTCGAAATATTTCGATGTGAACAACTAAACATAGTGTTTGCCACTTCACATAACATTAGCCAGTCATGGAGCAAAAAATACTCCTGCCGCACAGCTCCAGAAATCATACGGCTAAAACGCCCCCTGCTGCAACATAGCAGCCGTTGTGATGACTGGCAAATACGTTGAGGCAGACAGCTACTTGAATCGCTCGGATCTGACCACCACTGAGTTTAATGCGAAATCATTATATGCGCCATGAAGCGGTAAATCCGGCGAGCATCCGGTGCTTACCTCCGATGGTACAAAACCCACGTGACCAAGTGATAACGTCACATTCCCGGCGCTGGAGCTGCCGCGGCCCGGACTGAGAAATTCCACGGTGAACAGCCATGGCTTCAGACGGACGCCATGACTCATACCCAAAAACGAGAGTTTGCCAAATTCGGAAATCCAATTGACGCACGTACAAAATCCAACTAGCCCACTCCGAAAATTGACTTTGCCCAATTTGAAAACTGGGATTCACCCACGTTCACACCTAACCTTGCCTACCCACGATCTTTGGCTGGTACAGCCTCAAGATTGACTCGGCCCAATTTGAGCTCCCGACAAAGTGACAATTATTGCGTGGAAGAGTCACTGCTTTCGCAGTCAGTGCCCGCAAGGATACTTAATTGGTGCTGTAACTTCTAGGCAGCAACTGCGGTAAGAAGACAAAACCTTATGAAGACATCATTGATAATGAGTCTGAAGGCAAAAAAAAAATGTTTTAGGTTGCAATGGTGGCAACAACGTCATTCGACGCTCTGAAGCTGTACTTTGCGTGGCTCGCGATCTTCACCATGCAGCGTGCGCAAACCTCGATGCCATCAGATCGGCCGCACTCGCACATTTTGTTGTAGAGAATGTGTGGAAAATTTCTGACATTTTTAACAAAACTTATCTTAAATCCTTGTTACACGAACGGCTTTCCTGCTCGAAAGAGAGCGTACACTGCTTTATTTTTGCAGCAAAGTGGCCTGTATAACGGAGGGTCTACAAGGATCGGGGGCTTCGTTATAAAAGCTTTCACTGCTTGCAGTACACGAGAGCCACACAAATTTCTGTAGGCGTACGGTACCACGTCATGAAGTGCTGTAATATGTTCCCCGCCATTATTCTTCGCCTTGACAAACCCGTCATACAGCACTATTGCACTCACATCGCTCTGCTACCTTCATACCTTGCAGCAAACAATTGGCGGAAAAGTACAGCCAGCTGCAGCTGCGAGAGTGAAGGTTACTAAAAAAAAAGTGAGCGTCGCTGGTGACACCTGTTATCATACACCCAAAGCTGATTTCGCTTTCTCCTACTCTTAACGTCGATAGATGGCTCCAAGAATGCTACGAGCTACACAACGCGGTTTGAAAGCTCACATAGAACGTGGTTCTCCTAGTAACTTTATGTACCCTAGTACGTTTATTGTCAGACAACAAGTGTCGCTGCAGAGAAATTTTTATTATTTATTTATTCATTCCTTTATTGATGTAGTCATTAATCGAATATTTATAACAGCGTCGTATGAAGAGTGATAATGCTTGTGGGTTAGCGCAGGGGGCTATGAAGATGGTAGTTTCTGCAATATGCCTAATAAATGACGGAGATACTGCTCTAATACGCACACAGTGTCGCAGGATAATTTTCAAAAATGTTTCGCATTATACTGCACCACATTCGAATACTACCTATGCTGTGTGCTGGAGCTTACAACGTTTGGAGGGAATAAAATGAGTGTCTCCGGGCACAACAGTTTATTCGTGGCTACTTTATTCTCTGGGCTGAGAATGGCGACATTTTAATGTAGCACCCTTATTTTGTCTCAGAAGTGCCTACAGGAAGATTCCACTTTATTATACCTTAAATTCGTGTCAGTAGAATTGCCCAATCATCTGATAAAATTAAACATGTTGAGTACGGTTGTTTAGTTACTATCTTCTTACACGTGAGTTTCATCAGATTAAATTTAAATTTATCGTTCAATGGAACTATCGCTTTCAACAATTAGGGTAATACTTTGAGAAATCACGTAAAATAATGTTTACAAAATTATAAGTACTATTCTTTTACAAAAACGAAGGCATAATGTTTGTTGACGATAACACTGGGGAGAGAACATAGGTTATATGACAAGATTCAAGAACCTATGTGCAGCTAAATAGACATGACCACGTGAAAAATGTCAGTCACCATATCATAAGCTGTCTTTTCTTAAAACAAATCCTCCAATGCGAAGGGGAATTTAAGCTACTTGCTCCTAAGACTTGTAAACGATCCGTCTTCCTATAGTATAATATGCTAGTACATATTTGAGCCAGCAAATAAATTTTCTATACACGAAATTCTAACAAATTCTGCAAATGCCAGTGCACTTCATATGCTCAACATACCGAAGCGTTGACTTGGTAACAGGCATGTGAACGGCATGGGATGCAGATGCACAAGAACCTTAGAGGCTGAAGTATCGATTTATTTTGTTTTCAAATATTACAAAGAAAGCTATCAATTAAGTCTTCTTTGAGTACTATCATTGCAATGTGACGGAAAAAGCGCCAGCTGTTTATTCAGGCCTACTGTTTCCACTCCTGTGGTGTTCATAATTTTATAATTTTTTACTTCTGTACAAACACTGTGGTAATTTTTCATATCTCACCAGCCTGTACTATACGTGAGAAACGTGACAGAACCACTTCATCGAAAGGTCGAGGTAGTTGGGTATTTTACCTATTTGCTTATCGAAGCTAGAAGAGTTACAGAACCACCAACATAGACACCGTAGTGGTGATCATGCCTATTCGTTATTACTGTTCTTAAGTTGAAGTGAGATATTCGTTATTCTTTAGTTATCTTTTAAGCTTAGCATGATCAAATGGACGACTTGCAGCTTTGAGTGGAGATACACAATAGCTATTGCGGTGTTCAAGATGCAAAACTTTGTAAATAAACGTTTAGACAGAAAGGAAGGATATTCGCAACTAAATTTATTCTGAAGACCAATACGCATGCCAAGGAAGGCACCAGCTTGCACAAACACATCTGCGCACCGAAAACGGAGCTGATAGCTATAAACTTTCATGCTAGTAAGCATGTTGGGCATACACGTGAAGAAATGTTCGGTGCTGCGGAGGGCCCTGGACTTATCGCTGACAGAATGATCGCGTGTCCTTCTTATATAATAAGCCTCAAAGAACTCACTCGCCAAGGCACCTATGCTGGCTATGCGGATATCCGGAATATAGAGGTGAGTGTTTAAGCGCCAACAAGACTGGGCACACGAATATACATAGAACACACATAGACCACAAGTAGAACGCGCTCATCACAATGAGTGTGTGTCCTGTGTGTCTCCTCGTGTCCAGTTTAATTCGTGCAATATTACTCGGGTCAAGATGCCATACAAACAAGCCCATATTGCAACTCTGGATATCAGAAAGACGAGGCTCACAGATGCAGAAACCACCGTGCACTTGGAAATGCGCAGAGATATGATTTCTTTTTTGAAGGCGTGTGCTCCGATGCTTTGACATTCAAGCAGGGCTCATTATTTGGATAGTTTAATAATATGGCAGGGGCCATATTTGCATTATTTGGCGCGGAAAATTTAGATTACGCGATGGGTGTAGGCAGCATAGGGCTTAGCAGGCTTTCTAAATATTCTGTGGGTTTTGTATACCAGAACCAGAATCTCGTTATTAGGCACACCGCAGCGGAGGACTCCGGAGTGGTTTTGGCTACCTGGCATGCTTTATTTTTCCCCTAAATCTAACAAGCCGGGCGTTTCCGCAGTTGGCCTTTACCGAAATGGAGCCACCTTAGCCAAGATCAATCGCGCGACCTCGAGCTCAACAGGGGAATGCCACAGCCACTCGGCTATCGTGGCGGGCTAAAATGCTTCTTCTGACTCAGGGACTGCTTCTGCGGCATCGAAATTCGTGGGCACTAGCCAGCCAGCTTACATGATGCCGAGAAAACCATAGATTGTCTGTTCCTGCTAGCCACTTTTTGTCAGGTTGTGCGTAATGTCGCGAGAACCTTTTATCTATGAGTGCATTAATTTTATGATTTTCCTTTATTTCTCGAAGAAGGCGTTCAACCCCTGCAACAACAAAATACCATATTTTGCTTGCCGAATGCGCTCATAGAAACCTCAAAACACAGTTCTTGTATCCTTCCACTCAGGGGAGGAATCTGTTGACGGAAAGGTCATTATGAGATAAAAACAGTTCGTTTTGATCTAGCCGAACCTAAATGGAAGTTGTAGATGTTTCCTAAAACTGGCCATTGCCAAGCATAAATAAATGCTATTTTTCTTGAGCATCATTAACAATTCAACTGTTTAGACATCACCTGATATGTTGCTTAGCACCTTTCGTTGTACTTATAACACGTTACTAATTACTTTAAAATTGCTTTCTTAATGTTATGCCATCCCAGCTTGGAATTTAAGTATGCAGGAGGTATTCAATAAAAATTTTTAAATCTGGCAGAATGATATCTCATTGTGACAGTCGACAGCAATGTAATTAGCATTGAGGCAATGTCGCGACATACCGTATTGTCACCGTCGAAACGCGTTATGAATAAGGCTTTTAGTGTATTCTTCTGTCGTTTCTCACGCTTCGGATGGATATATCGATGTTATGACCGTCCCTTTTGGAACAATGTGGTGGGTTACGCCACGAAGTTCTTGCTATTATATTGACTAATGTCATACCTAGGTTAAGAAAGAAAAAAAGGAAGAAAAACACTATCAACTTCCACAACCAAATTTTCTGACCCTCTATTGTGAACTTTCCTTTTCTACGTCTTCGTTTTTTATCGTTTTCTTACTTTTCTTCCACCATTCTTCCGATCGCATCTTACTAATCTCTATAGCGGACATGTTTACTTTTCCCCTGCTCTCACTGAAACCAAAGGCTTCAAGGAGGCCAGTGGTGCCTAACTAGACCGCTGGGCAGGTGTCTTCACGTTCTAATAAAATATGATCCATCGTTTCCCTAGCTTTACCGCAGCAAGCACATGCTTCTTCTTCTTTGTATGTCTCGCTTTATATGGCCGTGTTCTAAGGCATCCTGATCTTGCTTCGAAAAGTATTGAGCTTCCCTTTGAGTTGTCATAAATTATTTCCTGATTTCGTCTTTTCCTCTTAAGTAGTTAGTCATGGCAGGTTTCTTTTCAATTGCCGCTACCCATGAGATTATTTCAGCCTTCCTGACTTTCTGTTTGATATGCTGTGTTGCTTTGTTGCCCACCCTATAGGCTGCATACTAGCTGGTAAGCTTCCTAGTTCTTTTCCCCCACTGAGGATCAATGTTGTTCCTGTACAGATACCTCAACACTCTCCCAGCCCAATTACATTATTCCGTATTATTCTGTCGTTCTTCATAATCAATTTTACTGTGAGCTTTCCTCACTTCAAAAGTAGTCCAGCCCATATCACCCTGCAAAGCTTCCCTTGCAGTCATCCCGTGAGCGCCCAATGCAAGGCGTCCCATAGACTTTTGGTTCTCATGGAGTCCTGATTGTGCCGCTGCTTTCAAGGAAACCACCGCATTTCCAAGAGTAAGTCCTGGAACCATTGTACCTTTCCACATACCTCGCAGCACCTCGTATCTATTGTATCCCTATAGCGCTCTGTGCTTTATTATGGCTGCTTTCTCTCCCCCTTTACTGCTATTGTTTTTGCCTGTGTTTCCATATATCTATTGTCTTCATTTATCCACATGACAAGGTATTTATATTCTCTTACCCGAGGTATTTCCTGGCCCTCTATTGCCACGGTCTGTTCACTGATTTCATTCAATACCATAACACCTGACTTTTTTAGACTAAATTTCAAACCTAAATTGTTGCCTTCCTGTCCCAAGATATTGGCCAGACGTTGCAAATCATTTTGCATCGTTCGCGTGAAATAAACCTGGAAGCTACTGCTTGACTACTGTACCCACCTCTTTCAATGAAAGCTTAAGCCTGATATTACTTCCTTCCCGCATCCTCTCCATTCTCACCAGGTAGATCATAAACAGCACTGAGGATAAAGGGCACCTCTGCCTCAGTCCCTTCCTTCTCCTCGCTCCTCATTCCTTCCCATTCAACGCAAACGGTACTTTCTAGGCAACTCTCTCTCGAAATTTTTATGCTGTTGTCACGTAAGCCCCTTCCCTTTCCAATATATCCCACAAAATGTCGCGCTCCTGTAATGTTTAAAAAGGCCACATATAACAGTATTTTCTACTCCTGGTATTTGAATACACTGAACCATACCAAACAAGTTATCATCCAAACGCCTACCTATTCCGAAGCCATTCTGAAGTTCTCCCAAAATGCCATTATACTGTGCCCATGCTTGCAGATTTAATTTGATTGCCTGCATTGCCAGCCTGTATATTATCGATGCACTGGTCAACGGTCTATGCGAGTGCATTCTATCTTTCTCCCCCTTACCTTTATAAATCAAATTCTCTCTACTTTCTCGCCAACTGTCTGGTATTCGTCTATCTTTTCAAGTTTTTTCCACTTTTTTACCAGAACTTCCTTAGTTTTTGGTCCTAGTTCCTTAATCAGCCTAACGGGAACCTCGTCTGGCCATTTAGCTGTGCGCTTACGAATTTTCTCTTCCGCTTTCTTCCCGTTGAAGTTTGCCAGCACCAGCTCCTTTTCCTCCTTGTCGTCTTTCATGCTCTTTCTTTCTTCACCTCGTCATTGCCTTGGAAAGATTCGGCTGTAATTTTTCGGATGTAATTTATTGCCGCTTCCCCTTCCAGTTTGCTTCCATCTTCGTCCACGATATGTTGTGTATTATTGTCTACTTCCTGCCTAATCATTTTATGTGGTTCTAAAATGTTCTAGGGGCGACCTTCTTTTTCATACGTATTCTGACAACCAACGCTAAATTTCACCTTTTATTTTTGCTTGCACCAGTATTCGGACCATAGACTTTTTTGTCCGGTATATTTACCAATTACTGGCTGCTTCATCTTGAGGCAATTGCACCTTCTTGATCTACCTGTGCTCTCGGGATGCATTCTGTCATTCGCCGATCGCTTCTCGTATCTCCTTGTTCCACTAGCTCCCCGGTTTCGTTTTTCCTTTCCAACGAACATGTTGTTTCTCTTTCCGTATTTACGTCGTTATTACACGGAAAAGCTCACTATATTTCCACTCATTAGTTGGCCATTTGCCAAGTACTTGCTGGACTCTAGTAACTATATTTGTTATTTGCTCAGCGTGCAAATTTGCACTAGCCATTTTGAAATACTTGCTGTCTTTCCCAACTACGTATCCCAGTTTCTAAATGATGTGTTTATGGTCGCTGCCTACGCAGCTATACCCTTCCTCATGAATGACCATTTCTCTCAAGTAATCATGAATTCCTTCTATCATTAAACAGTAATCAATGGTTGTTTGCCGATTTCCCACTTCCCACGTGATCTGCCTTTGACACTTAGGTCCTGTATTCCCGATAACGAGGTTATGTTGCTCACAAAGGTCTAGCATTGACTTTCTATTGTTGTCGGTATAGCCATTTAAATCCTGTATGTGGGCATTCATGTCATCTAATAGGCTAATTCCAGCATCATTCCTCAAACCCTTAATATCAGCACTGATGCATTCCACTAATTATTTATTCTTCTCCGTGCAATTATTTCGACTCCACAAATACGTAACTCCCAGCCAAGTTTCCCCAATCATTATACCTGATAACCAGAGATTATCCTGACCTTTTGAATTTGCTCTTTTCCATTTGGCTCCCTGATAGATGAGCATTCTGACTCCGCTTCCCTTTGTTTCTGACTTAGTTCTTCTGCATACGTAATCAACATAACATAATCAACACAAACATAATCTTCAATCACTGGCGGCTTTTACGATTCTCTAAGGTGCGTTTCAGTGCACGCATAAACCCCTATTCATTTACTATATAACTGCTCCTCAATCTTTGACCACCGTTCCTTTCTTCTGCCACCCTGCATGTTTATGTTTCTTATTGCATGGCGAGCTCGCTTTCTTGCTTTCTTCCTTTTTCTGTTATTGACGGCGATTATCTTCTGAGGTTCCCTTAGGGGACCTTCATCATTACTGCCTACTCTGTTTTCCTGAGCTCCAGTAGGCCGCCTAAAAAAGCAACAGCAGGACCAGCAAGTCGCCAGCCCACTTCTCGTGCAAGCCTGTAATTGAAGTGGATCCCGTCTCATTGAAAACCACCACTCCTTCTCACTTCCCGGTTTTCCTCGAGAAGCTCGCGCCTCATTTTTCCATATCGCCTCATCAGCAGCCACTACGGCTCTTTCTTGTGACCGTCATGCACAGGCACCTCTGGCACCGTGCACAACGCGATCTGCCCCTGAGGGGACAGCTGCGCAAGTCGTCAGCCCCCTTCGCCAAGCGCTGAACTAGTCATGTCCCTTTCCTGTTTAGGACGTCATTTAGCCAACCTGCTATTTTGACAAGGTTGCGTATGTGGGTATTTTCCGCGAGCCTTGCCTTTGCTCGCTCTATGACAGAACGCAGTGTCCGCCCTGGAAATGAACCTACCGACACTCCTTTATCGCCTTTCACACTCTCCGCAATTGCTTCTGAGCACCTAGCCAGGTTTGACTCGCCATCGATAATCACATTTTCCCTTTTTCCTACCTCTCCCTGCTTTCCTTTGTCTTAGAATGACAGAAAGCTTAGTTGTGGGTACGGATTGATCATGCACAAAAGAGGTGAGGCGTGCAGACAGGATACTAGAGAAGTGGACAACACGAACACAGCGTTCCTGTTGTCCACTTCTCTACTCTTGTGTCCTGTCTGCACGCCTCACCTATTTTTGCATGATTCACTTTGTCCTTTTCCGCGTGATTCGGGCTCGACAAGCGGCACTGACCCCTGCGCTCCTGCTTTTCTCGCGTGGCGCTCTCAATGCAGGTGCCACTCTTGGCAGCTAACCCCTCCCCACCTTGCACGTATTCCACGTACTTTGCTGGCACTCCTTCTCCTCCCATGTCGGGGGACTGCATTTTATCGTCACGACCATTCTCGTTCACCATGGTGGCTGCTTCGTCTTTTTTCCTGTACCTTCCGTGCATCACGCTCCCTATTTAGCTTATTTTTGAGGTCCGCGACGTGCTTGACAAGCTCTTCCAGGAAGGTCTCCATTTGCTTCTACCTAGCATCGACATCGCAGTGTGTGCCGATTAACTCAATTCCCTGTCCATTCTCATCCGTCCCTTCATCTGCCTTGAGGGAGCCCCCGCACACTGCCCGCTGTCCCGGATTTCTTCCCCCGTAATACACGGCCTTTTCAAATGCAACGGTCATAAGGCTATAATACCATAAATAATACTATAATAATGCAGAGCACGTGCCTTCTAGCAAAAAGCGTTACGCACAGGATTTAAATCCTTAAGACGTCGTAAAGTAATCTTCACCAACGTTTTAAAATTAATCATTGCTGCAGAGCCCTAAGGTATAACAGACTTTCGCACGTGTTCAGCCACGCGGCCACACACTCTTTCTTACCAAAACCCGCCGTGGTTGCTCAGTGGCTATGGTGTTAGGCTGCTGAGCACGAGGTCGCGGGATCGAATCCCGGCCACGGCGGCCGCATTTCGATGGGGGCGAAATGCGAAAACACCCGTGTACTTAGATTTAGGTGCACGTCAAAGAACCCCAGGTGGTCGAAATTTCCGGAGTCCCCCACTACGGCGTGCCTCATAATCAGAAAGTGGTTTTGGCACGTAAAACCCCATATATTAATCTTTCTTACCAAAACGCACACACTAAAACCACTAACAGATATTATTCACCCGTGTACTTATCTTTATCGGGCGACCACGTTTCGCCACCTAACAAATGTTATCGCACAGCACGGGACGCGCCTGCATGTATCCGGAAGTTTCTGGAAAGTTATCGATGCTTCTATCCGTTGTCTGTTGTCGCTGAACCTTGTGTTATATTATTTCATCGCCTGACGCGAATGGTGTAGAACTCTGTGGAAGGCACGCTGGTCCTACCGATTAGTCTGGAATATTCGACGACTGCTCTATAAAAGCCGACGCGCTTGACCCGCTGATCAGATTTTCGACGATCGCCGACCGTGTTCGCCGCTATCGTTGTGCTGTAAGTGTAGCCTGTTTTGTGGGCACAGGTTCGCCAAATAAAAGTTAGTTGTGTCGCTCACAGTATTGCTACTGTGTTATTCAACGTCACCACCACGTGTCATGTGGTGGAGGTGCTTTACGTTGATGTAACGGACGCCCCTACAAGCCGTTATCTAAGCCCGGACCACAAAGACAACACCAGGGCTGTCCCGCAACATTGAGCAAGCCGCCGGCTACAGCAGCTGCCCCCGGAACACGGAATTCTACCAGAGACGACCAAGATGATCCTCAGAGAAGTTCGTCCAGAGACGACCAAGAGGACAGCCCCAATGGCAGCCGGAGCCACCCTAATAGTTCTGCAGCAGCCCAGGGAGCCACCGACGTTCCGCGGTTCCACATTTGAGGACTCGGAAAGCTGGCTGGAGACGTATGAGACGGTAGCTACGTTTAACAGTTGGGACAACGACGACAAGCTGCGGCATGTCTATTTCGCATTGGAAGACGCCGCCAGGACCTGGTTCGAGAATCGAGAAGCCACCTTAACCACGTAGGACCTGTTCCGAAGCGGCTTCTTGCAAACGTTGGCAAGCGTCGTGCGAAAAGAGTGAGCCCAAGCAGTACTAGAAACCAGAGTGCAGGTGCGAAACGAGACGATCGCGATACAGGTGGAAGCAGTGGTTGTCGCTGCAAAATGGCCGTATGGTATTCCGTGGCTCGTAGTGACGCAGCACAGTGAAAATGTAAAAGTTTTCTGTGTGCGCCGAGCCTCCGCGATGCATTGTGAAGAAGAGCCTGCTGTCCAGCGACACAATTTATCGCTTACCATCGCTTGCCCCGTGAAAGTGCCTCTGTGCGCATGTACGCAGTAGTTGAGTGTGTTGTGCACTCCAAGGTATTCGCCGATTTCCTCTGGTGTAGCTAACAGCGCTCACAAATGAATATTACAATGACATCGCAGCAATAGCATTTTTTGCTGGTCAGGGCCGTCTTGTGCAGTTATAAACTGGGACCTCGAGCGGAGGAAGGTGCTGCTACTGTCTAGTGCGCAGTGCTTGCGGGGAAGATATGCCATCGTCCTGGGTCTAGAAAAGCGAGCCATTCGCCACGCTGTCCATTTTTGCGACACGGCGACTTCCACACGTCACTGATGACGGAGAAGCCATCTCAAACGACAGCTGCGATATGTTGTCACTGGAGAACAGTGAGTGCAGCTTTGCATCATCGTCCGATACGGCGCACCGACGCATTACAAACTGCTGCAGTGGCGTGCCGATAATTATTTGGCTACGTCGCAACAATTCAGGCAGTGAGACCGTGTTGTGAGGTCGTCACAGCCCGAGAAAATATATGCATAAGCCAGCGACAGTCGACGCTTCGTCTTACAGTGAAGCTGTTTATGCGGACTCTCTGCCGTCGTTGTCTGACTTCACTAAAAAGGGGCCACATATCTTAGTGGGATAGAAAATAAAAGCTCAACAAGGAAGTTTTTTTGGAGTGACCTGTTCCACTCGGTGAGAATGCTATCTTGCACGCGAATCGTATACGGTTGTCACAGGGTGCACTTTCGGCGATCGAGCAAGATCGGCATCAAATTTATCGACGTATGATTTCACCTTGCCGCGAACGAAACGAATATTGTGGCGGCGGTTTGCGGCCAACGAACAGCGCCCAGTGATTGAAACGTGATACAAGGAGTGCGTAGCTTCCGGCAATTTTGCTGGTGCAAGAAGTACCGACATCCACGTTAATCGTCAAACTAATCCAACCAATGGTCAAAACATTTGCAGCGCCTGCATCTCCAGTGGTGGAGCTTGCGTCCAATAAGCGGAGCTTTGGCTTTCTGACAATACCTTGCTCTTATTACTGCCGCGCACAAAATTGGCGGAGAAACCTGCACGCGAAAGTAAAGAATACCAAAACACAAACTAAGCTTTACTACAAAAAAAAAAGAACACTTGGAGAAGTACAAATAAGAAAAGCAATCCTAAAGCATGCTCGCCACGCGAAGCCCGCAAAAGTAAAATTGAGGTGAAAGAATAGCGAAAAAAACATTTATAATATAGACTGCTTGCGAAGTTTGACTTGCTTGTTGTACCACTGGTTGTTACACCTGCTTGATCATTTGCACGATCTGGAAGGAGAGGTCGTGCCAGTACATCACCGACGACAATGCGTCGTGCGTGTTTTGTATCGGCGGTCGATTGTTGATGCCCATCAGCTCAGCACCGAATCGTTGTTGCCGAAAAATAAGTTGTGTATGGCCCAACGGTGGTGGGCGCGCGCACAAGAGTTGCATGCCTCACACGGGGCGCGACCTATCGTTTGGAATGACAGCCAAACTCGTGCGAACTCGTACATCACGATCCCTCAACTCCCCCCCCCCCCTTGCCTACCACCGCCGGAGTTGAACTGGGGAACGTGGTCGTCGACAACAGCAGCCTGTGTAATCGTATCCAGCGACAGCAAACGTCAATATGGCTGCCTGCAACCGTAAATCTACATGGCCGACGTAGAGCTTCAGGCTCATTTTCGCCTCCCCAAAACACCAGTGCGCTGGCTGTATGACAAGTTAGTCGAGCAACCTCTTTTGCGGAGAGAGCGTAGCGGGCAAATTACGCTTTTCGAGCACTGATTGGTGTGAATAGGGCTGCGACTTAAAAGTTCGTGCGATCGCTTCGGCTCGCACCGGCTCGAATAGCTGTGCGGCTACCGCTACCCACCGCCAGGCCAGGTCCGGTGACTTCAACGTAGTAATGGAGCACCTGCATGAACCTGGGGTTCAACACGGACCGATCAAGCTACGAAGGCGAAGTGTTTACATTACATAGGAAGACCCAGAATGGACGGTGGGCTGCCTACCGGTGCAGCAGGTGCCGAAAGTACTTGTCGCAGTTACACGGTACCGCTGCACTGCAACGGCAGAGAGGCGAAGGAAGTTACAAGGCCATCACGGAGCACCTCGGCCGTCCGAACGTTTTCTTCTCCACGCGGCAAGTGATTTGTCTCACGTACAGATTGGGCAAAAGCGTAGACATGTGGCTGTGAAGGAGATGACCGGTGACTTGTTCCGGAGGAACGCTCCTGTGATCGTGAGGAACGAGCTCACTGGTAAGATAGTGAAAACTGACCCGTGCCTTCTTCGCGGCAGGCAAAAGTACAATCGAGGCCGCCTGTTGACGGGCGACAAATTACGGTGGTGCTGCAGATCGCGGACCATGGATGTTCGGCATGGTCGGCGCGATCACAGCAGAGCTGCGATTTTTCAAGATCAACCGAAGACACGGTGACGCTAGGCCCCTGTATTGCAGCCAACTTTAAACCAGGGACCATTATTCACAGACAAATGGGCCGCATACAAAATGTATCCCACTTTTAGCGAATGCTAACAGAGCGAGCCTCAATCTGCATTGGGATACAGTCAACCGCAGCGTAAACGTTCTAGAACCCGCTACGGGCGCACACACAGAAAAATATAAAGTTATCTTCAAAATGTGAAGCACGACCCCGTCTGTGGAGGGTACACGGTAACTGCGCCGCTGCGGGAATTCCACCTTATAAGGATGTAATGACAGCCAATTAACGGCCATGTGCGGTGTAGATATCATGTGTTGTCTTTATTAGAAGCCATGGATCGCTCAGGACAACCCAGTGCGAAGACTTTTTGCTGTGGTTGGTAGAAGCCATCGCTCGGCACTACCCAGTAAGAAGGTGTATCACAAAGTAAAAATAAACGAAAAGCACAGCCCAAGCGCACCGTAGAGATCGTCAACCAGCGAAGCTGAAACGTGCGTCCCCGGTGTCTATCACTGGGTTAATACAAACGGTTCATTAAACGACTGCTTGGTAGGCTGCCGGGTGCTCGGTACGCAGCTGCTGCATGCGCTCGGCTGCAGGAGCCTGTTCTTGTGCCCGGGCTGCAGTATCGGCACGGCGTGGATGATTTCGCGCCCCGTTCTCCTCCAGGCGTTGGTGATCTAAAGCTGTTTGCTCCTCAGGACTACGTATGACGCGTGGCCTATCCATTTCGGAAGTGGAGAGAAACTGCTGCACACGCGCTCGGCAGTGACGGAGGGCAACAACGTCACTACTGGCGCAGCCAAGCGCGCGCCTGTATTTTTTTTTTTTGCGCATGCGCATGGGGTTGCACCGCATGTGCTTTTGACGTACAGGCGACAAACTGACATAATTCGCCTAGCCATATGCAGCTTCGCTGTAAAAGCAGTGTTCTGAGCCTTCGATTTTGTGAATTTTTCGGCATTCCTGCGTTCGCACATGGTAAGCGCCGCAAACCACTTCTGCGGTAGGCGATGCTCACTGCGTCGCGCAACCTTACTTTAGCGCTAGCAATGAGCTATATGTTAAAGCCCTCTGTGGAAACCAGGCGTACACCAATCTTTGCTCGGAAAAGCGAGCGCAAGCCGCACCTATTGAATCCAGAGGAAGGCGAAGGAGCAACGTGCGATCTGTTATAAGTCAATTGTGAAAACCAGGCGCAGACCAACCTGTGCTGAGAAATGCGAGCGCAAGCACGTAGCGAGCCGCCGCAATCCAATTCAGAGGAGAAGAGAGGGGGAATATTACCTAAACGTATAGCGCGAAACGTAACATATTACAGATTAGTCTAATACACATTCAGCATGCATCTTGTAAACGTGAAAATGCTTATTAACTATATTAATGTCACTAGTAATATTCTACCAAATGCATTTATTTTGTAACTTGCTTGCACACGTAAGGCCATCGGCGGAATGACAAACAGGCATGAAGGCACGAACGATGCACCGACGGCATGATCACGCAAGCCGCAGTTTGTCAACCATCCATAAAGCAACGCCGAAGAGATTATAGTCACCCAGAGTGAATGCAGATAAACTAGTGAATGTGGAGGCATGCCGAGAGACAGACTTTGTCTTGATATCATTAGTTCTTTCATCTTGGCGCCTCGCCAGAGCTTGTGAAATTCCTTCGTTTCACCAATCTCGATACGTCCTGCATTGTACATCTCAGCCCAATAATAGTAGGCTAAGCTTGCACGTCGGAAGCCGAAGCCGGCTCATGGGACGAAAAATCCAATGTCCGGCGTTATGGCACGAAAATTCCTGGCACCAAAATCTTAGAGAGTCAAGCCCTCGACATTTGATGGGAGTCTAACCAGCTGCATGTGGTCTTAATTCGGACAAATTTAATTAAGACCCACGAACTTTGCTGTGAGTCTAACCCTCGACCCTTTGTGGGAGTAATACCTTGTGTCGATTTGAGAAACACACTTCTGCCCATTTGATAAGAAGTGGGTGTCCGGCAGCGAAGGGAATCAAACCCACAAGGTCCCGACAACGTCGTGGCATATCTTCTTTAGCGTATGCTAAACGGCTCTCAAACTTTATTTAATGCCTATAATGCATCACTGAAACGGTGCCTAAAAAATGGGCCGAGACACTTTTTCCATTGCTGCAAATGAAAGGTCCAAGGCCACAAATTCTTGCACATCCTCTTTCAGCTGAACAATTATAAACGAAATGACGTTGTCTTAGGATACATGTGCATTTGGCGGCACGAAAGGAGAAACATGTTCTGGCTGCTAACGTTCATTTCACTCACATATGCTCACTACCACATGATTTTCGTTTACAAAATATTGCTCCCAAGCACTCCCAGAGACGAAGCTGAGGACAGTACAGGAGACGACGACGCGCGCTGATGTCGCGCGAACTGTCTTCCATCTTATATTCCTAGTATGCCAGTGCACGCCCTGTAAATATCTTTTTAATATGTTTAAACCTCTCTTCTCCCCGTAACAATTCGGTGGAGGTTGCGGACTCTCCAAGACGCACGACAGATTTACACAGCGGGCGCTCCTTGGCTGCGTCTGCAACGCCAGCTCAAGACGAGAATGCTTCGGGAACGTCACCACCCGTGCCCACCGTCAGCCTTGCACAACCGCGCGACCATGGCACCTTTCCCGAAGCGAATGGCGCCGTCGTTGAAGATTGACTTCAACTATACGAACGGGCGAGCGTGAGCAATCGCTGGGATCAGACCGTCATGCGCGCTAACCTGATCTTTTACCTCTTGGGAACGGCCCACGTCTGCTTTGAGACCCTCGAAGAAGAACTCATCAGCTGGGAGTTGTGCAAAGGGAAATTCCCTGGTTAGTTCGGCAAGCCTCTTGGCCGCTGGCGTGCTATGCGGAAGCACCTTGCGAGCAGTGTTCCGACTTTGACTGAGCCTTACTTGAAAAATATTAAGGACGGGCTTGGGCTTTGTCGCCGGGTTGACGAGATGCCGGATGCCGGATGCGCTCCTCGTCTTCAAAAACTCTTCCACAGTGCCAGACGGCATTGTTGTATGCCACCGCGTCGAAGGAGCCAAAAGCCATCACAGTGACCACCACTTTCCTCGCCTTCCTAACACGGCTGAAAAATCTACCTGCGGGACCTCCGTCTCCCACCTATGCCGTCTGAATTCGACAGTATTGTGCGCATCCTCCGCCGGGTGACTGAAGCTGCCTCTTCAGTTCCTGCCGAGGTTCGTGTCCCAGACGATTTCAACGCAACAACACACCTTATCCAGACCGTTGTACAGCAAGATTTCGTAACCGTCGGACTCCAGTCACTTGGCTCAGTCGACTGACCCGACTACCACTCACCCGGCGTATGCGATCAAACACGAAGTTCGTGCGCTCGCACCCGTTATTGAAACCCGGAGGAATGGCGCACTTCTGATGACAGGCCTACCTATTTTGCTGTGGATGTGTTGGACATATTTTTTGCCGTCGTTGCGGTTCTGGGAGCATGATTTTGACTTCTAGCGCGAAGTGAAACAGGGACACAGAAAGGAGCAGACACGACGGATAGCAGACAGACAGGACAGGAGCTCGGAGCCTTAGGTGAGCTTTCGAAATATCCGTAGCCTGCATGGTAGTTCTCGGCAGTTGACACATTTAGAAGAATACACTGCTCCAACATGTCCGCCCGCACGACCAAGCCGTACCCTTTCGCCATATCCGCGTCTTTCCCGCTCGCTTCTACCTTGTCACTCTCCGTCTTCTCAATCCCGGAAGTCTTCCGAAAACTAACGGGCGCAGCTCCGAGAGGAGAGCCTGCCATACTAAACGACGAGCCGACCCTAAATTCCTCTGCTTCACTGCCTGGCCATCACAACCTCGTCAACGTGGACATGGACAGTGTACCTGCGACAACACTGACTGACACAGGAGCACACATATCGGTTGTAAAGTCGGACCTCTCTACGCACCTAAGGAAAGTCCTAACAACTGCCCCGCTCGCTGTCATCCGCATTGCCGACGGAGAAAGTCCAGCCGTGACTGGGATGTCTGCCGCTAGTGTTGCTGTAGCCGAGCAACACACGTCTGTTTTGTGTTGTCCTAGAGTAGCGCCCACACAAAATAGTCTTATGCCTTCATTTTCTGTCGGCCCATTCAGCCGTTATTGAATGCTCTACGGGCGTTTTCCAACTCACCCTGCCGTGTTCGGTTGACCCTCCTGATCCAACGCCGAGTCGACTATGTTCCGCCGATTAAGTTTGCCTACCTAACCGGGCCGTGACCTATATTGCCGTTTCACCCAATACACCCGTCGCCAACGGCAATTACGTGATGTCGCACGCTGTGACCCCTACTTGCAATAGCTAATTCTCCGACTTGGTTCTGAGACACCTTCCGCCTCTCTGCTTACGTTTGTGCTAGGATGGCGCCTTGTGCGACTGCAACATGCACCATGACGGTCCTGAACTGTTCTTGCTTACTCCCAGACATATGCGCTGCAACTGCCCTCGCTTAGCTACACAATTTTCCTACTGCGAGTCACTTAGGAGTCTCTAGGACGTATGACCATGTTTGGCATCGCTGCCCTGGCCACGTGTTTACCGTTCCGTCTGTCGTTACGTCGCTTCCTGTAAGCAGTGCCTAAGCCAGAAGAAACCAGTGGTACTTGAAGCTAGATAACTTCAACCCATTTTTACGGTTGGCCTTAATCGTCTTAGCCCTTTCTCGGTATTTGCGTGCGGAAATAAATCGGTAGCAGTCGCTACCGACTGCACGACTCGGTTCGCGATCATTTGAAATCACCTAACCAGTTGTGCAACCGACGTCGCCAACTTTCCCCTCGAACACATTCTGATTTACCACGGCGCTCCTCGAGAACTCCTCGCAGATAGTTGCCGCTGTTTCATATCAAGGATTGTCCAACAGCTATTGCACACGTGCGCTGCAAAACCCCAGTTGGCAAGGTCGCACCACGCTCAGGCCAACGGCCTCATAGACCCTCCTGAAAGAAATATCAAAGAAATGCTTGCTGTGTATGTTTTCGACGACCATCACCACGGGGCGCCACTCTACCGTTCGTAACATTTACCTATAAATTCTCCCGACACGACACTTCGGGTTTTTTTTTCTCTCTTGTGGAAGGGCTGCGGTCGCTGAGGCATGCGGACGTGGAAGTGAACGTCCTGCTCGGCGGCAGCAGTTCATGGATACCAATCACCTAAATTATATCATCGCTGTATCCGCCTAGTCACCGTAAACACGTGGATCCCCTTTTCCGAGGTGGATGCCCTTTTTCATCACTTTCGGAGGACTTTTCTGTCAGCATCGAGCAGCCGCCATGCTAAGCGGGGGTGCTCACACCAACTACTGAGCGCAAGCGTTCGCGACAGCTGCGGAGACGCACGGCGCGTTCCCGTTTTTCGCTGTCGTCCAACCGTGCGTGCCATGTTTATGCCAGTTTCGGTAGACGGAGAGGATGTTTCTACTGAGGAGAGAGAGAGAGACAACTTTATTTCTCCCATCTTAAAGGGAAAGGGACTGCGGGAAGAAGGCGAGGGAGGTTATTCTACTCGCGGTAGGCCTCCTCTTCCACCTCAGCCCACCTAAGGATAGCATCCTGAAGTTCTGGGTTGTAGCTGCGCATGGCAGCCTCCCACAGCTTCCTACTACTTAAAACTCTGCAAAGGTTAGGGGGAGGGGAGTGGTTCTTGCATTGCCACATAATGTGGTTAAGGTCCGCTCTGCTAGCAGGCCAAAACTTGCAGGCCAAAACTTGCAGGCTGAAGTAGGGTATATTGCCGGGTGAATTTCGTGACGTAAGGTGGGAGATAGAAAAGTGCGAGTCAGTAGTTTACGCAATAGTACCTCGTGTATGCATGACGACCGAATCATTAAAGGAGGGAGGGCTAGGCGACCTAGGCGGTAATGCTCGCAAATGTCGTGGTATGTAAGTAATCTGTCTTTGGAGGCGAATGCTGGAGGGATATTACTGGCGTCTGAACCGTCCCCTAGTCTAGCCTGTGCTCGGTTCATGAAAGCTCGAGCACTTAGGTGGGCTGCTTCATTGCCGATTAGGCCTGCATGAGCAGGTGTCCAGATTAAACTCAGAAGTTGGGCTGGCGGATTGTGAGATAGAATGGCTAGGGCTGTCCTGCAAACCCTTCCCGCTCCGAAGTTGTGTATGGCAGTTTTGGAGTCAGTTACTATGGCAGAGTAATTGGGTATTGTTGCGGCGAGTGCCACCGCCGCCTCCTCTGCCTCCTCCGAAGCAGAGGCTAATGGATGGTCGCAATGCTGCCAGTGGAGTCAACCCTGACATGACCAATTTGTGTCCACACGGATACTCTGCGGCATCGACATAGAGCACGTCTTTGTAGTTAAATAACTTTTTCTGCAGTTTTTCTTTAACCTTAGCTCGTTGTTGCCTTCTATGTTCGTGATGAACAGGGTGCATATTCTTAGGGAGGGGAGGGATATAAAAGTGCTCATGTATCGAGTGGGGAATATTGAATTTCTCGTTGGTCATGGGTGCTGGGGCAATACTTAGGGAGTTTAGGATGTGCCTACCACTGTGGGTGTTCGATAAGCGCTGGTATTGAGCGGTCAGGTGGGCTTCTGCGAGCTCACTGAAAGTACTCAAGGTACCTGTAGCCAAAAGTCTCTCAGCAGAAGCTCTACTTGGCACTCCAAGGGCAAATTTGTAGAGTCTGCGTATCAGTGAATTAACTTTATCTTCCTCGGCCCTAGTTAAGTGGAGATATGGAAGGGAGAATGAGATTTTACTGACAGAAAGCGCCTGTATCAGTCTTAGCAATTCTGCCTCGCGGAGACCTTCGTGCTTATTGTACACCCTTCCTATTAGCCGTGTGGTATGACCTACGCTGGCAGTAACCGTTTGAAGTGTATACGTATTGAGTCGGTGAAATTGAATGTGCATGCAAAGTACACGAATTTTGTCTACTACGGGAACTTGCTTCCCGTTAATGTTAATTTGAATGTTCGGCGTAACGCGTTTATTTGCGGATAGAAGTAACAGTGCAGATTTGGTAGGCGAGCACTCGAGGTTCATGAGCCCGGCTCTCGTAGCCACTGCATCTGCAGCCTCTTGTGAGGTATCTTGAATGTAGCCATCCGAGCCACCTTTAAACCATAGGGTAATGTCGTCTGCATATAAAGAATATTGGAGATCCGGTATTTGTGCTAGCTTCCCAGCAACAGAACTCAAGCTAGGCTAAATAGAAATGGCGATAGCATGACTTATGACAGCTGTCCGATTGGTAAGAAATTCGCTGACGTAGTCATGCATTTTTCTACCAAAGTTAATAACATTAAATTCACGTAAGATAGATCCATGATATATGTTGTTTAATGCACCGCGAAGGTCGACTCCTAAGATGGCTTGGGTGTCTTTACTAAACATAGGAGTGAGAAGGTCATGCTTGAGCGTTAGCATAGCATCCTGGCACGAAAGCGACTGGCGCAAGCCAATGATCTCTGGCGGCAATAACTGATTGTCTTCCGCGTATTTATTGAAGCGATTAAGCATGACATGTTCAAGCGCTTTGCCCAAGCTTGACGGGAGGGAAATAGGTCTAAGATTAGCTATGTCAGAGGGTTTATTGTGTCTGGGAATAAAGATTACTTTAGCAGTTTTCCATGAGCTCGGCAGAGAGCTGTTATCGAAGCAATGATTATAGTATTCTGTGAGGGCAGTGATTGATTTGTCGTCCAGATTTCGGAGTAATTTATTATTTACATTATCTATACCGGGAGCAGATGTAGATTTAAGGGAAGCTAAGGCATGTCGAACTTCTGCCTCCGTTATTGGGGAGTCGAGAAGTTCATTAACCTCGCCTGTATAATCTGAATTCACATGAGCTGTGGTAGGAGGGAGGTGTAATCGTGCAAGCTCCTGAAAAAGATAGGAAATAGTATATTTGTGTTTGTGCAATATTTGAGTGATGTAGTGACTGCGTTGCGCGCGCGAGGTCGAGGGATCAAGCCAAGTCTTTCTACTACTGAGGTTACCATGCATGTTCTCACATACTTGGCCCATTGTTGATTAACTAGTTGGGTCGCATATGCTCGTATTTCATCGTCAAGTCACGGATGCGAAGCCTGCGGTTATGGCGGCATCTTTTCCACCACTTTAATAGTGATTCCTTCGCTTGCCACATGTGTAATAGTTTGGCATCAGCTGTTTGAAAAGGCGCATCAGGTGGCATAGTTGTAGTATGATTGTCAACGTCCGTTTGGAGTTGACTAATCCGTTGCTGTAGATCAAGTATGGAATTGGGAGCATTATTTGCGCGAGTTTTCCGAAATTTTTCCCAATCCGTAAGTTTTGGAGGCAGAGTGTGAAAGGGCTTGTGAGAGAAAGTAACAGAAATCTGTATGACGTAGTGATCGCTACCAAAATTGATTTGAAGGTTTTCCCATTAAGTTAACACGAGAGGTTAGGGGGAGACCTGGCGATGTATCTATGGAGACGCTATTTCCTAAGCGAGTGGGTGTGTCAAAGTCATTGTGGAGGGTGAGTTGATGATCCTGAATGTGGGTCCATAACGCTCGTCCTTTAGGTGTGGAAGCAGTGTGACACCATAGCTGATTTGGAGAAATAAAATCGCCAACAATGAGGAGCTGGTTTCCCCGAGCTTCCTGTTTAGCACGAGAAAAAACGGTGGTAAAACGGTGGTGTTTAGAGCTGGGACTGCTGTAAACATTAGGGATGTAAATAGGAGCCCACCTGGTCTTTTTGGGAAGTATTTCTACGAAGTCGTGATCGATGTCGATACTCTTTAAATGGGAGCAAGTAACAGTTAAATGTTCTTGTGCTAGGATCGCGGTATTTGGACGTTCGCATCTTTTGCATTGGAATGTGTTGTATTCGGGGAATTTAACGTAACCATTAGTTTCTTGTAAAGCAATGACTGCAAGCGGTTGTGCGAAATTGGCTATGTATTCTTGCAGACTGGCCTTCTTTTTCGAAAAGCCCCTACAATTCCACTGCCACACAATTAGGTTGCAGCGCTTAGGGTAGGCGGCCATGCAGTCGATCGAGTCTTTCGATAATTTGATTGAATCGCTCATCAATTTAGATAACTCGTGCGTCATCCTGGTTAAATTTAGCATTGATATGGGCACTGAGGCTATGAACGTTAGTAGTGAGGTACTCAAGCTTGACTTCTGCGGCATCTATGCGTTTTTTAAGAGCCTCAAAGCAATTGTGAGAGTTTCTCATGTGTGCGGTGAGTTTACCACTTAGCTTGTCCCGTTCCTCCCAAGTATCGCTCCCATCTTAATAGATTTGCGCTTTGTGACAGCTGTGGTAGTGGGAGGAGGAGAAGTGTCCATGGTTACAGTTTGATCGCCATTCTCACTGACAGGGGGAGGAGTTACAGTGGGTTGTTCATCAGTAGAGGGTTGAGATCGAGTGGTAGTAGTCGTACATGGAGAAGGGGTTTGGAGGTCGAGAATTTGTTTACGCAGAAGACGATTTTTTTCCTGAAACTGCTGTAGGAGGGCATAGATTGGGGCATCAGGTTGCTTAGGTTTACGTAAGCTGTGGGAAGCTACCAATGCCCAGCTTACCTGAGGAAACCTTGGTTTGCTGTTAGATGGAGCAGCGGATAGAAGAGGCCAATCTTCGTCTTGGATTGAGAAGGAGTCTTGTCAGCCTTGGGGAGTGAGATTTTGGGCTTATACCGTAGTGCACACTGAATGGATCCAGTCTCATAGCTTCCACTGCATAGTACACACATGGGAACGCACACATGATCAGTCGGAGGATTCACAGTTCCGCATATATGGCAAGTATCCTCAGTATGCGTAGGGAACACGTCCGGTCGATGTCCAACTTTCCAACATCGTGTGCAGGCCTCCATTCTTTGTCGAAAAGGCTTGCACCAGAGCATCGCCATTTCATATTTGACCCAAAAAGGAACTTTAGTTCCAAAGAAAGTCACGAGGACTGCGTCGGAAGTTTTTCCCATTCGTCTGGCTTCTAAAAAGTGCATTTGTGGGTTGCACTCACGAAGAATGGGTAGAATGTCTTTTTCATAGATAACTTCTCCCAGGCATACTCTGTCGATGTAGATAATGCCTTTTCATGTCTCGGAGTTTGGAACGCTGTAGCAGGTGACTTCGTGCTCTTGGCAGTCGGCCGTGAGCGACTTGATGGCGAGATATTTCTTCAAGCGATCGTAGCTTTCCGTGCTTAGGGTAACTGTGTTGGTGGTGGGGTTGATGGTAACGATGTCTTGGCGGAGCTCCGCAGTGGCTGGAAAGCCGGCTGCCGTAGAGAGAATCTTGGTGAGTTGGAAGTGGCTGAATCGGGAGGCGTCGAAGCCTCCGCGAGCGCGGAAAATAGCCTTTTATGAGCCTTCGGGTAACTTGGGAGGTCTCACTTTGTTATTCCTGGAGATCATCTGTTCCCATACAGCAGCCTTGGCCGTGGCAGCGATGGCGTCCTTGCGGAGTAAGTCTTGATATGCGGCCTCGTATATGTTCGTTTGTCACCACTTGAGCATCTCCTCCAGGGAAAGATCTTCCCCTTCTACTACCTCAGCCGGGTTCATGACGCCCGCACGAGGCGTGTCAGCCCCTACGGCGTCGGAGAGCCACCAAGCTCTCGTAGGCGAGAAACCACAAAAGTCACAATAACAAGCGTTCTAATACACAGACCTCTTCAAAAATAATCTCAAAACGTCATGGACATCTTCACACATGTCGCGTGAAAGAACCACTAGGATATAACAAAAAGAACGGGTGCTGCACCCAAAAACTCACGGAGCCGATGAGACACGTCCACACGCGGCGACGCCACCTCAGACCTCTAATGAAGAACTTCAACCTCCGGGTTGGACCACGGCTGTAAATCGACGGAAAGTCAAAACAGTACCCGACTGCACGGGCAAGGCGCCGAGCGCCTTGCTCAATCAAGTTCGCCTTCGCCCTGGCCAGGGCGGCGAGGAAGGGCGAGTGAGGCATCGTCGAGGACGTAGCTTGTCCTAACGTGCAGAGCACTGTGGTGGTGAGCACCCCAGCGGAGAGCGCCAGAGCGTATGCCAGGATATCCAGTATTGCCGTGGGCAGTGTGAATTACAAACTCAACGCATATATCGCTGCCCCGGATGACACGTGCAAGGGGGCAAGGGTTTCAAGCAAGGCTAATCAACAACTCGAAAACGGTGGTGATTTTTTTCGACAGCCTCAAGGTTCCAAATTACGTAATTGCGGGGCGAGGATGTTCCGCTGCACGCTGTTGAGAAAGCAGACAGCTGTTTTCTACACTTGCGTCAAGGTAGGACATCGCGCGAATGTATGCCCTACGCCAGATGACGGTATATTCAGGGGATGCGGCAAACAGTAGAAGAGCACGATTGCAAGCCGACGTGCAAGCTGTGTGGCAGCGCACAGGTCACAGCAGACAGGAATTGCAAGCCGTGTTTTCAAATCCTCTATGTGGTGCGTCACAGAAGAAAGGAGAAGCAAAAGCAAGATTCAAATCCGGATTTTCGACGAGGCCCTAACGCGGCAGTCTTCCTACCACCGCACATGGTCAAGCCAGGGGGTACCAGAGTGAACCAGCGTGGGCGCTCCCTATATATGGACGGCTGATACCGCTCCAGGGGGAGATCGGCCTCCATAGGAAAGATGCGACTCCAGGATTCCTGCGGTTTGCATCGCAACGAAAGGGGTTGGCCAAGGGAGGTGGGCCACCAAGGTCAGGCAGGTGACGCAGCAACAGGTAAAGAGGGTGCTGCTTCAGATCATGTTAGCTTTGAGCTAGTTAGTCGAATCCAAAAGGAGAACGCTACTCTTGGAGGCATCGTTGAGCAGCTGAGGGCTAAGATAGCAGAAATGTTGGAAGGTAAGGCGGCGAGGGTTAGCCCTCTATCACGACCGAACAGGATCGCCGAGATTTTAGGGCAGTCACCAACAGCTGAGTTTCCAATGGAAGGGCATTCGGAGGTTACGCCGGCAAAGAGAATGGCAACTACTGAGCGAATAAGGAAAGATGACCTCGATTTTTGGGTACAGATGACGGATTCCTTGGCAGAGGTTAAGGAGACTCTTAGGGAAATGGCGGAGGCGATGCCTCTCGTAACGGAAGGACTTCCAAGCTTGAGGCAGAGGTAGGCAGACTGAGCCAAGAAGGGCATGAAACCACTGGTTAACAGTACGGCTGCTTCCTCGAGAGAGCCTCATGGTAGTACACAGGCCGAATTGGCGGATATCTTCAATGATGGCTGCCAGTAACAGTGTATTGAACTTTACGATCTCGGAATGGAACTATCGGGGCTTCTCTCAAAAAGCAGCGGCCCTTCAGCAGTTCCTCAGATCGAGAGATTCGAGACTGCAGAATATCCTATTACAAGAGGTATTGGTGGATTGAGTTTCTCCGTCTGGCTACAAATCGTTGGTAAAGAAATAGCCGGTGGGTAGGGGATTCTCCACCCTGGTCTCTAACAAAAACGCTTTTATCCAGCATGAGCTAAAGAGGGGAAGGTGCAACAGTGTGTACATTTTTTGGCGACGTCAACCCGAGCGGCGAGTTCAGGAATGGCGTATTCATACTCAATATATACAGTTTCCATAGGCGGGCCAGCATCGCTTCACTTCGTTGTTGGCTAAGGCAGTTTCTATGACAGGCAGTGCCAGGGCTCAATGCGCCATTGCCCCAGTGCCCCATTTTTGTGGCCGGGGATTTTAACGTCCAGCATGAGGCGTGGACTTACCCTCCCATCACGCGCAATGGCAAGAACCGTGGATAGACGGCGGTGGATCTTGACCTGACGTTAATCACCGATTCCAGCTTCCCCATCATGGTTGCCAACTCAGTGTCACGGGATTCGACTCCGGACCTCACATTCCTGCGGTCGAATGGGGAATTTTCCTGGCCTAACTTGGGGATGGAATTTGGAAGCGATCATCGTTTTGTTAGCGCCGTGCTCCAGGTAGGCAGAACGCCTCCTACGACGTTCAGATACATCGACTGGGATCATTTCCGTAAGATCAGGGAAGAAAGAGGGGGTCAGTCTCCGGAGAATTTTCAGGAATGATTGCATGGAGTGAAAAGGGACGTAGAAAAAGCGACTATCTCGATACACACGGAGCTAGAAGTAGATAAAATGGGTAGCAGATTAACAAACGTAACAGACAAACGAACAAAGGAATCTCTGCTTGCAAGTTGGAAAACACAAAAGCCCAATCGCTGGCTTAGAAAGAGGCTAGCCGAACTAAACAAACAAATTATTAGACATTGCCATGCATAAGAGATAACAATGGTATGAGGTTTTCAACATGATTAATGGGCAGATGCAATTAAGTGGGAAATGAAACCTACTCAATCCCCTGCTGCACGAGGATAAGACTAAAACCAACCAGAATCGAGTGGTGGATGGAATTCCCCACGCGGAAAGGCAGCAGCATGGGGATTACAAAATCGCCACGCGCTGGGCGGACGAGGCTGGGACCCGATGGCCGGAATGCCCACGATAAGAGAGCTAAGCGGCCGAAAGCCTAGACAGGCTGTTTCAGGAGGCGGACGTTTGCGAAACACTACAAAAACTCAATGGCAGGACAGCCCCGGCAACGAATGACTTACTAACAAAATGCTGCGCAATTTAGATAATAGGTAGATTAATGTCACAACGGCAGAGATCAACCGCATTTGGGAAACGGGTGCATTTCCACATGAGTGGAAGGTCCCGTCCATGGTTCTCATTCCGAAGCCTGGGCACAGCCTTGGGGCGGAGAATCTAAGGCCAATCTGCCTCCCGTCTGCTTTAGGCAAGGTTGCGAAGCATGTAATAAATGATCAGATCTCTAAGCACGTCGAGGATTAGGATCTCTTACCCAACAACATGATAGGCTTGAGGCCTCACCTGTCCCCACGGGACGTCATGCTACTCATTACGCATGATAAATTAAGGACACCAGGCACTCGATGGCCATTCTCTATCTTGATTTATAAAAGGCTTTAGAAAACGTGTTGCATAGGCATATTCTCGACTCGATTTCCCGCCTTGACTTGGGGGAGATATTTTACAGATTCGTGCAGTACTTCCTCGCAGTTAGGATGACCACAATCAAATTGGGTGACCTGAGATCACAAGCTTACGCTCTCTGGCAAACGGGTACGTCGCAGGGGTAAGTTATCCAGCCGCTTTTGTTTAACACAGTGATACATGGCTTGGCCGACGAGCTTTAGCAGATAGAGGGTATGGCTCCGCAATCTGTTCGGACGACATTGCCCTCTGGTGCTCTGGCAGGTCGGATGGCCACGTTGACGATGCAATGCAAGAGGGGGTGTATTGCATAGAAAAACACGTCAGTCGGATGGGTCTCCAGCTCTCGCCTTGTAAATCAGAGTTACTTCTGTATCGTCCTATTAGAAGAGGACCCAAGCCTCGAGGGTGGAAGCCTCCCGAGCAGATTGATATTGGGGTGCGAACATCGTCCGCGTGCGAGATCCCCAGGGTTCGTTCTCTCTGGATGCTAGGCATGATCACTGAAGATATAATCAGCCAAGGCGTGCTATAGATAAGCTTACAGGACATGCTGAAGGAGTGATGAGATTTAATGCAAAGGTTTCGAACAGAAAAAAAGGGCTTAAGGAAGATAATCTCCTTCGGCTTTTTCACGCATTTCTCATGAGCCATGCGAGTTATGTCACTCCTATGTACCTATGCCAGAAATACGAAATGAATAAGTTGATTACGCTCATTAGGAAGAGCATTAAGGAAGTCTTCGGACTCCCAATGCACTCATACACAGGCAACATAGCTAGCCTAGGCGTCCACAACACATTAAAGGAAGTGATCAATGCACACCAGTCCACACACATTGCCCGACTGTCGTTTACGGGTGCGGTAAGGCAGATAATGTCGAAGGTCGGGATCAACCCGCAGACTTTAATCCGCAGCTTTCAGACGGTGCGAGGCAGGCTGTTAAAGTCATCCGCATTCGAAGCAACGTACCTCTGACTTTCAACACTGGCAGGAGGACGGCTCGCGCCTCTGAGCTTTTGAGGAACGCGGATGCGCACCAGGCAGAGTAATGTTTTGTAGATGCTGCCCAGTACAAAGGCAATTCCAGTCGTCTTTGTTGCTAACGTCGCAGACATGAAGGGCCGAATATTATCGGCCGCGTCAGTAAGGACGTCAATGGGTTGCAAGGTGGAGCAACTGGCCAATGCGCTGGCACTCCTTGGATTGGGCAGATAAGAGAGTTATACAGAGTCGAGATCCACCCTTCGAGCTTTCTCAACTGGGGATGTTTGTGAGGAGGTTTCTAGGGCACTTGAGGGTAAGGTGCTTACTCATCATGTTAACACACGGTTTCCGGTGCACGAGGGCGCCGAACTATGGGAGCTAGCCAAAATTAATGAGTTGGCTCATGCCCGAGCGCGTGGTCTGGCCGCGTCGGGCACTCGGAGGCCGGTGTGCCGGGTGGGACTGGCGGCGGGCTTGGTCCGATCTTTTCGGAGGCTCATCCCCTCCACCCCGCTTCAAGGACATTCTCTCCACCTTCAATGAGATAACTAGCCACTACCAGATGAGTCGCAGGGCTTTGCCCTTGCCACATCGAAATCTCGCGAGGCCTCAGGCCGTGACTCATAGGCTAATCCAAAGGAACTCGCATGCCACACTATCCGTCTTCAGTAGGTACATGGTTGTCTCCCCTCTGTTTTCCAACCGTGGTAAAGTTAGCGACTTTGTTAGCGACCTATGTCACATCCGAGATCACGGATTGATGGCGGAAATATTTTATTCATTGGTCAAGAGCCACGAATAGACTGACCAACTCCGGGCTGTCCAGAAGGCCCATGAAGCGGCAGGGAGGCTTCGCGTTCCCGTCACAACGTGTGAGCGGCCCGCCGTCTTGCCCCTAAAACGTGGTGAAGATTCTTCTGGACCTGAATAAAATTTACTGCCTACCTAGGCATTTTTTGCACATAATAGATACCACGCTCCCATTTGACGGACGCCTTTCCGCCGCTCTTACACGTCGTCAGAATACGCCCATGACGCGACCTTTAGAGCTGTAAAGGCACACCGGCTTACACACCTGAGTCTTACCGTTTCGCAGATAAATCAATGATGCTTCTATGATGCCCTAGACCGCGATGCCCACTTCAATCCCGGTGATATGGTCCTTCTTTGGATAACTTCACGGCGAGCTGGCCTTCGCAAAAAGTTGATTTGGCTTTAGTCTTTCCCTTACCGTGTCTGGCGCCAAGTGACTGACGTCCCACGCCTCTCAACTCTGCCATGTCTCGACCTTCCACCGATGTCGTCCACGTCACTCACCTCAACGACACCACTCGGGCGGTCTTGCAAGCACCTGGATGACGCCTTCGCCGCCGAGGACTACGTTACCAAGTACTGCCAGAGACAAAGCTGAGGATAGTAAAGAAGTCGACGACGCTCGCTGATGTCGCGCGGACTGTCTTCCATCCTGTATACATGCAATGCCAGTAGACGCCTTGTGAATGTCATGTGAAGATATATTAAACCTCGCTTCTCACCGTAAGAATACAAACTGCAAGTTAAATGCTTTGACATATAAAATTATGCAGACAAATTAACTTAGCCCTTCGCTTCAAAGGTCGTCCAGGTGGTTGTGTTGCACGCGTCTTGACCTGTTATTGGTACCTAAAAGCAAACAGAACAGTTGGGGATGCGATACGCCTGTTGACTGCAAAATAGGGTGCTTAACATTGTAAATTTCTTATCTGTGATACTTTTCAGTAGAATAATGCACAAGATAACATGGTTAGTTTTTAAACAAACATACGGCACCTTTGCCACGAAAATTTCGAGTCTGTGACTTTTACTCTTGCAGATAACTAGCAGCACATGGTTGACAATTTCACTAAAGCAGAAGTGAAGATGTAGTTGGGCACATGGTTCACAATTTCACTAAAGCAGAAGTACAGACATAGTGGGAATGAAGCAATTCACTCAGCAGTGGGACACTGTCTGGGCGGCCGGCGCAAGCGCAGATCGCGAGCGGTCGACGCCGGCTGAGACTTTCTTTTCGGTGCCCGTCGTGCGTTCCTGCGGCCTGCTGTCCAACCTTAACAAAACCCCTCTCAAAGTGGTGGAGGTGCGTGGTATTAAAACCTGGAACTACGAAGTCGGGCGCTAGCAAATGCTTCGACAATGCCTGACGAAACCACCCAGCAGACTGTCGCCGAATCCCCGCAGGTTATCGTATTCGAAGCACTCCGCCTGCGCGACCCTCATATTGTTAGTGAAACAGATGACCACGATGTGGAACATTGGTTGGCAACATTCGAAAAGTTGAGCAGCCACAGTTAGTAGGATGACACACCTAAACTACAGTATGTCTCGTTTTATCTCGAAGACTTCGCAAGCCTGTGGTACCAAAACCACAAATCCGACTTCCCTACATCGAGTGCGTTCAAGAAACGCTTCGCAGACGCCTCCAGGGACGCGCGCAGCAGCAAGGCGAAAACTTTACTGGCTACATAGAAGATGGGGTCGACTTATGTAAGCGCCTGAATCCTTCCATGATCAAGGTAGATAAGATTGAACAGATCCTGAGAGACACTGATGACGATGCCTTTCAAATGTTGCTGACCAAGGACCCACGCACCGTCGTTAAGCTTACGACCTTGTGCGAGTGCTTTGATGAGCTACGTACACAATGCGACTTAGTTCGGCGGCCGACAACAACAGACGATTCCCTCACTGTCTAGACCATAGGTGGTGACTACTATACGCTACAGTCGCAAATCAAAGAACATATCCTCGAGGAAGTGGCACGGCAGCTCTCGTGCTTGCCGTATTTGCCGATTCCAGAAGTACCTACGCATAATCTAGCGCCATCTATAACAGAAGTTATTCTGGAGCAGGTCTACGAGGTGCTGCCGCCCGCCTCTCAGCCGACACCTGTTGCCACATAGCGCTAAGTGCCACTTAGCATTTAGCGGATGCCGCTATACAGCCACCGCGTCGACTCCCAGCTTTGGGCCCTCAACCTCTCCCTCAGGCACCGGCGCGTTTCCCTGGTCAATGCCTCCTTTACTAGATGCCAGCCGCGTTGTCCGTAAACTCGGTTCCTGGCCCTCTCCCTTTTCTTTCCTCCGCGAAAAGGCAACGAGCGCCACTTGTGGCGGATGTCTGCAACCTAGATCACGTGCTTTGGCCTCTGAGATTACCATGGCGTCTGTTGCCATCTCGGAGGCCCGCGATAACGCTCGCTAACAGAGCGCCGGCGGAGCATTCAGCCGCCGCTGCCACATCCGCCGGAAGTTGAAAAGGCAACGAGCGCCGCCTCACGGAATTTATGCTGAACTAACTTCAACTAAGGGAACCGCCGCCGCAATGGGAAAGCGAGCAACGCGGCTGGCATCTAGTAAAGGAGGCATTGCCCTGGTGCACAGCAGCACATCGTAAATCCCTGGCGCACTGCTGACAACCGGCCAATATGCTACTTTTGTGGAATTACAGGTCAAGTTGCACGCTTCTGTGGTCGGCGCTTGGCGGCAGCCCTGAGTTCCCCACGATACCGCGACCATTTTTTCCGGCCCCTGTACTACAAGCTACGAGATGTGCCGCCATATGTGTACGCCCGAAACCCCCAGCCTGGCTCGCCGTTCAACCCTTCCCTTCCCGTCCCTCACCACGCCACCGTTCCTTGTCACCTATGCGTCGCCGACCCAGCGCGACGCGACGCAGCTTCGGAGGCACGAGCTCCGTCGTCGTCGACCTGTGCAAATATTCCCTTGTCCCCCGCCAATTTTTTTGTTGAAGGTGTTCGAACTCTTGCGATCATCGATAGTGGTGCCACTATTTCTGTAAATGCTCAGAAACTTTGCCGCGCTCTTGCTAGAGTGACAACACCACCTACAGCATTTTCCAGCAATACTAGAAGCGCACAGCGAATTCATCCGTTTGCAGCCTGCACTGCTATAGTCATCATTGGAGACGTACTCTATAAAATTGAGTTTATTCTGTTGGCTTCGTGTTCACATGATATGATCCTTGGGTGGGGTTGCTTATCGCGCAATCACGCCGTTATAGACTGCACTCGCGCTCAGGTGCAACTTTCTGTGTTTGACGATGCACCTTCTGCCCATTGGCCCAAGGCTGGCGCTGACAAGCTTGTCGTGGCTGCTTAAAACTACCTCTGCCCGCCTCAGTGTCGTCATCTTTCATGTTTCCTGTGCTGCCTTTCCTGAAATTGCAGTTATGTTCACGCCGTCTGACGTATTCAGTCGCCGCCACCATGCGTCGCTACCATTTGCCGTTCGAACACTTCACCAGGATGCCTCCGGAGTACTTATTTCTAACACTACCTCATGCCCTCTCAACTTACACCGTAATGAGACGCTTGGCGACGTTCAGTCAGTCATCGCTGATGTTATCGCTCCTACCAATTCCTCCAAGCGAATTCCGAAGCCTGAGCTGAAAGCGTTGACACCGTCTCTCGCATCCGCTGACATGTCCTCAGGCGTATTTTCCCCTTTCATCGACAGCAACCTCACTCCGGGTCATTGCGAGCAACTTCTTACCCTTCTGAACGAGTTCAGAAGTTCCACTTCCACCAAGCATCGTTAGGTTGAAGGAGCACCGTTGTTTACCAAATTGACACTGGACCCAGCATCCCTTTGCGAAAGCGTCTGTACAGTGTATCAGCAGTGGAGCGTCGTATTACGAAGCAAGTTAATGACATGCTTCAGCGTGGAGTCATCAAACCTTCCTGTAGTCCTTCGTCATCCCCCGTTGTGCTGGTCAAGAAAACAGACGACTCAATTAATTTATGTGTGCATTGCCGTCGTCTCAACGAAATTACTAGAAAATATGTTTACCCTCTTTCCCGTATAGACAACGCCCTGGACTCTCCAGGAGGTGCCGAATTCTTTTGTTCACTCGACCTGCGTTCGGGTTATTGGCAAGTCCCGATGGCCGAGTGTGATCATCCAAATACCGCGTTCGTCACTCCCGATGGCCTGTACGGATTCACAGTCATATCATTTCGACTTTGCAACGCGGCTAGCACATTCAAGCGAATTTTAGACAGCATCTTGCGCGGTCTAAAAGGACAGATATGTCTGTGTTATCTAGATGACGTTGTCGTGTTCACCCCCGATTTCGCTACACATCTCACCCGTCTGCGCGCTATTCTCCAGTGACTTACCAACGCAAGCGTTCAGCTCAAGCTCAAGAAGTGCCCCTTCTGACTCGCCAGCTCACCATACTAGGTGATGTAGTATCAAAACACGGATCTCTTTGTGACCCTGACAAGCTTTGCGCCGTCGCGGAGTTTCCTAAGCCGACCACCTAAAAGGAACTGCGCTGCTTTGTGGCCTTATCCTCGTATTTTCATCGCTTTGTCGAGAACCTTGCTGCAATCATAGGACCGCTTACGAAGCTACTGGCTGGCTGGGGTAACCTTTCAAATTGCAGTCAAGCCTGCGACGACGCCTTCACTGCATTACGGCATCTGCTTACCATACCACCCATTCTGCGCCATTGCTACCCGACTGCACCAATCGAAGTACACACGGTCGCCAGCGGTGTCGGTCTTGGTGCAGCACTCGCGCAACGTAAACCAGACTTTTCTGAGTAAGTTGTCGCTTATGCTAGCCGTGCCCTCATCAAGGCGGAATCCAACTGCTCGGTAACTGAGAAAGAATGTCTTGTCATTGTGTTAGCAATAACCAAGTTCCGTCCCTGCATATATGGCCCCACTTTCGACGTGGTGACTAACCATGACGCACTGTGTTGGTTGGCCTCCCTGAAAAATCCTTCTGGTCGCCTTGGGCGCTGCGCTCTTTGCCTGCAAGAATTTGACATTCGCGTGGTGTTCCGATCGGGGCGAAAACACTCTAAAGCGGATACGCTTTCCCGATCTCCCGTGAAATCAGCTGAAGAACCCCATTCAACTTGTGCATTTCCCTTCGCTGCTCTTACCGCCATAGACATTCCTTCTGAACAGCGAAAACACCCCTGGATCGTCTTGCTTCTGAATGTTCTTTCCACATTGCCAAGTTCCGCATACCCCCGTGCACTTCGACGCCAAGCCACGCATTTTGCAATATGGGACAAGGTATTATGTCTTCGTAACTATCAACCGGATGGCCGTAATTGGCTGCTCGTCATCCCTAGCCACATGCGGTCCGATCTCTGAGCATACTTTCATGCTGGCCCTCAACATGCTCACGCTTGTGCGCTAAAAACGTATGAGCGGCTCCGACAACGTTAGTAATGGTGTGGAATGTACAGATATGTTACGCATATGTGTACATATATGCATGTACATATAAGTGTGTACATATAGGTGGGCATATATGCACACATATATGTGTATATGTGTGCATATGTGTGTGCATATGTGTACATATGTGTACACATATGTACGCATGTACACATGTACACATATATACACATATGGCGTGGCATGTGCACATATGACACATTCGGTCTTGGCGATTGCGCCAAGACGGAAACCATTTACCCATTCACCCGGCTTCCTGCAGCCTTTACCGTGTCTCGCACACCCCTTGGACCATGTCAGAAACAATTTTATGGCCTAGTTCCGGGGCTCTGTCGCTGGTAACAGATGGGTCATCGTCGCCGTCGACCACATAACGAGGTATGTGGAAATGGCTGCGCTTCCTTCGGCCGGTGCTCGTCATGTTGCGAGCTTCATCATATGTCATTTCGTCCTCCACCACGGCGCATCACGTGAGCTCCTCAGCGACAAAAGGAGTGTGTTTTTATCCGATGCCCTTCAGAAAGACAGAAAGCTCAGCTAGTTGGTAAAGATTCATTATGCAAAGAAACAGGTGAGGCGTGCGGACAGGACAGAAGAGTAGAGAAATGGACAACACGAACGCCGACTATCAACTGAAGGGAGCAGTGAGGCGAAAAAAAGAAAGACACAAAACTTATCTGCGCAAGCTCAGGAATGGTAACACCACATGTCAGTCGGGTACACGTGCCGGTCTACGTAAGCGATAACTGTTAAGGCACTTAATCTCTTCCCTATGTAAAGTAATCGAAGACTTACTATGACGAAGTGCGTGCGTGAGTCAGCCTGGGAGTCAGCCCGTGAGTCAGCCTGGGACCGCACGCTGGGAGACATGCTCTCCATGTTCATTACTATGACCACTCTAGCTGAGATGTCGTTCTTTCCTTCGTCACTTACGCGTATAGTAACGCGACACAGTCGAGCACTGGCTTTTCCCCATGCTTGCTTTTATATGGCCGAAATCCATGCACCATACTCGACACCATTTTGCCATATCGTCTGGAGGCCTCCGAATTCAGCCAAGTTTCTGAAATGGCTCAATATGCTGCAGAGTGTCGGCAGCTGGCCCGCTCATTTACCTCGGACAACCAAGCCCACCAACTAGATCGCCATGACCACAATCGGACTTAACAGGCTTTCGCCGTCGGCTCCCTCGTCTGGCTCCGCACACCACCTCATTCCCCTGGCCTGACTCCTAAGTTTGCCCTCAAGTACCAAGGCTATTATCGCATCGTCGAGTGCCTATCTAGCCTCATCTATGTTACTGTGCCGGTCAACCCATCTTCCCACAAGCGTCGTCTCGGTCGCCAGGTGGTCCGCGTGAGTCGCCTCAACCCATATCATAACCCCCTTATTCTCACGTCGCCTTGAGCCACCAGGATGGCTTACCGTCGCCGCCGGGGTACTGTAGGTGGGGATGAAGCAACGGACGCAGTAGTGGGACACTGTCTGGGCGTCAGCTGCGAGGGCGGATCGCGAGCTGTTGAAGCCGGCTGATACTGTCTTTAGTGTGTCCGTCGTGCGGTACTTCCGCCTGCTGTCCAACCTTAATAAACCCCCTTTCACAGAGAGCACCATAATGTCGTGATTTGTTACCCGATGAAGCTGTTTTCAGCCTCATATCTAGCAGCGGCCTAGAGGCGCGTTCAGCAGATTATTAAAACGAGAAGTACAATAAAAACACGGCTACTTTTACTTCCAAAGAGGAAAAGGTAATGGCGGACTTGCTGCGGTGTGTCGTAACTTCAGATCCCGGTTGAAAGGATGTAGAGCGCGTCAAGTCAGCAGGACGTGGAGGGAGAGAGGGGGCAGAACATACATACATACATACATACATACAAATCTACCTACATACATACGCACACACGCGCACACACATACATCTCAACTCTCTTGATCTGAAGGCAATCCTATTTAAGTGGGTAAAATTTTCTTAATACTCTCGAAAATGCGAAATTCGCTTAAGAACGCTCGGTGAAAGCTGTCTGCCGCTGTAGTGCACGGCAAGTAGTTTTGTTCTCTTTCGCGTTCATGTTTTTCTGAATTTAATTTGGGCGCATAAAAAGAGTGGTTCCACCTACCAAACAGTTTCGTGGTGTATTCTTGTATCTTGTTCTTAGGCGATCCTATTCGAGCTGAGAAATACGAAATTGAGTCACGTGTTTGTGGAGACTTGTTTGCTTTATGTTACCGGTCACTGTGTTGTGCCTTACTATTCAAAATTTTGCGTCCCCGCTGAGTCGCTGCGACCGCGCTTGCTTGGGCAGCTGGTGGAGGCGCTGCATTGGCTGGCCTCGCGCCTTGCGTGGGTAGGGGTGGCGGCTCTGAGCTGTTGCTTGGAGGACATCTTTCCGCCAGAATATTGCAGGTTTCAACACGAACATAAGGTGAATGTTACACGTGCAAGTTTTCTCAATTAAAGCATTTCTGCAGTTTTATGGGCCATATCCACAATCTGACTGTATTTTGTGCCCTAACGGGCGCCTCCACGTTAAGCTTCCCCCCACGGAGCTCTAAGGGCTACATAAATCCATGTGCATGAGGTTATATTACTTCCCCTCCATTTAAATGCGGCTGTCGTAGCTGGAACTGAATTCTCGAGAGCTCCAGCTCAGCAACGCAAGGCCTGAGAACTAGGCTTCCGAGGCAGGTACAAATTTTCTTACGTGTATATATAAAATGTCATGCCTTCCTCGAATCAGTTTTCTTTCTAGTTTACTTCAATGACAAAAAAAATGTCATCCCTCTGCGCCCACTCTCGCAATAGCGCCAATAGGACTTCGTACATGGTTCAATTTTCTCAGTAGCACACAAAATTCAGGGATTGTTTAATTAATTGGAGGTGAGAGCTTCAACAAATATAAAACATATAACACAGAATTAAAACGCAATTATAAGAAAGCTACAACTAAAAACAGAAGAGTGTCTGGAGGTTTCCCTACGCTATAAGCGAAGGACTATTGCGCATTATTTCATGTGACCAGCTACAAACAAATAATTGCTCACTTCGAAATGGGTATCCTGCAAGCAAAAGTTTTATCAAAAGTGCTGCATACGTCCTGCACACCGCTAAGCTTCACAACACAAAAGTGTGCAATAGGGGTTATACACAAGCAACTTGTGAAGTTATATTCAAAACTTGAGACCCACCACAGATGCTTACTCTCGGTTGCTAACCGGCGCATATTCTGGCTCAGTACGGCCGCAGCCAGTGTTATTGAACGAGCGAGCCTAGTTTTTGCGGGTTCCAGGTAAACACTGTCGACATAACGGGCCTACAAAACCCAGCAGTCCTTTGCGCTTTCTCCTTGAGCAGGCCCTACATACACTGTCGGTTGGCGTGCCGAAACCAAGCATAAAATCGGGAGCACCAGTAAAGGTGAAAAAAAAAGGAATTTGTAAACGCTCGCGAATTGTCCAATGGGTGTATTGACACAGTCACACACCATATATTTTTTTTGTTGTTTAAAAACATTTTGCACTGTATAAAGCCACGGCAAATGAATGGTCGTGTTTTCTGCTGTACCCGCACATTGAAGCCACAAACGAGTGCCTAGTAGCTATTGTTTTAGCTATGTAAATCACACATAAGCTTCCAATAGGGTGAAATTTTAGCCAGGGAGGGTGAATCTTATCACCGCAGCCCAAATAGAATGGTGAAAAAAAAATAAAGAGACTCAGGGAGCATGACCGCCAATACTGCGTGCTTTTCAGATGTCTTGCGGTCCTCTTTGCGCTGTCCTAGCAATAAAGATAAATTTCCTACATTCACCTCAAACTGGGTGAGCAAAAGACAGCTGAGTTTTTGAAGCAAAAACTTGGGGCGCTATAACGTAAAACTATTCCAAATTTTTCTATTCCAATTCTGCAATCACCCCTCCACAATTGGTCAAAAACTTTTTTGAACTACCCCTACTTCATCTGTCTGTCACGCGACGTCACGAAAACCGCGATAGCTTCCCATCTGATATGATCTGTACACACTGATTATGCATTATTTGACTGAACGAAATTAAAATGGTCCGTTCTGATTCGACGGATTTTCGCCAATAGACCTTGGCTATTGGTCAAAAGTTTTCGGACTGCACCCACCCACTTCACCTGCCTGTAACTCGACGTCACGAAAACGCAATAACTCAAAGCGACGTGTACGCGTTAAAGATGCATTAATATGCCGAACAAAGCTGAATTTTCTTCTGAATAACCGCAGCTGCCCTTTTCCGAAAGGAATAAAAGACGGCTGCTGCCGATTGCTCCGGCACTGGCTACTCGCACGTGAAGGAGTACATGGGTTTATTTGCGTAAAATAAAAACTTTTTCTGTGGCCGTGGGATGTTTACTAGAACTTTCAGCACGTTTACGACCTCATTCTGCCAACTCTTTTTTGCTGAGGATCCGTGTTAGCGTCATCCTTAAGCTTCCGTTGCATGCCTCCGCGATTTTAGACCAGCCACAGCAAGCTAAGTAAGGGAAAGCGGGCCAATCGCAGACGCCGGCACCACCCTCTTCATCCTGTTATCGATTTTCGGTAACGTGGCTGAGCCCCATCGAATCCCTTTCCCCTTGAGCGCGCTCCTCGCCACTTGTCAGCCAATTAGATAAGACAAGGACAAGCCGCTCAGTGTAGGCAATGTTATTCGTTATTCAAGCGAACAAAAGTGACCTCCCATGAACGAGGAGAGCGCTTGATTGGTCTGTTCAGTCAACCCTGCAGGTGACCGCCCGATGCTTGCGTCGGCGGTTACGCAAGCGTGACGTCAGAAGACTGGAATAAAAGCATATTGGAATAGTTTTACGTTATAGGGCCCCTACATGAAGGCTGATAGCGGGCAGATGTGATTTTCTTAGTTGTAGAAGGATCGAGTGACACTCTTGTTTCATGAGCGGCATTTCCGTTTCACTTTCAGAGACAACCGGGACACATTTCAAAATACATGAGGAAAAAAAGGAAGAAATATATAGCACCGTACGAAATGCATGGGTTTCATTATAGATATGATATCAGAGCACAAGGTTACTTACAAGTGGAGTTACAAGTGTCTGCAACAGACAGACAGACGGACGGACGGACGGACGGACGGACACAGACAGGCAGACAGACAGACAGACAGACAGACAGACAGACAGACAGACAGACAGACAGACAGACAGACAGACAGACAACGAACTTTATTTAATCGTGAGGAGCTACTGTCAGAACCTCCTAACGGGAGGCATTTGTAGCCGCTGGCCGCACCCACGTAGAGGACAGAACGCCGTGACGCTCCGCCCTTTCCTGGGGCCTCGGGATAGCCTGAATTTCATTTTGGAGTACCGTGCTTCTGATGGCCTCCTCCCATTCGGCTTAGCTAGGGAGGAAGTCGTTAGGCAACGCGGGACATCGCCAGAGCATGTGAGCCATAGAACAAAACGTTTCACTGCAATCGGGACAACTAGGGTCCACATCTGTGTACATCCTGCTGAGGAATTCCCGCGACGGGAAAGATCCCGTCTGCAACATTCTAAGAGTAGCTGACTGCCCTCTACTGAGCTGCGGGTGAGGCAGAAGATAAATTCTCCGACGAAGTTGGTAATGTTTAGTAATTTCATTAAATGTGAGGAGTGATCATGCTGCAGAGTCCCTTCGTGCCCCCCCGGAGCCTCCAGACCGTCGCGGCGCGTGAGTTCTTGCGCACAATTAGAATTTTATAAATCACTTATTACTACGCACCAAAGCACAGAACCGTAGCCTTGAGAGAGCTGCCACCTGAGCACGATTATGGCGAAATTCCTTGAACCCCGGAAGTACAAAGCGGAAGCGATTACGTCATTGATGACGTCACACAGAATTTGGCATGATATATAACCCGCTAACTAATGAAAAACAGTTGCGTGGCATAGACTGAATATCCGCCTCGCAGAGCGCATGTGACGTCAGTCCCACCTCTGTCACTCCTCCTCTCCTAGCGCACACCTGCCCCATCGCTCGCTTGCTCTAAACAGTTGCGCGTTCACACTTGTTACATGCTCGGACGTGAACTACGGAGAAGGCGTGTAAGGTGCGCTTCGTGCGCCGCTCGCTAGAGGGCTGCGCCCCGCCAAGTAGCGCGCGCTGCGCTTCCTCCCCGCCCACTCTCGCTCCTCACCTGCACATCGTTCCGGGGTAAAGACCAACGCCGAAGTGCAAGTGCCACTAAGAGACACCTAAGTCGAAGATTATCGTCGCCTGCCATTTTTCCCCCACAACCTATTAGAAAGGTGTGTGTTTTTTTTATACACGGGCACGTCCAAATTCTAGCAGAACTAGCAGAAGATATCAGATGTGAAATGAAGAATGGTGTCTCGCTTTCCGTCTGCAGGTAACGAACAAAACTTCGCTTGACTGTTCCCGCCAGAATTTTGTCACCGCAGCACGCAGAAAATAGAATGCCTCCGGGAGTTTGTGCGCTTGTTGGCTGACATCATGTCCACCACCTATGCTAGGGGATCGGGCACAACTGCGTAGTTGAGCCATCCCTGAAATTGCTGGAAAAGCATCTTATAGCGGTTCCGTCGAAAAGCATCTAGCTCTGTGCAGGCGTGCAAACGTGAAAATCAACAGCGCGCGCAGTCATCTGTGCTCAACGAAACGAAACAGATTAAGCCCATAAAGTCAGTGGCACACAAAAAAAATTATTTTGAAAACGTCCGGCCAAGTCGTTCGCAAAGACGGGAGCATGGTCCCGTTTGCATCCCGAGGTAATTGAGGGCGAGAATACAACGGAATGAAAAAAATTATTACTACTTTTTTCTAGTACTTTTCAATAGATTATTATGTATGAGTATAATGACATGCATATCAAGGAAGACGGTATGACGGCGATGGCATGACAACAATGGGGTGACGTTGATGGTATGGCGAGTGTTGAATGATTAAACTGTATTGACTGTGATGGAGTGACCACGATGGCATTACGACCTCGAGCAAATGTACCTAGTGGCCTAAGGTGGTAGGGCAATTGGGCTTCTGGGTCGATGCTAGAGGATAGATAGATAGATAGATAGATAGATAGATAGATAGATAGATAGATAGATAGATAGATAGATAGATAGATAGATAGATAGATAGATAGATAGATAGACAGACAGATAGATGGATAGATAGATAGATAGATAGATAGATAGATAGATAGATAGATAGATAGATAGATAGATAGATAGATAGATAGATAGATAGATAGATAGATAGATAGATAGATAGATAGATTCAAAATGCCTGAAAATTGGAAGAATTCTAAATGCAACAAAAATTGAATATTCCAAAGTGAACACACATTATAGCGAAATGAAGGAGCAATCTTCGAGTCATATTTATATACCATGATCATCATCGTAATTACCATCATCATCAGCCTATTTTTATGTCCGCTGCAGGACGAAGGCTTCTAGTAATCTCCAATAACTCCTGTCTTTCTCTAAATTTCTCGCAACCCGTCCGGATGGCGTACCCCTGATGACAGGCCGATCTGCTTCCACTGCTGTCCCATCAGCCATGTCGCTCGTCACTGCCGCAACCGATCGTCAACACCTCTTCGGACATACACCACCGCGCATTCCCGCCCTTTTGGACATTCTGCTCCCTATGCCACCCGCCATGAACCCACGGCCGCTGATGCTCCTGCCCCGAACCTTCGCTACAGCCGCTCGCCCTCCCCTCGACTCCATCAGTCTCGTACGCCCCAACACCGTCGCTTCTCTCCGTCGCCTATCGCCTCCCGGATCCAGCCGGAAAACTAGGCACTGCAGCTTCTGGAGGTGAAGCTGCGTTGTCCACTCTGCCCTCAAATCCTCTGCTCACGTTACATGCGAACCAAAACCTTCTTGACGTTGACGTTGATGACTTTCCTGTCACGGCACTCATCGATACAGGTGCACATCTTTCTATTATGGGTGCTGCCTTCCGGCGACGACCGAACAAGCTCCTCACCCCAGCGTTGGCACGCGTCTTCCGCGTTGTGGATGGCGGTACCGTGCCTATCATCGGCATGTGTACGGCACGTGTTAGCATCGTGGGCCGCCACACTCCGGTCCTCTTCACCGTGATTGCTCATTGCCCCCACGACCCCATTCTCGGCCTCATTTTCTCTCCGCGCATTCTGCCCTTATTGACTGCTCCGCCAGTATCCTTCGCCTTGAACTGCCGATTCTCGCAGAACCTACCTTAGTGCCGCCTACGCCCCACCGGCTTTATTCGCCTGCCGCCAAAATCAATAGCCTATATTGAACTCTTGTCTTCCCCACCAGTCCCTGATGGCGAGTACCTCGTCACTGCTCTGCCCGACATTCCACTACAGTATGACGTTACCGTGCCTCACAGTATACTTACTATTACTGCGAACCGCACTTTCATGCCTATTTTTTACTTTGGATTGGCTAAGCAAATTATACCGCAAGGTATAATTGCTTAGCCTTGCCAACGTTGATTGTCTCGGCGACCATCACGTGGCAACTTTATAGAGCGATACTTCTTGCGAGCTTAACAGGCCCATCGTGCCTGCGTCAGCCGTCGATCTCAAGATACAGAAAATGGTTGCGACGGACCTGTTTTCTGCGCAGGCTGAAGACCTTTACCAAGTATAATCGTCCTACGCGATATTTACGACTTCGACGATCGCCCTTTAGGCCAGACGCTCGCGGACAAGCATCGTATTCTTGCTGGCGATGCTACTCCTATTTACCGACGACCGCATCGAGTTTCTGCGTCGGAACGCCGAGTACTTCAAAGTGAAGTGAACAAAATGCAAGATAAAAACATCATTGAGCCTTCTTCGAGTCCCTGGGCGTCACCTGTAGTGCTCATTAAGAAGAAGGATGGCACGTGGTGCTTCTGTGTAAACTACCGCCATCTGAACAACATTACTAAGAAGGACGTCTACACGCTCCCACGTATAGACGAGGCTGCCTCCACGGTTCCAGCTATTTCACTTCTATCGATCTTCGTTCTGGATACTGGCAGATTGCTGTTGACGATATGGACAGAGAAAAAACCGCGTTCATCACACCTGATGGCCTATACCAATTTAAAGTAATGCCGTTTGGATTATGCAACGCCCCTGCCACCTTTGAGCGTATGATGGACTCCTTGCTCCGTGGTTTCAAATGGTCCACACGTCTCTGCTACCTCGACGTCGTCATCGCCTTCTCGCCCACGTTCGACACTCACCTTGAGCGTCTAACAATTACACTTGATGTATTTCGAAAAGCGAAGCTGCAACTTAACTCGGCCAAATGTCGTTTCGGCCGCCGCCAAATTACTGTTCTGGGCCACCTCGTTGACGCTACCGGAGTACAGCCTGATTCCGACAAAACTCGCGCTGTTCGAGACTTTCCGGTTTTAAAGACAGCCGCAGACGTTCAAAGTTTTGTAGGGCTATGCTCTTACTTTCGTCGTTTTGTTCAACATTTTGCGGCAATTGCTAGACCGTTCACTAATATCTTGAAGAAAGGCGTACAATTCTCGTGGGGTACTGCAGAAGCCGCCGCCTTCTCTCATCTCGTCACTCTTCTCTCCTCACTACCCATTCTCGCTCACTTCGACCCTGATGCCCCTACAAAATTGCTTACAGATGAAAGCGGTCGTGGCGTATGTGCCGTCTTAGCCCAGCCTCAGCGTGGCCATGATCGCGTTATTGCTTATGCGAGCCGCCTCCTCACACCATCGGAGCGCAACTACTCCATTACGGAACGAGAATGCCTTGCTGTAGTCTGGGCTGTTGCGAAGTTGCATCCTTACTTTTACGGTCGCCCTTTTTCCGCAGTCCCTGACCATCATGCTGTGCTGGCTCTCATCGCTAAAGGATCCTACAGGCCGGCTTGGTGGATGGGCTTTCAGTCTACAATACTTTTAATATTCCGTGGTTTACAAGTCTGGCCGTCTGCACCAAGACGTTGACCGCTTGTCACGTTACGCTGTTGACGACCCTGTGTTCTCCAATATTACCAGTGCTGCTTGCGTATTCTCTGTATCGCAGCTGCTTCATTTCGCCGACGAGCGACGTCGTGACGCCTGCATCAGAGCACTCATCGACCGTTTTGAAGAAACTCCGCCCGATGCCACTCTACGCCTGTTCGTCCTCCGCGACGGTACTCTGTACCGTCGTAACCTTCATCTGGATGGCTCTGAATTCCTACTTGTCATACACAAACACTTCCGCTCAACCGTTCTAGAAGAGCTTCACGGCGCACCAACAGCAGGACACCTCGGCGTGTCCTATGACCGTGTACGTTGCCGTATATTTTCCATGCGGGCCTAGCCCGTTCCGTACGACGTTACGTCGCCGCTTGTGAACTTTGCCAACCACGCAACAAGCCTTCCCAGCTCACCGCTGGTTACCTGCAGCCGCTCGACATCCCTGCCGAGCCCTTCGATCGTATCAGCTTAGACCTTCTCGGCCCATTTCCGGAATCTACATCAGGAAACAAGTGGGTTGCAGTCGCGGCGGACTACGCGACCGGCTACGCCGTAACCCGCGCTCTTCCGACCAGTTGCGCAACTTATGTTGCGGACTTCCTCCTGCATGATATCATTTTGATTCATGGTGCTTCGCATCAACTGCTAACAGACCGTGGCCGTACATTCTTAGTCAAAGTGATTGACGACATCATGCGTGCCAGCTCTATACAGCATAAATTTACCACCTCCTACCACCCTCAAACGAACGGCCTCACTGAGCGTTTGAACCGCACCCTTAATGCAATCCAAATACGTTTCAGACGACCACCGTAACTGGGACCACACTCTACCTTACACAACCTTTGCGTAGAACGCTTCCCGTCTCGAAACTGCTGGCTTTTCGCCTTTTTACCTCTTGTATGGCCGTGAACCGACGATACCAGTATTCTTCCGTCCACCACAGCTTCAACTAGCGTTTATGCCCGTGATGCTATCGCCCATGCTGACCATGCTCGCCAACTTGCGCGCGCTCGTCCACAAGTCTCTCAATGGAAGCAAAGGCAACGCTACGACCTCCGTCACCGTGATGTCCATTTTGTGCCAGGCGCCCTCGTGCTGCTTTGGTAGCCATCGCGTAAAGTTGGCCTGTGTGAAAAACTGCTTTCCTGCTACACAGGCCCCTATCGCGTGCTCTGCCATGTGACTGATGTCACCTATGAAATCGTTCTAGCCACGCCCACTACGTCCTCCGCTGTGACAACCAGCGACATGTCCACGTCGCCCGACTCAAACCCTACAACTCTCCACGTGCCTAGGATATTTAACAGCACCGTGAAGGCGCTTTCGCCGCCGGGGGATAGTATTACGATATCATCGAGCAATGCTCAAGAGACGAGCCGCCGCGAGAACGACGACAAATTGGGCTGTGCCTTTGGCGCGAGCGAGTGTCGGCCTGACGATCTGGCTCCAGTGTAAATAGCCTGTATACAGCCTCTTTCATCTGTGTATTTCCTCCGGACACGATTTTGCGGTGGGGAGGGGGGGATTTAGCAGAACCTTTTTATTTACATCATACCTTGAGGACACGCCTTTTGTGGGATACGTGTGCACTTTATTATCGTTGTTATAGCTATAGACAAGGCAAACAAGCAGCAGCAGAGCTACAATAGCCGAGATTGACAAGCAATGCATAGTTTTTTTTATATCGCAGTATACCTTTCAGCGACTTCGCTGTTTGATTTCGCCTCCTTCAGGAGCTTGCTTACATCACGGCCCTCGTGCACCTTTCACTATAGGAGAACATCCGTCAGGTGGTTTGAAGACCAACGAGCGAATTTTTCTTGCGACCAACATTTGGTAAGTCTTCACCCAGCCTTCGTAAAATTGTGAAACCGTCTCAAGTTCGTAATGGTTACGAAAAATTCATCAGAGTAACCAGGCATGCCAAAGTGCATTATACTTTAGGAAGGACCACAGGTATCCGAAGTGACACAAGCGGTCATCGCTTGGCAGTGAATCAGAATGATGGACATTGGTGATGACAGATATTTTTATATAGGAATCTACGAGAATAGAGAGAGAGGGAAAGGTGTGCATCCCGCTTTACTACCTTTGTATCTAGAAAAAAGTTCATGATTCCAGAGATACCTTTTTGCATGTTCACTGCACTTTTCGTGTTACAAGTTATGGAGTATTGCGGTGGTCTCTGTATGTTTTTCTGTCCCTTGATTCTCGCACAGTCTGGAATTGGCTTGCATTACAGCGTGTGAAGTTGTGGCTTGTGTGATAGGGCACGTTAACCGTAGGCGGGAACTTGGCCTCGAGTATAATTTTTATGGTTAGGGCAGCATTTGTCTCAGTGTGTTCACCTTTTTGTCGCATGTGACAGCAGAGGAGGCGCTACGAGATGCTACTATCGCCTTGCACAGCTATAATAAAACAATAAAAGGTAGCGGATTCATCTAGATTGCAGCTGGCCCGCTACCCGTACACTGTGACAGATAAAAGTGAGAATGAAATGAAAAAGGACAAGAGCAAGGCCTGATGCTCTCGCACACACAGCAGCCTACAGCGTGCCGTCTGCAGGCGCAGTGCCTAGTCCTCTTCAAAAAGTACGCTTTCAATAAACCAAAGTGATTGAGCGAGCCAGTAGCTGGTTACGAAAACTGCGGTAGTACGTGCCCCTTCCTGCTGTCACTTGAATTTCTATCTCGGCTGAAAGACACGCTAGATCCTGTATGTCTCAAAGCGGATTTGAAAATTTGCAAAGCGGTATTCCAAGGTTCGCGTGCAGGTGCAGCTTATCGTCAGCGCCAACTACGTACTAGAAAGATAACGGATTCGAGGAACAGGATGTGGTGCAGCCGGCGGCGCTTTTAAATTTTTTTTATTCGTTCCACAAATCAACCCACGTATGCCAGCGGTATGACCGTTTTTTAGACTTTATAATTCATAACATCTGTTTTGATCGAATTGTTTTTTCTTTCCCCCCCCGAGCAAGTGAGTGTGTGGGAAGGGTCGTTGCACGTGACGCCACAGAGCAGCTTACAGAGGACATTGAGCGGTGAGTCAATGAGAAACGCTAAAAAAACGAAACACCGGAAGCATGAGCGAGGTTGGGACTTACGCATTCCTGAAAGCTAGAGTAGTGCTTCAGTTACGCCTGCTGGGGTGATGCACGCGAGCGAAGCTGCGCGTTTGGGAGCCTCTCTTCTAAGTTGTTTAATCGAAGTATCCATTCATTCTCATTGTTTTCACTATGAAATGGGTGACACTATTGTATTTTTTCTATGCTACGGTGGTTTCCAGTGGTAAGTAGCTCCTTTTAGACTTTCTTGTAGCAGCAGATCGCAGCAGGAATACCAGCGCTGGATGTAATAGAAAGCGCTTACTATTTACATATTGATACTGTTCGCCTTCTCTGACACATGTTTGCCACCAGGTGTGTCTTGCTGACACATTTTGTTGCAACAGATTCTCTGAAAATGAAACAACCCTTGCTTTTTCTGTCCGACCGCCTTCCATGTTATGCCGTCATCGTCGCTGTCAGTTCACCATACTTAGCTTTATCCTAACTAAACGAGAAAACAAAATGGGAGCATTGGGCAACGGCTCGACGGAGGTCCAAAAGATGCCCATACGTAATGCGTGGTTCGAATCCGGGCGCGCAAAGCACTGAGCTAAGAAGAAATGTTCGCTGCCCGATGTATCAGCAGGGTTTTGCGAGCCACGTAGATCGTGAGAATGGTAGCATGTTGAATAAGAGACAGATTTTCTTCGCAAACGCGGAGGTCGGTCTGCGCTGTTATGCTCTAGCCTATTTTTTCGTTTGGCAAAAACAGCTTCCATGTAATCCCTCTTCATCATCTGTCAATGTATTTGGTTCCTGAGCCGGCGCTGCTCTTCTTTGGTGCCGCAATGCACGAATGAAGTTGTTCTTGCGAATTTGGCATGTGTGTACTGGTATATCCTGTTACTAATACAGAAGAACTGACACCTCGAAATATCACGTCCACGCTGGCGTTCCCTTCATTTTTCTTTTCGACTTGTAAGTGATATTATCGGAAAAGGTCATGCAAAGTAATTCGCAGAAAACAGCTCTGGATGTTACAGACCGTTGCCTTTTATTTGTTGATTTTCTTATTGGTGCGGGGGAGTCGTTGAGAGAAACTCAGGGCCTTATAGCGTGTAAACTGTACATTTACTTGATGGAAAGAGTACAATAATTTCTATATGGTTGGCAGTTGCAGTTACCAACCACAAGCCAATGCTGACATAAGTGAACTGAAAGCACACCCGGCTTTATGAGGAAGAAATGTCGCGAGCATAAAGCAAATGTGAACAGTAAAAGATAATATCAAAGAACAACAGCAACAAGACCTAGATACAATGTCTCTCGTTATCAGGAAATTAGATGACCTTGTAAGATGGGAAAAACATGCGTTCTATGGATGAGAGGACTCAACGATCGGCGAGACTGATGCTCAGGCTGAAGATTTCATTCTTAATATTGTGACGCATGAAACTTGGGATTCATTATGTTAATTGACACATGAGCAAGCTTCAGCAGTCGGCAAGAAAGAATTCTTTCAATCTATATTTCTGTATTTCAGAAAAGCTTTCGACGTTTTTACGCACATTCCACTGATCGCTTAGCTTCTACGTTTCAAAGGTGATGACAGAGTTATGGCATGAATAGCTGAGTATCGTCGCTCAAGGCAGATGCCTGTGGCTCTCAACCGATGTTCCTTTGAATATGTTTCTGTGACCTCTGATGTACCCTAGGGAGCCTAGGGAGCAGTGTGGTATAATGGTTATAAAGAGGGATAAGGTGCCTCGGAAAGTCTGATCAACGTTTCCATAGGAGGACCTATCTTCCCCTTTGATGAAGGTAGGTCCTCCTATCGAAACGTTGACCAGCCTTTCTGAGGCATCTTATCCCTGTTTATAACCTTTTGACCACAGTGTGCTATTCCATCTGTGAGCCTTTTCTTTGATTTTAGATTCCAGAGAACAGTGTTAGGTCCACTTTTATCACAGCGATGCCTCTACTACTAATGGTTCTCTAAATGTGACCTTCAAGCTCAGCCAAGGCTATACTGGGACTTGGTCTGCCACTGTCGATACTTCCACTGCCACTACCGCCGACTGCTGCGTACGCCGCATGGGCACCCTTACCTTGAAAGCGATCTGCGATGTTTACAAAGTGCGCCAAGTGCTGGTAGCTTCGTATGCGCTGTGCTTCGACGGTTAGTGGGCGTTCAAGCGAGACGCAGCCAGAAGGTAAATTCGCTCGTTGCTGCGGCAGCGCCGAGGAGCGTCTATGTGTTGTCTTGGAGGGCAGTAGTGGATGCGGTAGTCGCTGATGGCGCCGAGCAGCGTCTGGGTCCTTTCCCAAGCGAACAAAACCGCGTTATCGCTCGTCAAACTTCGCTTAACCGCTTTCAACCACGGCAAAATTTTGTTGATGTTCATTAATAACATCAATTTGGGTATTACACCATCATTTAGAACGTTGGCAGATGACTGCCAACATCCTTATGTCAGTATATAAGGTCATCAACTGCAAATCTGACCAACAAGCACTACAACATAATTTGGGACTTGATTGCCACGTGTACGCGTCATCTTCACCAGGAAGCAGCGCGCACGGCAGCATCATTAAACGGTAAATGACACTCTCTTGAACAAGTGACAGAATAAAAATATACAGGTATATTTATTACTGCAGATCCAAGGTCGAGCATACACGTTAGACATCTTAGGAAAAAGGCTGTTGGAGAACTGGGTTTTCTGAAGCGTAACTTTAGTAGTTTGGCAAAGAACATTAGGGAGCTGCTGTACTTCACACATGTGAGCAGTACACTGGAGTTTGTGCGTGTATGCTGAGACCCATATAGTATAGAACATTTAGATAAACAGGAAAAAGTGCACAACAGGGCAATTTGGTTTGTCGTTGGCAATTATGGCAGGATGCTTAGCATGACAGAGAGCAAAAAGGAATTACATTGGCATCGTTTTGAAGACTGTCGTCAAAGCCTCTGATTAAATTTCTTCATGATATATACTACTCAAAAACGGAGATAGCTAGGGAATTGTATTTTCAGCCACCCACTTATGTTTGCAAGAAGCGAGATCTAAAATTAAAAATACCTGAGATTTATCTTTCCGGGTGTCGCTTTCACTACATTTTCCTTGTTCGTACTATAAGAAATTGGAATATTGAAATTGGGATTTGTTCAAATGATTTCTTCCATGTTTTATGCATGTAATTGCGTGTTTCTTTGTAAGATCTCTACCCTCCCTGCTGTAACATCTGAATGGCAAAGCAGGTACTGAAGAAATAAATAATTAACTAAATAAATTTCTGCTCCATGTTGTCTTATTCGGCATTATATGCAGCATCCATGACATCAACACATCACAAGTAGGTCTCTCTTCACGATTACCCGCCGATCTCTTCTATTATAGAAACAACTGCGAATGGTCGAAACATGAACTCGTGACACACATAGGAACCCACAACATAAAACGACCGCATGAACAGATCACATGAACTTGAATTCGCTAGTCTCCGTCGTTCATGGGTAATTAGCAAAATTCATTGCTCCGAGGTAACGGTGCAAATGAAGTGGCAGCGCACCTAACTTACGTCGTTGTATGAGAGTGAGAAGGAAGGAAAGCTCGGAATAAATGACAAGAAAAGAAAGAAGCGCGGTTCTGATAGCATGATCGCAAATCCCGCATCTGTACTTGAGGCTATATTATAGCGGCAAATTACTGCGCACCCCTTTTCAACAGCTTCCTTTTCCGGGCGCCTACAACGGCAACGACCAAAGCAACCGCGTTCGCCCATGCGCCGCACCGCTGAAAAAAAAAAGCGATGGTACCTTGCTCCAAGAGCTAGTTTTGACGGTTCAGGCGGCCGCGTTCTGGAAGAGCCGAAAGGTGCATAGGTGCATGCAGCGCAATTTCGGAGCCCTGTGATAAATCCTAGCTTTGTGACGTCAAAGCATGGAGCCCATAATAACGGTGTCCGGGGCACGTCATAGGAGTCACCGCCAATGTTTCCATAAGTTTACTCGCGTCATAGTAGCACACATTCAAGTGCACGCCATGATACGGCGCATCGCCACACACGAAACACATAACCGCTCAACTTTGCAGCTGGTTTCGGATCAAACCCGTTGAAGTCACCGGTCATGCTTCACTGGCAAACTTTGTTCGGAGCAGTCACTGCATGTATAGAAGGCGGGCAAGTTGGAAGGGGGGGGGGTGTATCCAAGCGGTGTAATGCGCTGTTCTGTAACCACGCGAATGCGGCATTGCAGAATGAAGCGAACTGCGACTCAAAAGCAACAAGACGTTAGAATTGCGGACAGACTTACAAGTTGTAAAACATCATCAGCCGATTTTTATTTCGCCTATGGCACCACTACCTCTTCCAGCGATCTCCAATTACTCCCGTCCTGTGCTAGCTCATTCCAAGTGGTGCCTGAAAATTTCCTAGTTTCATTACCACATGTAAATGTCTTCCGTTGTCGACAGCACAACCTTTCCTGTGGCGCTCGCTTTAATATATTCTTTATTAGGCGAACCTGTGTCCACAAAAACAGGATACACTCGGTGAACAATGACAGCGGCGAGCAAAGCCGGCGATCGTCGAAAATCTGCATGCGGGTCAAGCGCGTCAGCTTTTAAACATGAGTTGTAGAATGTTCCAGCGTATTCAATAGTGCCCGCGCACTTTTCGGCAACTCCTACACAATTTGTATTGTGCATGAATTATGCAAGGTCGGAGGACAACTGACCACGGAAAAAAACATTGATAACATTCGCGAAACTTCCAATACATGCAGGCGCGCCCCACGCTTGATCGATAACGTTTAACAGTTTTCACCAATTGAAATGCGAACACCGAATACAAGTAAATAAAGAAGCATGTAGATGTATATATATATATATATATATATATATATATATATATATATAGATAGATAGATAGATAGATAGATAGATAGATAGATAGATAGATAGATAGATAGATAGATAGATAGATAGATAGATAGATAGATAGATATTCGCTCAAGCTGAAAGTTGAAATTTTTAAACAAACAACATGAATTCCACAGAACCTGGTTCTGCAATGGATTCTAATCTTCTATCGTATCTTTTCAGATCTGACTGTTGACAACACACCTTTAGCCGACAATTGCCGGAAAGCTACTACATTTGTAAGTTGGGCATTCTGGTTTCGTCTCTCAGGCTATCTGTTTGTTCTCGCAGTATAATAGAGCAACGAAAGAATAACATAGTACACTACACTAATAAAGTAAAAATAATTTTTGAGCTACTGCTTTTTGGCGAATTGGTTCAAGCGCTGCAGCAAACGCGTCAGCATGAAAGGCGTCCACTTAATATGTCATGTTATTCAGCGTAAACAAAACGCAACAAAATGCGGACGAAACAGAAGGCGGCAAAACGATTGTGTCGTCTTTTCTGTCGATTGCCCGTTTTGAGCTGTAATCAGAAGCACTAATGTTGAGTGCAAGGGCTTGTGTTGCACACAGTCCTTGTGCAGGATGCATACGCTTCAAACATAAGCATGACTGACACAGCCAAGTAGGTAAAATGTTGTAGGCTAGGTACGGCGACATTTGAGCATTATTTGTCTGCGTATGCGGAATCCCGTGCATTCAACAGCTCCACATCACACAACTTTAATTAATTAGATTATCCATACGAAATGTATTAATTTCAATTATCGTAGCTGGTTGTAAAGTGCAGTGCATCTTAAGCTCCTATCATGATCTATTGAACAAAAATTGGCTCACGGTTTAACTTTGCCTATGTACGAACAATTGTGCGCTAGCTCAGTGGTTCGTACTTAGGCAAAGTTAAACCGATGTTAGCGGAGACAAACTATTCCAAACCCCAGTTTGGAATAGTTTGTCTCCGCTTATCATCGTTATGTTTTCACTCGGTCACTGCTGGTCTCCAATGGACCTATTTGATGCGAACTAGGGTTATTCGGCATGTGTCAGTAGCTATGTGACGGCCTTCAAAGAACGTATTTGAACACGAGAGTGACGCGCTCGTCGGCTGCATGCTTCACCCGTGGAGCCTTCACAGCTTGAACGTTGGTGTCTGCGCAGCGTTCTTGCTCTTCGACTTTTGTTGGCCCGCGCGCTTCCCGTGGCCTCGGTATCAGCGTCGAGACGACGTTCCCCTGTGCAGAAGTTTCATTTGCACGTTCACGACCTTTTCTGAACCTGTCTGCTTACAACTCCTCTCGTTTCGCAACAATGTCAGGATGAGTCGACGAACGCTGACGCGGTCGTTTCAGCCGAAGTTGTGCGTTCAGTCGAGCCTGGTGCTGCGCTTCGACTAACCAACCCACATAGATCTGCCCCATCATCCATGGCCCATCTACGAGTAACTGACACGACATGTTTTGACGCGCCGCTAAACTATCTGTGAGACGAGGAAGCGCGCCGAGAAACTGGCCGAGCGTGGCTTCCTATTGAGTGTAGCTGTCGTGGCGCACGTGCTCTGACTGGCTTTGGCATGCAAGGCGGTAGCACGTCATTGGCTGCAAGTGCTTAATCTCCTCCAACGTGTGGCCTACCTGGTCCTTGCCACATCTCTAGTACGCGATGTTGCTATCGGCTCTTCATGGTCCCTCAGCGTACGGACAGACACACAACGGCTTTTCGCCGGATTGGAAGCCCTTGCATCAGCGCACCAGACAAAAGTGGGAACCAAGTACCTTTTTTTTCTATTTTATGCATGGCAGACACTCCATAACTAACGTGCAGAGCTATTCTTTACAAGAGTCTCATGGCGTGAATTGGTGGTGGAACGCTTGAGTGTGTATCGGTGTGCTTTCAAATGGCGCCAACATATCCATGAAGTTTGCAGCACGTGCCTCTAATACAGTTGGCAACGTATGACTTAAACACGTTCTGCAGCATAGCTACTGGGTGCTGTCACTTTGGTGCTGCCACGGCCGGCATCGGTAGAGGCGCTATTTGCAATATCATGTGCGTGTTATATAGGCGAATCAGTCAGACGCTTACCGGCTGTTTCCAACAGCTGTTATTCTTTCAGCAAATTAATTGTTTGTTCAAGTCAGGCGTCCTAAACGTCCAATAATGCAAAGCGTTGTTTAGTTGCCGTTAAGTGTAAAGGGTCTACTTAAGACACCAAGAACGTCTCTGATACTGTGTCGCAGCTAGTACAATGTGGCACTAGGAATGAGGCAATCTGACACTTTAAATACGCAAGCGACATCTTTCGCTAATATAGTAATGGGAATAATCATACTTTTATTGCCACTAATAAATAAAACAGATTTATCCACGCCTGCCAAAGCCATTATTGGCTTTAGCGGTAGAGCCTGGCAGGACTGGAAAACCATACACTATTCATTTACAGATAAATATTCGGCAGTGAACGTGAGTAGGGGATACGAGAAAAAAATCAGTAAAATATATACAGCGCCTACGAAAATATTTTGCATTGTGCAAAACAGAATAAAATACAGAAACACAGCAAACCTTAAAAATATGACCCTAACGAGACTAGAGAACAATACACCATTCAAGATAACATGGCTCAAACGGATTGCACATGCACAAACACAAGCAATACCGTGGACCAAAGAAATAAATACGCCCTTACGTCCTATAACGTGAAACCATTCCAATACGTTTTTATTCCAATCTCCTTACGTCAAATTTACGTAACCGCTTACGCAGGCATCAGGCGATGACCCGCAGCGTTGTCTGTGCAGCTGAATCGAACGCTCTCCTCGTTTATACCTCATTTTTGTTTGCTTTAAGCCATTAGGGATCGGTTTCTTTTTTTTTTCTTGTTATCTTGAAATCACTCTTACATATTAACTTATCTTTGTACTAATAATCCACATACAAAAATTATTACTCTTGTCTAATTAGTTTTTGAAATATAGCCCGTGACTATATGGTCACACTGGGCCCTTAAGCTACAGCAAAATACGCGTAGTGAAAAACATTTATTTCAAGCCATGAAACATCACAAAAAACATACATAGCGAATAGTCGAGCACTTATTTAGTGTGATATGGTTTGAATCATGGAATACACATGCCGTCGTCATACGTTGTGCATTGTGTGTGCACTGCGCTGTTGCAATTATCTCATGAACACCTCCACCTCTTGCCATTAGGTATTGGTGATACAAAGTGGGTCACTTGGTCATACCGTGTACCAGTCACGACATCATTAGCCTTTGGGATTCTGCGTTGACCAGGTCCTCTATGTTTATTGTCTCATCGCATCAGGTAGCTTTGTGCAATTTGCTTACGAAATTCCACCTGCGTGACGTTAAACCCTGTGTTGCGAATTAGCGCCCAAGCGTTGCTGATAGATACATCACAAAGTCAAGTGAAAATCGGCCACCACCACTTTTTGCCACGGATTACAATCCTGTGGGCGCCTACATTTGCATCCAATCTGGTCCGTACCTCTCATAAAACTTGTACTGAGCAACTGTGTTTTTTGCGGGCCACCTCGATTTCCTTCTTCTGAACACGAGAGTACTTGTCTGCAGATGACATTGGCTCTACGCCGTGAACGGTGCTTATAATCGTTACTACAGAATTGTCCGTCCAACGGACAACAATTATCCTATTGTCGCTCAGCACGGGCTGTTCTCGCCCGCGAGGTTGGCGCCTGACGAATTGAGGTCGAACGATAGGGCACTCTTTGGGAACACGGTTCTGCTTCACTGTGCCCGTGCCTTCGTAGCCCTGTGCCTTGAGGTGCCTGAGTAGCGGCATGCCTGTGAATAAATTATCAAAATAGAAAACAAAGGAAGGTCGTGCGTCTCTGCTGCGAGTTCATCCATCATTTGAAGAAGTGGCGCCGCTGCTTTTTCGAAGTCCGTTTCATATTTTTCAGATGTTCCGGGATCCCCTGTTTGCCTTGATACACATAGAAGTTTATAAGGTATCCGTTCTTGGCATTTAGGCAGCATAATTTATACCCGAAGCGGATAGGCTTTCCGCGTATAAACTGTTTACAGGCATGACGGCCATAATACTCAATCATATTTTTGTCATAGCTCAGGTGACGCACAAGTTGAAAGTGCTCCAGAAACCTTGCTTTCAATAGTGCCATCAATGGACGCAACTTTGCCAACTTGTCACTAAGCGTTAGGTTTGCATTTCGCAAAGTGCAGGAATCGCATTATCTGTACGAAGCGATTTATCCGCATAGCATTCTAGGCCATCGTGTTGCGCATATCCAAGCCGCTGTCCCGATAGCACTTTTTCCCTGGCAAGCGGTTATAGCCGGACAAAACGAGCACTCCAAGAAAACCTAATTCTTCTTTGGGAACCTTCGGGTCGGGCGTATTGAAAAATAATGCATACTTTCTTCTTTCTTCGACTATCAGCTCCACGACGGCTTCGTCAAAAAATATTTCGAACAACTGAACAGAGGAAAAGCCCCTGTAAGTAGCAAAGTTTGTGTAGGGAAATATGCCAAGGCTTTTCTGGAGATCACCGTTTGTCCACTTAGAAGCAGTGGATTTTTTCGCAGGAATGGCCGCATCAACTATGGCAGAAGAAACCTCTCATGTTCCATCACCTTGCCCTCCTGGGGTCGTCATTGTCCGAGTCGGATCCACCAATACGGCGTCCGTCAGAGGAAACAGTTTCAGCGCCGGTTCATAGCTGCCGCCAGATTAGATTGTCAAGGAGCCGGCCCGAATCTTCATCGGCCGACACTTCATCCGAATAGGTGCTAGCCTCTCGCGGGTCGATATAGATCACTGACACGTCGCCATCGTCTTCTTCGAGTTTCTTCGCTATTCACCCCAACATCAACCTATTAAGACAATAAAATAAGAAATAACCACTGCGGGAATGCGCCAGCAGCCATGCAAGAGATGAGAATGCACTTAAAAAAAATAAAAAGTTAGGTAGCCTAAAGGCCCAGCGCGACCATATGGCAACGCGCAAGATAACACGCTCGTTGATGAATAAATCAAACATAAATCTTTCACAAATGGTCATAGAAGGTCACATATTCAAAGAGCAATATGGAGGCAAAGATATCAGACTATTGCTTAAACATGTGTTGAAAAAAAAGAACACATTACCCCTTGGAGTGATGCATGGCGACGCTACTCGCACAGCAACACTTATTCCCGCCTTTGCGAGGGGTTCCCACAAAACGACTGACACCTGCTGCCACTTGATATCCATAACGGGAACTCTCATCTGTCTAACGGCATGTCAAAGGCAATTTTGGTGCCGTTTTGTAAATCTTAATTTAATGAAATCCACTGTGCAGACTAACGTGACCATATGGTCTTTAATGGGTTAAGAACGAGTAACATTACCTGCATTGAGCGGTTTTTCTTATCTAATTGGCTAACAAGAGACCACAAGCACGCTCAAGTGGAGATGGTTTCGATAGGGACGAGCCAGCGCAGTGAAAATAGATAGGTTGAGGAGGGTGGTGCCGGCGTCTGCGATTGGTCCGCTTTCCCTCACTTAGCTTGCGGTGTATGGTCGAAAACAGCGGTGGCATGTGACGGAAGCTCAAGAATGACGCTAAACGGATCCTCAGCAAAGAAGACCTGACCGAGCGATGCCGCGTGCGTGCCGAAAGGGCTCGATAACGCTATACTGCCACGCCAAAAGTTTAATTACACGCAAAAATCCATGCTCTCCGGCAAGTGCAAGTAACCAGTCTTGTGCGATTCCGTGGCCGCTATCTGCTATTGCTCTCGGAACGGGGCAGTCTCCGGCTATTCAGAAAAAACATACACTTTTGTTTGGCATATTAATGCACCTTTACAGCGTGCATGTCAGTTTTACGGGGTGAGTTATTGCGGTTTTGTGACGTCGCGTGACAGACAGGCGAAATGGGCGCAGTACGAAATCTTTGGACCAATACCGGAGGACTATTGGCAAGAAAACGTCAAATCAAAAATAATAAATTTTCTTTCGTTCAGCATAATTATGCATAATAAGCGCATGAAGGTCATATTAGATTCGGAGATATCATGGTTTTCGTGACGTCAGATGATAGCCAAGCAAAGTGCGCGAAACCCGAAAAGCTTGTGACCAATCGGGAAGGGTAGATTGCAGAAATTAAATAAAGAAGTTTGGGAGAGCTTTACGTTATAGCACCCGGATACGCCTTAGCAGTCTCTTTAACTTGTATGTCAGTTTTGTATAGAAGGTGCTGGAGGGTAATTTATTAAAGGAAGCTGGAACGTAATGAGCGGGTGTTCTAGTGCTGTGCCTTGTCGAACAGCGTGACCTCCAAAAACGGTCTTTGGGCATTAAGGAACGCCCAAAACCTACGGAACTAAAAACTTACTGGAACAGACGTCTTTCAAGACAACTGTTTGCGTCAAAGGATCATTAAAATTCAACATCTAAAGTATTTCGAAACGTTCTGCATCGACATTCAGGCTCAGGCAACATCTTCTTTATGCTATCAGTCAAGTAAAGCATATTATTTAGCTGGATAGTGGTATGCACATTGATTCAAATTATGCGTTTTACGCGGCTAGTTGTTTAATTTGTCAACAAAACCATGAAGCCTGCACTTAGAAGAAATATCAATGTTTGCAGTTTTGTTGCGCCTTAGTGTAGGTTGCACTTTCTTTATTTTTTCACTTGAGAAGTTGATTTCTTACGCATATTGTAGTGAATAACACATGAAGTATGAGACTCTTTTGGTAGTCACAATAGTGACATCATTAATGAAAGTTACGAGTGAGCGCATTAGGCCAAATCTTGCTTCGCGGTGGAGTATCGCAGGCACAAACACCGCTCAAATGCCCCAACAATTCCTCGCAGTATCGCGACAACCGAGCTACTCACGCACATTAAGCAATTGGAAAGATGTTATAGGCGCGAACATTTAGGGGTAAAATGCTACAAATTTCCCAAGCAGAACTTATTGCTCAAATTACCTTGCGATTCTGTTTGAGTGAGTCCGCTGTTTTAACCACTGGCAGGGAGCCCGCGCGTATAGATTTAACCACCGGTAGGGTCCGGCAACACATCTATAGTCCTGAAGATCGTTCTGTGGGTATAAAGGGTAAGCTACGGGCGCGAGGCTGCTGCACGTGTCTTACCGCCCCATGTACTCCGGCCGCCCCAACAGTGATTTTGGTTGCTGGAAACAGACGCTGAATGGACGCAGAATCCACGTACCACGGTTTCGTATTTGCCCAAACACGCAAGGGAGAAGCCTCAAAATAGGTAAACTTTCACACTCAGTGCTGTGTTTTGTCTTATTTAACTCATTCTAATATTATGCTTATGTTTTCTTTTTCGCAGGTTAAACTAACGTGGATTAAAAGGCGGAACTATTTTTCAGAAGAGGTCTTACATGTGCATGCTTTGCCTCCGTAGCTTACCCTGCATAGTCACAGAAAGTAGTCCGCAAGTATATTCAGCACCCGTCAATCATGGTGCATGCTTTGCTGCATGAAACCCATCGTCTATGTTTCCAAATTTGAGGAATTTCTCGAAGACCATGGATATGTTAAGGATGTTATGACAACGGTCGAGGGGCCTCGGAGTCGGGTTTTGGACTTTACCCTATAACGCGAACGTTTCGCCATATACGCCAAAAGTAAATGAAAACGCTTCTCTGTACTCGTAATAGAGGAGGCGGAGGGAAAGAGATAAGTAGAAGGCAGGAAGCTTAACCAGAATAACGTCCGGTTGGCTACCCTACACCGGGGGAATGGGAAAGGGGGAACCAAAGATAACAGGGAGAGAGGGGAGGGAAGGAAAGAAGGAAATTGCAGTGAGTTTGCTGACGTGTGTGGTCTTACAGAAATTGCATTAATAGTCACAGATGTTCGCACAAGCCCGCCGTCCTTAAGAAGAACAAAAGCGCCTTCACCGCTGTATGGACCGACGGGCGGTGGGGGCGGTGTTCCAGCAGCACCTGCACAGAAAGCGGCCGATTGTCCACTTTTGGAAAGTTTTGGCAAGTTCTTGTCTCCCTGGGGTGTATCGTAGACAGTGGCACAGCAGGTGGTTGGTGTTTTCTTCGGTGTCACAGGCGTAGATACGTCTGTGGCACCAAAGACATACCGGAACCATAAGACACCGAAAACACACCCACCTCCCGTCTTTCGGTTACAGAAAAGGGCCTTGCGCATTATGACATACACAAGCCCACATGATAACACTGACATGCTGTTCAATCGTCTCGGTATATTACCATTATCTCTGTCATGCGAAATGAAGGTTGACATCTTTATTAACAATACATTACGTGGGAACCACTCATTATCGCCAAGCCTCCTTATTACACCTAATCGCAATACAAGGGGTGCAACAAATATAAATTTCCACCTACCAATCACACGTAACAGGTATAGCCAACGACTACTTGAGTTTCATGGTGCCAAAATTTGGAACGTAGTACCTCTTGTGGTAAAAATGGCCAACCATTTCGTGTCTGCTGTTAAAAAGCTATACCTATGAAAAAGTACGTGATTTCCGTCGGTCTGGCTCTCCACTTGTTTCATACTGTGCAAGGTTATTCCTTCATTGATCTATTCAGAAAGCCTAAACACTTCAGCACAGACCCTTGCAAATATGTTACTTCTACGTATAATATGCTATTTCTTTTTTGTGTATGTGCGTGTATTCTCCTAACAGTTCTGTTTTATTACTAGTTAGTGATATGCACTGTTTTTATGGTTTTAATTGTATGTACCCACCTAACTCTATTAGGTTGTAACATTAAAAACAAGATATGCGCATGAGATTGTAGCTGCTACTACATATATGACTGTGGGCCTACACAAGCCTTTGGCGACTGGCCCAACAGTTCCTTTGTGCAGGTTATTATCAATGAAAAATAAACTGAATTGAATTGAATTGACCTCGCATGCTGCACTGTAAGTCACTTCAATTAATCTAGAGTATTCCTTTGTGAAGGCAACTCCTAACCAAAGGCGACAGAGAAGCGTAGCTTCAAGTCGAGGAAGTCCGAGTGGACGTCGGAGTTGCAGGGAGGTGTTTAGTCGATACAGTCGTGTAAGTCGCAAGTTTGGTGAGTTCCACTCGGTCAGTGAGAGACAGCGTGCCAGGTGTCGAAGCTGCCTAGCGGCTTCTGTCCTCGAAAGCGGAATTGGAACGCTGTGCTCTTCTTGATGTGCTGTGCGAGCAGCGTTATCGGCGGAATCATTGCCACTGATTCCACAATGGCCAGGTATCCATTGAAAGATGACCTCAAGAACTTTTTGCTGGACGTGATGGTAAAGTTTAGCGATTTAGTATGTCAGTTGGTCATGACATCCATGCCCGTTTTGAATCACAGAACACAGCCCATTTTCTAGGTCTTTCAGAAACAATGAATTCCAGCGCTCGAAGCAGGGCCGTTAGTTCTGCCGCCATTGAGGTCGTGATGTGCGATGTCTTGAACCGCAGTGTCATTCCTCACGTTGGTATAACCACGGTACCACCAGAACTGCACGACGTAGTCGATCCATCGGTATAGATGTGCACGTGGTTGCTGTACTTTTCATACAAAAGAAGTAAGCTCAGCTGTTTTAGAGCAGGCGGCGGCAGATCCGTCTTCTTCTGCAGTCCTGCAATCACTATATGTACCTGTGGACGGCTAAAATACCACGGAGGAAACGCTGGCTTGGCTGCAGGTGCGTACCTTGAAGTAAACGACACATGTGCACTGACAATACCGCTGAATGTCGAGCAGGGCCGTGCAACAGTGAGGCTCGCGAAGTGGTGGGAAGGGCTCCTACCATAATGCCTGAGATCCATACGCATTGTTTCAACGGTAATGTGCGTCGTGATTGGGTAATCCTGCGCAAGGGCAATGGTTTCAGCCGTTGATGCACTGCGTGGTAAGCCAAGACATATCTTAAGGGCTCGTGCTCGAATGCTCTGAGCCGTACGCACGTTAGTCTTGGAGGTGTTGGATATTGCAGGCAGGCTGTATCGCAGGAATCGAATGAACAACGCCATGTAAAGCTGTAACATAGCGTCTATAGATACTCCCCAACTTTTTCCGGCAAGCAACCTGAACAGGTGACAGATATCAGTCAGCCGCTTCTCACGTAATTCACGGGCGGAGTCCAAGATAGTCTCTGTCAATTACGACTCCCAAGAACCTGTGACTTCTGCTGTATGGTATACGTTGCCCGTTATTAGATACACCGTAAGCAGACAGTCGCTTCCTCGTGAATGCCACCATTGCGCACTTCCCGCATGAAATTTCAAGTCCTTGTTCACGAAGGTACCAAGATGTCATTGTGGCTGCCTTCTGAAGCCGAGCGCGAAGCTGAAATCGTGTCACACCTGATGCCCAAATGCAGATGTCATCTGCATAGACGGAAAGTCGTAAGGTGCTTGGCAGGTGGTCAACTGATCCACAGAGGGTGAGATTGAAAAGAGTCGGGCTACGCACTCCGCCTTAAGGGACTCCTCGGCTAGCGTAATGCTCGGATGCTGGGCCATTTTCTGTGTGCACGTAGAATGGTCTCCTCTGTAAGTAGCTGCACAACAACATATATATTTTACCAGCAAGTGCGACGGCTTTTAACGTGCTAAGGATGGCTTCATGCGTGACATTATCATAAGCCCCTTTAAGGTCTAGAAACAGAGCAGCAGATAGACGCTTACAGGCCTTTTGGTGTTGCACAAACGTTATCAAGTCAACAACGTTGTCTGTTGACGAACGGCCACGTCTGAATCCGGCCGTAGCATCTGAGTAGATTTCATAGTACTCTAAGTACGGTTCCAGACGTGTTAAAATCATTCTTTCCATTGTTTTTCCAACACAGCTGGCAATGTGATCGAACGGTATAAGGAAATGTCCAAAGGCGACTTGCAAGCTTTGAGAAGTCGAATGAGGCGAGTCGAATTCCATTGTGGCGGAACAGTACCCGTCTGCCAGGAGTCATTGTACAGGAGCAAGAGTGCCTTCCGAGCTTGGTCTCCTAGGTTACACAGGGCACGGTATGTAATGTCGTCAGGTCCTGGCGCGGAAGAACGCCTGCACGAAGCCAGCGCAGCTTCTAGTTTTTCCATAGAAAAAGGGCATTCCATGCGGGAATCGCATGAGAAGAATGGGTGGTCGCGCGTTCCCGTACCCGTTCCATCGGAATTTTCTTCGCCAGCAATCTTTCTGCAGAAAGATTCAGCGACGTCAATATCTCTACATTGTAGATAGAGTGCCAGAGATTTAAACGGGTGGCGCAGACCAAAGGTTGCGCGAAGACCACGACCAGTCCTCCATATAAGCGACAAAGGTTTTCGCGGATCCACGGAGTCGCAAAAGGATACCCATTGTCGCGAAGCCAGCTTGTTCATGTGACGATGTATTTTCTTTTGTGTTCGTCTAGCCAGTCTAAAATCATAATTGGACTTAGTGCGTCTATATCTTCGCTCCGCACGATGGCGAATTGCTCGAAGTTTCGCTAGTTCGATGTCGAAATCGGTGCGGGAAGAACTCTTCGAAAGCAAATGTGTGGTTGTTTGTATGGCATCCTTTATCGCGCCCTGTAGGTTATAGGAGGTGGCGTCACGACAACAGTGTTCCATTATTATTTCGTATTTAGGCCAATCGGTGCACTGAACGGTTCTGGAGGACTTGGAGCTAGTCAAACCTTCGATCTTGAAAGATGTTGGGATGTGGTCGCTACCCCACATTTCTAAATCTTAAAACCAGTGCACTCTTCTCGAAAGCGAACGTGAAACGAAGGTAAGATCCAAGCGGCTACTATATGCTGATCCACGCAGATAAGTAGGGCTTCCATCATTTGACAGGTAAAATTCGAGTTCATAGGCGAAGGACACCAACGTTCTGCCTCTAGAGTTCACTTTGGAGCTTCCCCATAGGTAATGATGGGCGTTAAAGTCACCAGTGAGCACCCACGGCTGTGGAGTCGATTTGAAAATTCCCCGGTAAGCGCTCACACTCTAGACGGCTTTTTGGAGATAAATAGGTTCTAAGAATGGTGAAAGTGAGCTTCTTCTTCTTCACTGTTAAGCAAACGTATTGATTTGCCTCGACAGGAGGCACTGGGTGATGTACATAAGTCAAGCCACGGTGTATAAACAGAATGACCTTGCTACACTCTCCGTGGGTACAGGACATAAAGCACACATACCCGGAGAGTCAGATGGGAGCTGACAGGTTGGGCTCGCAAATCACGATAATGGGGAATTGGTGCGTAAAGACCAATTGTCTAAAGCCGGAAATGCGTGACTTAAGCCCTCTGGGGTTCGACTGAACGACAGATGCATTCTTGACCTCCTCTTAAAACGACGGCAATTCTCTGGCCGTGGTTTTACCCTACAGATGCAAGCACCGGGCTCAAGGTGTCCAGCACCTGCATTGCGCTCTATGCCGACGGGGTTTTCATGTTGCTCAGTAGAGTGCTCATAGCGTCCATAAGTGACTTCAGCATCACTATGACTTGGCGATCATCAGTCGTCGTCGCATCCGCGGTTTGTGAGGACATTGAGGGCGGCGCAAGTTGATGTGACTCCGATGCAGGTTGTGCTCGTGGAAGTGTAGGCCACTCTTCAGGAGGTGCGAGTCTGGGCCCTTTCTTCGTTTTCGCAGTGTCTGTCTTTGTGGAAGTCAGGGTTGATACGATAGCCGCTTTGCCGGAAGATGGTGTATATCTTTCAGTAGATGTAACTCTTCGTGATGCTCTTTGGTGGCGATGTCCTCGTCGCCTGAGAGTAGCGGCAGCCTCTCTGTGTGTTGAATGGTCGCGTACCATACGTTTGAGGACTGCTCGCTCGTTCCTCAACCGCCGGCAATCATTGGATGAGGCCTCATGAGTACCATAGAAGTTAGGGCAACTTAACATAGTTGCGCCGCAGGCATCTGCTGAATGAGATTCAGCGCACCGTGGGTACACGAGGTTATTCCTACAGACACCTTTTACGAGTCCCATGTTGTAGCACTTGTATCGTTGCAGGGGCTTCGGTACGTATGGGCGGGCTGGATGGCGGACGTGGTCAACTTTGACGTGTCAGGGAAGGCTGTCTCCCCAAAGCCACAGCTTCAGGCAGCATGTGTTTCCGAGTCTTGTGATGTGCGTGATAAGAGTGCCTTCTGTAGTTGGCTTTATTAATATCGGTAAGTCGGCGATTGGTATAGAAATATCGCCATCATAAATGACGCCGACAGTGTCATTGCAGCCTGTAGGTATCATGGATCGCACTTGTACTTTGTAGATCTCCGTTACGTGGCACAGGCTTTGCAGTGCACTACGGTGTAGAAAATCGACTGCAAGGACATTCTTCCGTGCGTTTATTCTCACGTCCTTTATCTCGTTTGGTGCGATTCCCTCAAAAACGCAGAAAGAACTTGCCTGTTTAAGAGTCACAGATTGGACACCGGGTCCACAGGCATAAAGTGCATAGTGTACGGCCAGCATTGTGGTGTTGTCTTCACGATGGAGACACTTGGCCACGATGACCTCCGTAGCAGTCTTGTTTTTGTTGTTCGGCTCATGACAAGCGTGAAATCGTCGTCTGACGAGTCAACGCTGTCCGAGTACAACTCGGTTGCCTCGCTGTCCGTGTCACTTGACGCATTTCTACGTTTCCTGGACGCGACCCCACGTGATGGCTTGGCTCCAGGAAGGTCTTCGAGGGTTTCTTCATCCATTGCCGCAACAAGGGAACGGCCGCTCCCAGAGATTGGAAAGAAACAAAGCAAGACAAAGGTACAAGCGTTCTATGATAGAAATACTTCGTCGCTGTCCCTACTCGTATATAGGTTCCATATGGATGTGTGAAGCAAGGTGAAAAAAGCCGACAGATCCTACATCCTCTTGGAATCGATGCTATGAGAAGCAGAGTGCGGGGAGCCTACCAAGGTAACGAAATGAACATAAGAGCGCCAAGACATTGGTTGCGGTTTCATGATCTACATGACACGCATGTCGTGACAGTCATGTCATAACCTATTATTCATGTATGTCATACAGTCTTCTCATACTATCTAAATTTTGGCACATACAATGATAACGAAACGATCATCAGAACACCAACACGTAGGCGGCAGTTTCATGCCCTACATGACATGCATGTCTTGAGATTCATGTCATGACCTATCTCATATATTCATCACACTTTCTTGTCATACTATGCCGATTTGGGCGCAGACCAAGCCGCAGGCGGCTGTTTCATGACCTATACATGACACGATTGTCATGACATTCATGACCTGGCATATCATTAATGTTTGTCATACACTCTTTTCATACTATGGCAGTTGTGGCAAAGTTAACGAAAAGACTATGAGAGCACCGTGACGTAGGCGGCTGTTTCATTACCTACATGACACAGATGTTATGATATTGAAGCCATCACCGATCGTTTATGTTCGTCATACACTCTGGCTATACTATGCCCATTACGGTATATACCAATGTATAGGCGGCTGTTTCATGTTATGTTCGTCATACACTCTTGTCATACTGTGCCAATTTTGGCAGATACCAAATTAACGAAACGACCATGACAGCACCAAGACGTAGGCGGCCATTTTATGACCTACATGACACAGATATATCGTAATATACATATAATGACGGATCATTTATATTAGTCATACACTCTTGTCATACTATGCCAATCTTGTTACACACCAAATTAGCGAAAATACTATGAGGGCACGAAGATTTAGGTGGCTAGATAGATACTGCCAAAATGTTCGTCCATAAATGATTCCCATTTAAAACCAACAGAAGAAATAAGGAGACAGAAAAAGAGCGTCTGACGAATTATCTGGCGTTCTTTCGGTCGCCTCGTGTTTGTTCTGTTGGCTTTTAACTTTGCCCGACACATCGTTTTCAAGATATACGCCAACTAACCCAACGTAGTGCTCTGCTAGTCGTACTATCGTGAGCAATGTGAGCGGGAAGACAGAAGCGTGGGTTAGATAGCCTCGAACCCTGCTATAGGTGATACGTGGCGGCCGCCGCGGAAACAAAGTGGAAAGGAGGACGCTGTTCTATTAACTGTTGGCACTCCTACCATGTGTCTCTTTTAAAAAAGTGCGGAACCCCGCTTCACTAGCGCACATTGATAAAGCTGTTCGATATTGCGGTTACTCATAACTTTCTGCTCCTAAGCGTGGCCAATGACAGCACTGTATTGAAGCGTAAACGCTCCAGTGCTGCTTCTCTGGGAAATCTGTCTGTATGTCGGAAGCGCATGACACGATGCGCTCTGTAAGATATATACAGCAAGTCCCATGGCGGCATATCTGAATATACCTTTCGCTAAACGCAGGAACGGGCGCCTAAGAGCTGCGCTCTAAAGAAAAGCATGACTGAAAAAACAATTACTCTCTTTAAGTTAATGTGCACGTACCCGTCCTATCGGCTGTCGACGGCCACTGAAATGCCATAAGCTGCCGTTTTCGACGAACGCACGCGCGGTAGGAGCGCCAACAGTTAGCAGCAGAGCGTCCCCCTTTCCCCTCTATTTTCGACAGCGCCATACACACTAAACATTTTTACACCCTTATGGGTGTTATTAGGGGTGCTTTCGGCATTTACACCCATGCCCACACCCTTTTAGCACCCTTTTTGGTCAAAGCACCCTATCACAAGGGTGGATACCACACATAAGGTGTGACTTTGCTCAAAGAAGGGTGTTAAATCGACGCCTGAAGGGTGTTGAACGTATTGATGCATAAATCTGAGTAACGTGTACACGTCCACGCATTGAGCAATGTGTGTATGTATTGCATTTTTAATGCGAAAGCGTTTCATGGCCTTTCAGGTAGGAAAGGTGGCGTTCTCCGCAACAACAATCCATACGGGACCCTGCTCATGCCAATCTTGTCATTTCCCTTGAAAGCATTCAGAAAGCATTCAGAACCGCGCCGCCCGTTTTATTCTCTCAAATTATTCACGTCATTCTAGCGTCACGTCCATGAAAAGAACACTAGGTGAACCTCACCTTTGGTTACGTCGCAAATACTTTCGTCTCTGTCTTTTTCATAGAATATGCTAATTTAACCCTTCCCGTAAAGAAAATCTTTTCACCACACCAAGTTCTCGTCTCGCATCGACCATCAACACAAAATGGATGTGCCATTCTTCCTTTTTGCCAAGAACAGCCACTGAATGCAACCGCCTTCCCGCCTCAACAGTCTCAATTTGTGACACCACTAATTCAAGGTCACCGTTCAAATTATCTTATGGTTTGATTTTCTATTTTTGCGCTGCAATGCAATTATTGCATATTTTCACCACTTCTTTCTGTTGTGCCTACTAGGCCTTGAATGTATATAATAAATAAATAAAATGTGAAGTCATCACCGTCTTGTATGACGTCAGTAGTGATACAGAAGGTAGTAAATACAACAACGTTAAGTATGAGCAATTATGGGTAAATAATGTGAAATAATGTGAATAAGGGTGGAATAAATTGCATTAAGGTTCGTACAAACTATAGCACGGTGGATTACGGGAGATTAAGGTAGTATTGTGAAGAACACGTGACAATGTATGAACTAACGTATTATGGTCACGTGACAATTGCAAGTGTAGATGCGTGAAGCGATTAAGTTTTCCCATTCCTAAGTGACTGTCGATATTTCTTCAAGGATTCTGATGTTACTGGCATGACGGCCACTCCAAAAATGTATCATCCAGAAAAAGAACGCCCTTTCACTTACAATTCCATTATCATTATTTTTCGTGCTCACAGGAATATTAACATGCAATTAAACACTTCTAGAAAAACTGCAGTAGCAGAGCGAAAACACGAGAGCAACTTGCGCAATTCTGCACTAATATTTCGGTGCCCTTAATAGCCCAACAAAAAGTGGTGAAATGGAAGAAGCTGTTTGGATACATTGCTGAACAAACAGGGACGTGCTGTTGGACGAGCCTCTGCTGTACAATGGCATCAACATACAATTTGCATGGTGAATCCATAAAGAAGACTTATAGAGGCGAGATCACGTTGGAAGTTCTCAAAGCCGAATTTCCATGTACCTTGCCTAATTCATTCAGAGGCTTACTAAGCTACTGATCTGCTTTCTAAGTGCATCCTCAAATACAGCTTGTAAGGCTGAGCCTATATATTAAGGGCTGGTGTCGTCAAAGCTGTAATTTCTTATCCAGAGCATACGCCCTTGCAAACGCAGTCTTCAGTCTCCTCATGAATGTTTACGCGTCGCTGTCGCACGACCAAGATGTGAGCGTCTTTATCGAGCCATGATATCGCTGAAACTACGCTGTGACCTCGCAAAGTTGCTTCGTTCGGACGCAGCGAATAATCTAATCGCACCAGCAGAGCGCCGATCGTCTCGCTCACGGTCCCGATTTGTGTACTGTACCCTCAGTGATGCAGCACACACTGCGCCCCCCACCCCAAAATAAAATGCCCCGCACGAAACGTAGTAGTAACTACCCGCCTCACCGCTCTAGTTAGAGACCACAACGAAGCAGCAGCAAGCAGGCGGCCATGCGAGCAAGCAAACCTGTCAGAATAAACGTTCAATTTGCGCGGCCACCCCATGCCCAATGAAAAGCGACCGGAAGTGACGGCCGACGCTGTACCATCACTTCGGCGCGCGGCAGGACGGGAAGGCGGAAGCTGCGCCATCATGCTCGTTTTCGCGTGCGTTCGCGTCGCGCGCTGTGCGAAGTAATTTTAAACGTGTGATTAGTTTTGCGCGCGGGGTAGAAGAAGATGTGGCCCATGCTTTGTGTATTACTCGTGCCCCACTTCAAAGCAAAGCGTTCGCACGCACTGGAAGATGGATCCACGAAGGCTGAAACGAGAAGTTGCAACGTGCCCGGTCGGTAGTACTGGCATGATGGAAACTTTCAGGCAAGTGCCCGTTTATTTGGTATTTGTTTTGTTCGCTTTAGATATCTCACTGTGATCTCGTAGCATAATTCATAATTCGCTAATGTAAGAGCAAGAGCAGCTGCACTCCTACTAGGGCAAGTTAACTACCTCGATCGCGTCCCGTGTGACTAATGTTTGTCAAATCTACATCGGGCGTGGTGCGCCTGCATAGTTACGCTTTGTTTCTCAGCGCTTGAACGTTCATTGATGTGATTCTCTTGTGCGTTCAGCGCGGCTGCTTGTAATACGGTCGTTCGCACTTCAGTTAAATGTGGTCGACCACTTTTGCGCCGCGTAGAAAAAGTACTGGCGTAGCCACCTTTCGAAGGAACCGGCGCGGTATTGGTTCTCCCTGATGCGGTCGCGTGCTGCTCTTGCTGCTTGCCGGACGCCTTCAGCATTTTTTCGGCTCGCTTTGTCTGTGCGTGTGCGCGTGCTCGCGCTCGGCTTGATTTGTGTGTGCGTGCGTGCGTGCGTGCGCTCAGCTCGCTTTGTGTGTGTGTGCGTGCGTGCGCTCGGCTCGCTGTGTGTGTGTGTGTGTGTGTGTGTGTGTGTGCGCGCGCGCGCGCGCGCCCGCGCGCGCGCGTTCAGTACATGCCGGTTTGTATGGGCCGGCGTGTTTGCGCGTGTCTAGTGCGTACGTGTTTTGTGAGTGTGTTGTCTGTGGGTCGCTGTGTGTGCGTGCACGTGTTAGCGTGTCTGCCTGCATGCATGTATGTGTGCTTGTTTGTGTTCATCAATGTGCGCGTGCGCGCTTTTGTGTCTGCGCTTTGAGAGTGCGTATACTTGTGTGTGCGTGTGGGTGCGTTTTGTGTGCGTGCGTGTGTATTGCATGAGGCCGGTAGAGTTTTACTCGCAATAAAACTCTTCCGATTTGGTGCAGCGAATGTTCCCGCCTGAAAGCCGAGTTTGGTTTCAAGCCACCCTGGACAACTGCTGTAGAGGCGCCGTTTCTCGGGAGGACCAGTGGGAAGGCGCCAAGTATACGCTTCGTCCTTTTTCCTCCCATGCACTGATAAATCAATAGCCTTGTTTTTTATTGTGAAAGGAACGGTACATCCAGAGCATAAATAAATGATTAAGAAATCTGGTAGTGTGTTTTAAAGACGTGGATTTCCCATTAGCCCACATTTCTTTTGATGCAGACAACCGCTGAAATTGTTAGCGGCAGGTTATTCGAGACGTTCTACGTATATAGCAATTGTCTTCAGGAGCTTTAATGAATTTTGAAAACTTGAAGCGTTGTGCTTTAGAGGTATCATATACAAGCTTTAGGTCTCCGAGTAATTTGCATGCCCTTCGAGAGTTGTCGCCTATAGCCCTATTGAAATTCGTAACTACAGTTTGGAGCACTGGGGAAGCTAGAAGGCTTGTCCTGGCTCTCGAGAAAGTGTTTAAGCTGGTGGTGTAGGTTGAGGAGTTTGGGGTTGGTAACACAAAGGATTTTTTATGCCTTAGCAGTAGGAGTGACACAGGATAAAAAAATGTATGTGTGTCAAGCACAGGAAGCTGCTCATATTGTAGAAGCATGTGTGTGCGTGTGTGTGTGTGTGCGCCCATGCATGCGTGCGTGTGTGTGAATTCTCTCCTCAAAAGGGAGTATGTGTGTAAGTGAGCTATTTCATTGCTGGTCTGTTTGCCAAGAATTGGCAAGAAAACACAATAATCAATTTAACCTGAAATAATAAACTTCAAAGCATACTGGCGTACTGGCGACAGCAGCATACAAGCATGCAGCTGTGTGACAATCTTAATGCATGAGTGCAACATCTGGAAGGAGGCTTGCTTCTTCAGTAAGCAGCACAAAGTCCATATTCTTGGCTTTTCTCGTTCAAACCAAAACGAGGCTCATTGCCAATGATCTTGTCTTTTGCTCTAATAGCATTTGTTTATCTTGTACTTAGAGCGTCGTTTCTCGCAGGTCATGCAGATGGTAGCAGCAATTTCACAATGCCCAGCCTTGGCGCCCCCCATCAAGAGCAAGCCACTTGCGTTCGCCTTCAGACAGATGGTTAATGTCTTCTTGAAAGCGGTTGAGAAGACAACATTGTAAGTAGATATAGTTGTGTAGTGTAATATAATAAGTCAAGTTATAATTTAAAACTCAGGCTCCTTGGCCGCCTAAGCTTGATATGATGTGCAGTTGTGTGTGGTTGTAAATATTGCCGATGGTACAGTCCATACTGCAGGTATGACTGCTGATCCAAAGTATACATTTGCATTTTCTTGATGGTCTTTCATAATGAGGATTTTCTTTGTGCAAGAATATTCACAGAATGCCGGGGCATTGTAGCATCATATTCTTTATTGTGCATTCACTGCTAATTTCGTATAACCTTCCTGCTACCAATTTATTTGCAGGAAAGGAATATTTGTTTACTCTCTGCAATGAGCTTGTTATTTGCTCATTGCATTACACTCTTCTACCGTTAATTTATTCCCATATAATTATCAAAACCTTGAAATTTCAGCTGTTTTTATTTTGAATACAATATCAAAATCAAAATGCACCGGATTGCAATCTAGACTGCAAGGGATTTGAAGAAATTACAAGAAACCAGGACCTCTCGAGAGCGTTAAAAAAACGTTTCCGCAAATAATGTGCCTAATTGTACTGAGCTAGCTGCTCACGAAAATTGCAAGCATATTTCATTTCACATAGTTTTGCAGGATATAGCAGGCCTATCATAGTCTCTGAGCACAACCTTACCTCATTTGCATCATGAAAATGTCTCGTGCTGAATTTAGGACAAGTTTTGAAAAATGAATGTATCATAATTTTGAAACTACACAAAGTATTGGTTGAGGCTAGACAGTTTTCAAACAACTTGACCATGTTGAACTTAGCCATTACATGACGGAAAAAAAACATGCACAGGAGCACTCATTCAATGAAATGTGATGCTTGTGGTTATTTTCCACATGCAAAATGTACTTTTAAGCGAGAGAGGGCAGGTAGCCAATTTACAACCATTTTGACTCATGCGGGTAATAGCAACACAGGATGAGAAATGGTTGTGTCTCTGAGGTTCATTGAATATGTGAAAACTCATATACAGTACACCCCCCCACCCCCTATGAGGGGTAACCGTGCAATATGTTTTGGGCAAGAAAAACGATTGTTCTAGGAGACAAGAAATTTCAGGCTCTAGTTGAGAGGCTACAGAAAGAAGGACCATGTAAATAGTAACAGATTAACATAAACTGCATCGGAGTGGCATCACAGTTTAGAGCATGAAGTGGGAGCATGAGGAAGGATCATAAGTTTAAATAAGGGAATACTACTTGTCAGTGCATTACCAAGCTAACCCATTGAAAGAAGGGGGCGTGCTCTAAGAAAAATAGTTGATCACACATGCTAAATTTTCGAGGAAAGTATGCCAAAATGCCCATTCTTACTAAATTAATAAATAAGAAATACACGATAAATTTTAGGATGCAGAAAGTGTCTAATAAACTGCATTGTAGAGTTGGATATTGTTGGGCTGGATGCATGTATTTCAGGGCAAATGAGAATGCCAGTGGGGATTCCCTCATTTTCATTTTGTGTGCACACTCTGTAAAACAGTTCTCTTTGTCTCCTAGTGTAATAATGTTGTGTAAAAACAGTCATTTTTTAATGCCTTGTGCATTTAACTCTTAATGTGCCATATCCCGTAAGCTTCTCACCTGCAGTACTTATAAAGTGTAATGCAGATATATTGCAGATTTCATTATGTCAATTTTGTATTAAGGTCACATACACACTCTTGGACAAATGTCTGTTGTTGAGAGATGTCATTGGTAGTCTTTAAACTTTATTCACTCTTATTTTCTATGGTGAAAAGGCTACTGTAAATTTATGTTTTTGCTGCTGTATGTACCTTGTGTTCACAATGACATAGTGGTTTAGCATTCACAGTAACCTGCAATTCCTTAATTTGCAAAATAGAAACTTCTCCTACCTTTCACTTGTCTTGCCCAGTTGCCTGAGCGGTGCATTCTGCCCAGTCACATTAATTATCATTTTTCCGCAAAGTACGTGTGTAATTGCACGGGCTGAATTCTCATGATTCTCTTCTTATTTTGCTAATGCAGGATGCAAGATTCCAGCAATGCCATGCGCTGCATTTATTGGTCAAGATGCTCAGAGAATGGAGTCCCTGCACCTCGTGGTTAACCGTGAACATTTATTTTTCTTTTGGAAAGCTAAAGGCCATTTGCTGCATCACTTGCATTTTTGCAGCTCAGATGTGTACTATATTTTTCTAATTTTGAATCAATATTGGCTGTTCAGTATAAAAAATGACGTACAGCGTGAAGGACAAGGACTGCGAGAGACACACTCCACTGACTTTCAACAATATTTTATTGCGTTGCCACATCCTGTGTGTATACACAGAGGGGTCATGCGCAGAAAATGAAAGCCAGTCGCAAGGGGTGTTCTAACAGCAAGTCATTGTAAAAAGAACATGGTCACTTGAAAAAAAAAAACATCACAATTTCTATCTGTTTAGATACAAAATTTCACTAGGGGTCAGCGTGATAGAGGGGCCACTAACGCACACACTACCCAGTTTTCTGGTGAAATCAGCTTGAATAATTTACCGGGTGAGCTGTGTCTCGCTGAAACTTCCGTATCTTAAAGAGGGGCATGCAGCCGCAGTCCCGGCAATGAATGCCCAAATGGCCTTGAACAGTGTTATTGACGTTGTTATAGTGCTCTCTTAAACGATCATTTAGGCGCCTGCCTATCTGTCCAACATAGTTACTGCCTCAAAATGGGAATTTGGGAAACCACATTCGTTGCACACATCACAAAACGTTTTCTGTGCCCGGCAGAGCAACAACTCTGACGTGATTCAGGCGCGTTTACACACTTACAGAGCCTTGCCAGCTTTTCCGGGGCTGAGAAAAGGACTGCGATTTCTGTAGGTTCCCTAATCTTTTTTAGCCTATGGGAGACATCATGAACATACGGTAGCACTGCAAACCTGTGTCTTTCAACCGGCTGGTTCCTTGACCGAGCGCGCTCATCATGTTTTGTGCACTTCAGAAGCTGTTCCGCTATGCCTGAAATTAAGGCCAAAGGGTAGCCAACCCAAGAAAGGCAATCAGCCTGTGCAGCAACGCAATGTTGCATCTCGTGTGAGCAAGATTTATTGAGGCTGTTAAGGAGGCAAAGCTTTACAATATCTCATTTGACTTTGTTGGACAGACAGGCAGGCGCCCAAACAATCATTTAGGAGAGCACGATAACAACGTCCATAACACTATTCAAGGCCACTTCGGCATCCATTGCTGGGACTGCGGCTGCGTGCCCCTCTTTGAAGGTACGGAAGCTTTAGCGAGACACAGGTCATCCGGGAAACTATAGAAGCAGATTTCACTAGAAAACTGGTTAGTGTGTGCGTTAGTGACCCCTCTATCGTGCTGACTCCTAGTGAAGTCTTGCATCTCAACAGATAGAAATTATGTTTATTTTTTTCAAAGGGCGATGTTCTTAGTACAGTCACTTGCTGTTAGACACCCCTTGTGACTCATATTCTGCGCATGCCCGCTTTTGTACAAATACACATGATGTGGCAACATAATTAAATATTGTTGGAAGTCAGCGCAGTCTGTCATCTCTCGCAGTTCTTGTCATTCAAGCTTTACGTAATTTTATCTCATTAATTGCAAACGATCCCAAGAAACTACCCTTGTTCAGTATAATTATAATGTTTGATACGGCCATTTGCTGGCAAATGTTAACAGTGTGATATTTAACTTGAACTTTTGCATGACTGCCTATGCCTGTGTTCTTTTAGTAACCAGAGTATGGCTAATTTATTAAACCATATTTGCTAATTTGCATGCTAACATGCTATAGCATGCCTTAATCTTGAATTACTGCATCTAAGTGCAAATAATTTAGAAATTTACTATGTATTTTAAAACACTGTCCACATTTTGTGCTCAGCAAAATCGTTTAATCAACAGTGGTTTGTTTTTATCAGGCCTCCTACTGCACTTTGCACCCAGGCACTAGTAGATGTGGAATATGCACTCTTTTGATTTATAGTAAGAAAAGAACCTATTTTCAAACTACATATTGTATATGTACCAGTGCCTTAGAGTTACAAAACAAAAATTTATAGAAACTGGTATTGTAGTTAGAAAAACCGCTACACAGCACCTTTAGCCCAGAGAACTCTCGTTTCACAAAAGAGGACAAACTATGTAGGCACTAAAAAATTCTATGTATTTTTTGTGCTCAAGTAATCTTGTTGGAAATAGAAAATTAGCAATAAGGCTTCTGGCATAAACCTCACTTAAAGCATGTCTATGCTTGGAAAGTATTGTTTCAGTCTGAAAAATGTTGCCCAGTTATGCTTTACATCGACTTTCCAAACTTTTCATAATGCTTTGCGATTACATTAGTGTACAAAATAACACGTACCTTTCTTGTGCATTTGCTCTGCATTTCAATTGCTTCCCTAATTCACCTTTGCAATATGCCTTTTTTTAAGGCATCAAAACTTGAATTTTCGTTCACTGGAGCCTAATACTAAAAATTTATTCCTTTATGTGGCCCAAAACACTGCGAATCAACCCAGGCTCTTTCAGTGCCGCTATACATAGTTTCTTCTCTAATAACAGATTTGATCAATACATATATTTTAGGTACCTTTGTGGGGAATGTACATGTTCTTGTACTTACCGATGTGTTTGGTGATTGTGCATGTTTATATTTCATGTGATTTATGTATATGTTGTACTCTGTATTGCAGCATGCAATAAATATATTTGCGTTTTCTTGAAAATGCAGCACATATCTTACCAGTCTGTGTTGCATATTATTTGGATATGGAAATCGTGATAACCTTGGTGTTGATATACATGCTCAAAAGTGTCAAGTTTGCTAGGTTGTATTTGTGCAGCGAAGACAGGTTTTCCAATATACACCATGAATTACTAATATGTAATGTGATCCACACGTATAGGTGTTGTGTATGCCCATTGAAGCTTCAAGGCCGGCTGTTCGACAGTGCGTTTGATAGCCGAACTTGAACCTTCTGGCACACGCAATAGTTGCGCGAGGATCGCTGTACATAGTAGTAATTGAAGGCGTGTACTGCCGAATCTGCCTTCCATACACGCTAGAAATAAGAGGGTGTACACCCTTCCAACACCCACACAGATGGGTGTTAATTTGGACGAGCACCCTTACACCCTAAATTTATTTTGCTGGACACCCTTCCTTTAGGGTGCTATAGTGGCACCCCAACTGTAGGGTGTAGACAACAGCACCCTTAGGGTGTTCGTCTGGCGACAAACTGATTTACACCCTTAAGGGTGTTAAAATGTTTAGTGTGTAGGCGCTTCGCTCTAACATGGTTTCTAGGCTATTTGCCACGCGCTCGCGTGTTCACGCTGATATTGCTCGCGCTAGTACATGCCTATTTATACGCTCGCCGGTGTACGTTACATTTGTTCCTGTGCGCTGCGCCTAGTTCTCTAACACCGGCTTCGGCCTACGTGTTTTGTCAGCCATAAGGATGCGTTTCATACTGTTCGTGTTAGCCACGGCGGTTATGATTAATTCGGTGCTGCTGCGGAGGTTAGAAAGCTGGCACTTCACCGGCTGTAATTCCATATAGACGAGGCAACCACAGGAGGCTGCAGCACCAAACCCGCTGTGGAACTGCTCTGAACGTCCTCTTTGCGAAAGGAATGCATGTAGCGTCGTTCGATAATCGCTTTGCGAACCTCCTCCAGACGGTGCGAAATTATACATGCCGAATGAGGCTAATGCTGAACATTACCTTAAGGAAAAAATGGCAGCCCAGCGGTAGCGAAGCCACAGTACCTTCACTCGCAGATTCCCTACCCGTGGAAACGCGTAATTTTTTGTACCTCAGCCATATCTTCATGCCTACGCACTTTATTGTGTTAGGTGTGCCATTAAAGTTAACTTGCTTCAACACTATATTGCTTCAACATCTATTCGCTATCGCTATCGGGTTAATACTTTAACGATTGCCCACAACAAATAATGTCAAGGAATGGAAACGCGATATTCATGTTGAAGCGTTCGCTTTAAGCAGCAGGATCCTATGCTTCAACGCGCATGTCAGTGGAGGCGGGTAATAACCGAAAAGCTTTGAAATAGTGTTAAAGATATTTTACCGCAGCACACTCAATACTGATTTCGTTAAATTATTGAGTCAAGCCATTCCGTTCATGTTCATGCCACGCAAGAGTGCTCCATAAGACTGGGCTTTCTGATGCGCTGTGTTCAATGAGACTGGATATAAGCATAGAACGTTTACTAAGAATCTTTCTCTTTCTTTTTTTCATTTTTTCACGTAGATGGTACTTGGTACGTACGTGGAAAGGTGTGTGTACCTCTGCGAAGGACTGCCATTCCGGCATGCTAGGGAATACGACGGCACCCCATGCGTCGTGAGTTCTTGCCTATTACTGAGGCATTGTTATAGCTAGCGTTTGAATTACACATGCGTTGTGGTCTGTGGCTGTCGCCGCAGGCAATCTGCCATTACTTGTTCAAAAAGTAGCCAGCGAATTACCAACATTCTGTCGCATTGCGAAGGCATGTACAAAAGGTACACACAGTATTTCAAAAAACAAGAATCGCTAGCACCTTTCAGCTGACAGCAGCGAGACGGCGCGCAAATTGTCATCAACGTACAATCAGAAGCGCATGGTATACGGGTTCATCATTTTTACTTTTATGGAATTTTTAAAAATAGACTGTTGCAAATAACGTAATTCTACTGCTTGATCTATATAGTTCACTGAGGCAGACATAACTTACACGAGAAATCTAAATACATATTCCCATTTACGAATTACTGCTGGTGAGCTTATAAGGGGGATGCACTTGTAAATAATTTCCAGAATGACGCCAGTTTCGCGATATGCGCCATCAAACTTGCCATAAAAATGCACTGTTGTTGCATTTATTTTTAACAATTTGCTCTTTCATGCATTGAACAAAGAAAGTAACTGGAACGTCCTTGTATTCAGTCCAATAATTTGGGAAATATCATATCGAAACTGGTGTCATCCGGGAGATTAATTTCAGTGCATACGTCTTGTAAAATCACTGCATAGGATTCGCCAATTGCGCTGTGTTCCGTTGTGCAACTAATTACTCATTTAGTGCCTTTTTTATTGTTGAATATCTGTTTCAACTTCTCGTGCTGTAATGTCCGCCTTTATAATACTTTCAATAAAGCACTAGAATTATGTTAATTGTAACAGGTTATCATATTATGTTATCTATATTATTATCTATATTATCTTACGATGTTACGTTATCTGCCCCAAAAAGTCCATAAAGCTTCAAAATCATCACCCTGTATGTGTTCACACATAAGAGATTGACAGAGATTATAAATGTAGTAGAGGCAGATTGGAGACGCGGTTGGAACTAGCTAAGAGGCAACCTACACCACAATCGGAAAGACCCACATCCTTTACAAGAAAATATTCCAATGCCCTGCCAAATATAAAGAACGTCCTCCTAAAATACCGCGCAATATTATTAAGTAACGAGCGGCTGAGCTCCCGGATGTACGAAGGGTTAGGCGTCGGCGCAACAGAAATGTTAAAGACATGTTAGTGCACGCAGAAGTCCGCCCCAGCATCATTCGCCCACAAATAAAAGTATGTTCTTGCCCCAGATGCAATACCTGCATGCACCTTCAAAGCGTCGTTAAAATTAAAAGCCCAGGAAATAAAATACTACCTTTACTTTCACTATTTCCGATGTAACGCACATATTTAATGTTCTTTCTGTGTCGGTGAAGCTGGAGAATCAATTGACGGGAGGTTAAACGGGCTTCGCGTGTGCACAGCTAAGAACTTCCCAAAGCCGTCACCGAGCATTTCAACCAAGCAGGTCATAACCTTGATGAGTTCCGCTCTCCTTGAGACAGAAAATACAGGCATCACAGGTCGTCTAAAAGTTCAAGACATTGCAACTAATAGGCATAAACGTTTCAAAGGGAGCTTTAGAACCTACTCGCTCTGCTAAAGCTCAAAGTCAACAGCACCCATTTATTTTTCATTGGGCTGCTTTGTCTTTTTGTTTTTTGGCTGTCAATGTTTTAACCTCGCTTTTATGCTCATTCGTTTTGTACTTATCTATGTATTCGTTGTTCTTTTTTCTCACGAGCACCATTTTCTGCTGCTACATCTACTCTCTCTTCAGAGAGACGGTAGTTCACTTACCTGCCGCACAACAAATAATACCTCACCGTTCTCCCCATTCAAATACGTGTTCTGCAAGTCGGTTAATTGTGTGCATATGAGCCTGTATGCGCAGTTCATTGCGAAGAGTTTGCATTAATGTTCTCGCATATCTCTGAAATCTGCACACCTGTATTACATGCAGCATACGTGATTGAGGTGGCTATCTCTCTGGCATGATGAAATTGGCAAGCTACATATAGCAATTAATTTGAATATGATGAGGATGCGTCTTTGATACGACCATGAACATTTTAGCTGTACACTGGAAAGCAGTTTTCGGTTTTAAAATCATTCAAAATATCACTTGTTAAGTGATCCTTATTTTTCCCCGTTGCAGAAACTGGTTGACGGAGATACAACACCAGGTTTCTGCAAGGACGGCCAATGCGAACTGGTCGAAGCAGCAAGAAATGCACAATAATTTCAGCGACACATCAATGACCCCTGTACACAAAACTTGAATGCTGCATCAGAGACAACTTCCAAGAGGAGCCAGTGCCACTAATTTTGCATTATTTATTTTTAAGTTTAAGTAATATAGTTAACCCTCAATTATGGAACTGTTCCGAATCATTGCTTGAAGTTTCTATGTATAGCAATGTCACGTCGAAGCTGTGTTATGAGGTTATAAAATATACGTAGAAAAGAAAAAAAATATAACGACACCATTCTTTATTTCCAGCTTACAGAAGAAATGCTAGTGGCTTTAGGCCGAAATATATAAATTTAAGTGCGGTCATGCCCGCAACTGGGTAGAAGCCAGAGAAGACCTCGAAATTTCATATGAGACCATGAAACATCACGAAGTAAATTTGCTTACATGAGTAAGTTTTAATGATGGTATAGTCAAACTGCGCAAAACTCTACGCGCCCGCTATTAGTGAACTAGATGTAACGTGAACGCGCCCGTCTCACGGAAGTTGCCACTCCCTTGGAAAATGCTAATACCAGTTAAAGTATCAGTGAAGTCAGAGCTTATGCGTTTTGAAGCGTTGTAATTCGGTTGATACCGGTAACAGAATTTCAAATATTGGGGCAGGAAACAAGGCGAGTATAGAGGGAGCCCTCTTTCCAAAGTGGGTACATTTGTGTTGGGTCTATGAGATGATATAGGCTTAAGTGACAATATTGGTTAAGCAGTCGCAGCTAAAATAAAAACGAATACGAAGAGTACGTGACCGGACACAACCCGGACACATGACCGGACACAACATGACCGGACACACACTCATAAAATATTTATTACGGTCCCCTAGAAGTCCAAAACAAACGCTAAATAAAATGCGCATGCACATAGGTTTGTCACGGCAAAGAACTAAAGCAATAAAAATAAACTATATATTGCTTCACAATAGACGAACAGTTTTATTGCTGACAAAATCCGTGCCGCTGTTGTTGATATACAAAGCGTCCAATAGTTAGAGAGCCGTAGTTATTTTCCTTTTGCGAGAATATTTTTTTTAGCGAAGCCGAGGTTCAGACTCATTGACTACGCACTGTACAACTAAATGCGCGTTGTCTTTATTAGTAATGGACAGATCGTGCTCTCGTACTAACTTGCTAATGCACCGTCCTGTTTCACCAATATAGGACCTTTGGCACGAAAGTGGTATTAGTAACCCACACCAGCTGCACATGTCCCCTACGGCGTGGCGTGTTTCTTCAGGTGACGAAAAACATGCCTTCAATTGTACGCTGCTGAGCGGAATAAAACGCACGTCACAAGGGTTCCTCAAACACACACACTTGACGCATTAGATGGCTGCTTGACAAGTGCAATCTATACGTGGCGCCTTTAAATTAACGACTTTCACGGCCACGCTTTAGCGAGCTGCGCCATTAATGCAGTAGCTATGCGCTGCTCTTCGATTAACCTCTCACCTACTTGATTCTCTGCGTGGCCCTGAGTGTGCCCAAGGGAGGGAAAGCTATTCTCAGCTGTCGCAGGTACCTGCACGCCGAGCTTCTCATGTAGGAGGTCATGCGCAGACTACACGGCTGTCAGAGAAGATGGCGTAGCGACTCCAGAAAGGAGCGCGGGAGAAGAGCCTAGTTACCACGTGACGCATTTCTGAGCGCTCGACCACACCAACGCAACCATTCATTTAGGATGCCATGCCAAGTTTTGCAGCGGAGGCGTTAGATGGCGCCGAGTGCTCTTCGGGAAGAGCGAAAAAAAAGAGGCCTACATGCAGTACACACCTCAACTTGTTTCGGTGGTGGCAACACCCTGTGTCGTTAAGTGATTCAATGCTAACGCATTGGCGTCGACAGTAATCGTAAGACGGGTAGTGTCGATTTTTTTTTCACTGCTTTGGTTATATGCGACATACACACCGGGTTCGGTCTCAGGGATCGGTACACTTTGTTATGACAGTGGCACGCAAGGGTCAGTCATGACTATGAGGCGACGACGACGACTGCATTTTGAGGACGCAGTGACTATGGTGATCTGACGAAGTTATGATGTCGATGGAACAGCGAAGGCATTATGACGACGTAGGCAATACGGCAATGGGATGACCATTGTGAAATAATGACGATCGATTAGAACGACGGTGGGATGATGACGGCATGACGACAGTGTGATGACTACGACTGTGTGACGACGATGGCCTGACGACGATGGCTTGACGAAAGTGGGATGAGTAGGCTTTACTGGTTATAATGATGTCATGACAACAAGCCCATTCTTCGTGACCCAAGCTACTAACAGCTTGGGTCAATAGGCGGGAAAATCTTTAGAGACAGGCACGAGCTCAGACAGATAGATAGATAGATAGATAGATAGATAGATAGATAGATAGATAGACAGATAGACAGATAGAAAGATAGATAGATAGATAGATAGATAGATAGATAGATAGATAGATAGATAGATAGATAGATAGATAGATAGATAGATAGAGTAAATATTGTGCTGTACCCTAAGATTGCTAATCGCATTAATAATACCTTATACACAGCATTGCTTTGCAGGGGCAGCGGCAGTAGGCCTAATGTGGAAAAGTTCTCGCAGAACACACTATCCACGCCTTTTAAGCAGTAGATTTAAATGCCGCTTTGAAGGAATGTGAGGCGAAGCTCGTTTTTTTTGCGGCTACTTCGCCCATTGCATCCGTCAGTCTGGTGCGACGTCAGCCTCGACTACGGACCCTCTTATAACACTGTTTAATATACTTAAGAGGCCAACAAACACTGACACCAAGGACAGCACAGGGGAAATTACTTGTGCTTAATAAATGAAATAAAGTAAGAATAAACTAACGGAAATAAAAGTGGAAGAAAATACAACTTGCCGCAGGTGGGGAACGATCCCGCAACCTTCGCATGGGTTGCAGAATCGTTTCCCACCTGCGGCAACTTGTTTTTTTTTCTATCTGTCTATTTATCCTTCCATCTATCTTTTCTTTTAGCCAGCTTGTATCATTTGGTATTCCATGGTGTAATGAGTAGTGCATAGGGCCACTTTGTTGAGCGAAGTAAGTTTGAAACCGACCATTGTGCCAACTTGGGATACTGGGTGTGTACCTTTGGGTATGTGCCACTCTACTATGAACCTCTTTCACGCAAACTTGGTTCATGGGTATGTTTCGCTGGGTATATGTCACCCTTCAATGAATACATTTGACGCAAACTTCCGTCAACGGTATGTGCTGCTGGGTATGTGTCGCCTTTCAATGAACCCCTTTGATGGTAACTTCGTTCATGCATATGTGCAACTGGGTATGTGTCACCCTTCAATGAACCCTTTTGATCACAACTTGAGTCATGGGTATGTGCCGCTGGGTACGTCACCCTTCAATGAACCCTTCTGACACTAACTTGGGTCATGGGCATATACCGCTGGATATGCGTCACCCCTCAATGAACCCTTTCGACACAACTTGGTTCATGTGTATATGCTGCTGGGTATGCGTCACCCATCAAGGAAACCTTTTGGCACGAACTTAGGTCATGTCTATGTGTCGCGGGGTATGTGTCAACCTTCAAAGAACCCTGTTGACATTAACTTGGGTCATGGGTATGCGACTCTGCGTATTTGTTCCCCTTCAATTAACCCTTTTGACGCTAACGTGGGTCAAGGATATGTGCCTCTAGGCATGTGTCACCTTTCACTGAACCTCTTTGACACTACGGCGGCGAGTTGGTGCGGCTGGCTATGTGCCACCGTTCAATGTACGCCTTTGAAACGAACATGTGTCAGGGGCGTGTGCCGCTTGGTATGTGTCGCCCTTCAATGAACATTTTGATGCTAACATGGGTATGTGCTACGGCGTGTGTCACCTTTCAATGAGCACCTTTGACGCTAAATTGGTTAATGTATATGTGTCGCTGGGTACGTGTCACCCTTCCATGAACCAAACTTGGGTCACTGGGTATATATGCTGCTATGGGTCCCTCAGAAATGAAGCTCTTTGACGCAAACTTGGTTCAATGAATATAAGAACGAGGAAACCAACGCAGTAAAATTTAAGCAGCGCTTTGCTAAATCGGGTGCGCGTCATATATATTTACGTAATCTTGTCTGAATGAATGTTAACACATGCGACGGACGCGGTCTTCGTGGCAGCACCATTAGATGGTACAGTGGGTTCAGTGGGAAGCGCGATAGACGAGAAAGGTGAGGAATTTTTCTATAGACATTTGCATGGTGACCTTGTGCGAAAGAAAAATATTTGCTATTCCTGTGTATTTGCTTTTTGGCTATTTGAGTTCAGCCGACATTTGTACTTGCACTGCTGCAACTTAAGTTAAAAAATAAAAAGGTTCCGCATTGATTTAAGCATGGAGTCACTGCGTATCTTGAGGAACCGTCATCACTTACTCGGGTACTAAACCTACCCACAGGTTTGGGACATATCGCTAGCACACGATGCACCGCTTATTGCTGACAAGCGGAAACGGATGTGGTGATCAACTTTATAAAATATTAACTGTAAACCGCCGTGGTTGCTCAGTGGCTATGTTGTTGGGTGGCTAAGGACGAGGTTGCGGGATTGCATCCCGGTCACGGCAGGCGCATTTCAATGGGGGCGAAATGCGAAAACGCCCCTACACTTAGATTAAGGTGGACGTTGAAGAACCCCAGGTGGTCGAAATTTCCGGAGTCCTCCACTACGGGGAAGTCTCGCAGGGGAAGTATGTGGGCTGGATAAGATCCAATGAACAAAAAAGATGCCGGCGCTGCGTGGAATCGTAGGGTAGTGGATGTATCTGGGCTCGACAAGGCAGTAACGTGAACAAAAAAGATACCGAAACATAGTACTACGCAAAGAAAAGAAAGGGCACGTGATTACGCCGCGTACCTCACCTGCGCAGTGGGGGAGTGCAGCCGCGCTGGCCGCCGTTGCTGCCAGTTGGGCCTGCTGTAATCTGCCATGAATACAACGGTGCGATAGGTGTCGCGAGAAAGCACGGAGACGTGGGCCGTGGAAGCCGGCAGGGCATGTAAGAATCGGATTGTGCATGGAAAAGGCAGATAATTGGCAACAGTTTCAACTCCAACAAAAATGGGAAAAGTGCGAAGACCACGCATTGTAGGTATAGCTGACGTACAAGCCGAGTACAAAGAGAGGCTTCGACAGTGGAATATAACCAACGTAATTGTGCCCGTGTGAAACCGGGGTATGCGGCCAGTGACTTTAGCTCCGAAGAACCTCAGCGGGAACAGATGCGACAGTCTAATCATCAGCGTCGAGCGCAAGCTACGAATGAAGATCGGGCACTGGAGGTCGCTCGCAAACGTCAAGCTAGGTCGTTAGAGTCTGCGACGAAGTGGCAGAAGCATCAGTTGCCACCTCCTTCGAGTTTCATTCTAACGAACTCCAAATTCAAGAGAATGTTTCTGGACGCGGAGTTTGGCCATAGTTGCTCGGTGTGATCAACAGCTTCGCTGGCGAATCCGCCACCGTATGAATGGTATGGCCCGAAATTTCGCTATTGAAGAATGTATTTGATTACAGTTACCAATTATTACCCGTCTAAATTTTGGAGGAATGGCTCAACAGTAATTGATTACTTCTACGTTACTTTTCACAGACACACTTAACATTCGATAAATGCAGTAAACAGCACGAGCGGGCATGGTTATTTAAGGGCGCCCTGTACAGCCCTTCAAACATTGGCTATATGCTCTAACAATTGCTCTCAAAAAAGATTAGGCCGTCATTGTCACTCGTTTTTGTTGTGAAGTCATCAGCAGGAACACTGAAACCTCACTCGAGGAGATAAAATGTAAGAATAGACAGGGAACGTAGCCACTTCACTCGATTTGAGCACAGGAGGTAGCGCGGTGTTTCAACGGATACTGATCTTCCGGACAATTATTCTTCGAAGCGCAGCGCTTCATTTTTGCTCGGACTTGGAGAAGATGCTTCTTATTGAGGGGAGGGGGGGCAATGAATATCAGAAAAATTAGTCCGTATGTGTTTTGTTGGCATAAATGTTCTATGGTGTTTCGCTGTCAGGCATACTAGCAGCGGTTGAGAGTGGAAATAATACTGATCCCCTAGCTTTGCTTGTCTTAGCATGGGCATTCGCGAGGGGCTGGCTTGTAAGATCTAACGTGCTATGCCGCAGTTCTCGCGAAACTCATGTTCTCAAACCTGCGTCACCTGCTACACCTTGTCTTGTCAATAAAGTAACTGCTTACACATAATTGACTATTGAAAAAAGGTAGCGGAATTCAGTGAGCGCTGCCGAGTATACAATATAATAGTTAAAATAAAAAAGATACTTTTGTATTTGTGTACACGTAATTTCTCATTTAGAAGCGTGTATGCAATATTTTTCCACTAAAATTTAAGGTTCGTCCCTTGTAGACCCCAGATTGCTTGTTAAGATTGTTATTTATTCATTTATCACGAAGAGATGTTCTTTAATCTATTTGCCATACGCAGTACTCTTCGCATACCGGTTGTCTCTGTTCATTTGCAAGTGTGAGGCTACCAAACATGTGATTCGTAGGGGCAGCAGACGCAGAAGTTATAGCATCTGCGTCTGACCTCACAGAGGTGCGACAATTCTAAAAGCACAGTTCTTTTGTAAGCAAGCCCAGCACGCACCGCTGTTTCGAGCTGTCAAATCATTGCAGTTTGGTGGTTTCCTGGTACAACAATACACGTTATATGTGCCACATATGTAGTTGTCTTTAGGTAGTTCTGTTGCTTTCATGGTGTCTCCTTCTTTTGGTAGAATGCATTTTATCAATTACGATATATCGTAGTACAAGACCACGGCCACAAAAAGAGACACACACGTATATCACTGTGTGTAGGTTAGTGCCTTTTCCCATGTGCTATATTGTGTCGATAGCAAGCGGCTAACTGCCAAACAACTTGCCGCGCAGGTAGATTTAAAGATATATTAGATAAGAAGATGTCTGGCAACATTTGTTGAAGGTTCCCTACCTCTCGCTGTGGTCACCGGAGCTGGGATTAGACTAATTGTGGAATCATCGCCTTTAAGTGGAGCCTTCATGCAGTAGAGCGGCATTTGGTGTGTCCTAATAGCGAGGGTATTAAAAGTCACTGAATTACATACAGATTTTTATTATCCCTTAAGATATCTGAGAATGTGTTTTAATCCCCGAAGGAGCATCCCAGGCTGACGGTGTATTTACCGCACACGTATTCACACCATCGAGACTACAGGAAACATCTGTCGACTTCAATGGTGCACATATATAAGAAGCACTGTTTCTTTAGATCACGTATGCATAAGTTTTACATATATATATTACTAGTTTCGGTTATCCTAGTGTTAGTCCCTACTTGCTCGCTGATGAATCTGCCCAAAACGTTAATCAAAGCACAAGCCAAAGCGGCACAAAACAAAGACTTGGCTTGTTGTACTAAGCTTAAATTACGGGGTTTTACGTGCCAAAATCACTTCCTGATTATGAGGCACGCCGTAGCGGAGGACTCCGGAAATATCGACCACGTGGGGTTCTTTAACGTGCACCTAAATCTAAGTACACGGGCGCTTTCGCCCCCATCGAAATGCGGCCGCCGTGGCCGGGATTCGATCCCGCGACCTCGTGCTCAGCAGCCTAACACCATAGCCACTGAGTAACCACGGCAGGTCTGGCGTGTTCTACTCTCTGCAGAGCAGTTCAGTATTAACGTAACTAACATTTTTGTTTTTTTCAATACAACGTCTCAAACAAACAAAATAAAGATTAACGATGACATCCTTCAAACGCAGCTGCTATATGTCACAGATAAATTTCATAATCAATGCGAGTCGCGTCGAAAAAACACGCTGCCTACGTCACATATGACCCGCCGGCGATGTCGAACAAACTGCAGCGGAAACTGCCCAGCTGTCAACAAAACCTGATGCATGACAATGAAGCTGTCATAAACTTTGTGATGTTTTCCATTTTATTACGTTGGTTCAGACAGTTTTTTGGAGCCGAAATACCATGTGAAAGTAAAATTATTTTTTTTTCTTCGTCTCAGTTTGCGGTACCCGTCATAATTTTGAAAAATCCTGAACAGTTCGAGAAACTTTGAAAAAATTTGAAATTTTGAAAGTTCTCGAACAGGCATCTGTTTCGTAGATATTTCATTTTGGTATTCTCTTGTTGCACCGAAGGTTTATCGGTAATTTTCACTTATTCGTCGCAAAAATAACCCGCCCAACAATGGCGGTCGGGGGTGCTACACCACCACAATGAAGTTTTTAAAATATTTTCACGGGTTTTGCAGGCCGCATGTGGCTAAATATTTATAATATTTTTACACGGCTTAAAACTACAATGTTATAATTTCACGTTATAGTGACAGTGAAAAACACTGTACCAAAACTGTGAATCCCAAAACTTACTTCTTATTTGGCGCACCGGTGCCCCAAAAAGAAAGTGACCTGCGAAGCACAACAATAGTGGCAAGCACAGTCGGCGATCGTTGAAACCTTATTCTACGCGCCAATTGTGCCGGCTTCGCTACATGACTACTCGAAGATTCCAGGGTAATCGCTCGTGCTCGCATACCTGCAAGAAATCGAAGGCTATTCGTTTTGCACATACAATCTCATTGCACACGGTTCCGCGAGAAGATACCGAACAGACCGAAACAACGATAACACTAGGGTAAGCTCCAAATCATTGAGGCGCGTCTTCCGTTGAGCGATAAATTTAAGTAGTCAACGGGTGAAATACAGCCCCGGAAAAAAGGGTAAATAAGAACAAGTGTTAACGTCCCCATTTATAAAGCCCCATCCCGATGCTGTAAACATGAGAGCAATGACTAAAGCACACGTAGTAAAGTAAAATAACAAACCAATAAACATAGTCCGAGAGTTCGTTAACGCTGGTAGGAGGGCTTAAGCTGCACAACATGTACTGCTCCAGGCAGTGAGCGGCGTCGCAGTCAATGCATTATGCCGTCTGGCACTCCCTCAGATTTCATTGCACCAATACATCGGATGATCCTGTAGTGTTCCAAATACTTTCCAAAAGTTTCTCACTAAGTACTCCTTGGCATTTTTGGGTACAAACCCAAACATCGTCGCTTGATTGGTACTCCACGTAGCGTCGTCGAAGATTGTAATGCCCGCTGTCGGTCCTCTGCTTGTTCATCGTGTGCGGGCAGGCGATCTGTCGGCGTTCTGCGCACAGGAGATAGACCGAGACATTCAGGTTGTCTTCCTCGTTGACGTACAGTAGCATGGCGTCGAGGGTCGCCTCTAGATTTCTTCCACAAACCACCTTTGACGCCGCCATGTGTGTTCTTTCTTTCACCTTCGTGCTGTAATAAAGGCGCCGTATGGAAGGACGGCATCACACATCTTGCGTTCCACGTCAAGCTATAGTGCTAAGATGTCTGCGATGGTCTTTTTCAGGCTCTCCGCAAGACCATTCGTGTACGGGTGGTAGGCTGTTCTCCGGTGACTTGTCTACCTGTATTGTAGAATCGTTCGGGTAAGCTTCGCTGTACAAGCTGTTGCTCGGTCGCTGATGAACACTTATGGCGCACCATGTGTCAGCAAAATGTTCTGGGCGAAAAATTACGCTTCTTCCGCCGCACTACTTTTGGGCAGAGTTTTCGTTTCGGCCTAGCGAGTAAGGTGGTGGGTGGCCCCGGCAATCCACTTTTTTCCAGTTGTTGATGTCGGAAATTACATCAAGTCCATACCGATCATCTAAAATGGTCGGGAAGGGTGCTCAATCCGCTGTAGCACTACCAATGGCCTTGTTGGCGGTGTCTTCCGTCGCTGACAGTCTCGGCACGTCTTGACGTAATGGGCGAAGTCAGCGTTCAAGCGGGGCAGTAGTACTTCTCCTGCAAGCTTGCGAGTCTCAGAAAAGATCCGACATACCCTGCCATTCAGTTATCATGAACATCATAGAGAAAGTTTAGCTGCAGTGTCGAGGGCTCAAACAAAATGTAGTTGGCGAGGACTAGCGAGAAATTTTTCTTTACGAGGAGGTCGTTTTACAATGAAAGCAAAGATAATCGCCGTTAAAGTACCTTTAGGACAAAGTCAGTCTTCCTTTTCAAAGAGCCGTCAAGGCTTCTTAGCTCCAGATATGCTCGCTTCTGTGAGGCAATCATTGGCCCTTGTTGTGCCTCGTGAAAACTCATCTTCCTAGTCTTCTTGCGGTGGTGGATCAATAGGAGTGCGGTAAAAGCAGCCAGAATCAGAGTGTTTTCCTACGGACTTGAATATTACAGTGACGTAGAAATATTGCAGTTGGAGGCTCCATCGGACTAGGCACCATAAGGGTTCTTTCATTTGGCTAGTTAAGCCAATGCGTGATGGTCGCTTACCACTTTAAATGTCCTGCCGTATACGTAAGGTCGAAATTTCGCAGTCACCCAAACTATTGCAAGGCTTCCTTTTCTATCGTTGAATATTTCAATTCCGTTTTATACAGCAGCTGACTGGCGTAAGATATCGCCCTTTCAAGTTCTTAATTTCTTTCGACTAGGTCAAGCACCTAGGCCTACGCTGCTTGCGTTGGTATTCGCTTCAGTATCGGCGTCTTCGTCCAAGTGGGCGAGTACTTGTTGTTACTGCAGGTGTGCTGTAATATCTAAAATTTAGTGAGAATATTCAGAGGCGCAGCAATGCGAGAGTTCTTGAAAAAGCGCCTATATTAGGCACACCGAACAAGAAACCTGCACAATAACATCTTGTCGACAGGCTGCGGAATGTTTGCAATGGCGGCTGTTTTCTGCGCATCAGGAAGGATTCCCGTCTTGCTGATAACATGGTCCAAGAACACAACTCTTTGTAGTCAAACCGACATTTCTTCGGTTTCTGGTCATCCCAATTGGCTTGATGGCCGCTAGTACTGTCGCAAGGCGATGAGCGTGATTGTCGATGTTTGAGGCAAAGACCATGTAATCACGGTATATTGGACAGGTCTGCTATTTCAAGCCAAACAATACCGTGTCAATTAAACGGTGGAGAGTTGCGGGTGCCTAGAAAAATCAAATGGCCTGACCTGGAATTGATATTCGTCGCCTGGCCTTATGAAGGAGATCTCCCTATCCCTCTCGTCGAAAGAGATTTTCCAGTAGCCCGTCTTGAGGTCTACCGACAAAAAATACTTTGCATTACAGAGCAAGCCCAACGTGGGAGGGGCTAAACATCCTTCTTCGCGTTTTTGTTCAGGTCACGGTGAAGGATGCAGAAACACAGGGTTTCATGCTTTTTCTTCAAGACTACAGGAGAAGCTCACGGAGTTTTCGAAAGCTGGATGATGTGGTCGCTTTGCATTTCGTCGACTTGTTGCCTTGTAGCTTCACGTATTGTTTGAGGAGACGTCCGAGGTGTGCTTGCTTATGCCTGGGAGAACTCGGCATAATATCGGAGTCTGGATCAGTAGCACAAACCGTTGTTGTAGGCTCCGCTGAATCAGAGAGGACCACCGCATTGCTGACTGCTGTAACTTCTTCCGTGCCGTCTTGCCAGCACCACTAATGCTTTTCCTTCGTGCAGTCGAGCGATTTCTCTTGCGACGCAGCTTACACGGTCGAGCAGCTGATGTTGATCACCCTCAGCCACGCCTTCTACGTCTGCGTGAGTATCTTTGCCGACGTAAAGAATGATACTTGAACGACGCGGGACGCTGTCTTGATCTTGAATTACACTTTAGGTACGATGCCTGCGATTCTTGATCCTGTCCGACGCTTGAAGCATGTACTCAATGTTACCATCAACGACCAGCTCTTCAGCTTGGTTATCAAGATCCAGTTGCATAGTGTCCTCTCTCTTGAACAGGCTAAGATTGTCGGTCAGCTCACCAGTTGCTGCTGGTTCCATCTGCATAAGAACTATCATGTTGTTGACGATCCTTTTGACCACCGCCCGAACAGTAGCATGACTCCGTCGTAGTCTTTTCATTTGGTCACTTCGGGAAATCGAAGGGCTCGTGTTGACATGGATATTCTTCGTTTCATCGTAGCGTCGTCGCGTTGATCACGCTTGCCCGTCGTCCACTTCAGCACGCTCAATACAATGCCAGGGGTCTTCAATTCAGATCTTGTCCTGGCCACGTTACCATACTGTTGAAAATCAGGAAGCTGAGCCGAAGTAGAGAACTTCTCGTTTATTTGAAGCTTGCAAGGAAAACTAAATAGAATGCTGGCCGCGTTTCTTCTCCTCATTTTCTGCGCATACTATTGAACATAATTAAATCAATTAAAAACAGGAAGCTTCGTAGTCCAGCCAGATAATTTCTGGCCTGCTACTCCTCACTAGGGAGGGCAAATGAAAAGAAAAGAAAACAGTGAGACGCGGCTAGTGCACCCGCGGAAATTGTCGTGCCATCCACTCGATTTCAGTAAGTGCTGTTGCAATGAACCGAAGGGAACCAAGAACGGGTTTTACTATGGTATACGGGAAAATTCGTTGTGGCTTTTCTTGCGTTGACTGCCTAGGATTCTGGCGCACAGCGGTCTACTGCAGCGTCATCTGTCGCTGTAACTTGGAGTCATTAATGTTGGCAAGCACTGCCAGATAGGTGAAAGACAGCACTTCGAGATCGACGCTCGCACTTAGTGCTGGCGCCATATCAACCCCGCCTGAGCCGAGTTTTTCATTTGCTTGCTACTTTGTTTCCGGCCGCACCCGCACATATCTCCTTGTTTATGCCTCCCCCCGCCCCTGACAGACATACCGTTCCTGAAAGTTGCATGTTTTTGTGTTTAGTGCATCATGGATCCTTCATAAGGAACCATGCAACTGCGCACTTTTCCGGAAGGTTACTTTCAGCTATGTTCCCGCCCTTCCAGGCCCGTTTACGAGAGAAATTGTCTGCGTGATATCTGTGGCATTCGTCATGGGTTTTTTTCTTGAGCGGAATGCGGTGTGCGCTTTTCTGTCTGATGCACATGAAAGTCTGCTCATGGGGCACACATTGCGTAGTGCTGGGCTTCTTCTGTGTTCTCGGTTTCTCTGTATCGCCGAATAACTTGAGAGTACCTTGACAAAATGTATGCCTGCGTATGACCGCAGCAAGCACACGAACATTCGCTTGCTGTCTGCTGTCAAAGCAGTAGGCAGACGGTCGGCGGCGCTAATCTGTGATCAGAAACGTCCAAGCGTAGACGGCGCAGACGCCGCTTGAGTCGTTGTGCTAATGTACTCTAAGAGCGTGCTTTATTTCCTTTGTGCAATTTCTACCCACGAATGCGGATCTTTAGGCTCGTAAACGGTTTTTCCAGCGTCAGAGTGCAGGTGCAGCGCTTCGTCACTGCCATCTGCCTGTAGTACAACAGATGACACTTACAGTATGTGGTGCAGTCGGCGTCGCTTTACATCTAGCATGTTTCTCTTTAGCATTTGCACAACCCCGACCATGGTATTACATTATCATGCTTCATAGTTCATTTCTATTTTTTTGTCGTGGAATTCCTTTTTGTCTCTCTTACGTGTACGTGAGCGCGCCGGAACCAGTTGCGGCCGATGACGCTTCACAGCGGCGTTCGGAAGGCATTGAGCACTCAGTCATAGACAAATGTTAAAAAAAAACGAAAGGAATTACTAGCGGGAGAGTATGACACGAAAGCATTCCTGAACGTTCAAGGACAACTTCAGTTAGGGGCGCCGGCATGCTGCGCGCTAGACAAAAAGCTGTCGAAGCTTCCTATGAAGCTGTTGAATAAAGCGATCCTTCGTATTTCGTCGCATTCACTATGAAATACGGGACGCTATTATGTGTCTTATTTACTGCGGCATTTTGCAGCGGTAAGTGTTATTGTTTCTCTCTCTTTTTTCAGCCACAGAGCAAATCAAGAAAAAAATTTTTGAAGGTTCAGGAAGCACCTTTCTAATTATTTGCTCATAACTTTGGTTTTGTGCAACACTGTTTTAATGCCAGAGAGTTTTACTGCGAAGACATTCAAGTGATATACATCGGCTTTGCTCCGAGTGTCAGTCCATCCTTCCCGTTACGTTGTCGTCATCGTTTCTCAGGCGACCTTCCTAGGCTCACTTTCACCATAGCAATAGGGCAACAAAGAGAGAAATTGGTGTACACTTTCACATGTGTCATGCGTAGAAGAGCGAAGCCTTTTGTTATATTTGCTGATATCTACACACTTCTTCCTCATGTTTAGGTAGCACAACGCTCCTTTCTTAATGCACGTTTTCATCAATTTTTTCAACTTGTTTGTCCACACTAGGCTGTTTCTGTAGCCGAATTGTTCTTCTCTGTGGTGCTTAATTTATTACAGTTTTGGTGCCAGGTTCATTTTTTGCCTGTTGTTTGGCCTGTGTATTCTGGCAATGCGCAGTGGGCTCATATTCTCTCGTAGAATAACGAACTACTCTTCACATGAGCAGTGGCACAAATTGAGCAGGCCAAGTTGTCACAAATACTAGGCAAGACAGCATTCACCAGCTAGCAGAGAGCAGCGACCACCCTGAAAGTGCGCGGAAGGGCCAAAGAAAGGTTCGCTATAAAGGGACTCCGGCCGAACTCTTCTCAGAATGGCTGTCCACAGTAAAGCCATTAGCACTTAATGAAACAACGCCTGGCTTATCTGAAGATACGTGTACTTAGAAACGCTGCTTGTCATTAAGAGATTTCCGTGGCCTACTATATATATATATATATATATATATATACAAATACAATGACATACAATGTCTGCGGTTTCGACCCACTTTGCACCAGCGCTCGCTTGCCAAGCTCAGCCATGTGTATGTAGGGAAGAGGACGATCTTTAACATTGACACAGCCGCGATAATGAAATGACAAAAGATGGAGATCGACAGAACGAAAAAGGCGGTGTGACAACGTCGGAATGAGCACAGAGGTACGACGACAAGTGAATGAAGACGATGGCGTGACGACGACGGCATGCCAACGAACGCGTTACAACGACTGTATGATGATGATAGATCGAAGACAATGATGTGACGCTGATGGCATGAGGCCAATCTAAGGGCGAAGGCGGAATGATAATTAGGGATTGACCACGGCGGGATTAAGACGACGGTATGACAACGAATGCAATTATGCTGCAACGATGGCGTGTTAATGATGGCACTAAGTTAGCGAATTGAATTTAATTTTGTGGTTCTACGTGTCAAAACCAGGATTGGATTCTGAGGCCACCCGTAGTGGGCGACTCAGGGTTAATTTAGACTACCACAGGATCTTAAGCGACCCCCAATGCATGGAACACGGGTCTTTTTGAATTTCGCCCCCTAGAAATGCGGCCGCCGTGGTCTATATTTGCTCCCGTGACCACGTGATTAGCTGCGCAACATCGCAGTGCTTAAGCTGCCGCAGAGGGTGACGCAAGCGGGATGAGGAATCTTGAAAGACGATACAATGACCACGACGGCAGCAAAATCACGAGTGCATAATAATGGGCCCAAGCTGCGAGACAACTTTGGCCTCTGTGTCGGCGTAGGAGGATGAATGGATGGACGGGTGAATGGAAGGACGGACTGACGAACGGACGCATCGATAGATCGATAGATAGATAGATAGATAGATAGATAGATAGATAGATAGATAGATAGATAGATAGATAGATAGATAGATAGATAGATAGATAGATAGATAGATAGATAGATAGATAGGCGGGCAGGCTCCAAGTGGAAAAAGTTGGCAAAGAATGCTAATCGAATTGGAAACTGAACATTGCCAATTACCACCCTCGTGGTGCAACTCTTGCCCATACAACAATAGGTGGTTGGAAACTGGACAGGATCAGAACTAAGCTAATGAGCAATTTTTCCGTAGGGAAGTACGTGCACGGTTCGATCGTAATGCATAATTTGAGAGAGGAAGCCACTGTTAACGGCAGCGAGATGCTGTTAACGAGAGAGAGGTCGGTTTGAGCTAGAAAGCCCTAACCTGCTCCTCTACACATCGGGATTGCATAACTCTAACCGGACCTCATCAACAGTGAGTGTACGTTGTGTACCGGGTTGCACAATACTGTAACGAAGGAAGACGACAATTTCCCACATCGTGAAGGCCCAGTCGTTATTGAGAGAACTGCAGTCTTTTTTGTTTCTGCTCTTGCAACAAGTATTTTTATTGCGAAGCAATACTACTTTAGGTCGCACTTCAGCCCGTTCTGTGGCAAGGCGATGGTAGGCACCATTGACCTTTAGCGTGACATCTCTGCGTGACGTCACACCACGTGACCTAGAGTGACGTCACACCAGCTGTGTAAAAAACGGGGCCCCATCTCACGCCGTCGCGAGGCGAGGCGGTAGCCACCAACGGTGGCCTAACTCCCGCTCCTCTCACCAGGAGCGCTACGGTCGGTGTGACGTCACACCAGCTGTGCAAAAACGGGGCCCCATCTCACGCCGTCGCGAGGCGAGGCGGTAGCCACCAACGGCGGCCTAACTCCCGCTCCTCTCACCAGGGGCGCTACGGTCACTATTGCTTCGCAATCACCAGGCTTAACCAAGCTAAGCCACGGCCGTTTTTTCTTAAACTGCGTCCTATTGCAGATTTGTGGTCTATCCTCCGTAGTGGCTACGCGTCATATCTGCGGAGGATCATCATCATCTTCTTCATCACATTTACCCTTTTCATCACCATGTGTACAGAGTGGTATCTCGCTGCTTATGCAGTAGAGTTCTTTTGTTGAAAAGCAAAAACATGTAGTCTCCTTCAGCAGCATTTACTGCATCATCGATATTACCAATTGACGAGTTTGCTTGTCGAGGGATGCTCTCTGTGTCACTTGGGTGATAATATAGATATCTTTAGGTATTGGGAAGGGCTGACGCTTGAAATCGTAACTCATGTTAAGATCTGCAATATGACATTACAGCGGGATTTTGCCCTTTTGTTTGGCTGCTGTTAGAGCGGTCGTTGACATGAGGTCACAACTATCGTGAAATGAACTACAGGAAGTGATACCACTATAAAGTACAGGGACGCCCTTCCATTGTGACGTTAGACGGAACCCTGGTCGCGAAAATTAAAGCACTGTTTTGTGGTTCCCTACAGGTGTCAGTGTGGAAAGGAATTGCTAGCTCTATGGCTTTGCAACAGCTGCCGAATTCATCGCAGATTTCACGACCTTTAATAAAGGGGTATTATTCTACATGCCGTATCTTTGACATGCTTGAAGGCTTGTGTCCCGATAATCTATATAGTTCTCCCAGTGCATACATCTTAGTTACCCTCCAATCACTGTAGCACGTTACTACGAAGACACCTGCATAAATTTTGGCGCGCTCACGATTTTAAGTTTTCTTGCCATATAATTCCACGCACAACGCAATCTATTCCTCATAGTTTTAAACCGTAGCACTACAAGTTCTCTCACAACAGTTATTTCTATTTGTATTTAGGCTAACACTTGCAATCCTCCAAAATTTCATTCATTTCTTAAATCGCCCCCCTGATTACTAACAGTTCCTCAAAGTCTTCCACAAATTACACACGAAGCCGCCAGTATTACCGCGTTGTTTCGTCGACTTGCAACCCACAGACCTTTTTTTGTATTGACCAAACATTTTCACTTTGCATAATTTTTTGTGACCACTTTTGTGCGCTGTCCTCTCTGTATATATTCCAGTGCACATCCTTTTTTGAGAAATTTCCACTCGATGCTTCCCTCAGTGCGCTCCGAACTCGTTTTAATACTCTTTAGAGCTTTGAGGAAGCTGCGCACTAAGCGGCGAGAAACAGCGCACAAGAAGCTATCAGCAATCGGCGCACTCTGTCCTCATCGCAGTCGCTTTCAAAATGAGGCCCGATCGCAGCCGCCATCGGAGTAGATAACACAAAGCCCGTGGATAACACAAAGCCTCCTGGATAACACAAAGCCCGTGGACTTCAATCCATGACCTTATGCTATCTTGTCGGACTGCCATAGCATCTAATGGGGACGCTCTCAGGAAGCCGGGGTAATTTTGCGTCACCGCTTTCGTGTCCACAGGCTTGGCAATGAAAATTTCGGTCCAAGAATCATGATCTCATAAAGCAGAATGCAGAAGTCGGCTATCGAGGAGGCGCTGGTAGAGCGCTCCCCTCGCTTCCCCCTGTACCTAGTGCGCATTTGCATTTTTTTTTTCATTTTCAGCGTTGACATTGGAATTGGCGTGTCGGAACGGAACAAAACGAAAAAAAAAACATATTTTTGCACAGTACGAAAACGTCGCAGAAACGTTATTGATTATTTTGTTTCGGAGGGAAGCTGAAGTATGTTTGGTAGGTTTGTGGTTTAAGGAGAAAGTCGGCAAACCGAACAGCTGGCTCCAGGCAACGCCAGAATTAGGCAGAGACAGTGCGAGCGATAGCCGTTCCAGCGCTCCGCTGATGTAAGCCTGCCGCTCGGTGCACTAGCAGATCGGCGTCCTCGCGAGTCCGAGTGCTTCCACGCTGAAGAGCATATATCGTTTCGTTTTCGGTGGGTGCGATGCTTTGGTACCGAAATTTTGGCATTCGTTCATGTTTATTTCAGTTCGTTTTTCTGAACAGGAGTCTCTTATTGAAACGAGTGCATTCGATGACGGGCTGCATCTTGGATCACGCTCGATGCCTTGACTCGTGGCATTGAGCATGATCTCAGAATACCTAATTCATCTTTTGAGAAAAATAAATACTCCTTTTGTTGCGTTGTTAGAATGTTTTCGCATACGAACCAAGACTGTTATGAACGTTACCGATATTTTTTTTTCTTTTCTTCCGGTGCAGCATTACAACGCAACGTTTTTTTCAGTGGAACGAAACTAAAACCAGAAAGAAAAACATTTTGTTCCGACACCTTGGTTGCAACAGAGCGATGCGATGCTGAATTTCATTTTCAATGCGTCTGGCTTCTCGAAGCTCGTCAACATATTTCGTTTGTTTCTATTGTCACTGCGTTCACCGGCGGATTGCATGGAGGCGCTGTATTTACGCCTGAAAATTTCTGTATTTTGCCAATGGCCAAAATGAACGCATAGCATCCTACATGAGCTCAGCGATGTGAATTTCCTGTGTCGACGAAAAGACTTCATGGCATGCGTGTTTCATGAGTTACTTAAACATGGTCCAATGTTTGGCGAAGAGCAAACCAGTGCACGTCGCGATTGACGCATCGTGAGACAAAAGCTGTCTAAACAACTGCTATACGTCAAGCCGTGCATAAACGTGCGACTTCCATTGTTTAGGCATCAAATTTCAGGGTCATAGGCATAGGAAAGTAGGCTTCTTCCTTTGGAATTTTCCTGGGTGCTTTCGCAAAGTGCATGATGGGCGTCAGATTCCCCAAGAAGAATCCAGGGACCAATAATCGCGCCAAGCAGAGTAAAGAGAAGTTTCTACAACATTTGAAACGCCAGTGGACGAGCACGGAAGGGGGGCGTTAACAACTGTGGGAGAAAAGAGACGGTGATGATTGGTAGCGTACTGTGTAGTCAACGTCTCGCTGCTGTCCTCATTCACTGGCGCTAAAAAAATATTATCCAAGTTAGACTACCGACAGGCCCAAAGTACACAAGCGCAAGTTGTGTTTCTTCGAGGTCAAACAGAATTACTGACTACCGTTATGAGACCGCACTGGATGAAGAACATAAGTCTATAGACATCGTATTAGATGGCAACTTTGCTAGTGTCCTTACAAGTTGGTGAAACTTAAGGTATATATCTTGAGAGGAGCACGGGTTTTGGTAGGTTCAGTTCAAAGACAAAAGGATGAAGAATCCATTGGCGAAAGTGAGAAATAAGGGATTTTAGTCCATGGACATTCCATTGTAAAATTAGAGCTTCCTGGATTCCTCCGAGTAATGGCTGAGACGGTAGAGCCATTGTGTTTGCAATTGGAGACTCGTAAGAACGGTATGCAGGCCGTCCACCAGTTACAGTGCACTCCCAGCAGATAGCGCCTGCATGTAATTTAGCAACACGCACATTACTTTTGTTAGAGACTTGATGACTTTGGTAACTTGGTGGTCCTGACCTCGAACGCAATATGTGCCGTTATTAGCGCGTCAGCAGTCCTCTGTTGGAAGTTGTTCTGCAGGTGGGCGTAATGCGGAAGCTGCAGGCCACGTGTTTGCCGTGAACATATTTACGGCGTCACCAGACACCATTTTGTAAATGTGTGTGGCCCACTTGGGAGCACTAACTGCAAGAGGTAGCGTCTTTCCTACAACCGGATCAGTATTCTTAGTAGAAAAAGACCGTCTGCGGTGGGCACGACGCTATAGCACTTTTGTAGGGGCAACTTTCCGCGCTGAGTTCTCGCTTGGCATTTGTTTGAGGATTTAATGATCTGTCTTGTGTCTTGGATAATCTTTCATTCTGGCCTCGCGGGGCCGAGATCAATTGGTAAGCTGAAAGTCAGTCTCACGGGGACATGAGCGCTGTGCTGCTCTAAAAATTTTGGGTACATGGTCAAAGTTTCGCACTATACCGCTGACACGCCGGATCATCAAACAATTACAGCACTGAAGCGATCTCAGAAGAAAAGTTCGCATCGGATCACGAAAAAAATCCAATTATCGCATGTAACAATTAGCTGCCTCTCTAGAGGAATATGTTCACACAATATGTTTGTCCTAGGGGACAAACTTGAATAATAATTACATTTGCCGTCACAGGTTTTACCAAAATAGGCACGCCCTTCGTGCAGATGTCGGTCCCATGGGTATCACATGTCACACATGATGAAGCACCGTTGCCCTGTGGTATTATGTCGCGGACATGCATTGTGCCCCGCACTTTTTGTGCTCAAGATAGCCAACGCTGCTCTGTTCTTGGCTGGTAATTCGCGGTAATGAGGGCTGGTAATTCGCAATCTGTATTCTCCTTGCGAACAAGAGCTTCTATTGATACAGATAAGTCTTGGCTGTTTAGCCAATTCAGGTCGTCGCTTGCCATCTTAGGCAGGTAGAGAATGGTATGGGCCGTATCAATGTTCTGTGCCATCACCATTGTCATTGTTGGAGACGAAGAAGGCTTGAAAATTCTCCTTTCTTTCTTTTGGCCTGGTCACAAATTTGCCGACCTGTCAAGTAGGCACGGCAATCGCCATCCGACACATATTCGTCTGAATGAGAGCAGTACAGCAGGATGTCATCGCTGCCTCCGCCGCTCATGAAAAAATTGCGCTTCTTCGAAGCGCTTGACGCTGTCGCGTCTGACTCGTCTGGAGGATTAGCTACTTCACTTTCATTGCCGGAGACCTCGGGATTGGAGTCTCCCAAAAACGCGTAAAACATGCTCCTAAAACGAGAGGATTAGAATACGGGGTTCCACACAAGAGCCACTTCTTCGCCGTCTCCTCAAGACGTGTAAGTGCTGAATTGCCAAAGCCGTCATCGAGCACAAGGCTTCACAAAAATACGAGAAAGAAAGCTTTATCAGTGACACCAGGTATACGGAAGAAGACATGCAGTCTTTCAGAGAAGGACGTAGCCCCACAGACAACAGCTAGCATTCTGAGGCGACGTCTGTAGCAATGATGTCACGAAGCACGCCGAATGGAAACATCTGTGCAATAACTCAAACTTCACGAAGCAAAACAGATACGCGCTTAATATACCTCTTTTGCGAAAACTAACGAAATAGTGTCTGACTTGACAGTCGTGCGGCGCGCTTGCAGTGATCAACTGGTTGAGGTCGACGTGGCATAATAAGCACTGGAACGTGCGATGCTGTATTCCAACGGAGATTAAATTAGATAATGTGATTAGAGAGTTAAGCAAGGAGAGAACGCGATAAAACGAGAAATGAATCATTGTATCTGTAAAATTGTTACGTACTTGGCCTAATCCAACCAAGATTTCGTACCTAACGGAACAATTAAATGCTTCTCACAATAGATACGTTTACGGGAGCGCGTCGTGGACTGAGGATAGTATATTTGTTGCTACATTGAGGTATTCCAACTACGAATACACACAACAACGTCTTCTTTCAGAAAGCTGTCATTGTTGGTTTCCTTTTACGAAGACTGTTAAATGGTATGAGAGAACCTGTATACTTATTTGTCGGTAGAACATGTTGCGACCTTGCTCAATCTTTCTTCACATGGCGTTCAATAATTTAGACCTGGAACATGAAGTATCAGAACAGCGTAAATAGCATTCGCGGTTTCAGACACAATATGCACAGTTTCTGCAGCAGCTACAGCTGTCACCAATAAATATGGCCATTGCATTCCATTGCAACTATAGATACGAGGGCGAATCAGAAAGCTTTGCCCCTGCTTTTTACAAGCAAATTACGGCTGTTAATAGGAAGTCAACATATCTATTCCCAGAGATGGGTCTTACTTGGACTGTTCCGGCCTTATCTGACGGGAGCTTCGTGGCACGGCGCTGCTGTCAGTTGTTGAAGACGGTGGTTGTTCTTCACACGTTTACGGCGCACGTTCAAAGAAGTGTGATTCGGTTTCTATTGAGCAAGAGACGAACGCCTGTCTAAATGCACAGGGAAATGCAGCACACGTATCGGGAAATGTGCCTCGCTTTGAAGTGTGTGAGGTAGTGGTGTTGTGAGCTCGTAAAAGGCAGTGAAGACTTGCCTGGCAATGAGCGTTCGGGGGAGGGCGCGTGCGCTGCTGACTGACCACAGGGACATCTCAAATTCAATGCTGCGATGGGTCAACTGTCTCAACCCGTGTGGAGACTCTGTGGAAAAACAGTGAAACAGTAGATGGAATAGTATGCATATTAATAATTACCTTTGTGCAGCGCATTGTGGCTAATGGAAAATACGGGCAAAGGCTTTTTCTGACTCGCCCTCGTATATAAGTATTCCGAGCTGTGCCTTAGATAATTGAGCAGGCACAATTAACTAAAGGAAAACGCTTATATATGAACAGGTTTACGGAGTAATGTGGAAAGTTGGGCTAGTTGGTGATTGATCATCATACATTGCTGGTGAAGCAGCGCATTGGCACGGACCCAGAGAAGTCACTCAGCGAGTGTCGCTGTGTGTCTCCGCTTTACGGAGGCATCCCGCCCCCTTCTATCCTCCACCTCTGTCTTTATTAGCACACACATCTATGTACGCTGAAAGGAAATCAAACCGCGTGAGAGAAATGAAAAAACGACTCAAGAGAAATGACGCTGCACTTCAACTAATTTTACTACATCAAAATTGCACTCACTGGTCACGCGAGAAAATTGTGAAGGTCTCAATTCTTTCTCGCACATGCGTTTCATAATTGTTCACAGAAGAGTAGCATACAGTCGCTGCCTAATCTAGTCAAATTCTTTCATTTTCAAAGTGACCCGCAGCTTGCTGAGACACTTATCACTTCTTTATTGATGTTGTAAGGGCCAAGAAATTAGGTTAGTTTTTTTCTTATCTGTCCTTCCCCTAAGGACGCATTGACGTATGATCTCTTTCGGCGATATATTGCTTTTCGCATGATGTAGTACACAGCGCGTTGTTTGGCTTGAGCAGTATTCCTCGGCCAGCCAATCAATTTAATCACTTTTTCTCAACCAGCCAATGAGAGCACATGAAAAGTGATACTTTCGAAACTTACCGCTCCGCTGATACCTCCAGGGTATGTGTACTATCAATAAAGGTGTGCATTAGAATCTTCTAGACTGATGTGCAAGAGGACCTGACAAGTTATTTCCTGCACATGCGAATAGGGATCCGTCAAACTATCACTGAGGCACCGCCCGGTTTGGCAAAGCAAATTATATTAGGTACGGGATAAGGGTCTGAGGTAAACGACCCCCGTCATGCACGCAAATAAACGTGCGACGTGCTTTGTTTCACAGATGGCACTTATTTTTCTACAGTGCTTACGATTCGGTACATGCGTGCCAGCTTCTTAGGCGCTGGAAGGAGTAAAGGATCACCAGACTTATCTGCTTTTTCGGGCTGTGACGGCTGGTGCGCATAGGACATGGCGACTGGTTGCTCGTTAGGTTGGCTGCTACTCCCTTTTACTTTTCTGTCTGCTGACTTTATATATTTGAGCTCGAATTCTCTATACCACAGAGGCCACAATTTCTGGCGGAAAGCGTGCTTCTTTCGGTCGCTGCACCTACTCCACTAGGCTCGCGGCCAACCATTGCTCATACGACTTAGTCCGTGCTGCGCGCAGGCAGTTGACGGTAATAGCACGCTTAACCTCCTCAAAACGAGCCGAATGCTAACGCAGAGTAAAATTTTTCGAAAGTCGTTGACATATCTAAGACACATAAGAAATATAATAATATTTAGAAACTGGAGCCAGCCCTCCACGGGCACCAGACGGGTCAGCTTCGGACCTGGTGCGCACTACCAGAACCCCCCCAAGATTACGAGCGGAATTATCGCTATTTTGTCGACACTGACTGATTTAAAACCATGAGATAACCATCAACTATGTAAACATTTTCAGAAGTATAGATTTGTCAGTCGTTGGCTCTATCGTTCATCCTATTGAGCTAAAAGTGGGCCACGTAGAAAATGCTACACAGGGCCTAATCCAATTTCGTTCCTGAGTACTAACGTGTGATACTTAAACACCATAAAAATAGAGGATGTGTAAAAGTTACGCACTTCAAAGAAGGTGGCATGTGGTAAACCTAGGGAGCACATAAAAGACAAAGGACCAGAGCCTTCAACAAGTTATCTCCCTACTCTCAGAAATTGAGGTCTTGAAATCAAATAGAATAAATCAATATCAACCGAAAAAAGACCATCTTGCAGATATCACTGTAGATGGTACAACTGCACACATTTATGAGGCATTGCATATGGTCTGTGTAAGCACTGATAAAAAAATGGGAATAATTCTTAAAGCTTACTGCGTCGGGAAACCAAGGGGCACGTGCATGATCACTGCATCCATCACTTTGACCGAGAAAAATTCGACTGCCTTATTCAGCGGTTTCGTGGTGTGCATATGCGAAGAGCGGTGGAGCGTATGCGCAATTACTTTTCTTTGTTCCCGTGTTACGTGTGTGCAATATTTACGTTGCAAAATTTGTTGAAAACCAACGTCCTGTCGTTCTTCTTTCTACAAGCGCTTGAGATGTAACGAATGTGTTGCTTCTGACTGGCGGAGCTTTCAACTTTAATATTCTAAAAAAAAATTCGAGGAACCCCCACACCATCCTACATCTACCGGCGTTCATCTTGGCAAACCGCGAGCATGGTTTTGCTTAGCATCTATAGATTTGTAGTTATTTCAATGAAAACACATAAATGGAAACATGCATATTTATAATCCCATTTCCACAACCTATATTGTTTGAAGCTTCCGTGAGCTCTACAATTTGCTATGGTAAATAACTACAGGGAGGCTGTTTTCTCGTCAAGTGGAAGAAAAGGCCAGTTCTTTGATCTTAAATCAGTAGTCCACCCTGCACATCAGGTTAAATGCGCCTGGGGAAGCGTGCTCACTAACGATTTGCAAGTTCTGAACGGTAACGCTTAGAAGCATGTTGTCTAGCAGGTAACGGCTTTTATAGCTCCAAGAAACTTAAATTCTTATCCGGTTTATATGCATAGGTAACGGCCTTACGCCAATGTGTTTCGTTACAGTTTATACAGTAATTCTTTTTGTTTTCTTGCTACGTCCTTAATCCCCAGTCCACTAATAGCCTTCCGCGGGCGCGTACATCGGGGAATCAACGTGGTGTCGGGTGAAAGCATGCCTGTGGGATTACACTCGTGTGCGCTCGCAATACTATTCAGAATTCGCCGTGTTTCTACGTGGCATGCATATTACGCCGCGATGGTGGGAACTAGGGGAAAAGAGTGAAAGATCAAGGATGATAACGCTCACTTTGTTTTATCGCATTCTTGGTGTCAGCAGCTTCGTCATCAACTGCCCCGTGATCCAACCTGTAGCCCAGAGGGGGCTGCGTCGAGATCTAGCGATGGCGGTTGAGATTAAGGGCGCTCACTTTAAACAATTTATCGAGAGTAAAAAAAAAAATCGATTGACTCGCCATGTCGGCCCTGCGAAACTGGATGGGCAGTGAAGCTGTTAGAACACTAGTCAAGTGCCGTCCATGGGGATATGAAATGTTTTACTGTTCTGACTAGTCTTAGCAGTACACCATTGTGGAGCATTACAACTTTGCACTCTTCGACCTTCATCGTTTTAACGCTGCTCTTCGGGAGTCTTAACGTTGCGTGGTCTACCCGTAGCGGTCTTGCAATGAACTGATTCAGTTGTTAGGCAGGTGTCCCTTTTATGTATGAAGTTTGGTGACCTCCCTGTCTTATTCGTATGCTGCTGTTGCCCCTTTCCCACACGAGCAGCTTATGCAACCGTAATCTTTAGCGGAAAACATAGGCGGAAAGAATGAACGTGCCTGTCATTGTTCACAAGCGCCTTATCATCCATCATGCGGTTTTGATGCTTGTTTCTGGTTTTCGTTACTGAAATTTAAATTAGGGTGTTTTATGTGCCAAAATCACTTTCTGATTATGACGCATGCCGTAGTGGAGGACTCCGGAAATTTCGACCACTAGGGGTTCTTTAACGTGCACCTAAATCTAAGTACACGGGTGTTTCCCATCTAAATGCGACCGCCATGGCCGTGATTCGATCCCGTGACCTCGGGCTCAGTTGTCCAACACCATAGCCAGTTAGCAACCACGGCAGGTTTCGTTATTGAAATTATTACAGAGCTGTATGTTGTATGCTTGATACCGAAGGAGATATAAACTTTATTCCGGTTCAATTTAAAGTTTTTCTTTCATTTTTTTGCTGACGGACACGAAAAATGTCAACCAACTAGATGCTAACAGCTTCTCTGTAAAATGGTTTTAATCTCACAGGGGACCACAACCTACAAGTTGATGTGTTAATTTACGCAATAATTGTTTATAGGTTGATTATTCATGCCTCAATACTTTCTTTTAAGCAGAAAACTTTCTAAAGGAGAAGTCATTTTGAAATGTTCTCTCATTTAATTTTACTGTGTTCATTTGGTTTTACTTCGCTATGTACGTCTGAATATCTCGAAGTCTTGTTTATATAAAAACTCATTTTCAAGTGACGAGCAGAGTGATCGCATGCGTGAAGTAGTACTATCATGATTAATGTATAGTTTTATCCACGCCGACTAGAAATATCAAAAGCAGGGAGTTCGCAAGAGCAAACGAACCATTTCTCCACAATTTGAATTGCCCATGCTTCTATTTATTGCCTTTTATTTCGCACGTTACCGCCAGTGTGGATGCCTGCACTGAGATAACTTCAAATTTCAAATAAAATTACTAAAAATGAAGTAAGTGGACAAAAGCGGAAATATTAAAAGCATTTCCACTCGTAAGATGACGTGGTTCTAATATCTTCGTGTTGCTTCCCATTTTGCAGATGTCACCGTGAAGGATGCACCTTTAATAGACAATTGCCGAAGAGCTATCACTTTTGTAAGTTCAGCATTCCAGATATGTGTAGGAATCTGTTTCTTCGCTTTCTTGCTATACAGAAAAAATCCTGGAATCCATTTGTACATGCATGGATGTACATCATTGAAGAACAGTGGTTACGAACAAAAAACAATGTGAATAAAAAAATAATGAAAATTTGCGTTTTTGCGTGCGCAAGCCACGACCTGAATATGAGGCACGGCGTAGTGGCGGACACCTGATCAATTTTGGCCGCCTAGGGTCTTTAACATGCACCTAGATCTATGTACACGGGTGTTTTTTTTTTTACATTTCGCCACCACCAAGACGCGGCCGCGGTGGCCGGGATATGATCCCGCGGCCGCGTGTTCAGCAGCGCAACCCCAAAGCCACTAGGCAACAATGGCAGGTGTCAATGTGATCTATCTAATATAAAACTCGGGAGCGAATCACAGTTTAAAGTACGAGAAATGTTGTACACTGGCACGACAGATGATCGAACACAACTTCGGTACATGGTGATCTCAATGCAACGCCAGTGTGATCTACCCATGGTAACCTACTTACAAGGAACACCGCCACAGTGTACTACTTTAAAGGCTCGTTTAAATCCCTTACACTCAATTCTGAGAAGGGTGGCTAACCGTATTTCTTTTAAAGTAGGCAGACATTACCCGAGCTATGTATAATTACATTCTTTTTTTTTTTTGCCTCAAAGTTTGCCAGATATGCCGCATGTGTTTGTTCCCACACCATTATCGATTATTCGAATCGCTTAGAGACTGTGTGCAACACAATTGCACAATCATATGTCCCACTGCACTGTCTTCTTGGTTTCAAAATAAAATATCGGGGCAGTACTCATGTGTAGAATCTATGCAAATGTGACCAGGTTGGTGTTGCGCAGTTCCTTTAGCTCCGAAGTATTTTACTGTGCTTATCGACATTTCAAGAGCACAGCTCTTAGGCGCCCGTTCCTGCGTTTCGTCTCGGCGTCCTCCCTCGGCGTGACCGAGCGAACGAGCGCAGAGAAGGATGACAGAGCGAATGCGGAGCGCAGGGGGGAGTAAAGATGGCGATATCTAAAAGAGCGCGACGCAGAAAGCGAAAGAGGAGGGTATGGCTGCGGCGCGAAAATAAAATCGCAGTTCCGCGCAAGACGGTCTTTGCAGCGGCGATGACCGCTACGATATGGCGCAATTGTTGCCCGCCGTAGTCGCGTGGCGAGGCAAAAAGACGTGGCTGCGACTATCTAACTTAGGGACAGGTAATGATTGCAGAGAAAAATGTGAGGAATTAGTTTATTGCATTAGAAGGGATAATAATGAGTTGAAATAATCGGGCCGGCTAATTTCCGTGGGAGATATGAACGCCTACAATCAAAATAACGACAGTTATACTCATTATAACGGTTCTCTAGTGCTGGATCTGTGCGATGAATGGAACCTTATAGTAGTTAAAAGGGAGAATAAGGGTCATGGACAGGTGACTCGGCAGTGCGGTGACAGGTAGTCTTGTATTCATTACACCCGTCTCAGAAACTGTCTACGAACGACTATACCAATTAATGAGATATGAACACGCAAAGTATAGCCTGGATAGCGATCATAAACATTTAAGTTTATCATTTAGGGCACGCACTAATGCAAAATACGAACCAATAACCTAGAACTTTATATAAATTCTGTAAATAACATAGATAGCAAAAAAACACAAAGAAAATGGAGGTGTTTCCTACAACAGTCTGGGAATATAGAGAAATGGCAGACGTTTCGCAGAAGGACATAAGAGGGACAAATAAAAAAAACTGTTTAATTGGAAAGAGAGACCATGTAAGTGGTGGAACAAGGAAATAAAGCAAGCTTTAGAAGAGCGTAAGCAGGCGTCTAGAAATAATCGAGAAGCCAAAAACTTGGGATTACACGAAGAAAACGTGCTCCACACTAGAACAAATACCGAGAAACGAAAAGGTGGCGAGTGAACTCGTGCAAAAAAAAATTTAATACGCAAGTTAGCGTTGTGTGCATAATAGTTGCTAAACGACAAAGCACACCAAAATTATCTGGTACCATGTAAGACCTTTCGGAGTCAAACTAAAAATTTGCAGACTACTATAAGGGATGAAGAAAATGACCGCTTCGAAGAAGCGGTCATTTTTGGTATATCACGAACACATATAGGACTAAGGTACAAGATAAAGCTGCGTTCTGGCTTAAACATATCCAGCATGAACAAGGATTCCTGACAGATCAAAATTTACCATAGAAATGCTTCACCAGAAAAAGCAGAAAATGTCTCGTAACACCTCGGCAGGATATGATGACATCCAAATACAGCTAATGAAGAACCTCGGTTCAAGAGCTGAGACCAATGACATCGAACAAGTGGTTACAACAAAGAAAATTCTAGTTCGCTGGGGTTAAAGCAAAATAAACCTCACCTACATAGATAGAGGGGATCAGAATAGGAGTAGCTGGTACAGAGCAGTTACAGTAGCATCGGTGTTGCATAGAATGACAATGCATGCCATGAAATTAGAACTGTCGAAATGGGTTGAGAAAATTGCTGCACTGGGGAATGTACAGAATGGGCTCACGCCAGACAGGCGCTGGGAATATGATTAAATTGTTCCAACTAAGCGCATAAAGATATTAGTAGGCCAGAATAGATCTTTATGAATAGCATTTCTAGATATTAAGGAAGCCTAGGACAATCTAGACAGGTCATTGTTATGGGTTATTCTCAAACAGGGAGACACAAATAACCATTTAGTCGAGCTACTGAGGGACGTATGTATAGACAACAGAGTAAGTAAGGATTGTATGTGAATGCCAGCATGGCATATAAATAATACAAATTCAGCAACCACTGAAGCAAGGATGCCTTCTTCCTCCAACCTTATTCATGCTTTGTGCTAAGGGTGTAGAAAGATCACTGGAAAATAGCCAATTAGGATTTGATTTATCATGCACGCGTAGTGGACAAATGGCCCAATAGAAGGTCCCCGCACTGATATATGCAGACTACATAGTCCTACTAGCAGGGAAAGCAAGAAATTTACAGAAAATGGCGAAAATTTTGTCAACGCGACGGCAGATCTGGGCCTTAAGTTTAGAAGAGAGAAATCGGGATTCATGATCCTTAATGAAGAGACGAGTAAGTCATGCAGCGTGTCAAACGATGGTCAAGCAATATAAGTGCCCCAGTGTATAGACAAACGAAGGAAGGAGTCGCTCAAGCACCCACCAAGTAGATGAGGATAGCTATAAGTGCTTATTGGTACGGCATATCTTGTAGCGCAAGCTGAACGACAAGGACAAAAAAAAGGTACATTCAACACACACAGCGCTAACTTTCAACTATAGATTTATTTTCAGTTCTCGTCGCTATATATACCGTTAAAACGTAATACAACGCGCTCGGTAAACATGAACAAAAAGACCAAAAAACAGGGAATCGCGTACGCCCAGGCACTTTCCTAGCACGCAGACTGACAGACGTGTACACCTTCAACACGAACAAAGATAGCCGAATTCTTTTGTAGATAATGAAATGGAAGGCTTAATTACGCATGTATGTCACCAAATGTTGATATGTGTCTAGCTTCTATTATCAAGCGCGTCATCTCACACCTGCTTCTACTCATGATGACTGTTTCTTTAAATATGGGTTTGCATTTGCAGCTTTGGCAATTGCTGGCAAGAAAGCCGTCAGCAGCCAAGTTGCTTCCTTTGTTATTCCGTTCTCGTAGCCTATAATTCATGTATCTACCTGTTTGTCCAATGTAGGAATGTCCCCACCTGAGATGATATAGGTATACCACACTCACGATGCAATCAATTAATTTCTTTTTATGTTTCTTTCGCATGTCGTACCTGTGACTCTTCCTAGCCTTGTGTTTCTACACAGGCTCGCCAATTTATTACGCGCCGAAAGAACAACGTCGATGGCGCTGCTTCTAACAATCTTTTTTTTTATTCTGCGAGAGAACTCATGTCTGTAGGAGAAAATGACAACATTTCTTTTGTTTTTGTCAATGCTCGTACCTTTCATCTGCGCCGAACTGCATTCATGGGCCTTCTTAAGCAATCCTTCTGCGATTGACACAAGCACATGGCTCAGGTAATCAGCTCCGCTTAAAAGTGAGGCTTCCTGTCGAAAGCTATCGTAATGCAATATCCTTTAAGAATTTTTTGCTTAGATTTTCTTTGTCGTCAGTATTAATAAAGCAACGCCACGCCGTATTCCCAGAAACAGAGAGTGTGCATATGCTCTTGCCTAGCCACAGTGCTGAGTAATCTGCTATTTAGCCAAACTGGACAGAGATCTGTAACATCGGATTCAGGAATCTAAGGTTGTAAATATGTTTAGATATGTTGATTGCTTAGTTTTTATTGAATGTACATCTGCTTGGGTTGCAAATCACCGTGGTCCCGCTTTTTTCCCTATTCGTGGCTTTCTTAAACCACAAGAAGTGACCTTTGAAATGCCATGTGACGGGATGATTGGATTCCTTGACATCAAATTTCTGCTCACTGATAACAAAACCGGCTGGTGTTACGAACCTGGCCAAGTAAGCCAATTTTACCATCTCATTCTGTGCATACGGAGCTTCTGCAGAGGGGAATTGTGAGGATGTGTCTCCGAGAAGCCCTGAAGAAGCCATTCTAGCACGTATTGTGCAAATGCTTCAGACAGAAAGCCTCGCTTTTAAGCAGCGCTGGTTACCCGAGCCATGTGCTGTGTAAATTGCAGAAGGATTGCTTAAGAAGGCACAGAAAAGCAATTCGGAGCAGGTGAATGGTACAAGCATTGACATAAATAAAAGAAAGGTTCCTGTGATCTCCTACAGACATTGGTTCTCGAGCAGATTAAAAAAGAAGATTGTTGGGAGGAGCGCCGTCAACTTTGTTTTTTTCGGCGCCTAATAAATTGGTGAACCTGTGTAGAAACACAAGGCCAGAAAGGAATCACAGGTACCGCATACAAAAAGCAAAATATAAAATGAAATATATTGATTGCATCGAGGGTGTCGTATGCGCCATTCTTCCCGGGTGTGGACGATCCTACATGATAGGCTATGAGAACACAATATCAAGGTAAACGATGTGGCTGCTGACGGCTATCTTGTCATCCATTGCCAAAGATGTAAATGCAAACCCAGATTTAAATAAACGGTCATCAAGAGCAAAAGTAGGCGTGAGATGACGCGCTTGGCAACAGAAGCTAGGCACATATGAACATTTGGTGACACATGCGTAAGTAAGCCTTCGATTTCATTATAAACAAAAGACCTCGACTATATTTGTTCGCGTTGAACATGTAGATGTCTGTCAGTCTGTGTGGTAAAAAGTGCCTGCACGTGATTCCTTCTTTTTTGTTATTTTTTGTTCATGTTTACCGAGGTTTTACAAGGGTTGTAGGACGTTTCGATGCTATATATATTGACGCGAACTGGAAATAAATCTACTGTGGGAAGTAAGCGCCGTGTTTGTCAGATGGGACTTTCAGTTGCACTTGCGATTCAGCTTGCGCTAAAATGAAATAATATACACCCTCCAAGGTAACTTGGACATAATATGGAAGCGGAATGCAGTAATAATGGAACATAGGGCACTTCGGGGTCACAATAAATATGAAATGATGCATGGGACCTGGAAAGTAGTCATGGTGCCGGCGCTAACGTTCGCAAATGCCATTATGTGCTTAAATATCGGATTTATTGTCTGATCCAGAAGTTAACTAAAGATTGGTGGACCTGTTGGCTTTGAAAGCCTACGGGAAAACTACAAATGATGCCGTGCAAGGGAATATGCTTTGGGCCTCGTTTGAACTCAGGGAAGCGCGCCGCAAAATCAGCTTTAAGGAAAGGCTCCGGAACATGGATCAAAAGAAATGGGGAGCTAAAGTGCACATGTATCTGCCTCTAATGATCGTGAACACATAATGGAGGAAGATTTCAAGATAGTTGGCAGCATAATACTGGCTAAATGAATGTGTACGTAGACCACCAGGAGGAATCAGAAAGAAATTGAGAGAAACAGCGACAGCAAATTGTATGCAAGGAAAGGATACGAAATAGACCACACAGATTTACAAGAATGAGAAAAAAATTATAAATGAAATATTGTCCAATAAGGACTGTTGCCTAAGGACCAAAACATACCGCAGGAAATATTTGGAATGAGGTGAAGCACATGCAGGCTGCAGAAAAAATCCGGACAGCACTGGGCACATCCTAATAGAATGCGAAGGGACTCACCCAGCCAGACCATTACCCAACGTACACCTCCCAGAAGCGCTCGGGTTTATAACAGACGGAAGCTTCAACCGGTCAGCAGTAGAAATAGGCAAGAGACCTTTAGAGTATTGGTGCAAAAAACGCAAAGAAAAGATTACTATGACCGGATTGTACACCAGCATTGGTAGCGGTACTAAGTAGATTGGCAAGTTTTGAGGGAAAAAGTAGATTTAAGACATCTATACAAACATGCTACAATGAAGGAAATACATTGTATACCTGATTAAATCGAAAAGGCTAGGTTACTATTTGTCACCAACACGTGTAATTGGGGATGCAATTAAATCATCATCATCATTATGATTATCATCATCGCCGTGTGGTCACCGATGACATGCGGCGAGTACGCGCACAGGATATCATATATAGGAACAGTGCTACATGAGCGGAGGTCAACCTGCCATGGCTCCTGTGTACCGGGCCCACGCGTCACCCACGCGGTGCCTCTCGACATTTCCCCGATTAGCGAGGCAGTCACTCCACCCTTCTCTCAGCTTACAATGGGTCTAAGGAGTCAAATTGTCCGCGTTGGCCAATATATAGCGAAATGAAAACAGATAAAGAGCTGCGCTCACACTTTGCATATAGGGAGTATCGTAATAATCGTAGCATATTTTTCAAGAAGCATTTGTTCTACACGATGTACACAACGTCGTCTCCACTGCGCTACACATTGCCTGCTGTTGCTGCCAAAATGCCCACCCAGGCGCAAGGGAAAACACGGTGAAGGCGGGAGGGTAAAATTCAAGACGATGAGCTAAACGAGAACAAGGTGAAAGCAGGAGCCAACGTTTCGACAAGTGGACTTCTCTTCTTTGAGGCGACATACGCTTCCCTCGCCGCAGTAAATATAGGTGGGGTTCTTCTAAAGGGTAGAAGATGTAAGGCGGGTGGGTGCGGCAACCAGCAAAAGTGCGTTAGCGTGTCGAATTAAGAATAAAGGAATGCTGTGCGCAAGGCCAGGGGCCCGGCCGTCTGTCAATCACGTGTCAACGCCCATGTGTCAGCTAGCGTGTCAATGGCGTGCACAGCAGCCCTCTATTACCTGTTTCGCTAGTGGTCGTGGGCTGTAGTGTCTCTGAAAGAGATAATGGAAGGAGCTTCTGAAACCGGTGCTTGTAAAGAAAAAAAAAGGTAGGAAAAAATGAAAATACCGATATGGTATAAAAAAACTAAAGCAAATGATGGAAAGAAGAAGGGGAAAAGAATGAAAAAGAACAAAAATACCGCTAAGAAACCAAACTAAGTGCCGTTGCTTGTAGCTTGAAATTTATCATAGCTAATAGATTCTAAAGCTCCCTTTGAAACGTTTGTGCCTATTGGTTGCAATGTCTTGAACGTATGGATGAGTTATGATTCTCTGTATTTTCTTTCTCGTTCAGAATCGAAATTCGACGGCAAGATGTAGAGTTGAAGTTCATCAAAGTATGACCTGGTTGGTTGAAATGCTCGGTGACGGTTTTAGGAAGCTTTTTAGCTTTTAGCTTTTTGCGCGGAAACCTCTAAAAAGCTTTCAGTTTAGCCCTCGTCGCTGCATACAAGACTACTTTCAAATGAGAGCACGTGTGACAAAACGCGAACAAACCGATGGTCGCGGGTGTATGCAACCAATGAGCAAACGGAATGTTTACTCCTATAAGCAGCCTCGCCAACTTGGCACCCGAAAAGCGCGCCAAAGTATTGAGAAAGTGTTACAAAGCAAAAGCTGCAAGGAGCGGAGAGGGAGATGTAATCTGTGTAGAGGAGTGCGGTTTCAAAGGACAAAGAAAAGCTGAAGGAGTGAATGATTAAACTAAGAATGAAGTCTTCGCATTCTTTGATGGCGAAAGCAAGACTGCGCAGGCCTAGAAATAGGAAAAAGATGGCGTGAGCCGGCAGAACAGCTGGTTTGTTTTCGATGGCAGCACAGCTTTTTTTTATTTGCCGTTGCTGCCCTCCGCCGCAGTCCCCGCGAAACGCTTTGAAATGGTGACAGCGCTTACGCTGGTTGATTTGTGTATTTACACGCCCATCTTGAGTATCCTTCGTATATGTGTTTCCTGGATCTCAATTATTATCAATGCATTCCCCGGAGCAACCTGTCGTTCCTGGGAGTAATGTGGCCCTTACCGACTACTGGGTGAGCAGGCCTGAGTCCGCTATCGTGCTAAACGGGCGGCCGATAAACGCAAGCTGATTTCTGTCTGCTGACGCGACTGCCTCGGAACTTGTTGTTGCTCATGTCTGCTCTGCACCTCGCTTTTAACGCGACAGCGTTAAGGAGCTCGTGCCGCAGAAAAGCTAGTGTCGTCGGCCTCAGCGGCGTTGGCCATGGGCGAAAAATCCCGGAAGGCAATTTATAAATACAAGCAACTTTAAAGATGGGCTGGGTGGGAATCGAACAAGGGTCTCCGGAGTTTGAGACGGAGACGCTACAACTCAGCCATGAATTCTATGGCTCAAAGCGGGACAAACGTGCCTCTAGTGAATGCGGTGTCGCCTTAGAAACATGCCGTAGAAAGTTATACTGCGGTGTACATCGGTAATTATGAGCATTTAAATTACATAAGTCGCAGTTAAACTAGTAGCGAAGAACGTTTCCGCTACATTATTTCTGTGCTTGGCGCACACGCAGAGCCATCTTGCGGCAAATACAGAATACCCCCTCCTCGCAATGTACGGCGGTGCCCCGACAGATGGCACGCCACTCGCGCGCTTCTCCTCTATGTCTCGTTTGAGCGCATTGGGACCGTGAGGGGACAGGTGCGAGGATTCCCCAATACCCTTGCGTTTAATAGGTTTTCTCGCTTTCTCCCCTTCCATTTCCAGCTTGCGTCACTCGAACCCTCATGTTTAGGCGACGCGGCTCCTCTTTCCGCTCACAGGGCGATTCCTAGGTGCAGCGTCCGATGCGGGACGCCTCTGACGTGATCGCGGCGCCGTAGCGCGTCTGGTGGAAAAGCGCGCCCTGCGATGTGTGCCGTGCTGCTGGCGAGGAGTCATGTGTCTGCGCGGTGCTCCTGGAACAAATAATTCGAAAAAGTTGTTCTGTTGACTTCGAAGTGTTGTATATGAAAACTACGTCTTTGTTTAACTCAAGAGCATGCCGAGCGAATGAGTGGGCGGTGCGAACTGGGTGCGACAACGCTATCGCGTTCCACTCTTGACGGCGAAGCTTAAGCGTCCTCGAATTTTTTGTATTCCTTTTACACATTCCTTAGACATTTTGCATGTCACAGCGAATGCGTCTATGTCTAGTATCCCGGCATTTTTTTGCGTTTATCACATCCACAGAAAACGCAGTGGGCCGATGTCTGCGGCACTGCACGTCTACGAGCAATGGCTCATACCCCCGTAAGGCAAAGGCGTGAAGCAACATAACCGTACTTTCGCAGCGCCTTGTATGCCCGCAGCTCTTCAGGAGTCCTCCTTATACGTGGCCTTGCATTAGCACTGTCAGATCACAAATCAGTTGCCACAGGAGAGCGCTTAACATTGACGTTATGACGGACTCCTGAACGGTGCAGTCGGCACTCTCCGAGAGATCGAGCATGCACAATGTGATACAGCTACTTCGCATCGAACGTAGTTCAAGTTTGTTGGGCACAACTCCGGTCGCGTAGCACAAAACAAAACAACACGCCTATATGCATGCTGCATATAGATGAGGCGTCCCGATAGGCGTTAACTGTGTTCCAGTTTAACTACGCACCGTGACCAATGCGTTCAACAAGATTGGATTAAGTGGCAGACGCATAGACTTCCCCGTCGTTCAAGCGAGTGGCTCCGTTACTTCAACGGTCCGAGTCAATCAACTACCGTACACGCGTCATGAACGGATTTAACTCCGGTCAAAACATTCCTCATATAAGAATAGAAAACAACAATGTGTATCATAGCGACCACAAAGCATCAGTCATTTCGAATAAATAAAATAAAGGTTTCGTAAACTGCTCCGAAACGTACTCTAAAAACGGTTGCACTCTTTGGGGTGTATGTTTGCCACACAATACAGCAAACTCTCAGTTGTACGAACGTCGGTTTATCGAATATTTCAGAAATACGAACTTTTTAAAAATCCCCGGCAGTTTTCTTATAGATTCTATGCAAAAATGTTTCACTTAAACGAATTTCCGAGCAGTCAATATTTCAGTTTAACGAACTCGCTCAGAGGCCCAAGGCTTATTTTTACGATCAGAACCGATGCCTGCCCTCATCAAACCGCCGCTCCAGCGGCAATGTAACGTCGCTGGCACTACAGCGCCCCTTAGGCAAAATAGCGGCGTGGAAAACGAACGGCAACGAGGCAGGGCCTCCGAGATTGCCCACGCAAAACGAGCAAGCATGTAATCTCGGAGGCCATGAACCTAGTAACATCGCTGGCTTACAACGCCGCCAGAACAAAGCAGCGATCTGTCACACCACAAACCACGTGGTGTGTGTTTTTTTCCGACCGGCTAGTCGTGGCATGGTCGTCGTCTCTTTCGAAAAAGGGGCGACGAAGACAAAGAAGAGAGGAAGAAGAAGCAACTGCCGAGCCAGTTTCAAGCCCTATAACTCTAGCTGAGGTTGTAGGGTACACTGGAAAGTTGAGAGACTTTGTGTCTCAACAGCAAGCTGTGCCAGAAGAAGTGTACAAAAACATTGACTCTTTGGACAGTTTTGTTACTTCCTGTGATTTAAAACTACAAGTGCAGAAGAAGATTACAGATTTTTTTCTAAGTGAGAAAGGCAGCATTATAACTGTTATGAACCTTGTACTTGTTGATAAGTACAAATGCCATTTCACACATTTCTAACACTATGGATGTCATGTGTTTTGCTCCATGAATTGCACTTCAAACTTTTGACTCTGTATGCCATGTCTGATGTTGGTCTAGTGAACATTCAGTTTAGTGAACTTTCAGTTAAGTGAACTATTTCCTTCGGTCCCTTGAAATTCACTCAAGTGAGAGTTCACTATAGTAATCGTCATCTGTCTTGCTTGCGTGTCCTTTCCTTAAAACGCTGGGCACGTTACTTTGCTCTCGAGAATGCTTTCATGCTGATAGCGCGCATGTCGTTCGTGACTTGGGAGTACCCGGCACGCAGCAATAAAGAACGTAAATGCGGGCAAGACAGATGATTATTTTTGCGTCGCAAATGTACACCACAAAGGGTGCAACTGTTTTTAGAGGGCGAGTGTTTGTGTCATATAACACTCTGAAGAGCCATATGCACAATTAGCGCAGATCATGGTATTGGTGTTTGACAAGTTGCCTTATATTCGACGCAACATATCTAACGTTTCGCGGACCACCCACCTAAACGGGAATAAATTGGCGGTGCTTTTTTTTACAAGTGTTCGAGCACAGCCTTCCTCATCGGATTTGCCAAAGCGGTGCATTTGTTTAGATCGACATCTACAGCCAGAGATCGTTGTTAGCTCCAGATATTGTGTAAATGGCGCATCGCTGATATGAAATAATGACATAATGTAAAAAAAAACATACACATATGTGCATATGAGACGCGTTGTTCTACCTTGAGACTAGTCAGTATGACAGGCCGAACCCCTTAATCAACGGCAACTGTGATCCACACATGTATTAGGGGCTGTCAGTACTGATTCTCACTTTTCATTACCTTCATCGCACCTACAGTTCGCTCGTGCCATAACGTACTATTAGAGAAAACTGTGTTCTGTGTAAGCGCTTATTTACAGGCCGTGTATTTCTCATGCGAATGCGCGGATGCCGTCGACGACACCGTCCTTAACGGAGTGAGGTGGTCGTTTATGTTGCTATACCGAGTGTCCTGCCTCTTGTTTCCCGTTTGACGCAGACGTGATCAGTGTTTCTCAAGAATTAAGGAATGTGTCAGTATGGCAACACCTAAAGATCCACCCATCTACGTAGCGAACGCGACTGGCAGTTATCCAGAACGGTGGTGTATAGATGTTGGCACATCGCTGTGTAGCCGCTTGCCGCTTATTCTGTACGCGCCGTGCGAGGTAAAGAGTAGTTGATATCAAATCGTTATAAGGCCACAAATGAACTATCAAAGCAGCATAAAAGTCCCTGCCACTTTCCATTTTAAAAGGAGTGCCAGTCTTACGCTACACACGTTTTTGTCATCGCACTGCCGTAGAGCTACTAGTGAAGTTCCGATGCGATACACGGCATGAGTGTTTGCTGCAGTGCGTGTGCGTGCGCCTTTACTTTTTTTTTTCCGAGGGACCTTCCCCTATCTCTGGCCCTGAGGCTTCGTGCGTAACTGCACGCGCGTCCTTTCCAAACGATTTGCGACTAATCCGCGCCGTCAAGAAGGCGGATTATCTCACTTCTTTGTACCGGCGACGTTATGCGACTGTGTTCGTGTTGTGCAGTCATCCGGACGCATCGAAGAACGCTCTCGCTGATCTCAGTGATGTTCGATTCCACCGATATTACCGGAAATGGCAAAAAACAGTGCAACTTCGACAGGTTTGTGTGGGTGCGACGATCACACAAGGACGATCAGCGTTGGCGGTACGCCATGTGCCCTGTATCGGGCGTGCGCAGCGGGGCTTGCTGCACAGCTGTGAACCGGTGCCAATTCGGCAGGTCGATTTTTCTGTCTGATACGCTAAGCTCAATAAATGCTTACTTTCTAGCACTGCATTATTCTGAGCCAGCAGATAAGGGATCTCTGTCATTTAAACATATGAACGTGTACCAATGCGAAGACGTGCACTGATTTTTTGTGCAAAAAATATCTATAACTTGAGGCGTTGTTCTGTTTCTGTTTTATCCAATTGCGTTATTGCTGGTCGCATTTTTTTCTTGCGGAGCCAGGTGCCCTAATCGTCAAATTTTCATGCGCGAATTTTCATTAGTCGTCGCGTACCGCTGGTAATTCCGGGTAGCATTCTAACTATGAAATCACCCTTTTTTTATAGCCTTCGTTGACTTTGAGAAATGTATTCATTGGGTATCGTAGTTGAAGTTTGTGGAATGACGATATTGTTTCGAACACTTATCTGGTGTGTTACGCGCTTTCCTTTGTAGGGTGCAGATTTGCGTACGTTTCTCCCTGACGCCCATCAATCAATGCGTCGAGTTGACTAGAATTTAAAGCCAAATTTAGGGCGAAGCTTACTTAATACGCCAAAAATATTTAGCTCCAACGACACAGATGCTCCAAAGTGTCGGTTCACACTAAAAGTTCCCACTATAGTGCCCTAGAAGCAAACTCCGCCATTGTATGTCTTGCAGGTGAGCAGTGCAATCGTTACTTGTAGAAAGCGCAAAGTTCTATGCTCGTGACAAAGTTCAACGGTGCGATATCTCACGTAAAGCGTAGCAGTTTCAAGTTTTATTGCACACTGAAAAAAATGTGGTTTTCAGTATTTGAGTTGTTTCGTAATGTTGCCAAAAGCAGCGCGACACAGCTAAAATACGACAAAAGAAGCATAGAAACCATCAACAAGACGGAGACATTGCTTTTCTTAAACTATGCTATATTGATTTCCCGCTATGCGCCATGAACTGGCTCCAATATAGACTTTCATAACTCCTTTCTCAAGAGCTCATGTTTCTGAAATTATGAACTATCTACAATTTTTTTTATGATCAACTAACTCGACTTTTTTTTTCTAACACCACCAAAGGAAGCAGAACCTCCGGCCCTTCTGTGCAACCATAGAGCGAACCACAGCAGTGATAAGCAAAATACGGCCAGAAATCGTTGTACATCGCATTGCCTAAAATAATAGTAGGCTTATGATGAAGCAGTTGGAAAAAAAATTTATTCTTTGCCAGCCCACAAGTGGGGTACGGCTCAGAAAGATACAAGTATCTACAAAATTCTTCCTATGCAGATGACAATAAAGCACAAGCGCACTCTCTAATATCATCGCAGGTACGCACATATTTGTGAGCCCACTTACTCATCTGTGCTGATTTCTCAAGAGTGGCAGTTGAGTGAGAGTAGACGCAAATGCATCTGAGTGTCGGTAAGTGTAGGGAACATATATATGAATGCCCCCGAGTTCTAGCGAGCAACGTTGTCCGGTTAGTTACTACCTGTAACTATCAAGAAATATGACTGGTAAAGGAACCATAAGTCCAAGCAGATTGAACTGATCGCGAAGATGCCAAGTACGTGTGAAATGAGCCTGTATATAACATGGAAAAGTCAGCCGAACGTATTTTGCTTGCTTTAGAAGCCTGCTGACGAGATAACGTCTGTTCGTCTTTATTGTCAAGCCTTCATTATTTTGTTTCCACTACGTATGCACTCATTGCATTCAGTTTAAGTGAGGACATACTTTGTTCTTCTTAATCCCAGGGCCATTTAAAATACAATAGAATGATGTAATGTCAAGGGTCCGAAACACCTCCATGTTCATGTTCAACTTTATTGATCAAGAATATCACTTTTACAAATAATTGTACACAAAAACAATACTACACAGGGAGCCATAAAGTTAGAAATTGTCAATGGGACTCCCATACATGTCGTTCACAATCTCCTATATACCCGCCGTGGTTGCTCAGTGGCTATGGTGTTGGGCTGCTGAGCACGAGGTCGCGGGATCGAATCCTGGCCACGGCGGCCGCATTTCGATGGGGGCGAAATGCGAAAACACCCGTGTGCTTAGATTTAGGTGCACGTTAAAGAACCCCAGGTGGTCAAAATTTCCGGAGTCCTCCACTACGGCGTGCCTCATAATCAGAAAGTGGTTTTGGCACGTAAAACCCCAAATATTATTATTATTATTACAATCTCCTATGAGGTATGCGCATATCAGGTGTGTGATGTGGAATGTCTTGCTTTCTGCGGTTTTTCATCGGCACCGAGTTTTATCACAACGTGAGCTTAAAGGAAGGAAGAAGAAAGATAGGAAGACAGGCAGATTATTTAATACAAATACAAGCGACTTACTTTGTGCTGCAGAAAGAGAATAAAGCAAATGAAAAGAAGCAGGAGAGCTAAGAATAAAAAACAAAACAAAAGAATGTGTGCACATCAATGCGATTCAGCGCACTACAGCAACAGCCCATATGCCAAGTAGCAGGACAACGCAAGAGTCTTGCGCATGGCCTGGACAAAGGTTCTCGGCCCACACAAGGTGCAATTAAGCGCAGTCTGGATTGGTTTCATAGGCACAATACCATGAGCGCAGTCACATAAGACATCTCTGATTGTTATTTCGCAGCCTAAGAAGTTTACGGTTAGCGTTTCAACATGTTTTGTGCAAGATCACGTTTATATTGGCCTTGAAGAAGTATTTAACGAAACATATCCCTAGCATGACCGACGTGAAATCATTTCTGGCATTGTCTAAGACCAAGTGGAATTTCTTTTTTCTTCGAAGTACTGTGATCGCCTAGACTCCCAGGAGTCGTCAGGATAAAGAATTATGGACATATACGAAGGCTATCTAATGTGCTTGTGTTGACGAAGCAATTAGTTGTGGACATCTAGTGCTCTTCATCGAAGAAGGCATAAAAATTAGCCCGATAATTGATGGAAAATTGTTGTAATATCGCGTGTTTCTAAGCTAGCTCTTTTTTTTACGAAAAATGAAGGAAGGGTGCGCGTAGAGAAAATGCACTGGACGGTAGCTCCTTTCTTGCGCCTTTAATTTTGCTGCTAACTTAAGTGGCACTTTTTTCCTTTACTAGCAAAGATAACTCCTTACGTGTAATAGAGCGTGAGACAACACGTCAAGCGTGGGTGCATTCGTAGTACTGTCTTGTTTGCAGATCACAAAAGTGACACCAGGGGCGTAAGTCACATGCATACGATAGACTGAAGCGCCACCTGCCTGCAGTCAAGGTACCGGATGCTTGAAAGCGACCCGAATGCCTCAGCAATGTGTCGCACAACCACAATAGCAGAGCCGCTGGCACACCCGTAAACCATGTGGAATGATAGTCTAGGTGCGGCCGTCTACCGGTAAAATGCTGCACGTTTCCTAGGCGATACCCATTACACAGACAAGCTAACGAAACCTCCGGTTTACAGGAGCCGTCTGCATAAGGGCAAAAGTAACTGCAGAAAGCACACGTATATCCATTTGGACAGTTTGGTTCTCGAGAGAACATCTAGTGACTCTCAGATTGGAGCTCTTCTACGGTCTCTAGGGGTACGTTTCATGTTTTTCGTGATGGTCGTGGTATGGTGACGCCGACGCCCTGGTGACGCGTCCTCTTCGGTGCTCCTACGCCGGCTGTATCGCTGGCCGTTCCCCGATCATCATTCGATATCTACTACGCTGCTACACGTATACCATGCATGAAACCCACTGTGTTAGTCGTGCTTGGATTATAGTCTAAAAATCTCTTTGTGGGGAGAAAAATTTGGGAAGTCGATCCAAAAATTTTGTGAAAAGCGAAATCATATAATCCACAGAAAGGCAGCGGTATCAGTGCCTATTCGAGATATTGCCGCGGTTCAACGCGGTTAGACCAAGCTTGTCGATCGATAGAAGGGTTTTGCTTAATTTGGGAAAGGAAGCAGGCGCTCCTCGACGCGGCACCAGGAGCGTACGAATTCACCTTCAGGCTGCGCCTCGCTTCAACGCAAACTTCAACCGATCCAGGTGTTTTGTGGGCTTGTACCTGGAGTAGTAGAGCTCTCGCTCTAAAACTGAAACTGAGGCAAGGGTCTTGGGAGGAGCACAAGGGGCAATGTGCTTTTCGAGGTGTTATCTATGCATATGTCTTCGGAGGAGTTTAAGATGCGCATACGTCGGAGGTTATGTGCGGCAATGTCAATTTCAATAAAGTACAGTTGAAAGTTCAACGTTCGTCCGTGTCTAACGCCTTTTCCTTGTGTGCGCGTCATTTGTGTTTCGCTCGTGCCCACGTGATGGAATTGTGGCGAACAAGCAATTCCGATCAGGTTCGGGTCCTGCAACGCAACTGCGTTCGATAAACACGTTCTCTATGGGGCGCTTTGTAAAATGCCACTAAAATCAGCAGGGGGAATTTGGTTCCAAATGTTTTCTTTTGTTTTACTTTTTTGCATGCAGATGGTACGTGGGAAGTACGTTGCCAGCTGCGTGTATCTCTGTGAAGGACTGCCATTCCAGTCTGCTATGGAATACGACGGGACGCCATGTGTAGTAAGTACCTGCGTTTTAGCGACACATCTGAGGTGGTAACATCCCAGCTGCCCTCACGCTGCAGCAGGAGGTCGTCCTTATAGGCAACTGGCCTTAGGTCGCTGTTGTAAGGGTTGCTAGGTAATGATGAACATCGTGTCACATTTCTAAGGCTGAACAACGAGATAAAGAACGTAATTTACAAAACTAAATTTGGCGATCATCTATGAAAGTATAGCCAACCAACTCCGGGTAATCCCACATCATCTTAGAGTCGAATTAACCTCGAAAGAAGGTAATACGACTTGCCCGACTTGGCTTTCCTGTGCCATGCGCATTCTTCACATGAGGTGACCTATTGAGCAACGCGTCTGACTACCAATTGTACTTTGCGTGGTGTAATGGCCTCTTTATGTAGCCCTTCAACAACGTACTACTCCATTGTATTCGTGTGCTAATGATGCGCTCATCTATAACATAGCATGTTCACATGACATATTTAATGACGTTTTCACATGCAAAGCGAAACAAAACTTCCTAATTTCCACAGGAAACGAGATACCAAATATGCTAGTCTGGTTTAGTTCGTGCATCGAAACAGATACAGAGTTATGAGCCACAACTAATCTCATTAGGGAAATTATTAAACAGTACTGTGAAAGGCATAAAGTGGCTTCCGCTTCGAGCTATTTGCGGCGAGGCTAGGGGAACTAGATGACTTACAGGCAATCCTGAGAGAGTAGCGCTGCCTGCAATCTCAAATGTCCTGGCATGGTTCCTACATGGGATCGGCCCGCTTCGTGAAAACTCACGGTCCGCAGGACTCCATTAAAGTTTTGTTAACCATACCATACCATTCACAAACTCTTAGGTTTCACCTCTGATGGTTGTTGTATGCCTTGTAATTCCGTTTTATACAGACTGTGTTACGATCCAAGAACAACCAATATAAACCAATTTACACGTGCGAACCCATATCTTAATTACACATAATCAAGCGTTGTTCCAACTGGGAAATAAAAGAAATGAACAGTTGCTTATTTTGACCGTTTCTTGTGACCAATAATCAAAAAGAGACCAGAGATTATGCGTCACTTTGAACTGAGACTTAAAAATTTAGATTATCGAGTGTTATGTGCGAAGACCACAACCTGATTGTTAGACACGCCGCTTATTCAATTTGACCGCCTCTGGTTCTTTAACGTGCTCCTACATCTAAGTACACGGGTGTTTTTTTGCAATTCACCCCCATCGAAATGTAGCTGCAATGGCCGGGATTTTGTTCCGCGACCTCTTGCTTAGCAGTGCAACACCAAAAGCCACTACGCAACCACGGCTGGTAGCTCAGACTTCAGAAAGAACAGGTAAATTTTCGCCGCGTGTAGCTTTTGAAGAAAAGGTGCGCGCAACTATTTTCAAGATTTATGACTTCTTTTGAGTAGCGGAAAAATGAGACATCGTGAAAATGGAACTTACTTTCTATTTTTTGCCTCCTAAACACTACTGATATGTTCTCTCGCAGCTTCCTGAACGTCATGTCAGTCATTCGCTTTATCTTTACGCCCCCAGTTTCCCTTGACGTGGCCTGCTCCGTCATGGAAGAAACTTATTTCGATAGATTTTGCGTATCGTAGGCATCTCGCAACCTGAACGGATGTATCGACAGAGACGCGTTTCAGACATTAAATATATGGGCTACGGCAGCTACAAAACAGAATCAAAAGTTATATCTCCCGCTCTAACCTAATAAACTGCAAGGCATTTTTGCCAATAGTGTCATCTTGCACGCATCTTTATTCAGAACATAATCTTTCCGAATGGTTACCAGCTTTCCGGACCATTAAATAACACTCTAAATGTACTTGTACCTGTCTAAAGCAGGATTATTCGCTCTGGGGATGTGCTGCTTCCCTTTTACCGTTACCAGCGAACATGCTAGAAAACGCAAAGGAGGACTCAGTGTTTCTAAGTGTTCGTTTTGTTAATTCAGCCTCTTCCGCCTTATTTCCCGCTTTTCAAGAAACATAAGCGTATGATCCGCATAGGTGCTTGAGGTTACGACCGCTCGACTCGTTCTCCCTTCTCTTTCACTTTCGTCATCGCATTCAACGTTCCTGCTGGCAAGGACGAATATACCTGTTCAGCATCGACTTCGGCGACCGGCCATAGAAAGGCTTTGTTTAAAGGATTTCTGAAAGAAAAGATTGCCTAACTTTGATTTCTCTAACACATAGCTGCCAGTACACGAAATACGCAGTGAAGACTCACTTATTAGACATCATGGTTAAAAGGTAAACAAAAACCCGGGGCACTTCGCCGACCAAATAAACATTTAAAAGAAAAGAAGACGTTTCGGCTCCCACACGGGAGCGTTGTTCACAGGTAAAAAAAAAATCTTAGAGACCACTTCAATATTTAGTTATATTGCCTTTCATTGCGACCACTTCAAAACGCGCTCCAAGATCAATGAACCTTTGTGTGGAAAAAGAGACGCAGGACATACATGAAGTCTTGTGGTAATCTAGTAGCAACTGTTGCCACTGGCGCGAAACACAGAATATGGCCGTGCTCCTAGGGGCTTAGTCTATTCAGCACTCGACAAGGCAATGGGGCGGAGTGAGTTCCCATGCGTTCTTAGGAGACGTGAGCAAACAGACGCGCGAATTTGGTAGCTATTGGTTATACGAGCATTGTACAAGAGTCTACTGCCCTTCAGAACTGTCTCACAGGCCCTTACTGGGTTTGGTAAACCATGTGACCCACTGACCACCACCTCCTGTTTTCATGACTTGATAAGTTCTTTTTTTTAACCCTAAGGCCGCGTTGTGCTTAACGCATGTTTCTAACGGGTCGCATAAAAGTGGCGGTAATTATTCATTTGAGGCGCTTTTGGGGAATTGAAACACTCCACCGCAATTACGAAGTTGACAGCTACTGACAAGGACATGACAAAAACGCTCGGTGCAATGTTTTCGTTACCGTGCTCTTTCTATACAAGTTACTCTACAAGAAAACAAATACCGAAAGCGTTCGTGCTTTTCACATCGAAACTTGTTTTGAAAGTAACCTCTCCCTTTTTTTTAAGCTATTCTTCGAGCCTAACCATTGAGAGAAAGTAAGTGCAAGTAAAGGGCAAGCAGAGTGCAACCAATACATCCAACCAAACACAGAAGTTTTGGAGCCCTAACTTCCACCAGCAACATTACCCATTTGTCTTGTTCCGGACACCTCAGGGCACGAGGCAGCAATACGATGCACGTATTAATATTACCCAATCTATGCCCGTTTACCCTCAATGCTCCAGCAAAAACATACGGAATGTCTCGTTAATAGGACAACGTTTAGACACAATATTTTTTTGAGAAAAAGAAAGCGCTTAATTGGGCTGTCAAAACAACCTTTTGCGTCATCGAGCGTGCATGCGCCGTTGGTTTCGTAAATTTCAATTCTGGAGATTAGAATAAAGTCAAATAGAAATAACTTTATTGAACAGCGACCCATTTCTAAGGAATAGATGACCAGGAGCAAAGGGATGTCTGAGAACAAGAAAGACCCGCGCACGACGACCGCAGTATGGTGTCACTACGGGACCCCCCTTTGCCGATGCCTGCGGTTCCTGACGAGTGCTGTATTATTTCATCATGCAGCACCGGCGTAGGAGTCGAAGCCGATGAAAAAGCCTTCTAGGTTGCAAGTAATTCAATGACGATCAAGTCTCTTGTCTCATCAGTGTGAGCCGGCCTCGCTATAGCAATGAGGTTTTCTCCAACCTCACTCACGACCGCACTATCAGGTGATGAGGGTCTGCGGCATGAGCCAGCCCGTCGACATTGAGCTGTGCCAGCACAGCTTTCAATCAACGAAAAGCGCAAGCTGCAGGAAAAACCGGCGTATGGGGAGGTCCTCTCGAGAAAAATCATCTCTAGGACTACCGACATGTCATGCAAAATATGCTTCTCGAGGGACAAACGACAAGGAGAGCACCGTCATTGGAACTTTGTCCCCGTACCGCCCCCCCTCACATCGAGGTAACTAATCTGAATAATGTCAGGGACAAGCTGAAAATGAACAAAGATTAGGTAAGCATCTTTTTCGAAAACTCTTCAATCAGGACTGTCACATGATCTACCACTATGCGACTCGTGCTTCTGACTCTGGGGGGACCAGGTTGTGCTGTAATGGTATTCTTGAAGCGTGCCTTTGCCAAACAGTTTCGCGCCATAGCGTAAAGCGTTATGCTGATGCTTGCTGATCTAGAGAATCAGCCTCCTGAGGGGGTGGGGGTTCAGGGAGTATGTTAGCCTGAACGGAAACCTTGACTGGACAATATTGGCGCAGTCAAAGAAAGGAAGTTAAGTGGCCGGCGCTAGAAGGTGGCCACCAAGGCCGTAGTAAGGCAAGTGGCTAAGTCGTTGTTGTTGTTGTAGCCTGTGGCACGTGTGGCTCCTACCCACGATGGGGGATTGGCCAAGAAATGGGTGGATTATTCCAAAATAATGTAGATTATAAGTCGGTGACGTCTTCGTTGCAATATATATATATATATATATATATATATATATATATATATATATATATATATATATATATATATATATATATATATATATATATATTGACAGCTGACTATGCCTCTTACGTGAGGGTATGGGCAGAGAGCGAACGTGTAGTAACGTGATCAGGCACGCGCCGGCAGCGAGAGGGTAGAGGGCTGGGGTGGGGGGCGTCATCGCGTACGTCTATGCCGGACCAAGCCGCCCTGTTTTGGAGGTAATCTCTCCACGGTAAGTGCAAAGCTCGAGCCAATAAATATCCGAACCATAATTTGTGCAGCTATCTCTTCGCCATCGCCATTAATGCTCTGCCTTTCTATCAAAACTGACTTTTTTTTTCTTTGCTCAGGGAAAATATCTGCACCTGTTTACACTATTTTCTTTTCTGTGGATGACAGCGGCGGGGCACTAAGCGCGGTTAGTAAAGGCGTACGAGATTTAGGGCGCCAGGCGACGCAAAACAGACAAATCTCGGACTCCGCGAGTCAAGTCGATCAGCACCGCTCGTGCTCAAGCTCCCAACCGTGCTATTATGGCTAGACCTCCTTCCAGTTTGCTTATAAGTGTTTACTGACAAGATCCTAAGCACCAGGAATGTTCTGGGAAGATTTGAAGTTGCTTTTATTGTTGAAACTTTGATCTCTCCAAATAAGACTTAAACCCTCCAGACTTAAAAAAGCTTTTCGTCGCAAGTGCAACCTCACTATATCGAGGTTCGACTGTGCATAAAAAAGAGGCGAAGACGAACCTTGGGGCTCGACTACTGTTACTGGCAACCTTGCAATCGTCAAGTACATTTCCCACATATATACCTATACATACGTATATATATATATATATATATATATATATATATATATATATATATATATATATATATATATATACATGTATATGGCATACGTGTAGTTTATCGCTTTATATCTGCAGATGACGTGTTTGCAAACGCCATCTGTTCCTCTGTTTGCAAATTGTGCCCGCTCTTCTTTAGATCTTTTGGAACGCATTTTGTTCCCTGGTTTTCTTCGTTTATCACGTACACATATCTTCATCCGGTCGATATGCACCTGTATATAAACTGCACTTACGTCAAACATTGTCTAGTGATGAAGGCCGGACCCTGGGCGAAACATCAAAAATCATTTCATACGCGCGTCGACTTCACTGTATACAGGGTGTTTTTTTTAGTTGCACCAAATTTTTACAATTGGAAAAATATAAATCACGGTGATGTTATGTTTACCATTCGGGGGTACAGATTGGCGGCCTCTAAATACAGAGCAATTGCCGCACTTACGTGCTAAATAGGGAAGTTGGTGTAATTAACTTTCTAATTATCAACAATAGGTGGCTACAACAGTACTTTGGGGCCCGTCCTCGACCGCACATATCCCAATAATCAAATTTTGAATAGCGGATTTTATGCGAACAATTAGTTCCCCTTGGAAGGCTCCTTGAAACCGAAACTGGCTGGAAAAAGAGCATCTGTGTCGTCAGTGTCGCCCCCCCCTACCTTTCGTCACGTTTCCGAGGTCACCGCCGGTCTGGCCCGCGAGAAGCTTGCGGTATCTCTTTGCTGTCTGCGGCGTTGGCCTAGCGCTTGAATGCCGGCAGTCCGCCAAATTTACTTCTTCATACCATTGATGTTTACGTGTCCACCTCTACCGACTAAATACTGCAGTGGCCTATATATATATATATATATATATATATATATATATATATATATATATATATGTGTGTGTGTGTGTGTGTGTATGTGTGTGTGTTGTAGAAATTACATGCACGCGACCTCATCGGGAATGAGGAAATGAAAATGTAATCAAGGCGGTCTGTATTACCTCTTTATTACTATGACGTTGTGGACTAGAATCTTGACTTAGAGCAGTCCTCGCGGACTTGGGTCCCTCCTGCTACCAAGAGACACCAGGCAAGCTTCCTTAGCCATCGATGTCTTTCCCAGGATTTCATCGGCCCCTGAGCCACCTAGGCATGGTGGCATACAGCCCCCTATGACCGTAGATCTTACATCAATGAGCAGCGTGCCTGCCACATGGCCCGCAGAGGCCCCCACAACCTCTCCAGTGGCCAGCCAAGCAGCCTGACGAATATAATGTGCACCATCTCGCTGTTGTCTCAGGAACACGACAACCTTGTCTCGGTAAGGTCAGGTTTTCCGCTTGCAGCCCTACCATCACCGGCTGTCTTGGAAATACGGCATTCCCATGGCGTCTACGATTGTCCCAGCTTTTGGGTGCAAGCAGCCAATGCATTCGGTGCTTTCCATTCCTGACCAGATCACGAGCAATCGCGTGCTTCAGAGGGGTGACTCCGCATTGCCGCCGACGTATTGGACGAATACGAAGGCATCAGGCACCGGTTCTAGCCTGAATAGAGTGAGCTTTGACAGCTGCATTTGGCCGGCTAACCTATGCCTGAGGTAAGTCCGTCCAGTACTGTTTCGCGGTGGCTGACAAGGTGCATCGCGTCGACGCGGCAGCCGTGTCCAGCAAAGTTTCGGCATTCCGGTTCAAAGATTTCCTTGCCGTGGGCGCAAGTCGCAGGCTACTTTTTTTCCGTAGCAGCTCTCATACTCTGCGTCAGAATACGACACCACACCTCTACTGCCAAAAGCCGAGACCGTGTCCTATAAACAGCAGTCGGCGACGTCACCCCCAAGCTCGCCATCGCTCGGTAGCATGAAGACACTGCTTATCATGCGACGCCGTCGGCTCCACCCCAGCCAGTGGTAAGCGTACGGCCAACCGTCGCCTGCGCTTCGACTCATCGCGTGGAAGTCTCTGGTCACACGCTTTCCCAGAGCTCTGTTCAACCCAAAATGACGGCGACGAAAAGCGAAATGTCAGAACACGACTGACGCATGTCTTTACTACTGGATATGTCAGGCTGGTCAAATTTCCTCAATGTCGCGTCTCCTGAAAAAACCATCTCTCGATAAGGCGAAGTAAACCAGGTGGTTAGGTGGACTGCCTTCTGTATCTTTGTTACAGGATATATACATAACGACATCTCTATATACATCGCAACTTCATAATATTGTTGGATTAGAAACTATATGTGTGCCCCTCAGGAATGAAGTCAGTTTGGAAGTCAGAGCTTGTTTTACACATTCGGTGTGTTTTCATACCCTCGTCTTTTTTGAGTCATTCTAGCTATCAGTATTTCGTGAAGTCTTTTCCGGCTGACACCAATTTAATATTTTTTGCTGCTAAATTACATGTTTTCTACTTTTCCTTTTTGTTTTTGTTGCAGAAGCTTGTAGACGGAGACACAACTCCAGGTTTCTGCAGAGACGGCAAATGCGAGCTGGTCGAAGCTCCAGAACCTGTGCAATAAGTCCTGGGATATCTCAATGAACTTTTTGTAGCTTCAAGTCACAGACAACTTCAGCGGCTTCTCGTTTTCGATAATTTAGTTCTAAGTCAGGCAGAAGAATTTAATGATAATTTAATAATATTGTTACGTAGGAAGACACCGACGAAAAGCTATTTACAAGTATATTTACAAGGCTACAAGGCAATACGCTGCGCTTGGCCAAGAGGCAACAGCCCGCGCTAGCTTCTAATCGTCGTCGTCGTCTTCACACTGCTCGCCTTTCGTGATCGCACATACTGTGCCGTAGCACTACCCCCGGCGGCAAAAGCGCCATCCCGGAGCTACTAAAGATCGGATTCGGAAGCAGTGTAGTAGGCCTTGAGCCTACTGACGTGTACGACATCACTAGATGCCACAGGAGTGGACGAGGTTGAATCCACAGGAGCAATTTCGTAAGTCACAGGCGTCACCTGGCGCAGCACGCGGTAGGGCCCTGTGTATCGCGAAAGGAGCTTCTCTGAAAGTCCGACGTGACGAGTGGGTGACCACAGGAGCACGAGCGCACCAGGCGAAGACTGTACGTCACGATGGCGGGCGTTGTAATGGCACTGCTGAGTGGTTTGTGAGGCCGTCAGTCGAGCACGGGCAAGCTGGCGTGCATGGTCGGCGAGGGCGATGGCGTCGCGCGCATACTCGCTTGTTGAGACCGAAGCAGTAGGAAGTGCCGTGTCTAAGGGCAAGGTAGGTTCGCGACCGTACAGTAGATAAAAGGGAGAAAATCCAGCGGTGTCGTGCCGGGAAGAATTGTACGCAAATGTTACGTAAGGAAGGGCAATGTCCCAGTCGTGGTGGTCCTTGGAAACGTACTTGGCCAGCATATCGGTAAGAGTACGGTTTAACCGCTCTGTCAGGCCATTGGTTTGAGGATGGTATGAGGTAGTCAGTTTGTGTTGAATGGAGCAGGAACGCACAATGTCAGCGATAACTTTCGCGAGAAAGTTTCAACCACGGTCAGTAAGGAGCTGTCGCGGGGCGCCATGAAGCAAGATAATGTCACGCAAGAGAAAGTCCGCGACGTCAGTGGCGCAACTGGTAGGGAGAGCCCGAGTGATAGCGTATCGGGTGGCGTAATCAGTCGCGACGGCTACCCATTTGTTCCCAGAGGATGACGTGGGAAAGGGACCGAGCAGGTCTAATCCAACACGAAAGAACGGTTCCACAGGGATGGTGATCGGCTGGAGATGACCGGCAGGTAGCACCTGAGGTGTTTTCCGATGCTGGCAGGGATCACAGGCAGCAACATAGCGTCGAACGGAGCGAGCGAGACCAGGCCAATAGAAGCGGCGGCGGACGCGGTCGTACGTGCGGGTTACCCCAAGATGTCCGGCAGTGGGTGCGTCATGCATCTCAAAGAGCACAGTCTGTCGTAGTTGTTTTGGCACGACAAGAAGAAGGTCAGAGCCGTCAGGGAGGAAGCTCCTTCGATACAGAATGCCGCCCTGGAGGACATATCGGCGAACGGATGCGTCGGTAGGTGTAGAACGCAGACGCTCGATAAGTGCTCGCAGCGATAGGTCTCGGTACTGCTCATCGGCGATGTTAGCGAAGGCAGACACAGAAAAAATGCCGTTGGCGCTACTACTGTCGGCGTCGTCAGGCTCGTCGACCGGGTAGCGAGACAGGCAGTCAGCGTCCTTGTGTAGTCGGCCAGATTTATAGGTGACAGTATACGAATATTCTTGGAGGCGTAAGGCCCAGCGACCAAGTCTGCCTGTAGGATCTTTCAGTGAGCATAACCAGCAAAGCGCGGGATGGTCTGTGACAACGGAAAAGGATCGGCCATATAAGTATGGGCGGAATTTCGCAACCGCCCAAACTAGGGCCAGACACTCACGCTCAGTGATGGAATAGTTGCGCTCCGCGGGTGAGAGGAGCCTGCTGGCGTAAGCGATAACCCGGTCATGGCCACGCTGACGTTGTGCCAGTACCGCGCCAATTCCGTGACCGCTGGCATCAGTACGGACTTCGGTAGGCGCAGAAGGATCGAAATGGGCCAGAACGGGAGGCGTTGTAAGAATGTCGATTAGATGTGAGAATGCAGAGGCCTCGTTATCGCCCCACTGGAAGGGGGCGTCTTTTCTCAAAAGCTCGGTTAGTGGTCGTGCTATGGCGGCGAAATTTCTCACGAAACGGCGGAAGTACGAACAAAGGCCGATGAAGCTGCGTACATCCTTGACACACTTCGGAACAGGGAAGTGCGCAACAGCATGGATCTTGCCTGGGTCCGGTTGCACTCAGTTCGCGTCAACGAGATGTCCAAGGACGGTAATCTGGCGACGGCCGAATTGGCACTTGGATGCGTTGAGTTGCAGACCGGCTCGACGAAAAACGTCCAGGACTGCTGAGAGGCGCTCGAGGTGCGTAGCGAACGTTGGGGAGAATACGATAACGTCGTCCAGGTAGCACAGGCACGTGGACCATTTGAATCCGTGAAGAAGGGAGTCCATCATGCGTTCAAAAGTGGCAGGGGCGTTACATAGACCGAACAGCATAACTTTGAATTGATAAAGACCGTCGGGTGTGACAAAAGCAGTCTTCTCGCGGTCGAGATCGTCCACGGCAATCTGCCAGTAGCTGGAGCGAAGGTCAATAGAGGAGAAATAGCGAGCACCGTGGAGGCAGTCAAGGGCGTCATCAATCCGAGGTAGGGGATACACGTCCTTTTTGGTAACCCTATTAAGGTGCCGATAATCCACGCAAAAGCGCCATGAGCCATCCTTCTTTTTGACCAGTACTACAGGTGACGCCCATGGACTATGTGATGGTTCAATAATGTTCTTGGCAAGCATTTTGCGAACTTCTGCGTGAATAACTTGACGCTCAGCTGGTGACACTCGATACGGGCGGCGATGGATAGGAGGGGCATCGCCGGTATTAATGCGATGTTTGACAGCTGTAGTTTGTGCCAAAGGACGATCGTTAAAGTAAAAAATATCGTGGTAGGAAAACAGAACGCGGTAGAGTTCACGAGCGTGCTCGGACGGCAAGTCGGGGGCAATCATTTTCTGGAAGTCAGCGATAGTACAATTTGCCGACTGCGATGGTAGAGGAGTATCGGATGAAGTGTCGTCAACTGCAATGGATGCTACTGAGTGATCCTCGAATGAGCAAAGGTAGGCCAGAGACATCCCACGTGGCAGCACTTGTGTCGTCAAGCCAAAGTTGACCACTGGCAGGCAGACGCAATTCGCCGTAATAGATAAAACTGTATGAGGTACTGTGATCCCGTGTGTAAGGAGGACGTCGTGCATAGGAGCCGCGATGTAGTGACCGTCGGGGACTGGTGGGGATGACACTAGGTCAACGTAGGTCAGTGCCGAAGGTGGCAAGCGAACGAAGTCGGCGGAACGGAGGCGACTGGGGTGTGGTTCAGGAGGATCGAGAACAGGCAGGTCAAGGCGGAGAGTACTGGCGGAACAATCGATGAGAGCAGAATGTGCGGAGAGGAAGTCTAAGCCGAGGATGATGTCGTGGGGACAGTGGGCGATGACTGTGAATAACACGATTGTTGAGCGATCGGCGAAGGAGACGCGGGCGGTACACATACCAATAACGGGGGCTGTTCCGCCATCGGCGACACGGACAACAGGCGTCGTGGCGGGCGTGATAATTTTCTTGAGCTGGTTACGAAGGTCAGCGCTCATTACGGACAAATGCGCCCCAGTGTCTATGAGTGCAGACACAGAAACACCGTCGACTTGCACGTCAAGAAGGTTCAGATGAGTGGGCAAGGTCAGTAGAGGATTTGGCGGCGTAGGGAGCAATGCAGCGTCACCTCGAGGCGCTGCATCGTCTAGTTTTCCGGCTGGGAGCGGCGTCCGAAGGGAGTTGGCGAATAGGAGCGACGGGGCTGGGGAGAGCGAGATTGTCGTCGTTGGGGCGAAGGCGAACGAGAATAGGGGCGGGTGTTGCAGGAGAATCAGTGGCGGCATTATCGGAAGGTGCGGCATAGGGACGAGAAGGGCCACCTGGGGAGCGAGAGTAGGCAGTGTAAGTAGATCGGATCGGGGAACTACAGCGACAGCGACAGTGCCGAGAAATGTGCCCGATTCGATGGCAGTAGAAACAAATGGGCTTGTCGTCAGCAGTGCGCCATTCAGATAGGTTGCGGAAACGTGTTGGGTAAGAAGATGCGGGACGGGGCGGAATGGAAGAAGCCGGACGGGTATCAGGGCGATGGGCCGAGCAGATGGTGTGAAGACCCATGTTTTCGAACTCCTGGCGGACAACTGCCTGGATCAGTGAGACCGTGACTGCAGATGTGTTGGTGGGACTGGAGTCGAAGGCAGCCGGATAGGCGGCCTCGATCTCACGCCGGACGATCCTGGTAACATCAGCAGTGTTGTTGGGACGAGGAGCGTCGGCACAGGAAGATGTCGCTGGGGTGTTGGGCAGACGGGCAAACTTCGGGTCAATACGTCGGCTTTTGGCGAGTTCCAGGCGGCGGCACTCTTTTATAACAGCATCCACCGTCGCTACGTTGTTGCACACGAGCAAGTTGAAGGCGTCATCGGCAATGCCTTTGAGGATGTGGGAAACCTTGTCTGACTCAGTCATGTGGGTGTCAACTTTGCGGCACAGAGCCAAGACGTCCTGAATGTACGTGACATAGGGCTCTGTTGACGTCTGCACACGGCCGGAAAGCGCCTTCTGCGCGGCAAGTTGGTGACCGTAGGGGTTGCCGAACAAGTCTCGAAGCTGTGTCTTAAGTGAATCCCAACTGGTGAGCTCATCTTCGTGCGTGCGATACCAAACGCGAGGTGTGCCACCGAGGTAAAAGACTACGTTGGCGAGCATAATAGTAGGGTCCCACCGGTTATTGCGGCTGACGTGTTCATACAGGCTGATCCAGTCATCGACGTCTTCCCCATCTTTGCCTGAGAATACGCCAGGATCATGGGGAGCGGGAAGAGTGATGTAGGTCGTCGAAGTGGCAGCAGGTGTCGGAGCCGGCGGAGTCGGGTTGTCGTCGCCGGGAGCCATGAAGGAAGGCACGACGTACCGTCCACTGCGAAGCTCCGTGACGAGGTACAGGGAACGTCCACCTCCACCAGATATGTTACGTAGGAAGACACCGACGAAAAGCTATTTACAAGTATATTTACAAGGCTACAAGGCAATACGCTGCGCTTGGCCAAAAGGCAACAGCCCGCGCTAGCTTCTAATCGTCGTCGTCGTCTTCACACTGCTCGCCTTTCGTGATCGCACATACTGTGCCGTAGCACTATGTACTGCAACACTTGAATAAATGCTCCAACTGTATGATTGTGGTCATCTACTGGCTGGCCACCCAAGGGAGCGACAGCAGGGTAAGTGCTGTTCAATTTTTCAATCATAAGTTATGTCATAAGTAATTGAAGAAATTGCAAGAAAAATTAACGATCACCTATATACACACAATATACAACTATTGTACAACCACAAAACAGAACCACTAAAAAATAAATGATTAAATAAAAGAATCACTAAAACGTACCTCTAAATAAGTAATCAAACATTCGAACACATTTATCCAAAAAATAACCACATCATTCTAGTATTCTCATCATAGGAGAATCTTAATAGCGTCAATCAACCTCCCAGTTTTCATGAAAAAGAACTAAGAAGTGTAAGAATATTTCAAATAACTACATCACAAAATCAAGTAATTGTGATGGAAACCATTAACAAACTCCTTTTTAAATGTCACAGAAAATAAGATTAGTAAGAAGTTCGCACAAAGATATATAATAACAACAGAATATATATATATGCATACATACGTGTGTGTTCATAGAAATATATAGATATAAATGTTCAACTGTGCATAGCAAAAACTATTTAATTAAGACAAGTTCACAGTAATCATTGCACCATTAACCACAAAAAATGACAAAAAATGGCATGTTCACCCCCCCCCCTACGTGATTCCACCAAAAGAAAAGAAAGGTTGACAATGCTATAACAATTTATTCCTACCGGCATGTTCATATTAAATGATTCCGTCGGGAGCCCAACTAGGAAACAACCTCAGACTCTCCTTAACAAACTCTCTTTAATGAAGGAAATTGATGCAAATAATCATTCTTGGCTACATGCTAAGGTGATTAAAAACTCGAAACCAGCAAGTCCAGCAGCTTCACGGAACATGATTTCGCTGGAAAAAGAAAAATCGTTTCACTTACCCAGAAATATAACAATAGGCATGTTCACCTCGTGCGATTTCGCCCAAAAAAAGAAAGACCAACTGGCATTTTCACCTAGATGTTTTCGGACTCAAAAAAAAAAACAGGAACCTCTTACTCAACAAGACTACCCCGAATGTTCACCGAAGGTGATTTCATCGGAAGTTTATTATGGGCAATCATGCATTTGTTTCTATCGACGAAGTCGATGAGTTCGCAATGTCACCATGGGCAAGCACCCCTCACCTATTTTGCTGAAACCGGCAGGTTCACAGAAGGGATTTCGCCGGATACTTACAAAATATCAAATTTCAAATACATAATGTTACCACCAAATCAATTACGGCATGTTCACAATAAGTTATTCCGCCACCTAAAAGAAAAATAATAATAATAACAATGCGGAAGACTACTACTTCCACAAATATCATATTACTAAAATCCACAAGACAAAAGAATACCGCAAACCGTTCCAGTTAAAAAAATTAAATACAACATTCACAACTTAGGCAACGAGACATAGTACTGGAAAATGCTGGCGGTTTCACCAAGCGATATATTAAAAAAACGATCTCACCTTGGTGATCTAGACATAATGGACAATTGAAATAACTCTTCACTTTTAAAGCATCCCAACATATATCATAAGGAAGTGAAGACCAACGGAAAACTCTTGCAAGACTTGAGATAATTCACCATTATATATATATGCATGTACATGTGTATATATTAGGCACGTACCCAAGGGGCGGCCCGGGAGGGCCTGGCCCCCGAAATTAAGCAGCACTCGCGCCTAATGTAGAACCCCACTGTCCAGACTGTGGGGAGGCGTACTGCTCCTTGTCCCACATGCTCTGGCAATGCCCTGCGTTACGCAGCTCATCGCTAACCACTCTAACCGACTGGGAGGCAGCCCTTAAGAGCGGCGACCTCTCAGAGCAACTACGGGCTGTCCAGAGGGCCTGTGACAGGGCGGAGGACCACGATCTTCCGACCCTGACGTGGGTGCGGCCCGCGACGGCTACGGGGACTCCCTGAAAAGGGAAGTACCCTAACGCCGGTTCCTCAGGACCATTAATAAAGTTCTTTGTCTGTCTGTCTGACCCCCCCCCCCCCCTTTCCCCGCTCACGCCACCAATCCTCACACACATTCCTACAGCGCCGCCAAATTAATGTTGAGACATGACACCCATTTGGTGGTCAAAATTTTGCTGCCTTTTTCACTCCTTTTGGATGACGGTATTTATCGGCATCTCATGTGTGAAGGCCAGTTTTCTCATCGATTCGATTTTCTCATCGATTCATCAACTCGAGATGCCTTCAGTTGTCACCACCTATTCAACGGTTACGAGCATGGCTGTTCCTTCGTTAGTTCAACCTTCTTTGTTTGGACTGATCCAGGGACCATGAAAGGGATTCTGTTCGTACTCAGCTGGTCTGTATGCTTGAGGAACGAGTTGCAGCCGGAGAAAGCGCCAGTTAAGTACAACTTTTTCATTTTGCTTCATTAATTCCTCGAGTGGCAGCTGGCCGCGACGCTGGCACATCGTCGGACCCTTATACCCGCGATACGGTTTAAATAAAGTGCAAATGAAAATAATGCGAAACAAAGTCCATCATCAAACCCTGCAATAACCCATAAACCCATAATCAATATGACTGTCACCCATTACCTCGTCTAGTCTTTCCCTAATTGTACACCACTTTTTGCGCGAGATTGGCAACTGGAAACAAGAGTCGCAAGGAGTTGGGAAATGAACCCAAGGCAACAGCCAGACAGGAAGGAAAAGCGAAAATTAACAAATTTGCCCATTGCTTATGAAAATATTTGTGGATCAACATCTTTTTATTTAAAAAGGAAGTAGAGACAACGCTGCCAGAATTGGATAACAATTACGTGTATTTTGAATTACACTTCGACAGTTATCACTCGAGCCGTATGACGTAGCTACTTCTCTGCTGTGGTTATGTCGATGTTTTTCTAACCTTCATCGGAGGGCGCAGTACGTGTACAACCGCAGCGTCCTGCGCTCTACGCATTCGTACGGGACTTGCGCCCACGCATTGTTACGCAGCTTCCCAAATAACAATACGAGTCGGTTCTGGCACTTCACTTGGCAGAGCAGTAAACGAGGGATCCAAAAGAACTGTGATTATTCCGCAAATATAAATTTCACTATAATTATGAAATAATGCCACTATTGTCGGATACAACTTAAGTCTGCAGTGAAGCCCCGCGCATGCCCTCATAACCGCCAGCCACTGTTCTCCTGCGAGGCTGCAAATCATTCGCACCTAAAACGTTTCCTGTTACCTAATTCAGGCGGTAACCACAAGAATATAATTATTGGCGCGTAAATTTATACGCTTTCCCTCGCCTATTATAGTGGAATGACGACAGCATAACTCTTTATTGAATTGAAATATATAGCTTGCTTCGCTTCAGCTATTTATTGTCAAGTTTCATTCAGTTGGCATTGAACTTTCATTAGTAAAGTGGGCTCAGCAGTGAAATGAACCGTACCGCAGAGTTTTGAACATTTAATTAATTATGGAGTTTTATTTGCCAAAACAACGATCTGATAATGAGGCACGCCTTAGTGGGGGTAACCAGAAATTTTAACCAGCTGGGGTTGTTTGACGTGCATCTAAATCTAAGTAGACAGGAGTTTTCGCATTTCGTCACCATCGAAATGCGGCCGCCGTGGACGGGATTTGATCCCGCGACCTCGTGATTCTATGGCCCAACACCATAGCCACTAAGCAACCACGGCGGGTAGTCTTTTGAAGAGTGAAATGCTTGGACTCCATACGCTTTGTCCATGTCGGTTGCACATCCGCATTGCTTTTGTCGATTGAAAGACTCTTCAAGAACGGCAGACACTCCGGATGTATCAGTTACGACGCCATTTCGAAGAGGCCACACGCCAAGGATTTTGTTTGCTTCTGTGGTTGGCTGGCGAAGTAACACAACCGCTCGTAGTTCATGTACCTTGCTTGCCAACTGCTGTTTTTTTTAAGTTGCATGCTACTATAGAAATCTACTATAGGTAGAGGCCTTCGTCCTGCAGTGGACATAAAATAGGCTGATGACGATGATATAAATCTTTATTTTTCATTTTCATTTGTTTAGTTGTTCTTGGCAGTGTTCTTGCGCTTCTTTCCTGCACGAGCGAGTCCATTCGATGTGGTTGCTTTGCTTGACAAGTAAAGAAGAGATGTATCTCACAGGCGTACTACCTGTGAGATACACTTTATTTTATTTCGTCTTTGCGGATTTACCCGTCGTTATGGCGAATGGTGGGCATTATTCACATTTGTACTAGTAAAGGTACCCCCCTCATCTGCATAGAAAAGTTACGTTGGGTTGGCCCCCCATATATATATATATATATATATATATATATATATATATATATATATATATATATATATATATTAAAATCTCTTTAAATATGCAATTTTCAATAACCCAAATAACTATTATTAATACTGCGAGCAAGAACAAAAATTAAAATACAATTATGCATATTTATATACACAATTTGGAGGTACCTAAATGTGCAACACAAGATGGTCAAACTTTTTAAAACAAATTACATCATAGTACTGGGTCTTCCATGTACCGAGTGCAGTATAACATAACGTTTATATACTTTTCAAAGTGCTAATCTTCCAGAGAAATAATTACATGCCCCGTAAAAACACAATTAAAGATTAAATGAGATCTATCAATTTCCTCTTACTTAAGATATTTTGAAAGCCTTTTGCAGGTAGACAGGGAAAACCAAAAAGCACTGAAGAATTACGCCATCTGTATTGAAGAATCAAGCCCCAGCATGACAAGAAAGAAGCACGAAACCAGAAGACAAGACAATCAAGCATCCAGAAACAAATTACAAGAAAAACATCAATCAAATAATATTCATTAAATGCCCTGAATTCCTTGTCCGTTCCCTTCGTCGTTACCAGCCGGATAATAGCTCTACCCCTTTCACCTCTCTCTCTCTCTTTCTTTTTTCTTTTTTTCTTCCTTCTCCTTTTCTTTCATTCTTTTATTCTTCCTTCTTTTTCTCCTTTTTTTCTTTCTTTTTTTATCCCGTTATACTTAGTGGCACGGGAGGGGCTCATTTTTTATCATCGAGGTCATTATTATTATTATTATTATTATTATTATTATTATTATTATTATTATTATTATTATTATTATTATTATTATTATTATTATTATTATATTAGTACAAAGCCGCAAGAAATAGGGTGGTTGCTTTGATAAGATACACAAAGCGCCCGTACTTTTTTCAAAAATTTCAGCAGTCACCGAGAAATGCGGCAAAAACATGGTCAGTGATCAATTATCTTCGTGGAAGAAATCCCTCAAACATGTGCCCCATTTCTTTTTTTCCAGGCGAATCAGTCCAGATCGCAGATAAATTCAATAATTTGTTCGCACTGGCTTCCGAGAACGCAAGTTCATGTCAGACCGTCCAATACACGCTTAAAGAATTCCTTTCAGCGTCCGCATTTCTACCTAGAATTTCAGAGAGTGAACTTCGTGAAATAATTTTCAGGTTTAAGCGCAGTAAGCCTCCTGGAATCGATGGTTTATCATTGAATATGCTACAAAGGATCTTTTCAGCCTTATCCGATATACTACTCTTCGTGTTGAACAATTTTCTTGATACCGCGATTATCCCAAAAGAGCTTAAGACCGCAATCGGTGAACCGCTTTTTAAAGGAAGGTAAAGGGATGACATGAAAAACTATTGGCCTATTTCTATGCTACCGATACTTTCTCAGATGATTGAAAAATTTCTCTTAAAATTCAGGACATCTTTTGTTGAAAAATTTTCGATTTTGTCGACTCGTCAGTTTGGTTTTGTTACCAGTCGTGGCACCGTAGCCCTTCTGGAGCAGTTTTCGGATGAACTGTTCTCAGCTTTTGATCAAAATCTGTTTAGCGTTGCTTTATTTTTGGACATATCCAAAGCTTTCGATACAGTTTATCACAGGATTCTATTACAAAAATTATATTGCAGTGGTTTTAGGGGTCCAATATACGATGTCCTCAAAAACTATCTCGCAGAACGGTCACAAGTGGTTGTCTTGGATAAAACGATAAATGCAAGTAGTCAACTTCCACTGAAAGCTGGAGTTCCTCAAGGTACTATTTTATCACCTCTACTTTTCAATATATTCATTGATGATTTATCTCGGGTTGTTTCAAAATGCTCGATATTTCAATACGCTGACGACACTGTCTTGCTGTCAAAACATCTTTCGTACAACATGGCCATCTCGAATCTTCAGAATAATGTGGACAAGACAATGACTTGGTTCGCTGAGAACTGTCGAACGATTAACGTCTTAAAAACCCCACTCGTTTGCTTCAGATCCCCTTTAAAGCAAACCGTAATCGATGCACTGATTTTCCTGCACAGTCGGAACTGTCATCCCTGTCGATGCGTGCCGGTTAACTACGTAAACTCGGTAACATACGTAGGAGTATTCTTCGATAGCGATATTTCGTGGAGCGCTGCGTGCTTATTCGTTCACATTTAATCTATCGTTCCACTTCAAGTAAAAAAAACTATTGCGCATGCTTTGGTCTACAGCACTCTTCGACATGGGATTACTGTTTTTGCTCTCTGCCCCACCCGATGTCAAAACCGTGTTGATTCTTTGTTAAAACACATACTAAAATCATAGCCTACAACACTCCCTCAATCACAAATGATAACGTCTTCTCAGCGCTTGGTCTTCCATGCGTCCGGACTCTGTTTACGCAAGCTGTGGTGCTAAGGCATTTTTGGTTAAGTGATATTAAAATATTTTACACAGCCCCCCGAAGCCTTCGTAGTACTGTTCCCTTTATAGTTCCGCGATCCACAACAAGATATAGTGAAGCTAGGCGCTGTGTTTATGTGCCGCAAATTCTGAACGATTTGCCAAATGAGGCACTCTCCATTACGTCAAAAAAGGCATTGAAAAACCTGATTTATTCACTGTAACAGGGTTGCTTCAACGTTTGTAACAAATGCTGTTCGTCATTTCAAAAAGAAAATGTACATCTTGCCGTCTTGGTGTCGATTATTGATTCTTGCAATATGTTTTCCTTCTTGTTCGTGTTATGCTTCCCAACTGTTAGTCCTCCTGCATTATATTACCAGATGTCTATGGTAAAGTAAATATTGCATGCTCGTCCGCTGATTTTTCCCGGCCAAGTCCCTCAAGCCACTTGTGGCTTTGACAGGCCCATTTCTTGCATTCTGTATTCCTTAGTGCAATAAAGATTATTATTATTATTATTATTATTTTCTATATTTCCTTTATCTTTGCCCCACTTTAACGTATGTATGTTTGTGGTGGTCAAATTTGAGGAACGATTGGAGTGGAACATTTGAAAATTGAAGGAACCTAACCCTAAGAGAATAACTTTTTTAAAGCAGAGGGCACAGTAACGTGAATCGCATTAAATGGGCCGTCTCCACGAATACCCCTCTACTTGTAGAGAAATTAGAGAATCTGAGACCTGTTTCAAACAATGCTGACACATGTTTGGATTCAGCAGTGAAAGCTCAGCAAGTAAAAGATGTCATGACGTTCTTTTGGATTCAAGTTCAGCTCAGGAACGAAAGCTGTCTACACCAATTCAGCTCAAATTTGAGTCGGCAGCATCACTGCCGTGCATTCCGCCCTCTGGTATTGTGCCCACTTTCCGACGCGGCTCTTAGTGAAAGTAAAATAAGCTTACATGCTACCCTGCTTGCTGTGGAAAGCTTCAGACTACAAGGTCGAAATGTGCGTTCAGGTGCTCACTCCACAATAAAAGCGAAGACAAGAGCGGAGACGCTGCTTCCGCTGCGTCAAGCAGAACCCCTTAACGAGTGTCGGCCGGACCACCACAACTTTGGAGGGAACCTGCTGTGCTAGTCAACACTTTAAATCGCTGTGGGGTGCTTCCACTTCCGCGCAGATCCAGTTAAGGAGTACGGACAAAGCGTTTATGTCGTCAGCACATCACGACTACACATAAGATGACTGCACATAATAATGCGCCTAGAGCCGCGTCCGTATTGACGAGTGGCACTGAACTCATGTGCGTACTCTTTCGGCAGGCAGCACTGTGCTCGCTCGTGCTGTTGCATTAGCGAGGACAGGGCTCGACGCCCTGTGACCATTACGTGTGACGGCATGGCAGTCAAAATCCCAAGCCAGCACAATAGCAACCCCATAAGTGCAGATGCTCTCGAGGTTCGGGAAATACGTGGCGTGACCAGTCCACTGACGTATGGTAATATCCTCTCCGTGATGGCACACTATGGTCTTGTTCCCGGAGATGCGAAGGCTGAGGCGGCAAGATTTCTAGAGGATGAAGGAAGCATTTTGATGGGATCCAATGTTTGCTGGCATGTTGCCACCGGACAAATAACTCGACTGTTGACATCAGTTACATCACTGGAAACTCTTTTTGGAGGAAGGTTTCGGAGAACGCACCGCGACTGCTCCTAACATTCTACTTTACAAACAACGTCGGCTTTCTTTAGCACTGCAGTGCCTCCCACAAACGATGCGCCATTGAAGGTAGGCAGTTCTTCAATGTGACACCTGCACGCATTCGGCCTTCAAGACTTTACTGAAGAGGTTAACCTGTCTGATGTTCACCTCGCCATCTGAATCACAGGCACAGCACCACAGCTCTCTCATCGTCGACCAGCTTCCATGTGAGTCTGTGGCTACCAAGTAAAATCGTAACGATCCGCCGGGAGGAGGGCAAGAACGGCGGCAAGAACGGGAAGAGCAGCGACAGTCAAAACACAAGTGATTTCTGTTCAAGGGCCCCAAGAGTGGCGAGGGCGCCGATGAGAGATGGTTGCCTAATGCGAGCGTCGTGGACGCGCCTAAGAAGCCTCCTCGAAAGCAGCGTCATGAAGTCTCCCAAGGGCTAAAAATGTCTGACGCCCACAAATCTCCGCTAGAATAGTAGAAGAGACCCAAGGCCATTGCAAACGATGGTTTCATGTACTTGCCAATTCAAGGCCGAGTACTATCACAGCAACGTATAAATGCCTTGAGACTAAGGTGCACGTTGATTCAAGCCAGTTGAACTAATGCATTTGAGAAGACGTCTAGACAAGCACCGGCCTTCCTTCCGGAATAAGCCTCGGTGCGGAACGGCCCAGCAGAGAAGCTCAACAAAAGCGGACATACACACCCTGCACAAACGCACTTCCTAGGCACCAAAGATCGTGCTTGCAGGAGAAGGGTACCACAATGAATGTGCACTACTGGTGAAACGAGTCCAAATGCGACGGAATCTAATCATCCCGCATCAGCTGTGTTACAGTCATTATGAGATGACGAAGAATGGGCCGATGATAACGATGACATGCCTCGAAGCCAAAAAAAGAAACTCGTATTAGAAACTCGAGGAGCAAGCAATGGCAGTATCTGGTGCCGACAATTATCCTTAAAGCTAACACAGACGGCTTCTCAGGTCATCAACTAAATCTATCGCCAAGTCATCATCTATATTGCTGTTGAAGTGGTCACTTCAACTGGAGAGCTCCAGTGATCAATTGAGCTGACTCTCACTGTGCTAGATAAGGAGCGCAATAACGTAAATGTAATGACAACTTTTCTATTATTTTCTGCAATCAGCCCTCCAAAATTAGTAAAACGTTTCAAGGGCCACCCCCTATTCCGTTGTCTGTCAAGCAACATCAGTGAAACTGCGAGATCTGCTAATATTATATGTCGTAAACACACTGATTATGCCCAATTAGATCGAACAAAACAAGCGTAATTCTTTCTGATTCTGCGCGTTTTTCACCATAATGCCCACTTGTGGTCAAAAGCTTTCAGGCTGTGCCAGTTTCGCCTATCTAGATGCCACGTCAGCAAACAGAAGAATCCGACACGTGGAAGTGCCGTGTACGCACTGAAGGTACAATATTAGTACGCTGAACAAAACTGACTTTTTTCGAAACAGCCCACTGCCCCATTTCAAAATGGTAAGAAGATGGCTGCCCAACAGACCGATCTGGAAATCACTACTCGGAGCAGCCGGGGAGAATGAATTTCTTTGCCTATAATAAACATTCTTACGGGGCAGCATAACATTGTCGAGCCCTTTTTGTAGGTACACGACATCACTTTGCCAACTGTTCATCGCCGAGTATCTCTCACAGAGGACGCTTACACTTTCGTTGCATGCCGCCACAACCCTCAACTGGTTACGAAACCTAAGCAAGGAGAAGCGGGCCCATCGACTGCGCCGGCAACACACTCCTCATGCACTTATCTTTAACTGAGCTAGCTTGCCCCCCCACCCCCCCCCCCCCAATGAACCCCTCTCCACTTGTGCAGATGGTTTCGCCTCGCCTCGCCTTCTGGCCTCTTGTCAGCCAATTAGGTTAGAATAATTAACCCACCATTACGATACTTCAGAATACGAATTTGGAGCGCAACTGTTTAAACTTTTTTAGTTCGTGTGCTATTGTGGCAAATAATTTGATTCTGAACGACTGGGTCCTCTCGGCGGCGGTGGCGGCGCTGGGCCTCTGCTCGGGCAGCTCATTTAACAGTAGCGGCAGAAGCATTTCCACCGTTTGCGTTCCTCATTGTTCAGAAAGAAAGCATGAAGACAGGAACGCGTGGCTCCCGCGGAGCGCATTCTCCAGCGGCAGCGGCGTAGGCGAAGTAGTGCATGCGCATTCGGCCTGAAGGCCACGCCAGCGCTTTGTGTCCATATATGGTATCGGTGGACGCGCTCGCCGCATGCCTGGTCGACGCCATGAAGCACATGTCGTGCGGCATTTTGCTTTCCTTTTCACCCTTTCGCCATGCTCTCCTCATCCGCTTTACTCCTCGTGCTCTCTTCGTGCTCGTCGTCTTTCATCCCTCACTGAGCATGTTCGCTCGGTTACGCCAAACAATGCCGACGACGACGATGCTCAATGCCTGCAAGGGCGCCTAGGGACTACGCTCTAATAATCTGTCAAGGTGGACAATGCTATTACCTTTAAAAACAAACAAATGAAAACAAACAAACCATGCTCTGCTCTAAACGAAGAGAGCGTTGCATTTCCGAAGAACGCTACGGGTCACCAGCTGATGCTTGCGGTGGCGTTTGCGTCTATTTGACGTAAGGAGATTCGAATAAAAATGAATTGGAGAATTTTTACGTCACAGTGTCAAAATTTAGTATGGCTTGCATGTGGTGTGTGCATTGAGGACGTGCCATAGTGAACTTTCTCAAGACATGGTAAGTTTTTACGGTCGAGAGCATGTTGTGAACAAAGAAGAAGACGGTGCGCCGAGCAAAACAGCGGCCTCTAGCGATAGTTTGGTCAGTTGCTGACAAATGAAAAATCAGTCAGGAGTCAGCCCTTGATCTGCGTCTTTTAGCAAGAGCCTCTATCCTAAGTAAAACTATGAAACATTGTGAGAGTGGTTTGCTCACATAAAATAGTTGCAATGAAGCAAACGAGGCAAGATGGAGGGCAGAGAAAGAAAACAATGTTTTATTTGCACGCAGGAATTGCGCACACATTACAAGAATAAACTGATAGTATACGGCTAACGTCTTGGTCTCACTGTGCAGAAGAGGGCAAGGCGGCACTTGAGTTGTATATGTAGTGTGGACGCGCAGATATTCCAAAATTCACCACTACCTTGCAATATGCTAATAACAGGTAAACTGTGCGGCAATGCCCACGAACGTCACTTGGCTGCCTGCCACACGGTGCGTCTGGGAAACGTGTTATTGTCCGCGCCCTCGCTTCTTCTTTTTCTGTTGCACCTCCATCATTATTTATTAAGGTATATTTCACATTTGAATGTGAAATAATTCAGCAGGACAACGCTCCTATTTTAGTATGTGATTCGGCATGAGAAAGGACCATATGGTGACAGCATGGCATGTAATATTTCGCATGCGTTGAAGAAATGGTGCCGCCAGACACTGCAAACTCTGACCGCAAATTGTGAGCGACCGTTAAACACAGAAAGCGACGAGCCTATAGAGACGAAGCATTGCATAGTCAGCATCGCTTCTTTACGAAATGCCAGTGTTGGATTTGTAATATCTGTCCCCCCCACCCCTACCATTCGATGCTTATGTGCATCATACAAACTGCCTAGCGAAGTGTTCGTAAAGCGAGCGCATAGAGGACAGCTACACCAAATCACGCGTCAGCTTCGCTTCGCATGTGACGCTTCTGTCATCACTACGGCTCGGGGCAGGTGCTGAATCGCCTGAAATCTTACACAACACACGACGCTCCCTCAGTACGTCGAAGTTTTAGCCCATTTTCTTCATTTACTCGTTTAGCTGGGTGGCACAACACTTTATTGCATTTCGCTGCGAGCCACGGAAAAAAACTCTCGAGTGGTGACGGTAGCACAGCCACCGCTCAGTGGGGGGTAGCCGGGGTGGGCTGGAAGCTGGAAGAGCCGCTAAGAAAATTAGCAGTGACCAGTTGCTTCAGATACCTAACTGACTTCCTTATCTGTCTACCTGCAGCAATATTTACTGACAGCAGTAAGGACAAGGCGCTCAGGCTGTTCGATAATGAACACAGCGGGTTGGAGCTTACGTTCGTACTGCCGTGCGATGATTGACTCCAATTTCTAGGCCTGAGTTTACCCTGTAACAACCAGCAAATATGCTGAACCTACACGAGAACTTCAAAAAGAATTTTGCTATATGACTCGGGGTACTCAAAAATAGTGAACAGAAGGGTTGCCACTGCATGCCTGCAAGACTTCAATGAAGTCATGCAAACACACGGTGGAAGTCGGTGTTCGGATGCAGATCGAGCGGTTGTCGAGGAGTAAATATCCGCCCCATTTCATAGCTTCCATCACGAATGCTTTGCTTTAAAGAAGTCCAGGTGAGCAAGGTCGCAAAGAAGAAGCGAGGAGCAAACCTTTCATAACCATGCCCTACAAGCACACGGTATCAGACCGACTGAAAAAAGCAACTGCTAGGTATGGCGTACGAGTGGTCCTCACAGCACCACAAAGGCTAAAGGGACTGTTAGAAAAAGTAAATGGAATGACCAGTGAAAGGAACAGCCATAATGCATGCGCTACAAGCAACGCCAAAAGTTATATTGACTGCGCGACGAGAATAGGCTACAGAATACCTTTTTCATGCGGAGCTGATTACGTGAGCCGAACAGGCAGGTCTGTAAATGATAGAGAGCGCGAACATGGTTGCACCTGCTGTCTGATACAAGCACCAGGGAACCTAGCCACTCATTGCGCTTCATGCAAGGGCAAGGCTGTCTTCCAGAAGACGATGATTCTGCTGAAAAGTATGGACAAAAAAATGAGAAGTCGTGGAAGCATGCAACATAAAGATGCACCCGCAGGGCTCATGTGTCAGCGTGCCGTCTATTTCACTCAGCAACAAAATGATTGGCATAATCACTGACAATAGAGAGCGTACGTAGGCCGGGAAGAGCATCCCTGCGAATGCGTGTAGGTTATATGTACGCTTCGTTTGCTGTAAAATAAACCAGTTGATAGTTTTCGCTCAGGTCTCGGGGGTTGTTTTCTCGCTTAAGGCATGTCCCTTTGTCGCTGTGCGCATTATTGTTATCTCGAACGAACTAGCCTACTGCGGAATTTTCCCTGATAGCAGTATGACGACCGCGCCGAAGACGCTGGCATTAGAACGATGGCAAGACAACGAAGGCGACTGAAATGATGGCGGCGGGACTAGAAAGATAGTCTTGATAAGACGATAACGATGACGGCGGCGCCATACAAAATACGTCACGGCAGCGGCAACAGCGTAAGCGGCGAAGTAATTTTTTCGGTGACTCGTTCCTAAGAGACCGAGTAGACACGACTTTGAAGGTGTTGGTGTGATGGTGTTGCGCTTGGAGCCGCACTGTGGTGACGCTCCCACTTGGCTTTGAATTATCCCATTCTAGGAAAAGAATCATCACTGCGTTTGCGTTGTCGCAATACTAGGCCCAGAATAACGAATAACCGAGGTACAGCGCAAGAATTGTTGTTCTGTACATACGTTATTCGTTATTCTGGGCTTAATTATTATTGTGCTGCACGTACATTATCCAATATGAACCACTTCGGCTAAATTTATTTATTTATTTATTTCGGAATACTGTCAATCCCGTCTTTAGATATTTAAAGGAGAGGGCAAAACATACAAAGACAGGTTCAGTGCTATTTTTAGGAGTCGAAAATAAAGGAAAAACATGGAATACACATGAAAATAATAAATAAAGCTGACGATGGCACTTGAACACAATAAATACACTGAGAGGAACACTGTAATATAAGATTATGAACAAGGTCATGCTAAGAGGAATTTAAGCACAGAGCTCTCAGCGAGGGTAGTAAATTTGTCTGTGGTGCACTGAGCCGTGATTGATGGATGCAAGCGATTCCCATCTCGGACAACTTGTGGAAAAAAAGAATATCGGAAAGTATTACTGTGACAGAAATATTCTTCAAGGGTGAGTTCATGCTTGCGACGTGTTAGTCTTGTAGTGTTTATAAGAACAAAGTGAGTGGTACACATCTTAAATGCATAATTAAGCATTAAATACAAAAAAGTTTAGACGGTGTAAGTTAGCACGGCTGGACAACGTGTGAAACCCAGCCGTGTGTGAAAGATCTGTAGCTGAATGCATGCGTCCACAGCAGTTGAAGATAAAGCGCAGCCGCCGTGGTCGCTCAGTGGCTATGGTGTTGGGCTGCTGAGCACGAGGCCGCGGGATTGAATCCCGGCCACGGCGGCCGCATTTCAATGAAGGCGCAATGCGAAAACACCCATGTACTTAGATATAGGTGAACGTTAAAGAACTCTAGGTGGTCAAAATTTCCCGAGTCCTCCACTACGGCGTGCCTCATGATCAGAAAGTGGTTTTGGCACGTAAAGCCCCATAATTTAACTCAATGCTAAAAATGAAGCGCACGGCTTTCCTTTGAACCATTTAGAGTGTTTCAACGTTGTTTTTAGTGGGGGGGGGGGGGAACCAAGCTATGTTAGCGCATTCTAAGACCGGACGGATAAAGGTGACGTAAGCTAGAAGTTTTGTGTCAGATGTATAAAGACGAAGGGCCCTTTTAAGAAAAAATAACTTGTTCATTGCTATGCTACCTATGCTTTGAGCATGTGCAGTCCACTTTAAGTCAGAAGTGGTGACTACACCCAAGTATCGATATTCAGTCACACTACTGATATTCGTCTTAGTGTAAGAGCACACAATCTAATTTAAGCTTTTTTGACATAGAACCGTTTTTTGGAAATTAATTACCATCTGAAATTTATTCACCACTCTGCAATGTTTACTAGATCATTCTTAAGTTTTTCGTCATCATTAGAGTCTTTTATTTCTTGGTATAGTGTGCAGTCATCCGCAAATAGTCGCGTTTTTACATCAGTTTCATTTGATATGTCGTCAATAAAAACAGAAACAACAGGGGGACTATAACTACACCTTGAGGTACTCCTAGAAGAACCGGTACTAACTTAGAGGCATGATGGTCGCATTGCACAAATTGATAACGATCAGAAACGTAATTATAAATCCATCGTACCAGTAGTCAATCGCCAAATATCGTTTTAATTTTATAGTGAAGTTTAGTATGAGATCCTCCGATAAAATCCTTCGATAGATCCAGGAAAAGGGCACCGATTTGCGACTGATTGTCGAGGCTTCGTGCAAAATCATGCATAATTTCTACTAGTTGCGTAGCGGTTGACAAGCCACTACGAAATCCAATTTGGCTTCAGTGGAATATGTTATTCACTTCGACAAAATTCGTCAGAAATTTCAAAATGATATGCTACAGTAATTTGCAGCATGTATATGTTATTGATATTGGTCGATAATTAGCTGCCGATGAAACACTGCCATATTTATGCAACGGAATTATTTTTGCTAGTTTCCACTCAGTAGGAAGACAACACTCATCGATTGATTTTTGATATATCAGGCAGAGATATTCACTTACAGGCTCGGCATACCGCTTGAGAAATTTGTTCGGGATTCCATCTGGTCCATCACATTTCTGATCATTCATGTTTAACAACATCATAAGCACTCCCGCCTCGGCTATTAATGAAGTACCGGTCAGCGTGGTCTTACATTCGAATTCGAGGGCAAGGTCAGAGCAGTCGTTATGTGTGAGCACTGACTTGAAGTGAGTGTTAAAAGTGTCAGCGTCACTTCCTTCGGTGGATTTTGTCTTGATGTTTGTGCGTTGGGAACTTAGGTAACTCCAGAATTTGCTGGGTGATGATATAACGAAACCATTCAGTGTGCTATTACAATAAGTGTGTTTAGCAGCCTTAATTTTACTTTTTAATAGGCTAGTTACAGAGTGAAGGCGAGTAAGGTAGTTTACAACCGGGTTTATTTTGTTTGATTTTCTCAGTCTTTTGATTTTACGCTTGAGGTGAATAGCATCGCGTGTTGTCCATGGATTTCTTTCTTTGTGCATTTTGTTACAGTGGGAATGAAATTGTCAATGCATCGCGTGTTGTCCATGGATTTTTTTCTTTGTGCATTTTGTTACAGTGGGAATGAAATTCTCAATGCAGTGTCTGACATTAACCTTAAAACACGCCGATACCTAATAAATGGTTGACGAATAATCCATACACAGTTCAAGAAAATTGGCGTAATCATGAACGACATATGTTATAATGGCTGCGTCATTTGCCTTTCCCAATGCTAATATTGGCGAACTAACTTTTTTCACAGCCATAGGAACAGGGAAAGACAGCGCGCACAACAAAAGCGTCTGGTCTGACAAACATCCCAATAAAGAAAGGTGTCAGGCAGGGAGATACGATCTCTCCAAAGCTATTCACAGCGTGTTTACAGGAGGTATTCAGAGACCTGGATTGGGAAGAATTGGGGCTAAAAGTTAATGGAGAATACCTTAGTAACTTGCGATCCCCTGATGATATTTCCTTGCTTAGTAACTCAGCGGAACAATTGCAATGCATGCTCACTGACCTGGAGAGGCAAAGCAGAAGAGTGGGTCTTAATATTAATTTGCAGGAAACTAAAGTAATGTTTAACAGTCTCGGAAGAGAACAGCAATTTACACTAGGTAGCGAACCACTGGAAGTGGTGAGGGAATACATCTACTTAGGGCAGGTAGTGACGGCGGATACGGATCATGAGACGGAAATAATCCGAAGAATAAGAATGGGCTGGGGTACGTTTGGCAGGCATTCTCAGATCATGAACAGCAGGTTGCCATTATCCCTCAAGAGAAAGGTATATAATAGCTGTGCCTTACCAGTACTCACTTACGGGGCAGAAACCTGGAGGCTTACGAAAAGGCTTCAACTCAAATTGAGGACGACGCAACGAGCTATGGAAAGCAGAATGATAGGTGTAACGTTAAGGGATAAGAAAAGAGCAGATTGGGTGAGGGAACAAACGCGAGTTAATGACATCTTAGTTGAAATCAAGAAAAAGAAATGGGGGCATGGGCAGGACATGTAATGAGGAGGGAAGATAACCGATGGTCACTAAGGGTTAGGGACTGGATTCCAAGGGAAGGGAAGCGTAGCAGGGGGCGGCAGAAAGTTAGGTGGGCGGATGAGATGGAGAAGTTTGCAGGGACGACGTGGCCACAATTAGTACGTGACCGGGGTTGTTGGAGAAGTATGGGAGAGGCCTTTGCCCTGCAGTGGGCGTAATCAGGCTGATGATGATTATGATGATGATGAAACCGTCTAGTATTTCAGTGTCAATTGCGGCTGATGAAAAATATCACTAACGAAAACCAAATAGAGTATCGAGCTGGACGACCCTTGAACGCGAATATGTGTGTGGACAAGTTGATTTAGATTAAATGCAAATATAATGTCCTAGAGAATGTCCATTATTATAAAGTGATCTCGGGATTCGAGAGCTCCAGTCTGATTCCTAAATATTAACGTCCCCAGCGAAAATAATTTTGCCACTTGATATGTGCCGGTGCATGTAATCGAGTAAGGGAACCAGGTACTCTCGATCAGCGTTTGGTGGCCTATAGACAGCGCCTATGTGCAGGACGTATCCTTCTTTGTTTATTTTGCACCAAATACCTTCGACGTTCGGTACATCAGGCATAGGCATGAAAGATAAATCATCCCTCAAGATAATCCCCCGCCGCTCGATGCTCTATCTTTCCGCAGAACAGCATAACCTGGCGGAACAACTTCATTATCTCAGACGTTAGAGTGAAGACACGTTTCGGATATAGTGACCACATTAGGACTCAGTGCTATCAATAAAGTTTCCAGAGTTTCCACTTTGTTGACAAGACTTCGCGCGTTTAAGTTCAGAAGGGTTACTTTTGATAAGATGGCGTAGTAGTGCGGTCTGAGCCGGATTTTTCGTCGTTTTTTGTTTTATCTCAATCACATCGTCGCTATCTGCGTCCCATATAATAATGCGGCCAGCTGCGAAATTTATCGTAAGTTAGCATTTTCTTCTCTTTCCGGTTCCGATTTTGTTTAGTTTTATTCCAAAGCTTTTTCCTTATGCCACGAACGTTGCGTGAAAAATCTTCACCTATAGAGTATCTGGTGTTTTTCAGCTTCTTGCAATTTTCAAGGATTTTTGCTTTGCCTCTGTAGTCATGCAACTTAAGAATTACCGGTCTACTATAAGTCTCGTCGTCTGGTTTTGGTCTACCAAGTCGGTGAATTCGATCTATTCCCGCAATGTCGACATCAAGAATGTCTTTCAGAATTTCATCTACGACTGCCTCCTGAAGCGTTTCAAAGGATTCTTCCTCAGGTTCACTCAAGCATTAGACAGTCAGCTTGCACTGACGACTCCTATTTTCAAGATCATCAAGTTTCTTGATCATCGCGTCCACACGTTGCTCAAGTACGGTCACCTTCTTCAAGCACTCAGAGACTTGTTTTTCAAGTACACCAATCTTCTCAAGTTTTTTGTCTAGAGCGGACAGTTTTTGGTTGGTTACTGTTTTGCCCTTTTTAATTTCTTGTATGTCAGCTGCGATGGCTTACAATTGGGCTTCTAGCGACGTGTCACCAGCACCAGGATTTGATTGAACATCACCTCCAAGGAGCAGTAAAAACCGCAGGTCACAAAACATTTTGCAAACCATTTCGAAAGGTCACAAAACATTTCAAAAACAAGCCGTGGGCACGGCAGCACGAGCAGGTAAACATCATTACTGCGGTAACACTTTACATATTGTCTGCTGACCTGGACGACGAACAGAAACGGATTCGAGGCCATGATCCTGGCGCTGCCGCCGAGCCCACTGCCGAGAGCTACTTGGAAGACGTCTTTTATACTGGTTGCTGTCGTTGACAATCGGGCTTGGAGTTCCAAAGTTGAAAAATTGGTGCCGCTGGGAACGCTGGTTTGTCTCTAGATAATAGGCATCAGAATGATCGGACGAGTCACCCAGTCACCGTCGGTAGCCGGGAAGTGAATCAGCTGTGTGGCATGCTCCGCTGCCGGTCCTGGTGTCAGCAACAACCAAGCAAAAACCTGGACGAAGAACCTAAACGGATCTGAGGCCATCATCCTGGCGCTCCCCCCATGCCCCCTCACGCTGTTGTTGCTGTAAGCCCAGAAAAGACACAGCGATTTTCACCTCATTTCGACTAGTTCTTAATTCTTGCGTGCCGAAAGTGATGGAACAACTTCTGTTTGTCAGACTACTATGGTGGCTGAGCATCATAAACTTCTTTAACTGCGTATGATTTGCTTCCCGCAGCGTCTGAGAGCTGAAGGAAACATCCTCCGATTTGATAACCTACTTTGAACATGAACGTGCTTACAGATTTCCTACATTAGGTGTTTTCCTTCATGTATCAAACTCATATGATAGTGTCTCCAGGGAATAATGAGTGGTCAACTAATTGACGTGGGCGCGACAAGTAGGTCATACTTTTCGTTTTATAAGTATGGTAAATAGTGGCCAGGAGATACAGGGTAAATTAGGGACAGCGCTGAGGACAACGAGACCATTCTCTTGACGTACCTTCAAGAATCTAAGTGTAGTCTTGTTCTCCGTGATGTTCAGCGTTGCCATAGCTGAATTAGCCGATTTTCAGAAGATTACCCCCTGTTTAATCTTGCTGCCATTGGATAAATAGATGCCGTGAGTATTACATGAGCGAAGGTGCACGTATCCGTTTATGGAGACCTGCCGTCTGCCATCCCGGTAGCAGAAGAAGCGCCTAACAGTAATGACTCAACTGACTGTCGTGTTGGCGCAAGCATACCGCGCATCGGCAAGTCGAACCCTCTGAGCGATCGCTGCCGTTGTGTGCTACTTCCTCGAGTGCAGAGAAGCAGCGAAGAGTGAGGAGGATGTAGATCTCAGGCCTAAATCACAAAGCACTTCGTTCGTAATTGTTCCATGACATTCGCTGTCAGCCTAATATGTCCAGCATTAGGATCAGGGAAAATTTACTCTTACGAACAATTCTAACGTAAGGTCTATCAGTGAATACGGCCTCCGCGCTCGAATTCACAACGGGTTCGTACTCCGGAACAGTTCGTAAGACTAGATTTTAAAGAACGGTGACAGGGTACACGTATTAAAATTCATGCAGAAACTCATCTGGGAGTTGTCTAAGTATCAGTAAGCATTGTGGCACTTGCTCATCTCCGCGTAACCCGGCGTAATTATCAATGGTATAAAACATTATCATGTCAGTGCAAACAAAAGCCCAGCGGCGACACAAACTAGTAGGAAGGTGGCGCAACGTACATTAATAACGCAAGCAATGTGCTGGAAGTGGCAGTGCTAGGTGCGCTTATGACGCTCCGATCATTGTAAGCTTTTATCCCTATTTAGAGCCTTATCAATCCGCGTCAGACCATTATGAACCGTGAACAAACGTGCTCTGGCGGCGGCTGCCTATGGCACTGCCATAGGGACAGAGAGTGAAGACTGCCGACAGCTCCGCACACTGTGTTTTCGGTGCTTCGCGTTGAACAGAGACGCGCAGTCCCATTTCTTGAAAGCGATCTGTGAAACAGGCCGTGTGTGGCGTGTGCTGAGGGCTTTGTGAGCGCTGTGTTCTCGCCGCTTCGTTTCTATTGAACTGACAGGCATCTAAAAGTAACGTCTCTCGTTGCGGCGAATGGGATCGTCTTACGTCACGAACTGACGGATGGACGAATGGACCGTTTTTTCTCGTTGGGTAAGCAATAAATACTCACACATTTAATAACGAAGGCCGCCGGTCAATCGCAAGGAGCACTAGGAAAGGAAAAGCCTGGAGAATTTAACCTCTGCACCGGAAGGAAATCGGTCGAATGAATATTTCTCTACAGTTTCTTGGCGTCATACTTCACTCCAGGACGTACTCGCGATGGTGCCACCAGTACATTGTCTCGGTCTATGTGTGGCATTCAGGTGAAATACCCATGTGGCTGCCATCCATTATTCACTCAAACCGCGGAGCAAAGACTAGTGGATGCACGCTGTGAAAATCATCCTACTTCGATGTAGAAGTTGTGCTCTGCACTAGTGGTTGACCGCGTGCTTTTCTTGTTGCCTCTAATATCGCTATCAAAACGTCAGATTAATAGCCAGGATTGGCTACAGTGGAAGGGCTCCAGGACAGCACTTAGCGAGCCAAACACAGCTGCCAGCAGCAAGGATTCGCACATATCTCACTCACCTTCTCTCTGCCTTCTTGCATCTCAACGGCGATCCTTCGACCTGTGCCACCAATGTGAGGCTGATTCAGGCAGATTTCTTCTCCAGAACTTCGGACGTCGACTGCATCTAAGGCTTTCAATGCTGAAAACACATCTTGCTTTTTGGTATGCAGTTTATTGTAAAACTAGAACACCTAGAACCAATGTGGTAGTGCAAAAACATACGATTCTCACAGAATGCGATTGGTAGAGCGAGTTGAAGTGGGTAACAAACTAGTCGTTAAGTTACTGTTCCCCCACGACATGCAACCTTCAATGATAAAGGTAAAGTGCACCGAGATGCAATACACCTGAAGTAGATGAATATTTCAGATCAAGAATATGACAGAACCCTCTAAGCTCAGGAGAAGACATTCTAGTATGTTGAAGGTAAAACACCGATGACAACAGTCAAAAATAAAAAGATGTTTCAGCTCCCCCATAGGAGCTTTGGCACAATGAGGTTGAACGACAAGAAAGACTGGTTATGAAGAGGCGCGTCGTAAGCAGTGGCCATAGGCGCCTTGAAAGTTGCAGTCGTTGCGATTGAGTGTGCGCTCAGTAGTCTCGATGATCAAAGATTGAAAATGTAGTCGCGAAGCTTGATTCTCTTCTTTCAGTGGTTCTTGAATTTTGCCATTTGATTTTGCTATTAGTCGTTTCTGCATGTTCCGCAATGCGTTTAACGCAATGTTCCATTTTCAGCAATCGTAACGACACTGTTGTAATCTTTACTCAAAATTGTACGTATCGCCTACATAAACACAAGCATATGATTGGCAAGGGATACACTCTTGAAGTATTACTCCTGAAAGCTATTCTTTGAGAACTTATGCTTTTATCAGAGAGTGCTTCTGTGCTGGCACGTTGGCGATGTGCATGTTACATCCGCTGAAAACGCGGGCCATACATTCGCTGATTTCGGGTACCGAAAGTACTGGTGTGCATTTCTTTCGAGACGCATCACCTTTATATGTGGAACAGGATGAATGTTCCTCAAGTGAGTGCAAGTAGGACTCAGGGTACCTGCTTAATGCAAGGTAACGGCGCACGTTCCTCATTTCGGCGGCAACATCCTCTGTATATGCGCAGGTACGGCTTGCTGAATGCACCAAAGAAACCACCGACCATTTCTGATGAATTGAATGAACTGAATTAGCAGCTAAATAACGACCCTTGTGGGTTGCCTTTTTTTGTATGCAAAGCAGCAATGCATGATGGTCCTGGCTAGCGAGCGTGTCAAGGAAAGGAAGCTGGCCATGATGCTCCTCCTCGACGGTAAACTTGATAACGGCGTTCATACCATTCGAATGTGCATCGACGCACGGTAGTTGGCGGCTTATCTTTATTGCCTTCCACATGCCGGCTCCCCACCAACAAGGGTTGGCAGCCGATAGCGCTGGTCGGCTGCTATACATACGATACCTATATACATACGAAACAAAATTTTTCGACAACGACGGTAGACTGACTCTTTTAATTCTACGGTATCATTTGTCCACTTAACGGAGAAACTATTTTGCTTTCGCGTAAAAGGAATATAGTGCGTGTTTTTCGAGCTACTTCCTTTTCAAGTAGACGGCCGCAACAGATACAGACGCACCCGTCGCTATCCCAAGCATTTGTGGGGAAAACGTTGCTTCTATTATAAAATACCTGTTAGCCAAGCAAAACATCAGAAGTACTTGAAGGCCAGGGACCTCTAGTAGGGATTTCGCGGAAAGATATGCATTTGTTCTAAGAGCAGTAGTGCATGCCTCCAAAGCCAGCTGCGTTGGTATGTTTGTGAAATTTTCAACAAAATAAAACTATCTAGAAAATTGAGATGGTGTCTATTGTCCTACTGACTAAATGCATCTTATCGGCTGCTTGACGCTGCAGCTATCACGAGGAATAAAGTTACCGGCTCCCAATGGCATTTGAGTGGATCGGTTACTTCAATTTGAGCCGGCGCTTCAAGCAAGAAAAATGGTACCCCATTTATCGACGGAGTGACTGCTTACCTTCCTCCAGCTCATCCGAAAGTCGACTACGCGGTGCGCAATACCAGTTCATTTGAATGAACGATTCAGAAACTGGAGCTGCGCGCCCTGGACTTCGTGTTCAGGAGCCTATTGGTGGTTAACAGGAACGTTCCTGGCAAGCAATAGCTAAAGTGTTGAGTGGAATATATTTAACCAGTCACCATCGAAAATGACCGATTAGGGTAAGATGATCTTGTACATCGCTTGTCATTCATATCGAATGCTATCTGTGGTTGCGGTCGGGAAGATGTTATTAGTAGGTAAAGGTGGCATCCCTCGCCTGTCATCATCATTCTCACTGAGGTTCCATAAACAGAAAAATATCTGGACGCTCAAGGCGTTAGTCTCGTTTATTTACAGCAGCAGCGCTGTTACTTCCGCCGGCTTTTATGGCCTATGTTTTAGTGTTTTTTCTTTCCACTGCTAGTTAGATAATGCGGGCTGATGTTTACTTAAGCTGTTTAGGGCAGTTCTGCTGCAGCTATTTGGCTTTGCAGTGTTTTGAAGATGGAACATACACATTATATTGTTCCGCTGCGGAAGCCACATAAAAAGATATATTTAAAATATTTAGAAGAGTGGCAACAATACATAACCAAGATGGCTCTCGAGACCGATTCCACCTCCACACGTCAAATCGTTTTCTCACTCCGCCCTATCATAAACTCGGCTACAAAGGCGCCGTCTTGGTGCTAATAATAAGGCAAGTGAACTCACGGCAAAGTAAGGCTTCAGCCAATACCCATGCGCAACACCAGTGGGTACAGGCGAGCCCAGCGGAGCGGTTTTGTTGTTAACATTGCCAAGCTGACGAAATATTGTGCGGGCCCTATGTAGCGCGGCAGCAGTTTTTCAGAGAAGCTTATGCGGTTAAATGGTGTCTATAGGAGGACAACGGAGATAGGAGGAAATCGAACGTTCCGATATCGGCTGACGTACCGCGTCTTCTGCGCGGCCTCAGACTCACTGAGCCGGGAGCTGGCAGTCTGGCGCGCCATGTCAGCCAGGGCGAAGAGGATTGAGCATAATCATTGGGAATGCCCGTCGAGGTAGGACGCAATGTGTCAAAGGGTAAAACAGGGTGCCAGCCGAACAGAATGTAAAATGGTGAAAAGCCAGCCGCCTCGTGACGGGACGAATTATAGGCGAAGGTCACGAACCGATGCGCGCTTTCCCAGTCACTATGGTCGTGAGAAAAGTATACAGAGAGCATTTCTGTCAACGTGTGATTGAGTAACTCCGCAAGTCCGTCTCTAAGCGGTTGGTAGCTCTTAAATAACTTCAACCAATCTTATTGCCCGATTTCGACGTAAGAACAGGGCAAAGAAAACTGAGAACGACGCCAAAGAGTGGTTATAACCGCACATCGATGGGGTGAAACCGCCCAGCGGGCAGCACAGCCAATTTTTTCCGGCGCTCAAAGAGCGCCTAGGCTTCGAGATAGCGGTGCAGTGTGAGAAATCCTGAGGTAGCCTGTACGTGCCTCGTGCAGCTCCTCAAGAACTGATATCCGAAATGGCGCAGTACAACGTGTAAAAATACTGGTCCTGCTGGGCGTAAGTTGTGATGGTGGAGAACGTCGTATGAACATGCGCCACGTGGGCTCCGAATGTTCAGAATCGAGACGATTGATGAGAACGCGTAAGCAAACTTCACGCCGTTGTTCAGCGCAATTGTCACGCAGATCAGAAATGACAAGGACGCAAGATTCGGTGTCATGCGCATCATACTCAGGACAGTTGACAAGATGACGGAAGAGCCAGTTGGCGTCCTTGTGCAAGTGACCTGACTTGTAAAACCAGCAAATAAATATTCTTCGAGCCGTAGTGCCTATATACGAAATCGTCCGGTGGGAGGGTTTAAGCGAGGAAATCCAGCACAAGGCGTGGTGATCGGTAGCCACGGAAAATGTGCTGCTGTACAAGTAGGGCCGGAATTTGGCGATTGTCCAAACTAACGCCAGCCATTCCCATTCGGTAATTGAAAAATTCCTCTCGGCGGGTGACCGGAGGCGGCTGGCCTATGCAATTACGTGCTCTCCATTTCGCTGGCGCTGAACGAGTACAGCCCCAGTGCTATGGCCACTGGCATCTTTCTGAAGTTCAGTGAGGGCAGATTGATCTTATTTGGCCAGCAATGGGGCAGCCATTAAAAAGCGCACGAGGGCGCACTAGGCTTTGATTTAAGCAAAGATTCATGTGAAAGCAGCGTCCACCTTAAGCAAGTCGCTGAGCGTTCAAACGGTGTCGGCAAAATTCTTGATGAAACGACGGAAGTTCGAGCATAGTACAACATAGCTTCTTAGGTATGCGGTGGAAAGGAATCGAGAGAGAAAGTGATTCATAGAAAGGCAGGGAGGTTGCAGATAGTTTCAGTTGCCTACCCTGCAGTGTAAGATACAGATGGAGTTAGAGAAAGAAAGAGGAGCATGAACAAACTGCGTAGGGGACGAGACAGTACAGTTATGGAGAGCGCGAAACTTGTTAGGGTCGGGTCGAACGGCAATGGCACTAAAGGCAAAGAACGGCAATTTGACAACTTCCCAAGTCGCACTTCGATGAGTTCAATTGCAGGCGAACGAGTCCGGAAACATCAAGAATGGCTGATAGACGCGTTAGATGAATCGTTAAAGTCACCTACATAACATAGATAAGTACACTATTTATAGCCGCGAAATAAGGGGTCCATTATTCTTTCCGAAGTTGCATGAACCTTACAAAGACAGAAAAGCACTACCATGGATTGTTAGAGGCCTTCAACTGTTAAGAAAGCAGTTTTATCACGGGCTAAGTCGTCTACTGCGATTTTTCAATATCCTTATCGAAGCAATTTAGCGTAGAAACTTGGGCTTGGTGATTCATTGAAAAAAGGACACGACGCAAAAAATACAAGGACACGAAAGAGTGACTAGTCAACGCTGTGTGCGTGTCGCTCTCTCGTGTCGTTGTGGATTCCAGGTGGAAAGCATGAGAACTTATTTTATTGTGGGCATTGAAACGCACGGCCATGACATCAACACGTTGCACTATTTTTGCCCAAAGGAAAAAAATCTTATCAGTTTTGCCGCAATAATCATTCAAGTGCGTAGCGCAAACTGTGCGCAGACGAAAATACAACCAAAGAGTATTTACGAGGGCTCTTAAATTTAACTAACAGGAGCATTTATCGGCTCAATACGAAGTTGAGTGAGCGACTCCAGGTTGTATCTGTTGGCACAGAAGCCACTACAGCCCGCCTTAAAGTAGACTGTGCCATTGCGTTTAATCATGCAAACAACACAGACAGCTTGGAGAGCCAATTAGACAAAACACTGTGTGCTTCGGCAGAAATATCCGTGCCACCTCAAAGATGTCCTTACCAAGCAAAAATATGTTATTAATTTTCAAGGATATTCATGTTTTCGGTGCTCATCGCCCCCGATATGGAAGCGGGCGGCTATTTTAGGATGTACCTCTCACAAAACGCGAATGCAGTCTTGCGAACATCAAGATGGAGATTCGTTGAGGTTGTTTTGCAGAGCGGCCTAGCAAGGCCAAACGCAAGATAGGGCAGTCGGGATTGCAGCACTGTTGCTCAGCTGTTTGTCGCTATTTTCTTCGCACTCAAAGCGTGTTATTTTTGTTTCATGCTATGACGAAGGCTGTCGGCCGGCATAAAAAGCAAAAAAATTCCCCGCGCGAACGGGTCTTCGGCTTTCGCACATAAATAATTACGATTTTTCATGTCATACAGGTTCTGTCGGCGCAGGGTCACATTTAACGCGGAGATGACATATTCATCATAAGTCGCCATTACTCGAGAAAATTTTTTAGAAGCCCTAGACGTCGCCTACTAGGGTTAAAATTGGCAGTCATTATATGTGCTGCAGCAGCGATGAAGAATTGCATTTCCCTTACTCACCCTTCTAATTCAAATTCTATTTCCCTTAGATGAAATGTAGGCAACCCGGCACTTCTGTTGTTAACTTCATTACCTATCTTAATTCATTCTCACGTGCATTGCCTGTGTAACGACTCATTGTATTCAAACATTGCATGGCTTCATGTTCCTCTTTGCTTGATTCAATTGCCTTAGATAGGTTGGTTGGATTATTTATTTATTTATTTATTTATTTATTTATTTATTTGGTGAAAAGGTGGTTAATTTTGGTCCGCAGGTGGTGCTAAACCCACGTGTAACCATTAAGTAACAGTTATAACGCTTATATCTTCGCAACCATACTATCCACGCGCTGTAGACTTTCGTATCATTGCGAAAAGAAAGGAAGGCCTTACTTCTCAGGGGTATCGTTCCACGCATGACGCAATCTGAGTTTACTTTAGGCTCGCGCTATGCGTTCATAGAGGCGCCGCTAAGCAGTATGTCGATCTGAGCAAGAGCGGTTACGTTTAGAAGCGCCATCTTTGCCAGAAGGTATATTACATTGAACTCAAACCGGAGCATATATGGAGTTACAAGAATTAAAAGCGGAGTCGGACGCGTCCGCCGCAACGCATAGACGCGAATTTGTTTTTGGGTGGACCAAGAGCGTAGCTCGATTGAGCGCCTCATTGATCTACACACTAAGAAAAAAAAGAGTATCCCTTACTCTTTTCGGAGAGTCTGGACTCGCCACGTATACGACACACCTTGTGGGAGACACCCGCACTCTCGTTCGGCAGAGAATCGTGAGACTATCTGTGCTCCATACAAGGTGGTTACGTGACTCCACACACAAGTCATGCAGACTATGTTGTAGTAGTCTCCTAACCCTTTCGAAAGGGTTACAAGACTACTGGTGAGGGAGTCCGTTAATTATTCTACATAAGTCAGACGACTCAACATAAAGGGTCACATGACCACTGGTGAAGGAGTCGAGTAACTATTCTTGATGAGTCTGATGACTCCAGCAGTGTGTGTCAAGTTACCCTTAGTGCGTGGTGCAGGGCTCTTGCAAGTAGAGTAAAATAACTAATCCATGTAAGTCGTTTCACCTTCGGATGGCAGTGTCGAGCCACTTTTCAAAATGTGTCACCAACTTTTACTGTAAGTACACACGACTACGGCTAGTTCTCAAGATGACTACTGTGAAAATACAACATATGAGAAGAAAGAATCCATAGCAAAGTTGCCAAAAAGGACATGGCAAGTTAGCAACAGAAAGGTTAATATTGCATCACCCTTTGTTATTCTGTCTTCTGAAAAATTGTGTCTTCTGAAAAATTCAAATGTATCAGTCAGCACAGAATCACCATGAAAGCAAGACAGTTCTCATTAGTATTAAACTGGAATCAATAGCCAAGCACGCAAACAGTCTTAAATAAACATCCAATATGTACCCTGCTGGTGCATATGCATGACACTGCAATGCCACTCGGAACCATAATGAAACCCCAAAATATTATGCAACTCATGTATAGTTCAATTCACCACTGCACAAGTCTCCTATAATATGTCAAAAGATTTATAAGTTAAACCTATTTCACTGTTCTCCGAGACGTGTTTTTATTTAGAAGCAAGTAAGCTACGCATAACAAATAAAAGAGGCTGCACTTATGTAGAAAGGAGACCCATATGATGACGTGCAATAAGAACAATATTCCAACTTAGATTACATAATATATGTGTTATACTATGCTTGCTGAAAACAACTGGTTGGCAAATGATGATTAAATGTAACAATAAAAACAGCTGTCTTACCTTATGGTACTATTGTTGGCACTTTTCCCACACGACTTGTGCGTGTTAGCGTCAATTGAAAATTGATCTGAAAAATACCACATTAAAAATTGTGCATCAATTTTATTTTATCATACAACATGCAACAGTGTACAAAAATTTCGCAACTGACAATATTAAAAAAAAATAAATACAGCAATATTTATACTAATCGTTTATTTATGTTGACAAACATTCTTTTCCAAGACGAAATATAATAGCTGACACAGACAATTTCACAGATCGCAATAACCACTAATACAAAACTTGCCATAATGCAAACACGCTAACAATATATGCAGCACAGGCAACTGTATTTTGTTACGGCAAAGATAGCACATGAATGATGAGGACAAGGGACGAAGCAGAACACATAAACTATACCCAGCTGTATGCACGCAGCTGTAACAATACACATGGTGCACTAAGATCCAAAAGAAACAAAGAGAAAGATGTGATGAAGGCTTCTTTTACTCATCACAAGTCATCCTGTAAGAGCAGATTATGCACTGGCTGTAATCTACCCTCAGCACATACATAAATAAGTTACATTAGGTGCCACATTTACAAGTCACTCATAAAATGTTCTTGTGATTGTCCTTATTCCGATTTTTAACTTGGAAAGCATGACTGAGTAACGTAAGGCCTCCCTACAGCTTGACACATATACAGAAAGAAGTGTTGCTATAAACACTGGAGGTCATGGAAGGATGAGTGACACCATACCTTTTTAATTCTTTTCGCTTTGTCTTTGTGATTACCTACCACAGTAGTCTTTTGTAGAGTAAAACACATCCAGATAATACACTGTGGGCAACCAAGTGTGAACACCTGTTCTTGATTTCTACCTTTCTCTGGTGTCCCACTTAGGTAAGACTGGTACAAAAAATTGTCTTCCGAGTGTATGCGTTCCCCCAAAAGAAAACAGGAGCAGATGATAAGCCACATTAATGCTGCGTGAAATAAAACATATCTGCTTAACTTACCACTGCCATTCCAATCTGGCGTGATTTTCTGCTTTGTTGTGTACTCCAGCACAGGTGCTACGCAGTTCCCTTGGTGCCCAAAGCAACTCTCGGGCCAAAGCAGCATGTCAATCTTATTTTTCAAATTCTAAGCGAAACTCTGGTTATGGGGGACAATGACAAACTTATAGTTTTGCTTTGTATCTTCATTATGTTATTGACCGTTAACTTTAGCCACTTCACTACTTTTCTACAGGTGCAGACAGGCCATTGCACCAATGCTAGGTTACGAAAACACCAGAGCAGGGTAGAAAGCAAGAACAGATATTTATAATTTGACTTCCCACTGTGCATTGCGTGTATATGTTTCAACGAACGATAAAACTACTTCGTAGATAAACATATGACAGTTAAGAGAATTAAGCACGAAGCCTACCATATCAGTAACTGGGAATTTTATGTGTGAATGAACTTTTGTGACTCCCAGTGATGAAGAAACAGTTTTGACAACATGTTCCAAGGCAACCAAGCCACTCATGGTCACAAAGGAAACAAAATAAAAACAAGCAAGATTACAAGAAGTTCGAACTTGCAACCTAAATTGAGACACCTCATATGACTGACTTATGTATTTACTGAGCATAAATTGCATCTGGTGCATAATCTGCTTGTGCAAGATGACGAACAATGAGTTACTGTTGCTTTCTCTCTGCGGCATTTGGCTCTTCTGAACACATGCACATTGTATGGCACAGCTGCGTGGATGTAGCTTGGCACAGCTGTTAGTCAGCATCAATCTGTTTTTATGGTCCTGAACTATTATCGTTGTAATTTATAATTAGAAAGTAGCCTAACTATTAAGTGGATAAGCTGCATTTTAACAACACATACTAACATATTTCCCTGTTTATCGATAACAAAGAGTTGGGCACTTCATTTCAGATTTCAAGAAACAGCTGTCGAACAGAACAAATGCTGACGACAGAAAATCTTCAATGACCAGTACCTTTTTTATTAAATGCCATTTACTAGCTTTTTCTGCGATGAATACCATTATGACCAAAAATTGTAGCCTGAAAAATAATTGGAAAATATTTACAAGACTGACAGAGATTAGAAGTGCACGATAATTGCAAATGTCTTCTTAAACAAGATCACAATAATTGAAGTTTCATTAATTTCAGCAAAATGGTGACATCCCATTACTGAAGCTAGTCAGTGCTTGCTGAAGGTATTGTTTGTAGGAGTCCTCAGACTGGCAGCTCTGAAATATTTATCACTATACTTGGTGGAACGTGCTTTGTTCTTTCAGATGTTATTTTGCCAAAAAGCCTCCTGTAAGCCTTGTGGGACAATTCTGGATGGAATAGAAGTCTCTTTGATCATTGCTTTTTGGGTATGTGCATCTCAGAACTGGTGCTAGTCCGAGTTCTTACAAAGTAGTCGTTCTTGAGTACTGTAATTCTAATGCCTGCAACTGCTATAAATTTCTGTTAGTGAAAATTGTTGCACTGTCATGAAGCCGTTATGTCCAATAATGAGCGGCAGTCACCGCTCAAACACTCAGTACAAAACACAAAATAAATATATGGAGTCAAAATGTAAATGTAGAACAAAGCTATAGTCCATTCTACATTTCAAAGAACAGTCTTTTTTTCTGTTAGTGTGGCAAAACCAATTGCTTATTCACAAACATTTTAGTATTACACTTCTGGCAAGTGCAGGAAAATTCACGGTGTTTAACAGAATCCCCTGGGAAGACAGCCCAGAGTCGCTTCGACAAGAGGACTTGCCTTAAACTTTGCGTCGCTTAGTTGTACGTCACTGTAGCAAGGGGAACGTTTTGCTCATTGAATATCGCTCAAAATATTTTTATCATTTCTACTAGAGGTTTGAAAAGAGAGCCAATTGTAGAGTTCTTCATGCAGATTTCATATATGCCATTAGTTTTCGTTTAGCTGCTTCTTGAGTTATGTACTTTCCAACGGCAAACTACATGGTGATATTTGCGGGCACTTCCTTGTGTAATAAATTTTCAAAAAAAAGCAGTGTGCTGTAGCTAACTCAGCCCTTTGTAGACTGCAAAGTGCCGATATCTATTCAAATGGCATGTAGAGTTACTAGAAGTATGCAAGATTAGTAGGCAGGAAGTCAGGCCGGCCTACTAATCTTGCATACTTCTCATCTATTGTGAGAAAAATTTTGAGAAAACGTCAACAATTTTTTCTAACAATAGCATGAGAATAACCTTGTGCACTTATAATTGTCCTATACAAATGAAATTTGGCATACACACTCTTCAAGATATGCACAATACTGATATGTAATTGAAATTGCAATCAGCAAAAATTATTTAAAGTGGCATAATATTTTTTGTATTGTTCTAGTAATTGTACAAGCTGTTTGGATAGTTATCGCCATTGCGGTTTACAACTAGCTAAATAAGATACAGCATGAAACTATTTGCAAAACATTTATACACCAGTGCCCATAAAGATATTTTGCCACTATGTAGTACATAACTAAAAAACTCCAGCTACACAAAACCAATGATTATTCAAATCTACACAAAACTCCCTATGAATGACAGTATAGTCATATCTCTAGTACAAATAATTAAAAAAAGTTGTGTCGAGGAGCATTTCCCCTTAGTAAGCGAGTGTCAGTGTTTCTACCAAAGGGTTAGAAAATGCCTTGAGGCGTACCATAGGGAGTGTTATAAATATCACATGCACGCATCTGCCTAAAAAGCCCTACGTCTTGCTCGTATTCCTTAATCATTTTTTGCATCCTGTTGCATGCCAGCGTTTGCATCCCTTAACACTGAGTGTGCAAAACGAAAAAAACATACTATTATTACACTCAATTTTTAGCCTGTAAACTGGTTGTATGCCAATGGAGCAGCCAACTCTAGTGTGAGAATAAACAAATATTTGTTCTCGCATAAGCGAAACCAGTCAAAATATGATCTCATAAATTTGAAAACGCATGCACAAAGCGCCTTCCTGATTGTGACATTAGTATCCCGAACAAAACCTTTTGATGTTTATAATTCCTAGTTTAATTCAATTTCCTCTAGACTAACCCGTACCTGGAAGCCAATATTTAAATCTGAAATAAAGACATTCATCCCTCGACCACATGGCACTGCTACGTCATCAGAAGAAGCATGTATCCATGGACATATAGTCGGTAAAATTATTTTTGCGTGATGTGTAGCGTTACTCTTGCACTTACAAATTCTGAAAATTAGGAAATACATCTCCTATTCAAAGCACTGCTGTAAACCTGTGTGTTTGAGAAGTGCAATACTCAAAAGGTGTAATAAACCAATGTGTGCTTGAAACCTGTGCTGCCTTTGACGTTCGCCAGTGTGGCAAATAAGCACTGAGAAATACCAAGGGTATCATAGCTTTCATGTTTCAAATCTTGTATGTGAGTACCACTGGTATCGTTGCAGTGAAAGGAAGTCACATTATTACCAGACCTATGCGGTGAACCCATGTTTCTCTAGTTTAATATTTCTTTCTTGTGCTCCTATATTCTTTTCCCAAAAATAGCGGGTGCTTGAAATAAGTACTCTATATTGATCTTAAATTTATCCTGCACCAGAGCCCGTGTTATGTTACAATTCTTGAACACGTTGCAGTGCTGTAGATTATCAAAGGAAGAAAAAATGCCGTAAGTTTGCATTTTAGCCTTCTGTGCAACAAGAATTAAGAACCTAATAATTATATCCATAAGTGGAAAAGAACTACGAGAAACGGGGCATAAGGAGAGGTATACATTATAATAGCAGGAGTTGGCGAGAGTTTTAAGAGAAAGGAACTATTAAAAACTAGGTACTAAAGACACATATGAATCATAATAACAGAAGTATTTGCAAAGAATTTTAACAGACAAATAGAATGTCTGTTTAAGTCACTCCACCCCATCATTCATCCATGGTTCGATAAGTGACCACAGCTGGTGATACTGTTTGGATAGATGAGGGCTGAGTTACAGCTCTGAAACAGATGGAACACGTAGAGGGGTCACCAAGTGTGGCGCCCTGGTTGCACAGCAGGTTGTCTTGATCTCCACACTCACTCGACACTGATGCGTTGAGCCTGGTTATACGTCGTTCGCAAGAGGCCTGGCCCGAGTGAGTGTGTGGCATGGCTTGAGTAAAATTTTGAGGCCACCTGAAAAACACTGATCGACATCTATAAGCACCAAAATATTCTGCACCATAGGGCAAATCTGAAGTTTACCATCTGCACACAGAAGATACTGAAAACAGACACAAGTCATCAGACTCAAGGTATATAAATGTGCAAAAGTGTAAATGAATGTGAAGAGCTGCTTATAATATGGAATCCTTCATTTTGCCTTCTGTGGATCAATAATAGTCTCTTAACAGAGTGAAGTGTACATGGCCCTCCCTATTTCTGTAAGTAGGCTGTTCCATGCCAGCTGTCCAAACCTGGCACACGACCACTTGGAATTTCTTTTTGAAAAACTGGAGGCCCTTCAATATGGAACAAACCTTAATTTCACGCTATACTTAAAGCAAACAAAATTTTTTACTGGCGTAAACACTGTGTCAAATTTTCTGTAAAGCACCAAACTATGCATCACAAATGGCATAGCCAAAAAATTGGTTGCTTCATTATCAGCCAAATTTTAAGGGCAATGAAAAGAGGCCTTACATCAAAAACTGAACTGCTTATAACACGCTGCTCAGTTTATTATGGCTCATTAAAAATGGACAAAATGGCTTAGTAACTTTATTTCCACAGTACTGGCCTACAGAAAAAGCAGCTAATTTATGTAATCCACGTGTTAAGACTTCTGCTGTGTGCAAGAACTGGTTTCAGAAAGATACATTTTGCCACGGGGCACAGAGTTGAGGATGAACTTTGAAAAGAAGTCAGTATTGGTGCATGTCTATCCGCCTACTTACCATTGAGGCAGCCCTAGTAAATTTATGCCAAATACCATGTATGAGAATACATTGTATTGTTTTTAAATTGCTAAAGCTTTATCAAAGTACTTTTTGTCTTGAGGAAGAAAAAAAATTGTACAAGTGGTCTTTTGTGGTTTCAAAATTTGCATCGCGTTTCGTATAATACACATAGCTTCTTGGCGGCTAAGAAAAAATACATGGACTTGAGCATCCCAGATCAGATAGCAGGGAGTCTAAACTACTTCGAAGTTAATTCTTTCATTGCTGAGTGGCTAAAAGCCACTTCACTCAAAAGAAGACACCGCTTAATTAGAGGTATTTACCTGAACCTTTCTATCAGTATTTACGGTTAAAAGAAAGCATTATTGCACTTGCTGAGGTATTATGCATTATGGAATAAAAATTAGCAGGGTGAAATATCAGGAATGTCAAAATTCTTGTATATTCATGCATTGACTTGAGCATCCCTGCACAGATAGCAGGGAGTCTAAACTACTTCGAAGTTAATTCTTTCATTTCTGAGTGGCTAAAAGCCACTTCACTCAAAAGAAGACACCGCTTAATTAGAGGTATTTACCTGAACCTTTCTGTCGGCTGTCAGCCTGCTTGGCATCATTACTAAGGCTGCCAACTCCCTAGTGGACGTAGTCGGGACGTGGTGGTGGCAGGACGCAGTGGCAGAAGCCGCCAACGGCTCCCAACTTCCTAGTGGACGTAGTCAGCACAGGATGGTGGTAGGACGCAGGGGTAGGAGCCGCCAGACTGTACCTGCAACAAATTTGCAAGAATGTTCTTAGTCCTACCATGTCACAATTTACAATAAAAATTGAGCTGTCTGTAACATGGCTACCAATACAAATAAAGGCAAACAGTTAGGTCCTACAACACAACTAGAACCCCGACAAAAAGGAAACGGTACTTATGTTTATGAAAATCGAAGCAATGAAAAAAAAAGAATGTGCAACCGATTTGTGCATGGAAGCTCGGTTGAAACCTGAGCTCATACCATCAAGTGATCTGCTAGTCAACTGAAAGCCTGCCACCTTAAAATGTCATTGTGTATTTTTACATGCATTATTTTAAGCTGCATTAATACAAGTTCAAAATCTCTTAACATAAGTAAATCACCAAGGTAATTCAATTACCGATTTCCAGTGGTCGTTATTGCAACAAAGTGCAAGCTCGGAATGAAGCAGGCCAAAGTGGGCAGTGAAAAAGAACAATGTGGATCTCTACATCTTGTTTTTCTGGCTTTTGCTCTAGCATTAGAATATACAAGAAGTTTGACATTCCTGATATTTCACCCTGCTAATTATATTCCACAATGCCAAATACCTCAGCAAGAGCAATACTGCTTTCTTTTAACCGTAAATACTGATAGAACAAGAAAATTCACTGGAGCCAACATGTTGAAAAGAAAAATCTCCTTCTCTTTGTCGAAACATTAGCTCCAGCGATGCTACTAGTTCTACGGTGCTTCATCATTTCAAGTCTCTGTCTTCCTGTGTACTTCTTTACTTTCAATGTTGTGTCAATAAAATTGTTATAACAGATAAATAGTAAATGTAGCTGATGAGGTATTTCAGCTTGTTGGTAGATAACGAAAGAGTAACTGCGCAACATTGAGATGCGGACAAAGGAGGCTTGTGTTTTGTCTCCTCCTGCCATGTCTCCTTTTTGGGCGATTACTCGGTCTCAATGTAAAACTATTACCCTTTGCACAATAATACGAAAATGAATAAACACAGGAAAGTGGAGACGAAAATCCCAATAAAAAGCACCATATGCTAATGAGATATGCGAAAGTGCCTGTAACGATTTGTATCACCTATAACGTGCTGGATAGGATGGCGACTTCTGGCTGTTGCCCATTTCTTGAATACCTCAAATAAAATACATTTCAAAATTACGAAAATACACAGGACAACAGCAGTAGCCGAGGACATAACGTATTGTTTAGTACAAGGATGTAAACTAATCTCTTGTACACAGTAGACAAAATTTCGTTTATTAAGTTAGTAGAAAAATACAGCACACTTCATTTCATTCAATGCTGTCAGCATCTCTTGGTACAAGAAAGTGGTATTTCTGTATGAAAGCAGTAAAATAATAAATATCCTTCTACTTTTACAAAATATGCTGCAGCGACTAAGCCAACTACAGCTGTATATACTTAAAATTTCTATATGCACATTACAATACCAAAGACAGGATAAACTTGAGTACAACTTGAAACTTGGGTACAAATTGAAAGGTACAACTTTGCAATCAACTCATTTCTGCTTGGCAAATATACGCACTAACATAACATTACAAATAAATGACGCCTTTTTCATAAAACACCGGACTCGATATAGAAAATCCAGTAGCACTGTTACAAGTTCACCACATAACACACGCAGTTTTTGTAAGCCTAGTAGGACTTACTATATAGAGGTTGCAGCAAATTCATGCTGTACATGTTTACAAGAGTGAAAATTAATATTACCTAAAAATAGTACATTTTATGTAGGCTCAAATGATGAGCTCATGTGTTTTCTACTTACAGCTAAATGCACATTAAATTTAGTATGTTTCAGCGCTTTTAAAGCGCTGCGTCTGTTCGCTTGTGCATGCAGCAGTTTTACCGCTACGAAAATATCTGTGCTGCCACATCGCCTGACACTGCCATGCAGCTTTCTAGCGCTTTAATTATTCGCGGAAATATACCTAAAGCGCTAGTAAATCTTCAGAATACACAAGCTGTCTTTTCGACGACTAGTCTTGGCCAGCGAAAGTCACACTGGTGCTAGTATTGTATCTAACACTTCAAGTTACTCAGTACTTGATATTTTAGGGATTTTTCGATCCGACAGGCCACTCGTCCCTAGAGTCGTTAAGAACGGTATTTCTCCTGTCTGTACAGTTTGCTATAATTTCACTTGCTCTCCTGAGGCTTCCCTCTGCCAGTAGTATTTTCGCATACATACGCGCGCGCATGCCTAAGAAACGTCTGTGAACTGCCAAGAGAAACGTGGCGCAAAATTTAGCCATACCGGAAGGGCCGAGTACGCGCCGTTTGTAAACTCGTAACGATAGCTGATATGCTTAGCTGAGACGTTAAGTGAAATATGGCACAGGCTACTCCCCGCTGGTAGTCTTTCGTATGCATCTGGTCGTGTCTCTGCGTTGCGAGCTCCCATATCACAATGAAAGATGCAGTGCAAACCGCTGCACTTCGGGCGCTTGTGACGGTCCGGCGAGCTGCACTTGCTAGATGTCGGCAAAGACAAAATCGGCGACACGCTGCTGCTGGCGGCGGTCCCCCTCGTCGCAATCAAACACCACGGAAAGAAGCTGCCACAGTGACTTGCCGCAATGCCTGGTTGCAGTCGCGCCTAACGCAGCGCTTTCAGAACCGTTCAACGACAACGTACTCGCGCATGGTGAGAAACGCATTTGCAAAATAGCGTTGTGCTATTGACGGCTTCGGCTTTGGATAATTTTGTACGCGCACAACTGTGCAAAACAGTTGCGCTAGTTTCGGTTTTCTTTCCTTGCGTTGAAATAAAAACTGTTTTGCTCACTGATAATTTTGCGTCACGTAAGTAATGTTCACGAATGAAACAGCCATGAATCTACCACGCGTCTTGAAATACCCGCTAGGTTCATTTCGCAGAAGCTAAATTTGCTCGTCCGAGTGTGGTTGCGTGTGAAATATCTATCGTTGGGCTGTCGGAGCGCGTGCTCGAAGTGTGAAGACGCGGCATAATTGTCCCTAATTTGCTTAGCTCTAACAGAGCGGCTGCCCTTGATTTCTGTCGAGTGCAGTGTGCTCTGGTGTAAAGTAGAACTACAAAGCCGCCCATGTTACTGAATAATCTAGTGCGCCTGAAGCTACCAGAACTCCGGTATTTCCTCAGCAAGTTCTTGCGACTGTGTGCCGCTGTCACCAAATGCGAGCGCAGTCATTGGGCGGAGATTTAGCAACACATTTTCAAGCAATATCGTTCACCGCTCTATCACGACGTGGAGAAGCAACGTGGTTGGTCCTTAGTAAAATTTTCTATTTATTGCGGATTTTGCGATAGCAATTTTATGGACCCAACCATCGGAAAATATCTGTCGGTGTTGCCGTTAGCTTACGTATAAAGTCAAGTGCGATAAAACCCTATCCTGCGCCGTTGGCTGTGTGCGTTAAAGGAAGTGTTCGAGGGAGAGCTTATATGTATACTGCCTGTGTGGGTGCCCCACGTATCTATGGGCGGTGACGTGATAAAACGCGCACAAGCCGGGGAAGGGAGGCGCTGGTTTAGGACGCTTCTTCTCCGCTGGCCGTTGCTCTAGCCCGGTCTTGCGACACCCTCGCTCTGTCTTGGAGATAATTTCCGATGGGTACAAAGCTGGGGGGCGCTCAGATAGCGCCATTTCAAGTTTCGGACACGCTTTGAAGGCGCTTTGAATGAAGTAGCAGCAGAAGCGTTCGGTCCGCTCTGTTTGCGCCCTTCATCACGCCGACGCTGTGACAGCGAGTGTTCGCGGTCAGTGAGTGAGACCTGTTCATGTTCGCACGTGCGCGCGTGACCCCGTGTATTGCTAATTTAAGGAGTAAGCAAATGTTTGCTGTAGTTTATTCAGCCCATGAAACTACGAACCTTGGTCCGTGCAGTTGTTCGTGCAGTGGTTCATGCAGCATTGGGGGGAAACTACTACATTTTTGTTTTTATATTCCTAGGGGGGTTCAAAAGCAGTGTTGCGCAAGCTAATGTTTGTTTCTGTTCGCAGAGCGCAAGGCACTGCCGTAGCCCAGTGGCTTTGTTGTTGCGCTCCTGAGCTCGAGGCCACGGGCCCAATCCCAACCGCGGCAGTCGCATTCCAATGAGGGCAGAATGCAAAAATGCGCGTATACTGTGTATTTTGTGCACGTTAAATAACCCGAGCTGCTAAAAATAAATCGGCAGTTTTCCATTACCCTGGGTCTCATAACAAGATATTGATTTTAGAATTCAGTCATCAAAATTCTATTTTACGTAGGGGAATTGCAATTACAATTGACACTGCTGAGTGTGCCTACTGCACTTGTTATCTTGTTGTTGTGCTTTATTTAGTAGGTAATACTTCTTTTGAGATTTATTTATGGTCAGAATCCAGTGTGACAAATCCGGGTCTTCCTTAGCATAGGAAACGAGTTATCGCTTAAGCATGTGAGATATTAACAATCATGGTCAAGCAAAATTGATATTTAGAGTTCGATGTAATTGCAGAACATGACAAGGACGAAAGAATGATACACCGCATTACAACCAGGACAGGAACTCCAGGGCCTGCCTAAAACAGAAGACGTTATCTGGTATTTCTTCTCCTGCATTATAATCTTTCTCCCACCAGACTTATCTCGAATATCAGAGGAGTCGCAATCTTCCACGACGGCTCTTCGCGTGCTATTGAGAGTCAAACGACCCATGCACAAATGTTGATTCTTGTTTTTTGACTCTACTCGCGCAAAAATGGGTCTTCGGAAGAAAAAAGAGAGTCAAGTTGCCGTGACTCACTTTTTACTCTTTTTCTTAGAGTGTAATAGAAAGCTCACAGTGACTCACTTGTCCACGTCAGCTCCACTGACTTCACAGATGAGGACAGTTCTCGTGCAAATAAGCTACAAGATGTATGCACAGTGCGGTAGTAAACCTCGATGAAACGTCACCAAACAGAGAAATTCTCGCAGCTTGCGTCGCGTGACTGGCTGTGGGAAATTTGTGTCCGCCAGAACCTTGGTTGGTAGTGGACGGTTGCCTGAAGTGTCACTTCTACGTCCGAAGATTGTCAGCGTCGACAAGCCCAAGTCGCACTTCGTAGCACTGCTGGCAAACCCGTAGTAGACTAAACGCTCGAAGAGAAGGAGGAAGTGATCGCGATTTTGCTGGGGCGTGCTGTTCTCCACGAGCAGGTCGTCGTGTTACGCATGGCAGAAATCGATGCCGCCCAGAATTTCATTCATGAAGCGCCGTTCGCGCGCCGTTCCGGATGCGAAACGGCATCCGTACAAATACGTATAACCCTAAACGTATCACTATTGTGGCCTTCGGAACATAGTCTGGTTCCACAGGTATCCGATGGAAGGCGCGCATCAGGTGTACCTTCGAGAAAATTGCTGCTCCGTGCAAACCTGTCATGCAGTCATAAAAGTCACAGGCCTGCGCGGCACACGAGGCACAGTCACATCGAAGCAGGAGGAGCGGCTCCATAAGAGCTCCGTTTTCGGCACCACGCATTACAGGGTTCTCGCGGCGAAGCCTGTTCGCGTAGTTTTCACGAAAACAATTAGAGCCGGCCGCCGGCATCGACGGCAACCTGAGGCTTGTGCTGTGGCTTGTCTTGCTCTCTACACATTGGTGTGCTGGGCCCGATGTTGCCAAGTTACAGCTGCACGCACAGCTCTACGATTAGCTTCTTCAGCAGCGGTTTGTACGCTACGAGGAGGCGCCGTAATATGTACTGAATAGCAAACACAGGTTTCCAAAATACGTGGCGCCCAGGTGCCATCCTGTTACCATGGTACTGTACGTTGCTGGCGTTGACGATGCTCATAACGATGGTTCATTGGCGACCACTTCGAAACCGCGTGATGACAAACAGACACCTATACTGTTGAGTTAAGCAGGTCCACCTACATTCAGCATGCAACTGTTATATGCAACTTCTAAACCTCGGGCACATTGCGGCACGTAACAAATCTGCAATTTAATGGTTACACGTATCGACGCTACGCGGCGCGCATGTCACATGACGCGTGCAATTACGAGGTTGTATTTGAAGAAAAAAGAGCGTGAAAGAGAACAAGATGGAAAAGGCGCTGGTGCTGACAAATTTCAACTGAAAGAAAGACGAAGAGAAAATTCCTAAGCGCACAGTCACAGGGCTTGACGAGGTTCCCGTTAGGCTGATTAATGAACTAGGAACAAAAAGAGAAAAAGCTCTGGTGAAAGTAGTGGAAAAATTTAAATGATACACGAATACCAGACAGTTGGCAACAAAGTAGACTGAATTTAGTTTATAAAGGTAAGCGGGAGAAAGGTAGAATTCCCTCGCAGGGACCGTAGACCATTACACCGGTATTACGCAGGTTAACAATGAAGGCAAAACAAATCAAAGGTGCAAGGATGGGCAGAGAATAATGTCATTTTGAAAAACTTGGAGAATGGCTTTAAGAATCAGTAGGCGTTTGGCTGATATCTTTATGTTCTTAGTGTATTCAAATATCAAGAGTAGAAGGCACACCGTTATATGTGGCCTTTTTAGCCACTGCAGGAGCGTATGACAACGTACCCCGCAAGATTTTGGGGATATATTCTGGAAGGGGAAGGCTCAGGCGACGATTGTGCGCAGCTTTAGAGGGATATTTACCTAGACACTACCGTTTGCGTTAATATGGAATGGATTGGAAGGGAGGACAAAGTTGATATCAATAAGGGACTGAGGAAGGGGTGCCCTTTATCCCCACTGCTGTTTATGATGTACACGGTAAGGATAGAGAGGGCGCTAGAAGGAAGTACTGTCGGGTTTAATCGCTCCTACAAACAGCCCGGTACAGTAGTAGAGCAGGAGCTTCTAGGTTTATTTTATGCGGATGGCATAGTGTTGGTAGCTAACGAGCAAAGTGATTTGCAATGTCTGGCTGATATCTGTCGACAGGAAGGCGAGAATTTAGGTTTGAAATTTAGCGTTAGCAAATCAGGTGTCTGGTATTCATTAAATAGAGTGGACAGACAGTGCCAATACAAGGCCAGGAAATACGTCGCGTAAAGGAATATAAATACCTTGGTATATGAATAAACGAAGGTAATAAATATATAAAAACGCGAGAAAAAAAGAAGAACTCTTAAGGGGAAGAGAAATGCAGCCAGAATGAAAAACAGAGCGCAATGGGAATGCAATAGGTACTAGGTGCTCCGGGGTATGGGAAAGATTTAGTGGTTCCAGGACTTAGTTTTGGAAATGAGGTTGTTTGCTTCAAATTACGGGTACAATCAGGGCTCGATGGAGACCAAAGCTCAGTAGGACGCCTCGCATGGGCACTCACGGGAAGGCTATTTATTTATTTATTTATTTATTTATTTATTTATTTATTTATTTATTTATTTATTTATTTATTTAAGATACCTTCTGGGCTATATAACATTAACGGGGGGAGGGGTTACAGAGCAGTAGTGTTAAGCAAACAAGTGCGTTCTGTTCCGTTAATATAATGATTCTCCTGATTACACATTGTGAGCCATTGTTTCGCGGAAATGTGTGTCATCGGTGATGGCTACGATACTTGAGGGAAGGTGGTTCCATTCCTGAGATGTACGACGGATGGAAGACTGAAAGGAAGACTTCGTGTGCCATGAATCAATTCCTACCTTACGGCGATGATCAACTCGGTTTAGGAGCAAGCTTAGGTTAAGAAGTAATAGTTTATGGCAGACTTTATCAAATGCTTCATTAAAATCCAAGTCAGCGACACAGTCAGCGCACGATGAGCGATGCAGGATGCGATGCAGTTCAGGAATGAATGATAATAGTTGTGTTTCGTAGAAATATATTTTTGAAAATCATGCTGTGCGTTAGTAAAATATGACTAGGATTCTCGGAAGTCAGCCAGATTCGTGAGTACTACATGCTCTAATATTTTACAACAGCTACTTGTAAGGGATATGGCACGATAATTAAGTGGTGAGTTTCTGGGGCCAGATTTATACATTGGAACCACCTTCCCAATTTTCCATTCATTTCGAAGCTCCCAAGAGCTAAGATATTCTTGTAAAATTGTTCTTAATATCATGGAACTAAAGAAGCTAGTGCTTTTAAGAAATTTTTGTTAATGCAGTCGTAGCCAGCTGATGAATATTATGGTAAATCTATTAACATTGGCAATGCCGTGCACCTCTACGATCACAGGATCGATTGGTAATTATTCATGTTGGTATGTGGTATGAAATTCAACATTGCCAGTTTTCGAAAACTGACTTGTAAATGATTCATTAAGAATGGTCGCGCATATGCCCTCGGGAACAGCATTTCCACATAAATCTTCTAATCAATGAGCGTTATTAGTTGGGCTTACTTTTTGCAAGAACTTTTTGAGATTTGTTTTTAGTCTTTAGTACATTTAAGTATTAAGTCGCTTTCTAGATAAGTAGTTGTCTTTAGCAGTTTTTAGAGCTGCTACATAGACATGTGAGGCAGATATATAAGTTTCCCAGCGCGCGTCAGTAGGGGATGATTTCGCTCAGTGATAGAAGATCTGTTTTGGGTTTAATAAGCGTTTTAGATGACCGGAGCACCATGGCGCTTGCGCGTTTTAAGTGATTGTGCTGTTACTGATGCATTTCCCAGTTAATCTGTGGGCTGTACGTATGAAGTAATCCCAGTTAAACGGGGCTGAATGATTTTCAAAGTTTTTGACAAAATCATCATCGAAATGCGGCAGCTCATTGTTTCTTGCTATGGTGTTAGCTTTCCGATAGTAGGGTATGGTTTTCATGTGTTTGGACTTTTTTTAAGGAAAGGAGCGATAATTATGGAACTGAGCGAGAGGTGGTAAAAAATTCCTGGTAAGCAGGTGATATGAGATGCAAGGTCCGCATGTGTCATAAGTGTCAAATAGAGGGTGTTAGCTACATCATTTGAAATGCTGGTTGTCTGAGTGAGTTATTGCTTGAGAGAAGAAACAGCATAAATTAAGAAAGCCTTTAGCCTGTTGCGAGAACGGGGAAAGATGTAATGGCAGGGTATTCCACATTATGTTCCGAAAGTTAAAATCTCCAAGCAAAAACAAAGGGTGAGAAGGAAAACGAGAATATGCTATGTGGATAGTGTCATGCAGTTCATTAATAGATGTTGACGTTGCAGAAGGTGGTCGATAACACGGGCCAAGAGTAAATTTAGAGTTACCTAGGGGGAATATAACCCAAGTTATTTCTAAAGCGCTGTTGACTTGAATAGGTGATGACGGTATGTCTTTTGAAACCGCAAGAAACACGCCTCCTCCTCTACGTTCGGTAAATTGTAAACTGGTGCGGATAATGGAAAATGTCTGAGTCAAGCGAACGCGTGGGCAACCAAGCTTAAGTTAGCGTGATTATTTTCGTACTGAGTGTATCTATCACGGATGAGGGAGCGTTAAGTTTATTAAGAACACTTCTGGCGTTAGTAAAGAGTACCGATACTTCGGAAGAATATGATTGCGAGGATATGCCACTGCCGCTCTGCCTTTCCTAAGTTGTAATACGTGGCACAGCAGTGTCGCGGTGACTTGACTGAAAGCCACGTTAAATTTCAAACCTAAATTCTCGCCTTGGGTCGCTGCCTGTTCACTGCCTTGGGTCGCTACCTGTACATCTGCTACATGACGTTCTGCCTGGTAGAATAATATGCAACTGCAATGCAAAATGTGTAGAAGTCGACGCTACGCGGCGTGCATGTCACATCATGCGTCTCCTCACGCGCTCTTCATCATCATCATGAGCCTGGCTGAGCCCACTGCAAGGCAAAGGCCTCTTCCATACTTCTCCAACTACTCTCGTCATGTGTTAATTGTGGCCAGGTCGTCTCTGCGAACTTCTTGATCTCATCCGCCCCCCTAACGTGCTGCCGCCCCCTGCTATGCTTCCATTCTCTTGGAATTCAGTCCTTAATGACCATCGGGTATCTTCCCTCCTCCTTACATGTCCTGCCCATGCCCATTTCTTTTTCTTGATCTCAACAAAGATATCATTAACACGCGTTTGCTCCCTCACCCCACTCTGCTTTTTCCTTATCCGCTAACGTTACACCTATCGCTCTTCTTTCCATAGCTTGTTGCATCGTCCTCAATTTAAGTAGAACCTTTTTCGTAAGCCTCCAGGTTTCTGCGCCGTATATGAGAACTGGTAAGACACAGCTGTTATACACTTTTCTCTTGAGGAATAATGGCAACCTCCTGTTCATGATCTGGGAATGTCTGCCAAACGCAACCCAGCCCATTATTTTTCTTCTAATTATTTCACTCTAACGATCCGGATCCTTGGTCACTAACTGCCTTAAGTAGATGTATTCCCTTGTCACTTCCAGTGCATCGCTACCTATCGTAAACTACTATTCCCTTCCGAGACTGTTAAACATTGGTTTTCTGCAGATTAATTTTTAGACCCATTCTTCTCCTTTGCCTGTCCAGGTCAGTGAGCATGTATTGCAATTGGTCCCCTGAGTTCCTGAGCAAGGCAATATCATCAGCGAATCGCACGTTTCTAAGGTCTTCTCCATTAACTCTTATCCCCATTTCTTCCCAATCTATGTCTCTGAATACCTCCTGTAACAGGCTGTAAGCAGCACTCGAGAGGTCGCATCTCCATGCCTGACGCCTTTCTTAATTGGGATTTTGTTGGTTTCTCTATGGAGGACTACGGTGGCTGTGGGATATTTTTCAGTATTTTTACATACGGCTCGTCTACACTCTGATTCCGTAATGCGTTCATGACTACTGAGGTTTCGACTGAATGAAACACTTTCTCGTAGTCAATGAAAGCTATATAAAAGGGTTGTTTATATTCCACCCATTCCTCTATCACCTGATTGATGGTGGGAAGACTCTCTATTATTGAGTAGCCTTTACAAAATCATGCCTGGTCCTTTGGTTGACAGAAGTCTAAGGTCTTCCTTATTCTATTCGCAATTACCTGATCGGTCTATAATTTTTCAAGTCTTTGGCGGCCCCTTTCTTATGGATTAAGATTATCTTGGCGTTCTTCCAAGATTCCGGTACGCTTGAGCTCATAAGGCCATGCGTATGCAGAGTGGCCAGTTCTTCTAGAACGATCTGCCCAACTTCCTTCAACAAATCTGCTTTCACCTGATCCTCCCCAGCTGCCTTCCCCCTTTGCATAGCTCCCAAGACTTTATTTACTTCTGCCGGCGTTACTTGTGTGATGTCAAATTCCTCTAGACTATTCCATCTTCCATTATTGATGCGGGTGTCACTGGTACTGTATAAATCTCTATAGAACTCCTCAGTCACTTGAGCTACCTTATCCATATTAGTAATGATATTGTCAGATTTTTGTCGTTGCGCAAACATCTGATTCTTGCCTATTCCTAGTTTCTTCTTACTGCTTTTAGGCTTCCTCCGTTCCTGAGAGCATGTTCAATTCTATCCATGTTATATTTCCTTGTGTCAGCTGTCTTACGCTTGTTGATCAACTTCGAAAGTTCTGCCAGTTCTATTCTACCTGTAGAGTTAAAGCCTTTCATACATAGGCGTTTCTTACATAGATCTTTCGTCTCCTGCGATAGCTTGCTGGTATCCTGTCTAACGAAGTTACCACTGATTTCTATTGCACAGTCCTTAATCATGCACACAAGATTGTCGTTCGTTACTTCAACGCTAAAGTCCTCTTCCTGAGTTAAACCCTAATACCTGTTCTGTAGCTTGATCCGGAATTCCTCAATTTTCCCTCTTACCGCTAACTCATTGATCAGCTTTTATGTACCAGTTTCTTCCGTTCCCTCCTAGGGACTAGGCAAACTCGAGTTTTTACCATCCTATGGTCACTACAGTGCACCTTGCTGAGCACGTCCACTACTTGTATGGTGCCAGGGTTAGCGCAGAATATCAGGTCTATCTCATTTCTATTCTCGCCATTCGGGCTCCTCCACGTCCACATTCGACTATCCTGCTTGCGGAGGAAGGTATTCATTATCCGCACAAAATTCCGTTCTGCAAATCTACTCCCCTGCTATTCCTAGAACGTATGCCATATTCCCCCGATGACTTGTCTCCAGCCTGTTTCTTGCCTACCCTGGCATTGAAGTCGGTCATCAGTGTAGTGAATATTGTTTTGACTTTACCCATCGGAGATACCACGTCTTCATAGAAGCTTTCGTCTTCCTGGTCATCATGACTGGATGTAGGGGCGTAGACAGGTACGACATGCAATTTGTACCTCTTATTAGGTTCGACAACAATACCTGCCATCCTCTCGTTATTGCTACAGAATTCATGTATGTTACCAGCTATATTCTTATTAATCAGGAATCCGGTTCCTAGTTGTCGTCTCTCCGCTAAACCCCGGTAGCACAGGACATGTCCGCTTTTTAGCACTGTATGTGCTTCTTGTCCTCCTAACCTCACTGAGTCCTATTATGTCTCATTTATTGCCCGCTGATTCCTCCAATAGCACTGCTAGGCTCGCGTGACTAGATTACGTTCTAACGTTAAACGTTGCCATGTTAATATTGCAATGGCGGCCTGTCCGGAGTCAGGGATTCTTAGCACCCTCTGCTGCGTCACAGGTCTGACCGCAGCCGTGGTCAGTTGCTTCGCAGCTGCTGGCGAGTGATGGCCAGGGTTTGATTGTTGTATTCATATAGGAGATTGTGGCCAAGTACTGCACCAGGGTGGCAATCCTGATCTGTTGAGGGAGTGCTTTACCGATTTTGGTCACCGGGACCAGGCAGCACTCCAGGCCTGTTTATGCAGTTTTATCTCAGAAGGGTCAGGGTGCGAGCTAGTTCGTACGGATCATTGATATTTAAAAAAGCGCCAAAAGCACGGACAAAGGAGGACACCAGCCGAGCGCTGACTGGTAACACCAACTTTATTGAAGCCTTCCCAAAATAGACGATTCGCAACGGGCATAAAGAGAGTGAAAGGAGAAAGGGAAGGCGAGTTATCATGTGTCAACTGCTGCTGCGCATGCGTCAATAACATCAAACAATACAGATGTAACCATACACATAGTGGACATAGGCCAAACTCATTAACTTCTAAGGAACTTAAGCTCTTTATCACAAATGATTATGGAAGGGTAACTAAGATATTTGGCTCCTAACTGACACATTGAAAATGCCCTTCCCTATTTCTCTCTCTTTATGCCCGTTCTCAATTGTGTGTTTTGCGCCGGCTTCAGTAAAGGTGTTGTCAGTCAGCCCTCGTCCTGTGTCCTCCCTTGTCCGTGTTTTATGGCGCTGTTTTAAATATAAAGCAATTTTATCAACACGCGCATTTTTTTTAATCCAGTGAAAAATTGTGAAGCACCGGGATTCGAACCATGACCCTCTTAGGCTCAGCGGATGCTGTACTTCTACGCCACAGCAGCACGTTTCCTCACGCGCTAGGGTGCGTTTATAGGGAATTTTCCCGCTGCATGCTAGCAAGCGCTGGCGTGGCTCCTGAATGGCACGCAGCGAGCCCGAACTGGGTCTTTTTTTACTGTTTCTCAGTGACAGTGGCTACAGACTCCAGACACCGGCGGTGGACACCATCGCCAACCAAGACGGCTATTTACATGAGCCCAGAACAGCGTACGTTGTAAATATGCGAGATGGGACAACGGTAATGCACGGGTAACCTGGTTGAGTGCTCGGTAGTCCCGGCACCATGTACAATCACCAGTCATAGGTTTTGTCATCATGTGTAATGGCGACGACCAAGAACTGCTCGAGGGTCAAACAATGCGGAGCTCTAACATCTGTTCAAACTTTTTCTGTGCTTTGCAAAGTTTTTCACGGGTCAGTCGGCGTGGGCGTGCGTGCACTGGCGGGTCTTTAGTTTCAAAGTATTGAAGAACTAGGTGCTTGACTAGTTTTTCATCGTACTTGGCCGAGTCAATATGGGATATTTGCGTAGCACGTCCGCTTTAGCAACTTGGCTTGGTAAAGGCAAAAGTGACAGGTTCGTGGGATGCACCACGAAGAGCTTGCCTTGTACCCCTAGAGGGGGGGGCGGCGTCGTGAAGGCATTGCTGACGGACCTCGATTGTGATGTTGAAGTGGCGGAGGAAATCGGTACCATGGATCACGTGCTTGATGCAGGCGACTGTGAAAAGCCATCGCAATGCATGGCGAAGGCCCAAGTCCGGAGCGAACTACCGCTCCCCGCATGGTGCAATTTCGCTGTTGTTGATAGCCTGGAGTGGTGAAGTCGGGGAACGTAGGCAGTTGGCGGGTGTATAGTGGGCAGGATGCAAACAGCGACACATGTATCCACCCGAAAACTAGCGGTACTGACACGGTTGGAAATAGAACTGTGCGACTCGCACTAGAAGCGAAGGCACTTGCTGCCGTCAGTCAGTGGCCCTGTCATTTCCTGCGCATAGCACGGGTGAATGCAGTTGCGGGAATGGTCAAGGAAGCGACGGTGGTACTGATATTGTGGTAGACAGGGAGCTATCGAGACGGCGGCGGCGAGATAATTCTGCTCACAGCTTGATTACTGGTTCACTGGCTTGTGTGATGACGGCTGTTATTGAAAATGTACCATGGTTATACACGCTGATTCTGCAATCTTGCTGATGTCAAGACCTGCGGTGGCGAGTATCAGGCGAACCTTAACGGGCAAGTGGCTGAGAAAGAGCCGACCAAGAATATAGGTGCCGGTGGTGCTTGCCTGTTCACTCCGCAGGCGCTGAATGCGGCACAGGAATGACGCGTGGTTGCAGCCGCTGAGCTTTTCCGCCACGAGAAGTTGCTTGCTGGCGCTTCTACTCTGAAGGAGAAATCATCCAAATCACTGCATCCTTTAGCACTTTGTATGGAGACTTGAGCGGTGGCGTGGCAATAAGGTCACGAACTTCGGTGATGAGGTCCGCAGGCAGATTGCAGAAGATGTGACAGTTACGCCCCTGCGCAGAATTAATCCGCTGCGAAGAAAAACGTGATTCGGGCTACAGGAATCAAAGGCCAGGGTCAGCGGGCCCGAAGCTTGGGAGTTCGATCCGAAGTACGTAGGTGGCAGATGCAGCCCTTGAGGAAGGCGCGTTACCGGCGGGTTGTATGTTGTCGTTCATCTCCCCAGGCTAAGAAAAGCGTGTTCGATCGGATCAGCACTTTAGCACAGATTGGGCAAGGTAGAGACGAGCTGTACCGACGTTTGCTCAAAGCACTTTCTATTATCACCCTCTTCCGTCGCTGGCTTATATATTGTCTTTATCATGCCCGCTCGCTTATCTTGTGATTCCGCTAGGAGGTAGACAGTACACGTCAAATGTTTACGTTCCCGAGCACCTTCAAACGTGCAAGGTGCATGTTTCACACGACACACTCTTTGAGAACCTTAGTGTTATGAAATGATGAACTAAGGGTGTTCTGCTTACGAACAAGCACATTTTAGACATTTTCCGAGATAGTATGGTTCAAAAGGGTGTTTTTACATCCAATCCACCCCCGAGGGTTTAATTTTCCTGAGTGCACACCGACATGATTTGCCTACAGCGAAAAACACAGCGCAATATGAAGTTCGAGAACGTTCCAAAAGACCTGTAAGGAGTAACGTTTCCAGATCACGATTGCTTTAGCCTTTCCGCAAACTACCAGATATTGAGCGGAAGTATTCGTTCCTGTACAAGTCAAGCGCACTTTTTTATTCGGTCTTGAACTCGGGAACTATGTCAAAACGGCAATATCTGAGCTGGTTTTCTCAATGCTCAAAAAAAAAACGGGAAATAAACTTGAGCCAAATCTCATGAGAAGGTTCAATGTGGAAGAGAAACCATATTGCTTTCGGCGAGAAACTCGCGCGTGCACAGTTTACTGTTACGCGATGCATTGTCGTCGCGCAGCATCCAGGTTCTACTGCGCCCCAGATCGCCAATACCCGTGCACCAGATGCCCTAAAATGTGGCAGGGAAACTTGCCCTTTGTAGTCTGGCAATTAGGAGTCAATTTTCGATCCACAATAACGAGAAGGTAGAGGGAGATGGGTGTGCTATTTGCTCAATTGCGCAAATGCTTAGGCTTTTTTTCTTTGTCTACGACACGTTAGGCTTTTCCGCTTAGACGACTGCTGCTTCGCCTCAAGGTCATGCCCACGCACCTAAGTTTCGACCCTAGTGATGATCCTCGGCGTACCGGTTCCCCTGATTTTGCTTCCTCCAGAAAATGAAGAACCCAGCTAAAGGACCGCCGTTCTGACTGCATTGCTGAAATCATTACCTAATTGCAGTAACTGCTTCACTCGTACAGGAAAAGGAATACTACAAGTAAATATTTACAAAGCTGCAAAAACAATAAAAGCGATGTTTTGCTGCGTAAGGGTACTACTTCGAAAACGACAGCGTTTGAATGCACATAAATAAGCTACTGTCCTTAAAACCATGCCACTCTCAAACATTTAGGTACCGCTTATAAGTTCGTCCTCCTCTAATGACGTTCTAAAAGTGGAGGTCTACCTTCGCCTATCGTACCGAAGAACTTAAGCGCAACGAAACGTGTGTTACCACCGTAGTGTTCAACAACAGCGATAACAATAAAAATAAAAACAACAAAACAAGAAAATGCGTTAATGGTGGAGCTGACGGTGTCCACAGGAAACTTTGATAACAAGTGCTCCCTGTTTACGTTCTCTACTCTGCCGGCTCTGATGGGCAGTGGGAGCGAAGGTTTCGTCCAACTTTTGCAGCATGACGTTAGGGACACTAGGTACGTCATTGTTGGGCACTGACATATTCAGTTGGCATAGCTCCAGTGAGGTTGTTGCCATCTTCAAAGATTTCTACGTTCGTTGTAACTGCTATGCTTTCAGCACACTAGAAGGCTCGGTTCATCGATATGAAGACGAATTGCAACTTTCTCGCATAGTGTCATTTCTTTCGGAGGTGGAGCCAATGAAGCAGGAGTTGATATTAGACAAACGTCCGTATAGCAGCGCTTACAAGCGGACATTAGAAGGCTCTGGGAAGCTATCCTCTCCGTGTATGAAGGACTAGCAAAAAACAATAATCAAACACCAGCTTAACACCCGCAAGAAATACGCTTGGCGAATACTGCACTCTATTTTCTGACTCACGCAGTCATGGTAGGACCTGCCTATATCATGAAAAACACGTATTTAAAGCAATTGTCATGGAACAACTTTTTTAGCTAATGCTCAGACATATGACTTAGCATAATGCATTCTGCATCCCTTTTTTAACGTAATGTGGGGTATCGCGTACCACTTCATTAACAATTTAGCATGTCGAGTATTCCGCAAAGGAGGGTGGTCTGGGCCATTTGCCGGATGGGCGGAGCCGTAAGCGTGAGCGGCCCGAACAGCGCAGCCACCTGGTGGCTTAGAATATAGCCAGGCAAACACGGAACTTTAATTTCAATAACAAGATGCGTTAGTTTTTGGCGCTGATGCAAATTTTTGCAGTGACGTAATTATGTCACGATTCACCGCTGCCAAAAATCTACACCAGCAGCGAAGTAGAATACACTTTCTTAGTGCAAAATGACCTTTATATTTCTTTCGTTCGGCTCTGCGCCACCATGTGGCACGTCCTTTCAAGCTACTTCCGTTCGCGCCTGCCATCCATCCGGCAAAACGTCCAGTCCGCCTGCGGTTACCGGAATACCAGACAACCTAAAACTCTCTAATAGCTGCTTCATGTGACGCTACACATTCGCACATTGAGGAATGTTTTTCTGGCAATCACTTTAACAATGTCGTTTATTAAGATTATTTTAGGTGCCGTACTCATATATAAAAAAATCCATGTACTCTTAGTTTTTCATATACAGCCCATGACCTTAGGGTCACATTGGACTTTTGGGCAACAGGAAAATGCACGAAAAGACAAACCTTTATTTTATTCCTTGAACGGAAACGTAAACACAATGAGCTTATATTTACTTTGTTAACAATAGTCTTGTAAAAGAAACATTGAACGCTCCTAAAGTTACACACTTGGTAAGGAATAGTCATGTGCATTGCTTATCGCTCGTAATACGTTAGGAAGCATGGCACACGTAATAGGACACATTATTACGTGTATTGGGCGCGTCTTTTGCGGTTGCAATTCTCCACAGCGCATCTGCGTCTCTTTCCATTGTCGGCTACTGCAACAAAGTGACTCCATTTGGTGCTTATACCGTGATAGCAAAAAGGCTATGTCACCACATGGCGGCGTTCTTAGAGAAGCGGATCTTCCACCACCACGGAGTGTCACAGATAACGATCCTGTAGACTTTTACGTTTACATCCCTCTAATTGGTGCCGCACGTATGTCTATAGTATCGGGCAACAGCATTCAGGGGCGGAACCAAACCACCTTCTTTGCCACACGCGAGTTCCTGTCTGCAGATGACGTCCTCTGTTAGGAACAAACATCTGCCTGACACAAAAATACAGTCATGGTCGCATGTTTATAGCGCTTTCTTCTTTGACGTGCAACACAGTATCTCGGCGTAAATTATTGAAGTAGGTTGTTCTTTCTGCCTAGTTGGTTCATACTTGAAGGAAGGCTAAAAGTGTGAAAAAAAACGTTGTTTTTCTGCGCAGTTCTAACCTTTTTTGAAATATTTCAAAGAAACGTGCCCGTGAAGCTCTGCATAGCGAAGTGCCATTCACGACAGCCCCAATTTTGACCTTTTTGAGGAGGTCCATCGAAAACAAAGACAGGTGTGGCCACTTAACCTAACCTTTCCAACGCGCTTATGCGGTAACATTCGTGCAGCGCTTAAAATCTTAATATATTGCCATTCGCTGCCATTGCTCGCGTAACCATATGGTCACGGTAATCGTTAATGGCTTAACCACTTGAATAAGCAGCAATATACTGCAGTGGCTATTTTGCATGGTTGTTGTTATCATCATCATTATTGAAAAGAAAATTTAATGAAAGAGTAAATGATAGGCCGGCCACTATTGCCGCAAGTGCGACAAAGCCCGTCTGCATAAAACTGAGAGTGGCCTTTTAGCTAAGTTCATTTTAACATTTCGCCATTGTTGTTTGTTCGACAGCAGAATGATGAAAAGGCGAGTACTAGAAGACAACTCTTTCGGAAAGTCTCAACTTCATCAATGCAATTTACAAATTCAACATCAATACAAGGAAAAGTTGCACAGTAGTAAGAGTAGCGCCTCGCATGCGCACTTGGCAGAAGGTGGGTCACCATCTTTGAGATGCTGCTGCCGGTTGGCGATGCACCTCGGAGAACTCCATGTAGCATACAATTCTGGGGACGCAGGCAGAGTGTTTCACTGACTGTTAATGGATAGCAAATACCCAGCAGTGGGGTTGTAATGGCGGAGCCGACGTTCGGCGGAAGTGAGCGCCACCTTCACAAAGGGGCAGGCAAGAGTAGAAAAGGCTCCTTCGACTGTACAATTTAGATCGAATATATTTTCCCCATTCGACAATAACCTCTGCACAAAACCCTGATACGTCTCCTAAAGAAACAACGTACCCATGGTGCTACTCGCTTCGAAAAGCTATTAGCTTCTCAGTATAATTGTTCTACTAGGCTATACTATACCACGCTATACTATACTATTCTATACCATACTATACTAAGCTGCCAAAACGGATGTCAGACTGAGTGCACAGCTTTATTTCGCACAGCGCGGTGGTTAATAAACAGTGATAGAGTCCCGATGAACAGCCTCAATTTATGCTGCTACGTTGGAGTACTAAATGTTTCACAGCATATTTGGCTTCAAATTTGCCTTGCTATTTGTGCGCAAGGTCAGTTTTGCATTGGCCGGTTGTCTTTGCAAAGAATATTACGACCACCACGATTGGCTGACGTCTCGTCTTAAGGGTAGTTCAAGCATAAGAACCCCTTTTTTATCAATACAGGCTCTTGATTGTCATCATCACGCCGATAGAAACATTTGCTCCAGAAATGAAAAAAAAAAGAAATAGAGGAGAGATTGTTTATGACTCGAGATTTTCCGAGATATGTGATGGAAACTGAAATCTTTTATGAACGTTTCATTAGAGAACATTCATTATCATTGGCTTCCAAGCGTCAAGACAAGCGCAATTAGTTCGCACTTACTCTAACGGGGCCGTAGACGGTGTTATCTACATCCTGTCGCAGAAGAAGCGGCATCCGGGAATTATCCTCACGCGTGTGTGGTTGTCACCTTCAACGAGACATGGAAGGAACACAGAGAGCTTAAGAGAAAGAAAGCTAACGACTGAATTTTCCCGATGGCAAACGAGCACACGATATTGGTTTCTTGTCTTACATTAAGATTTGTGTGTAAAAATTGCTGAAGAAAAACTAAATAGTGCGAAAGAAAAGACAAGAATAGGAGCACTAAGGCTCTGTCTGCTGTTTGAGTATGACTGCTGCTGAAGAGATAACTGCGAAACAAACAATACCTGCCCGTCACGACGCTGTGAACCGTGGTCAGACGAGCGGCGTCTTCGCGTAATAAATGTTTATGATGGTTTGCCTACGATATGACGTCACCGTGGGCAGGGGTCACCGAGGCGCTTATCTGTAGAGGAATCGTCGCAGGCCCTTTTCTCAGAGACGTCAATACGCTGTGCGATTGCTTTGCCTCATGTTTAGAAGAGGGGCTCTAAACGGAACTTCCATAAACGTGACGTCACCCACGTAAGCTCGGTAGCCAATGAAAATAGAGCTTTGTCTGAATTGCACCGTTCGCGGTGAAGCAACGGCTAGGCGTATAAAAGAGCGCACGAATATAAACCAGGCACACAGTGAAGGCGAAAGAAACGTTTGAAACTGACAAGCACAAAGGAGTACCACCCGAGAAGCAAGATGATCGTGAACGCAAGAATCCTGTGTCTCAGCGCCGTCATGGTCTGCATGGCGGTGCAAGTTATGGGTGAGCAGTTCATTCTGGATGTTTTCCCTCTTGATAAACAGGTGTGCGATGAGCAGGGCAATTAGAATTGTTCTGTACATTTTAACTAACTGATTTATTTGATTTGTTTAGCCAATCCGTTATGAATGAGGCCTGTGACGGGTGATTACGCCAGCTGTGTCTATATCTTACAAAGTATAGAATGGCCGCACTTGCAGAAACTCATATGGATTGTATTTAGAGTGTAATGACAGGTAAACACGCTTCTTGAACTGTCAGACAAAGTTCTTAACCAAGCCTGTGGCGACACTTCAAAGTGAGGACCTACGGAATGGCAATAATTTAACCTGTTGTTCTGTGTGATTTTACCGAATCACATCTATATTTGTTAACTATTTTATATATGTAATATGTTTTATCAATTATATTATGTTTAAAAAAAGCTTGTTTAGCTGTGTCTGCAGAGGTGAAATGTCAAAATTCTGATAATTATGGCCACTTGAAGTACTAGTACGCTACACGAATTATGTATAAAAACATTTCTATTCTCGTACTGTCACCAATGAGGAAGTAAAGTGTGTACCTTGGTAAGCGCATCTGAAAGTGTGTAAGGAGAACTCCGCCATCGTTGCCAATTTTCTTGCTCTGAAACTTATAACAGCGACCTACTGGTAGCGATACAACAGGTAGATTAGTACAACGTGTCCATATTCTCGAAAACCATCTTACATAACGTTCGCCTGCGACTGTCCATACCTACCTCGATCATCTCGTTATTACGCCGATTGGCCGCGATAGCGATATGCGCCGCAGCGCCAACCACTTTCTAAAGCTTAATTCGGAATATGACATCGGTGACTGCGAGCCAAAGATTGCACCTGATCAGCACTCCAAACACTCAGTAGCATCATGCTATAGGCAAGTAGTGTTTTATGTTGAAGGCCTTATGTAGGCGCTTTCTGACACATCCCCGTCCCGTGACTACTCTAGCAGCTGCGCACAGAATTTCCGTCTTCACGAAATGCTTCTTATGATAGAAATCTTTTTCTGAGAACCGGCGCCAGGCAATTCTAATGTCGGACATATTGATTGCGATGGCTACCGGCACTGACACAAAGCACTTATGAGCGGAAAAATGTGCGAATTCGGCCCCGAAGAAAACAGCTGTTTCATTTTGCTTTTATGTATAGAGACTTATCGGTGAGATGCCCTTGGACCGTTTCTTTTGGTATTATGTGCCTGTGTTGAGTGTCTGTGGATGATTTCAACGCATCATAGCTAAGCCCACATTGTTTTGTTTGTTTTCGTTTTTTGTCTCGCCTCAATCGCTTCTCTAGCCGTTCCTTTGGGCGTGGCATCACCTGGCTTGGCTCTTCCCAAGTGCCCAGAGGCGACTAACTACGGCTTTGTAAGGAAACTCTTACATTCTGTACATACTGCTGAAGTATTGCTCGAATGTTAGAGGCACGTGTTAGAGCAGATTATTCTTGGAAATAATTACCATGTAGTAAATAATGTTTTCATGATACGAAATGTAATTGGCATTTTCACCTTCAGCTGAAGTTAACATATTAGTTCATCTTGTTGGATTGTAAATTTGCCTTCCATTAAAAAGCGTTTCCTTCCATGTCGCATTACTTAAAATGAGCGTTCGCTCTTGGGCAATATAGAATAAGGTATTCTATATAGCGCTTTCACGAATATGGGGATGATAGAATGCTGCAGGATCCCTCTAAGAGCTTTAGATCGCAATGGAATCCTTTCTTAAATATCAGGTCAAGTATACCTGTCATGTGAGCATTAAACGATATGTTGAGAACATTGTACTTTGTTGAGGCACTCAATAGCTATCGTCATGTATTCACGAAATATTCAACTTTCATAAATTTGGGATTCTTTTTTCCTGCCCCACTAAGGCATAATATTTTTATTATTTTCAGTTGATCTTCGCACGACTAAGAAACCCATGCAAGTACTTATGCCAAGGATATCCCATACGCTTCGAGGCTGAAGACAATGGAACACCATGCACAGTAAGTCAGCATTTTATTGTGCCTGAAAGTGTCATTAAATTTTGCGAAGATGAGATCAGGCTCTGAGAACATACAAACTGCATTAGTTAAGCCGATATTAAGGCATGTATTTTGCGTCGTATTAGGTGTGTAGTTTACGAGTTATATTGCAGAGCCATTACTTTGATGTTTAAATTGAACTGCAATACTGCATATTTTTCGCTCTCAGATATCTTACATAGCGCATCTACTTTTGTATCTAATAGAACTACAGAGTATTCTTTACACTCAATGCCGCGGCTAGTTCAATGTTGAAGAAGTGTCATCCAAATTAAGAAGAGTTGAAAGAAGTAATTCTATTATAATTCTTATCCCCACATGCCGGTTCATAAGTAGTGTTTACGATGACCAGCCAACAAGGTGCGTGGTTTCTGCGTTTGAAATAAATTACTTCGGCAAAGGGATGTCTTTATAAAAAATTCCCGGCACTATCCGGTTCTCACTCAGCGGGGAGTATGCACCATTAATATTGTTATAATTATTATAATCGTTTCACGTCATATCACTTACATAATATACCCAAATAATGCAAATCAGACGAGCAGGCTGGTACATGCCATCGAAAGGGGCCCAACTCCAGCCTATTCCTCAGGAAGAAGGAAAGGAAATTGAAAAGATACAAAAGCAAAGAATGCCGCAGCACGTTGACTGGGTTGGCAGAGAGCGGATTGAACAGAAAGCATTTTTAAAGTACCTTTGGTTAAATGTCGAGGAATAGATAGTGAGAGTAGGGGGGGGGGAGCAGAATTATGCGGTGGCTTGACCATTAAACATTAAACATGCTACTATTAGTAATAGCAAAAGAAGACAAGTCAAGCGGCAACGTAAACCAAGGACGGCATGCACATTCAACTTAGCAAAATCGCCAAAGAGAGCGAACTTCACTCTGAAATCAACCAGACAAGATACCAGATGCTTCGAGAAAAGCAGCTTTGAAATCTAAAGATGTCCTAAATGGTCAGAAAGCTAGACTAACAAACGAAATTCCATCAGCAATGAAAACATCAGGTCACATATTCGTGATACTTACATCAAAAGAAGGTAACGAATGTAGGACCCACATGATTCTTTACTGCAAGGTTTTTATAAAGATAGGTGTTGATTGAAATTGAAACGATACTTGAAACGAGCTTGAAACGAGAACTGGCTTCCTCCCATTCTTCTCAAACTACACTTCAAATACTTTTGCAATTAATATCAAGAACAATAACCTTGCCTATTAGCGCATATAACAAAAATACCGCCGTATTCGCTCTACTGCGCGGGAGGAATGGGTACAAACAAGACGCAGGGCTTGATATTAATCTAAAATGCCTCGCATGAACGCCCAGCTTCAACCTATCGATTCAATAAGCAACGTATGAGCACCTAGCTCTGAAAAAAAAACGGCAGTCGTCCCTACGTAAACCGAATATCCCTTCTTGACATGCTATTCCTTCACCAGAGCCGCTTTGAATTTTGCAGACTAAAAAGGTATTCAACGGCGAATGCCTAAATGGCAAGTGCGTCGCCGTGCTGCCGCCACCACCACCAGCACCCGCCCCTGAGCCCGCACCAGCTCCCGCACCTGCGCCTGAGCCTGCACCCGCCCCAGCTCCCGAGCCTGCACCTGCTCCTGAGCCTGCACCCGCCCCAGCTCCCGAACCAGCACCTGCCCCAGCTCCCGAACCAGCACCTGCCCCAGCTCCTGAACCTGCACCTGCTCCAGCACCCGCACCAGCCCCCGCTCCAGAACCTGCTCCTGCTCCTGCCCCAGCACCGGCTCCGGCCCCAGCACCGGCCCCCGCCCCCGAGCCTGCACCAGAAGAGCCTGCACCAGCACCAGCTGCGGAAGAAACTGCTGCAGCTGAAGAGCCTGCACCTGCCGAAGAACAGCCCGCTGCCGAGCCAGCTGCCCCCGCAGAAGAAGCCGCGCAAGAAACCGAGGAAGCCGCACCTGAACAAGCACCGGAGCAGCCCGCTGAAGAAGCTCCCGCTCAGGAGGCCACCGCTGAAGAGCCTGCAGCTGAAGAGCCAGCCGCCGAACAGTCCGCTGCTGCAGAGCCAGCCGCTGAGGAGCCCGCTGTAGAGGAGGCTACCGCCGAAGAGGCTGCTGAGGAGACGGATCAGGAGGTTGTTGAGGAAGCCGCTGAAGAAGCCGCAGAAGCAGCTGCAGAAGAAGCTGCTGAAGAACCCGCAGAAGCAGCTGTAGAACAAGACTCAGAAGCACCAGCTGAAGAAACCGCAGAGGCGGAACAGCCCGCGGAGGCTGCTGGGCCGGTGGAGGAGGCTGCTCCCGAGGCATCTGCCGATGACGCCACAGCAGAAGGAAGTGAAGGTGAAGCCGCCGACAGTGAAGATGCGGCGTGAACAATACATGTAGTTTAGACAATTAAAATAATAAATTTGGATAGGACACAGTGCCTAAAAATGTTCAGAAAGCAATTTTCCCTGCTCCGTTGTTCAACGGCGCCATAAAATATTTAGGACGAGAAAAAAATTATTAATTAGTTGAATGTTTACAGAAGCACATTACGAAACATACATGAAAAGTCATTTCTAATCCGCGTAGTAACTGCGTAAGATTCCCATGTATAACTTCCAACTTTCTGCTAGGCTAGTCACCCCAATTGCTTCATGTGTATTTATGCCCGCTTTCTGCAATGCGCGCCTTTTAAACTTGCAAACGCAGGCCTGAAGACAATTAAGAAGCATGTCAATAAACAGTCGCAATTCTACGTCTTTATTTTTCAATCTTGCCCATCACGCTGCTCTCAATGCTCTGAAAACTTTTTGTATGGCGGCTGTGTAACAACAGGAAGGGTAGTGTTCGCATAAGATATTTTCCCTAGGGAAACGCTCTGATTTTCCCCAGGGAAAAACCGATTTGCGTAAAAATTGTTGGTGAGTCCACAGCCGCTGTGATTCGCAAAGAAGCGTACATGTTCGGTTGTCTCGAATGAAGGAAAATCAGGGCAGTAGATATTTACTATCGCAGGCCTATTTTTAAACTAAAAAATAAACAAAGAACAAACGACATCAGTGGCCTGTAAAATGTATGCCGGTTTCCTAATTCTGCGCTCTCTACGCTGCGCCTATGATGTTTCTTTCTATCTGTATGGCCTTGAATGCTAACTAGAACCTAAAATGAGCTTAGCTTAATTGCCCTGCCCGGCGTTGTTCGCTGTGTTTCTCACAGTCGCATGATACCGATGGCCCAAGTGCAGTTTCACACGTGATTGAGCTGGAGTAGGATTCAAATTCATAATCCTGATTGGACCCTTGCGCGAGCTGCAAAAGGGAGCAACTCCCGGCAAGAACTTTGATAAGAATCACACTCGATTGTGCGCGAAAGTTCTCAGTGTGATGAGTGCGCATAACGAAGCATGCTGTCAACATTTTTTGATGGAATTGATTGCTCAGACGGTAGGCATACCAAGTAGAGAACGGGCATAATCATTACAAACCGGAACATCCTAATAGTGTGAACGCCATGGCCTTGACCAGCGAGCACTAATACAGGCGCACTGACATAGTAGAATCGTTGGCTTGCCGAAAGGGCTTGAAAAATATATACTGCCAACACGGCTGCGGAACTGCAGCAACCACTAAACAAGATAAGAAAGTTCACCGCTTAGCGCCACGAAGAGGAACGCCAACATTGTACTTAGAATATAGTCTAATTGTCGCCTGTTTGCTTTCAAAGTTCATAATATTATACACAAAGGAATGCGTTCTCGTCGGCTGTCCCGAGTAGCCATCGCGATCGACTTTAGTGGGCAGTCATCATCAAATAATCTCAGAATGGGGCAGTCTACAGCTACTGCAAAAATATGACAGTTTTGTTCTGCACAATAACGCATCTGAAATAAGCACACGCCACTTTGACGTGGTGACACTTGTGACTTTGTGCAGCAGGAGGGTTAAGTGGACACTACTCGAAATAAGTAGAACAGGGGCGCTATAACGTAAAACCATTCCGAACTTTTCTATTCCAATTCTGCAGTCACCGCACCGCGATTGGTCAAAAAATTTTGGACCACCCCACTTCACCCGTCTGTCAGGCGACGTCACGAAAGCCGCAATAGCTGCCCATCTGATATGACGTGTACAGACTGATTATGCATACTTTGACCGAACAAAACAAAAATATTTATTTCTGATTCGACGCCCTTTAGTAATTAGCTGTCGGCCATTGGTTAAAAGCTTTCGGGCTGCACCCACTTCACCTGCCTCTCACGCGACGTCACAAAACCGCAAAGACTTCCCGCGTCAAAGTCACGTGTACGTGTTAAAGATTCATTACTATGCTGAACAAAACTGAATTTTCTTCTGAGTAGCCGAAGGCTGCCCCGTTCCGAAAGAATAAAAGATATAATAATAATATTTGGGGTTTTACGTGCCAAAACCAGTTTCTGATTATGAAGCACGCCGTAGTGGAGGACTTCAGAAATTTTGACCACCTGGGGTTCTTTAACGTGCGCCTAAATCTAAGCACACGGGTGTTTTCGCATTTCGCCCCCATCGAAATGCGGCCGCCGTGGCCGGGATTGAAAGAATCAAAGATGGCTGCCGCCGATCGCTCCGGCAATGGCCATTAGCCCCTGCCGGAGAGCATGGGTTTTTGTGCTTCTAATAAAACGTTTTGCGTGGCCGTGTAACGTTTTCGAGGACTTTCGGCACATTTACGACCTCGTTATGCCTACTTTTCTTTGCTGGGGATCCGTTTTAGCGTCATTTTTAGGCTTCCGTAGCATGCCACCGTGATTGTCGATGAGCCACTGCAAGCTAAGTAAGAGAAAGCGGGTCAGTTGCAGAGGCCGGCACCAGGCTCTTTATCCCGTTATCGATATTCAGTGCAGTGGCTCGGCCCCATCGAATCCATCTTTTCTTGAGCATGCTCCTCGCCTCTTGAGAGCCAATTAGATGACACAAGCCGCTCAGTGCAGGCAATGTTATTCGTTTTTCAAGCAAACAACAGTGACCTCCTGTGAACGAGGAGATCATTTGATTGGTTTGAACAGACAACCCTGGGGGAGAGTGCCCGATGCTTGCATCGGCGGTTACGCAAATTTGACGTCAAGAGATCCGAATAAAAACATATTGGAATAGTTTTACGTTATACGGCCCCAGTTATGAAAAGTTAATCGCGTCAGTGAAATAGAAACAGATTGACATTTCTCCACGTTATAACGGTAGTTGTCTAAGAATGCTTCATCTTACTGCATTGCAAGTACGTTTCAACGGCAGGTCAATTGAATAATCGTCAGCACTACATCACTAAAGCATGTTTTTGCTTCTGGCTGCTTCCCTGTGCTATTTACCGGCACGCAGAGCTGATACTATTTTGAGGTGGATAGAAGAAGCACGCAGTCTATGTCGGCCACTTGTTTCAGTGAGAAACTCCCGTATGTGCTGTTTAACGAAGTTGCTGTTCCAAGTTTTTTTTACGTTTCTTCTTTTTTTATTTGAGCAGTTGCATGGTTAAGCCGAAGGCAAAAATATCTAAATTGTCAACCTGCATGTTTCTCATGAATTCGTGCAAGTTGAAAGTTGTATGTATTTTTTTCTCGGTTCTACTTGAAGGTACATTTCGTACAGTGATAGAAAAGTGGTAAAATATAACTGCAGTGGAATACTGCGCACACGCCGTATTACACTTACTTTACAGCGAACTACGTTGTGAGCATCAAAATCTCAGCAATTAGAACATTTGGCTATGTAACTGGTAGTTATCAATTCGCAAGCTGGCGTTTACTACTTCACTTTTAAGTACTGTGCCAAACTGGACGACCATTTCATAATTATCTTACATGGAGAATGTAAAAGATCTCACAAATCAAACAATTTTTTTTTTCGCAGCGTTTTACTCGTCAAAGCCACGATGTGGTTGTGAGGAACGCTGCAATGGGGGACTCCGCAATAAATTTGACCACCTGTTTTTTTTTCTTTACTGTTTTGCATTTCGCCCCTATCGAAATGCGGCCGTCAAGGCCGCAATTTGATTTCGTGCCTTCGTGCTTAGCAGCGCAACACCTTAGGCACTACGTCACGAAGGCGGTTCTCGCAAACTTTAATGAAGTAAGAATCTGAGGCGTCACAACGTTAGCAATCAGGTGTGTGAGCCTTCATCATGTCCCTTTCATGCCACCTTTTCCGTGCTGTCTACGTGAATTCCTGACATGAATTGTCTTTTATCAAGCGATAAACATCGTTCATTTGGCTTGCCCTATGCACACAATTGGTAACCAAACAATGAAAGGGAAAAATTTGGCAACGATTGCATATTTATATCTGGCCACTACATGTGTACGTGTAAAAAATACTCTAAGTGCAGTAATTTTGATGCGAGAGCACCAAATGTCTCAATGAATGAAAAAGCCGGCGTCTGTAGCAACGAAACGGAACATAAATTCCCATGGGCAGGGACGCCACATTACGCGCTCGTCTCGTGGGAGTAGGGCCGACGAAAGGGCTCGCCAGGTGTTGCGTGAGGGGAGAGGGCACCGCCGCGTCACAAGATCATGCTCGCTCTCTAAAGCCAGGGTTATCCACGCGTTCCTTAGCCGCGCAAGCTTTACCTTGCGTTTTAACGTCGCCTCCGATATAGTTATAAAGAGATGCATGTGTAATAATCACAATAAGTTCGAAAAGAAAAACGTTGGCGCAAGTGAGCCCCGAAGCCCAGTGTCTCGCGCATTGAACAAAACCAGCTCCTCCTAGACATCAGGTCTTTGTAAAATGCTTTGAGACATATTATTAGGACCAACAATATCATTGCGAATCCCGGCGTGACGCAAGCGGCGATGCCGCGCCTTATTCGGTCGCGTCTCCATTAGATTCTATGGCAATTGGACAAGGTAGCATGACGTCACGGATCGAGCTGCACCAGCCTTGTGCTATCTAGGAGGCATTGGTGAAGCGCCTGAATGTGCTAGTTTGCCCATGAGGAGTTCACAAATCGAAGGACTGCTCAATGGCGTTCAATTGGACACTAATGCTTTCGCATTCACAACCCATAAGAAGTGCTTAGGTGTGCTCGGAATGTTTTTTCCAGTATACTGCGTCGTACACACCAGCTGAGGTCATTCATGACTAAAAAGAGAATTTGGCGGACCAAGCCTCAACATAAGGCTACGCCATATCACGCAGTCAAGCCGAGCCGTGAGAAACTTATGTACGTGCATGTTTCGCACACTATATGAGCTAGTGTTAAGCATATATCGTGCAATATGTATTAAGCGTGGACATATCGCTTAAAACTGGAACACATCTTCAAAAATTCACACATTATGAAGGAATGGTTTAGCATCCTAAATTGCCATTGGACCATTTCTGCTGAAACGTAAAGCAGATTTCCTTTTTTCTTCTCGCAAACGGAAGTTCCCCCTCGCTCTACAATGATAGCAGTGTGTGGCTCTCACCATTCGCGAATAAAATTTTGCGCACGTGTTCTCACTGCAGTATCACTAAATTAGGGCCGTTCTCCTATCGTCATGTGTGAGGGTCCGAAAGACTGAGAAAATGGCATGATATTTTTTTCTCTATTGTGCAAGCTGTTCGTCGTGGTGCACAGGGTTATAGCGCCATTGTAAACCATCACATCACCAATTTAATAACTGGACATTGGGTCGTTACAAAGCGTTCGTGTGCAAAACGCGCTGGACCACGTTCTTTTTCAACATGCTCGAGTACTGTCGTATGGAGCTAAGCAATCAAGAGAAGTCTGACGTTCTTCGAGTTTGAAGAACTTCCTTCTTGCGTAACATTATCGAAATACAGCTGAACGCACCCGCAATATTTCTTATTCTACTTGTAGACATAGCATTTGTAGGCATAGTAGATGCCATTAGAGCGATTTCGTCGAACCTTGGAACCACGTCTACTCGAAGTTCACTGAACATATTGGACGCCTTAAGACCAGTGCTTGAATCTTTCAAATAGAGACAAGGCCAACCACCGACCATCCTTTAGAGAAGAAGGCAAGGCAGCGTCAATCATCCAGTGGAACGCAAGAGGACTAAAGTGACACGTTTCAGTCTTTGGTCAGTATATATATAGTAATTTGTTCCCAATCATGGTCATACGTGAGCCTAACGTGCCAAAACCTGTCAGATTAACGGGATATGAAGCTGTTATGTCCGCAACAACTGATGCAAGCAGCAAAGTCATCTATTGTTCGTCGAGAACGGATCTGTTTTGCGCCAGCCGATTCTGCGCCACGATGGCAATCAATACGTTTGCCTACCAATTAAAGAAGCGCAAACTCGTGCTTACACTTGGAGGCGTTTATATATCGCCTTCAAGATATTTTGATTCCAAAGATTAACGAACACCTTGTCGGTGTGTTCTGCGCTATATGTCTTCACCGGAGATTTTAATGCGCACCTTATGGCATGGGGAAGCACAAGGTCAAATACAAGAGAGCAAAGGCTAGCAAGCTTCGCCTGCAACCATGGCCTTTCGCTTCTGAATGACAGCAGCCCAACGTTTATACAAGGCGTAAGTTATGGCAGCTATCTTGACCCAGCTTTCGTATCCTGCTCTTTCACAATATTGCCACATGCTATGCGGTCGCCACGGGTATGTGCCACACGATGAGAAGGACACAAAACTACCGCGAGTAGAAAAACAGAAACGACAACGACGTCGCGTTGACTTCTCTAGTAAAGTGCTTTCATACGTCCTCTAAACCGGCTTTCCCGTCTCCTACTAGGCTGTGACGCTGGTGGAGGTGCTGGGTAGGATTGTCTCATGCTCGGCGCCCCTTCGCGGAGCCATAAGTCGAAAGCGGAATCACCTTCGTTCGTCGAAACTCCTGTTCACCGGTACAGTCGCCGCCTGCTAGGCCCGACGCCCTACTTCAACCATTTGGAGGACCCTGCAGGATCGCGTCTACCTACTTCCACCATGGCTACTGCGACTCCATCGCAGGTGACGCTGCGGAACCCTAAGACTCCAAAAGGTTTCCACGGTGACGCTTTTGAAGATGTCCAAGAATGGCTGGCACAATTTGAGCGTGGCGCCAGTTATAATGACTGGGGCTCGCAGCAAAAGCTGTCTAATGTCTATTTTGCGCTTCAAGAGAGTGCGCGGACGTGGTTCGTGAACCGGGAGAGAAGTTTCACCACATGGGATACCTTCCGCACCCAGCTGCTTGAGACGTTCAGTAGTAGCGACCGAAGAGGCAACGCGCAGCGCCTACTTGAATCCGGTATTCACAAACGAAATGAAAGCGTTGCCATGTTTACAGAACACAAGGCCCGCCTTTTCCGCAGAGCAGACCCTGAGATGGCCGAAGAAAAGAAGTTACGCTATCTCTTGCGCGGAGTGAAGGAGGAACTGTTTGCCGGACTCGTGAGGAACCCACCGACCACAGTGGCCGAATTCATCAAGGAGGCTACCGCTATAGGACGAGCACTACACCAACGGCCCCACCAATATGATCGGAAGAGCTCGCCGGTGAATGCTTCAATTCTGTCTGAGGGCTGCGGCACGTCTCTGCGTGAGGTCATCCGAGAGATTGTGCGAGAGGAGATCCGGCAGCTCGGGATTTCTCCTATGGCACCAGCGGTGGCTTCTGTCACTGATATCGTTCGGGAGGAAGTTCAACAGGCCTTTTCGTCGCCCGACTGGCAGGCGGTGCCGCCACGATTAACCTACGCGGAACCTGTCTGTCGTCCACCTCCTGCCACTTCGATGCTGCTGACACCGTCAACCAGTACGACGCTGCCATCACCTCCCCCCCGCCCCCGACGCCCTATTTTCGGCATTCACAGCCGCGGCCAGCTACGCTGTATCGCCGCCAGCTGATCGCTGCGCCTCGGTCTTACGGCGAATTTCTACCGGCTATCGGCTTCGAAAGACCGATTTGTGGCGCGGCGCTGACCACCGGCCGCTAGGCTTTCATTGTGGCGAAGCAAGCCATGTTTACCGCGTGTGCCACTACCGCGCAGCCGGGTATCCAAGGTTTCCCAACTGAAATACCCTGTGTTTGATGGTGCGACGAAAATTCCTGATACCTGCGACAAAAATTCTGCAAACTTTCGGCCTGAAGGTTCAGCGACGCCTCGATCGCGTTCCCCTTCTCCGACTCCTTACACCCAACCTACCCGACGACATTTTTCTAACCCCTCTAGGGGCAGGTCCCCTAGCCCGCGCCGGGGAAACTAGAGGCAGCGACATGCGGGGGTGAGATTGCAAACCGTCTAGCTTTCCAAGAGCCCCGACTACCGACGACCAACGACTCTAAAACTCCGACGACTTCAACCACACACCCTGTAACCGACGCCGTCAGCGCCGATCTTGTTTTTCGCATTGACGGCCAACAAGTGGCCGCTCTCATCGATACTGGTTCCCGTTTTTCGATAATCCGTCAAAAGCTGGCCGACAGGCTGCGAAAAGTGAAGACGCCATGGACCGGGCCCCACACCAGAACTGCCGGTGGCCAGTTGATGACGCCGATTGGAAAATGCACAGCCAGAATAGTAGTCGCCGGTGCAACCTTCGTCGCCATCCTCGTCATTCTCTTTGAGTGTTTTAAGGAACTTATATTGGGGATGGATTTCTTGAGAGAGTGTGGTGCAGGGATGAATGTCCGTGACCTCGTCGTCACGTTTTCTACGAGCTCCGAAGATGTCGACCCGGCGGAACACCATCGACCCCGCTTACGTATCGCCGACGACGACGTCACGCTTCCGCCGCGAAGCTGTTCCCTCGTAACTGTTATCTGCGACGACTCGAACACCGGGACTGGCGTCGCTGAACACATCGACGCACTGGTACTAAGGCAAGGCGTTTCCATCGCCAGGGCCGTTATTAACGTATACAATGGACGTACTAAACTCCTGTTGATGAATTTTACCAGGGAGCGCCGACACATTGTTAAAGCCACGGCTGTTGCTTACTTAGACGAATTTACCTCAATACAGGACTGCCTCTCAGTGGAGCACGCGACGTTAAACGTGGCTACGCCTGCCCCTGTGGTTGGTATCAGCCCCACCTTATCGCCCGTCGAACGCAACAGCCTTCTTGAGCTCATCGATGAGTTTAAGAGCTGCTTCTCATCCACGTTACGATTTAGCCAGACGCCGCTCAATAAACACCGTATTGTCACCGAAGCCGACGCCAGACCAATTCGGCAGAATCCCTATCGTGTAGCGGCTACTGGCAAAGAGAAGTTCATGAGAGAGACCTTGAGAAGAACGCTTTTGTGACGCCCGACGGAGCATATGAATTTCAGGTGCTTTCCTTCAGTTTGTGTTGTGCGCCAGCAACGTTTCAACGACTAATGGACAAGGTACCCTCAGGCCTCAAATGGCAAACCTGTCTGGTCTACCTCGACGACGTGATTGTTTTCTCCGTCCCGTTCGAGGAGCACTTACGGAGACTAAAGACGGTCTTTGAAGCAATACGCTCAGCTGGTCTAATTTTAAAACCTGAAAAGTGTCAGTTTGGCTTTGAAGAACTTCAATTTCTCGGTCATGTTGTTAGTCGTGAAGGTGTACGAGCTGACCCTGATAAAACCTCTGCCGTTGCTAATTTCCCAACACCATCAGATAAAAGGCCGTGCGACGTTTTCTGGGCCTTTGCGCCTACTACCGACGGTTTATTGCTGAATTTTCGCGCATCGCATGGCCATTAACACATCTCATCAAAGAAGATTCGTGTGGGATGAAGACCAGTAACGGGCATTTTAGGATCTAAGACAATGACTGCCGACACCTCCCGTGCTCGTACACTTTGATGAAGACGCTCCTACGATTCTTCACACCGACGCTAGTAATGTCGGCCTCGGCGCAGTGCTTGTACAGCGGCAGGACGGCACCGAAAGAGTGATTGCTTACGCCAGAAGGACGCTATCAAGGACAGAGGCTAACTACTTCAGTACAGAAAAAAAAATATCTCGCACTGGTGGGGGCCATCCTGAAATTTCGGCCATATTTGTATGGTCGGTGTTTCGCCGTTGACAGTGATCATCATGCACTTTGCTGGCTGACTAATTTAAAAGATCCAGCTGGTCGGCTTGTGCGCTGTAGTCTTCGGCTCCAAGAGTGCGACTTCACGGTTGTATACAAATCGGGGAAACGACACACCGACGCCGACTGCCTCTCTCGGTCTCCTGTTGAGACTGCAGTTCACGACGATGACGACACGGGTTTTCTGATGACGCGGGTTTTCGGGGACGCAGAATTGGTTCCTCTTTTCGATTACTTAGAGGGCAAAACAAGCAGCGTGCTGAGGTTATTCGCGAGATGGCTGGCTTCGTTTTGCTTGCGCCACAACATTCTCTATAAAAAGAACTTTTCACCAAGTGGCAGCAGTTACCTACTCGTCATTCCCGCATCTGTTCGCGACGAAGTTTTGCTACATGCCGGTCACAACGAGCCGACCTCAGGTAACTTGGGATACACCCGCACATTGCCAAGAATTAGGCTAAAGTACTATTGGCCAAGACTTGCGTCGATCATGAAACGTTACATACAGACATGCCTGGATTGCCAGCACCGCAAAGCCCTACCCGGCAAGCCAGCTGGACTGCTGCATCCTGTTCATATACCGCAAGTGCCGTTCGAACAAATTGGCATGGACCTTTTTAGGTCCGTTTCCAATGTCTACTGCTGGAAATATATAGATAATCGTCGTCACAGATTACCTAACTCGATACGCCGAACCAGATGCTATCAAACGTGGAACAGCAGCCGAAGCAGCGCGATTTTTCATCGTAGCTGTCGTCCTAAGGCATGGCGCTCCCGCAGTGGTCATCACAGACAGAGGATCTGCGTTCATGACTGCGCTCCCGGATACCGTTTTGCGGCTAAGTGGTACCGCTCACCGAAAGACCACGGCTTATCATCCCCAAGCCAATGGGCATACAGAATGTTTGAGTAAGACTATGGCAGACATGATGACTATGTACATCGACGTCGACCACAAGAACTCGGACGTGATTGTACCGTATGTTACATTTGCGTATAACAGGGCTCGCCAAGCGACAACACGCGTGATGCCTTTCAAGCTTGTTTACGGACGCGAAGTGACAACAATGTTGGACGCAATGCTGCCGCACGAGTGCGGTGACGACGAGACTGGTGCCGAGGAGTTTACCTAAAGCGCAGAGGAAGCCAGGCAGCTCACTTGTTTGCGAATACAAGAACAACAGGAATGCGAGGCCCGACACTACGATCTTCGGCACAGACCCGTCACATACCTCGTGGGTGACCAGGTGTGGGTCTGGACTGCGACTCGTCGGCGGGGGCTGTCTGAGAAGCACCTGCGAAGATGCTTCGGCCCATACACAGTTCGGCGCCGCATCAGCGATGGGAATTATGGAGCTGTCCCCGACAGCCATAACTGCTCCAAGCGCCGGCGGCATCTGCCCGACGTTGCGCACGTGCTTCGCATGAAGCCATATTTTTCCTTATGACCTCAACTTTGCACCGTGTGTGTACAGCCTTCGAAGGTTGGTCCATCGGTACGATGCCTTTTTTTTGCAAAGGAGGGGCAAATGCCACATGCTATCTGGTCGCCGCCAGGCGATGAGAACGACGCTGAAGTAGAGCGCGTGTAGAAAAACAGAGACGACAACGACGTCGCATTGACTGCTCTCATCAAGTGCTTTCATACGTGCTCTACACCGGCTTTCCCGTCTCCTACTAGGCTGGGACAATAAGTGTAAAATGGTTTTCGGACACCGAGACACACGGGAGCGCTCACATTCCCGCGTGCGTTATCATCAAACGGATGTCCAGATCCTTCCCACGGAACACCACTCATTAATTAACTGGAGTAATCTTACTTTTGCCATGGAAGATGCTTGTCGAGAGGGCTTCTCCCCTGGATTACAAGAAACAATCAAGCCTGCAATGCGAAACGCCACGCGCATGATCACGGTTTCGTCGAAGCACACGGATTTTTATATAGAGTTGGAGCGGCTTCGTGCAATCCGTCGTCGTGCGGAGCGGCAATACCGGCGTACAAAATCCATCAATGACCATAGGACAGCCACATGACTACAAAAGAAAATTTAACGTCGCATGAATAGATTGGCCTCTCGACGTCGGAAAATGTTTTTCCAGTCACTTGACCCAAGAAAACCACTTTCCCACGTCTGGAGAACCATACGTGGAATGCGTTCACTCCCTGAACAACGCTTCCCATTCAAAGCGCTCGCGTTCTTCCAAAGATGAGTGGATGGTGATTTTGCAGAACATTTTTGTGCAAGGATCACAGCCAAGCATATGCTCTCCATGCTCTCCAGCCCCCAGTATCAACCCTGTTTCGCGTGACTGCCGCATTGATCTTCCATTCACAATGGGGGAACATTAAGCGGCTCTTGCTCTATGCATGGGTTCCTCATTCCCGGGACCAGATGGAATATCCTAGCGCGCATTGATGAACCTGAATGAAGGTGCACAGAGAGAACTGCTAGATCTCTACAACGCATCCTGGCAAGATTTCACGGTTCCCGAAGAATGGAACACAAGCAGCTTGGTCCCTGTCCTGAAGCAAGGCAAGCCCCCACCTCATACCACCCAACAGCCCTGGCCAGCTGTGTGGGAAACAATGGAAAGATGATCCTTGCCCGCTTGTAGTGGTACCTGGAGCACTACAACAAGTTTCCAAATTCCAACATGTTTTTCTTTCTTCTGTTTCTCTGTAGGCATAGTGGTACTGGACCAGGGGAAGTTTACACACTGCTCTTTGTTGCCTCTGCAACAAGTGATGTCCATCATTTATGGTAATAACGCGCGTGGTTCGGAGAGCAGCAAAATTTCCTGCTAAGATTGTTAGAGTGCGACATTCGTCTGCGTATCAACTGACGAGCGAAACAACGCTAATATTTTCAGGTATAAGTTTATCTCCCACCCTGTGAATCACTTGTTGGCGAATGGTAAAAACATTGTATCATACAGAAATAAGTATTCGAATTGGCACAGAACTTCAGTAACACTGCCTATCGATAACGCCGAAGTGGTCGCTTCATTTTTGAAGATCGCTTTTCACGTTACTTTCGGTCGATGGTTACAAGCAAGTGCCTGTAACAAACCTAAAGAACAATTTAACGTGCCCTTAATCTGTGAATTCGGACAAATCGAAAGCTTTTAATGATACATTTTGAATGTTTTTTCGCACACATTTGCTGTGATAAGGACTGTTATCAGAATTATAAGCGCCTTGAATATCAACGTATTGTGATATCCACTGCACAACGAAGGACTTTTTAAACCTTCTCCTAATGCCAAAGTATCAAATCGACCGACTTCTTTATAGGTCTGCAATTTTTTTATCTCATCCAACCATCTTACCTTCTGCCGTGCTTGCTTTTACTCATTCTATGGGCACCACTTGACCTACACAAACAGAAAACCAGCAATGGGGCCTAGGCTACAAGTGACCTTCCCCTTCTTTCTCCTACTATAAACTTTACCAGTAGTTCCACTTGTTTGTTTCTAGTATATACTATTGTCTTCATTTCCTTTTTGTCAATATGCCTTAATTTTTTGCTCCTTGCATGTCCTTTAGTCTATTGGAAGGCTATTTTGTGTAATATCGAACAACTACAAATCTTGTACCGTATCACTTTAACTCTAGTGCAAATGTTTCGTAAAGGCACCATATGTGCTAATAATTATGCAGAAAATGCCATAAAGCGTTCTTATCAAGAGCTACTGCTTGCCGTTGTTACTTTCTAACAATCGTTTTTTTCAACTCGGTATTAGATAGAAGAAGGAAAATCCAGCATTAGTAAAACGATATTATAATTGCCGCGTTTGCGACTCGAAAAACATTATTATGGGAAACATTTACTTACCGACACCAATTCCAGAGTGCACGTAGTTTTAAGGCACGAGTACTCGCTATGTCAGTGCGCCAATCCATCCACATAATTTAACGAGCAAAGTGTACAAGGTCACTGTGCTCGTTGACGTTATGTCTTTTCACAATGTGGTTCAACAGACTTCAAGAGATGTAGTGAACTTGTAGTCGATCGCACTTCCAGAAGGCAAGAAAACGCAAAATGAACGTCTTGCCAAGGGGTCAGAGATATAAAAAAAATTAATGTGAAGAAGGACGAACAGCGAACCTGTGATGCGTTTTATCTCAATCGATGCATCTATGTATATATAGATATTATTAATATTATTATTATTATTATTATTATTATTATTATTATTATTATTATTATTATTATTATTATTATTATTATTATTATTATTGGGGGACATAGACAACGAATACACATTTTGAATGTGGATTGATTTATTTCTATTCATTTATGAAGTAGGCACGTGCGCAAGCATCACCGCATGGCAGACGGGAATTACACAATGTACACAACATGACTGTGGACGACTTAATTGAGAAATGTAGATGGAAAGGCATAATGTTAGAGTCGTTCTAGGGGCTCCTTTTCATATAATTTCATTCGGGCTAGTTTTCTTAAAACAAGATTTACAGACGTTTCCTGGGACCATACTCCCATCGTAGACGACCATATATTGACAGCAGAGGGGAATTCTGCAACGTTTACAACTTCACTGCGAACTAGTTAGGACAAGCAAATGAAACAAGCATTGTAATAGAGTTGTCTTAGGGGCCAATTTCGGTATATTTTTTCCAAGATAACTTCATTGGATTGAGAGCTACAGAGTTTTCCTGAGAAACTAGAGACTAAAATTTTTTCGTGTCGACGCGACGCGTAGACGGACCGACATCCATCACTGCTTGACGATAGCTATATTTAGCTTTGCTGTAAAAACACAGCAGACTTATGCGACCATGCAGACTTAGAACCCGACTTCCAGCGATGTTTACTTCTAGCAGTTGCAATAAACAATTCAGTTACATGTAAATAAATCACAAACTTCGGGCGCTACAACGTAAAACTATTCCAAACATTTCTATTCCAATTCTGCAGTCAGCCTTCCGCAATTGGTCAAGAACTTTTTTGGGCCACCCCCACTTCATCTGTAGGTCACGCGACGTCACGAAACCCCGATAGCTCCCCATCTGATATGACTTGTACGCGCTTATTATGCATGATTTGACCGAACAAAAGAAAAATAGTCATTTCTGATTCGACGCCTTTTCGGCACTAGCCCGTCAAAAGTTTTGGGGCAGCACCCATTTCACCTGCCTGTCACGACACGTCAAAAAACTGCAAAAACTCACCGCGTCAGAGTGACGTGTACGCGTCAAAGATGCATTAATATGCCATACAAAACTGAATTTTCTTCTGAAAAACCACTGGCTGCCCCGTTCCGAAAGGAATAAAAGAGGGCTGCTGCCGATCGCTGATGCACTAGCTACTCGCACCTGTCGGAGAGCATGGGTTTATTTGCGTATAATGACACATCTTGTGTAGCCGTGTAACGTTTTCGAGTACTTTCGGAACGTTTACGACCGCGTTTTGCCCACTCTTCTTTGGTGAGTATCCGTTTTAGTGTCATTCTTAAGCTTCCGTTGCATGCCGCCGCGATTCTCGACCAGCCACCGCAAGCTGAGTAAGGGAAAGCGGACCAATCCCAGACGCCGGCACCACCCTCTTCATCCAGTTATCGATATTCAGTGCAGTGGCTCTGCCCCGTCGAATCCCTCTCCACTTGAGCGTGCTCCTCGCCTCTTGTCCGTCAATTAGATAAGACAAGCCGCTCAGTGTAGGCAATGTTATTCATTTTTCAAGCAAACAAAAGTACCCTCCAATGAACGAGGAGAGCGTTTGATTGGTCTACTTAGACAACCTTACGGGTGACCACCCGATGCTTGCGTCAGCGGTTACGCAAATTTGACGTCAGGAAATTGGAATAGGAACATATTGGAATAGTTTTACGTTATAGGGCCCTTGGAAACGTTACCCGCATCTAACACTTTCCAACAACTTTTTTCCAAGATCTTATTCGCCAGAACACAGGCCATAATGTGACCCCATCCCATGAATTTTCTTACTTTGACTTGAGTTGCACTGACACTCCTTTCAGTGCAGTGGCTCATACTCTGCGTTGCTAGTAAAATAGACTGATAGAGATCCCGATCGCTTCCATACATCTTTTACTGCACTGATGGTAATTAGTCGGAACATTTTTAGCCTACACAATTACCATAACGTGACCCACGTTTTGCGTGCTTAGAATACGTCACAAACGACACAAAATAACCACAAATATCATATTATGCGTGAAACTAGCAAAAAGATACTATATATCAGTGACCATTCTAGGGCTTATAGTTAGGCGAAGAATGTTAATATCTTCTAACACAAAGCACTTACCATTAACCCCCTTTCACACCAATATAAGCCTGGTGTCGCCTCGGTTATGTTGTGACATTGGGAAGCATACTGATAGCGACCGTACGACACTTTCTAAAACTTCACTGCGAAACTATTACAGCTCAGTATTTTGTCCACAGGCATTCAACTTCGCACAGAAATCTGCATTAACTTTCTAGCCTTTTTCGATGAGTTAAAGCTTGGTGGTATTAGAATTATACAGGACACTTGAATATGTAATTTATTACCGATTTCCCAGACTATTCCACCAACTTTAAACTTTGCTTGCACATCATCGATTACTTGGCCTTTACTTCAAAAATTCAACAGCGATTACAATACTCCCCAATGGGAAATTTCAGTGCAGGTCTATACGTTTATTTTTATTTTGCGATATATTGACTGGCGCGGAAAATCTGTATCGTGTGGCACGTTGCAAACGAAGCAAAGTTTGGAGCGACTGCCTCGTCAATCTGCAGAGCGCCAGAGGCAGCGCCTGGGTGACGCGCGGGCGTGATTTAGCCGGCGCGGCAGACAGACCTGCAATCATGGAGCCCCGTATTTCCATGCAGACGACGCGTGCTACAATGCGCCATGTCGTAGCCATCGTCACCGCAAAGCCCGTCTTGTGCCGCACTACGCATTTCTTCTCATGCTTTCGCCATATCTCCCTCCTCCAATTTGCGTCTCATGGTTCCACTGCACCTTCACTCTTTCGCTTTCATCCTCGCGCTTTCTTCGCTATCACCGTCTTTCTTTTCCCGCTACGCTCCGCGTTCGCTTTTGTCCTTCACAGTGCTCATTCTCTCGGTTACGAGGGATATTGCCGATGCTCGCCGCAGGAACGGGCGCCTACCTCTAAAAGCGTCAAGGACCTTTACTGGACCAAAACAGCCCGAGTTCATAAAAGTACTTGAAATTTATGATGTCACAATAGGTATCAGCGCTCAGCTTTTGGGAAACTGGAACTGAGCTTTATTCTCTCTCTCCCTCTCTCTCTCTCTCTCTCTCTCTATATATATATATATATATATATATATATAGAGAGAGAGAGAGAGAGGGAGAGAGAGCAGTGTTTAGGTGATATAATACATTGCATATGTACAATCGACGCACACGTATATGTGTGTGTTTTTACGCATATATTGAATTTGAATATCACTGAATCAGGCAAAAACGATTTTTTGCGAAGTATTCCGGCTCAGCCTTTGCACACGAAGATGACAAATAACTGATTATTTTTTTGCCTTTGTTACGGCAGAGAGATACAGTTATCCTGTAGGTTTTCGCAACTCAATAGATTCACATCGATAATATCTATGCCAAAAACAAATTTTCGCCTTTCTCTGCATCGATAAGCTGTTGCTTTTTGTCACACTATCTGCAATGTGTGCCGAATAACAACAATGGAACAACAGAAAGCCCTGCTATGTTGACACTGGTTCATGCTGTGGGCTAGCGAGATGGGCACGGACAAGAATTGAACGCCCGGATGCACACAACAAACCCGCCTGTCTAATGCAGCACTGTGAGTGCTACACTTCGTGCAAGGTCGTTGTAGTGAACCAGGTGCCAACAACGTCAGACATGTCGTACGTCGACCAAAGCGGCAGGGGCACATAGGAATAGACTCACGGAATGTTAACATCCACTGTCACTTCGGTGCGCTTCCACTTGGGTAATCGGTCCCGTAGATCTGCCTGTAGACAGATCTTTCTGTACACCTGCATTTTATGAATTTACGAGCAGCCAGTAGAGAGAAAAATTATCAACTTTCAAGTTGAACTGACTGGGGACTCCTGCGTGAGTATGCCATCTATTTTCTTGCCAAGAACTTAAACACATGCATTAAGAACAGGTACGGGTTGTTGCGCATGTTCCCTGTCAGCTTTTTTTTTTAAATTCGTAGTGTACAAGATATCTTTCCACTGTTATATTTTGTTTGAAAAGGATGCCTGTGATAAATAAGCGCGAATCTAACTACAAGCACTCGTTGAGAATTTGCGCATATAGCGTCCGTGCCTTACGTTTTGCCTCTCACTGATCCACAGTTTGAACCACCAATGCTTTCGTTTCCTCAAATACTTTGAGACTCCGATTAGTAAGGGGATATTTCGCGGCAGCTGCGGGCGCGGTTTTTTTATGGTTGAGTGTCGGTTACGCATGTATGCAAAACCACTTTCAACGGGTCACCCCCTCCGACCAACAAACTTGCTGGAAGGGCAAAGGAGGGGAGACCAAGGAACACTCTATGCTTCGCCGCTGTGGGTTCGCGGCACTGCGAGATGAACCTATGGTCGGCTACCAGGCGCACGCGCTTCTAGCAAAAAGTGAAATTGCGCTCCTATGGACACATGGCCTCCCGTGCATGCAGAAAGGAGCGCGTAATGCTCTCTTTGTATTTCTAGACCTGTCAAATCTAGCATCTCGACCCTTCTGAAACCTGAGTGCATAGAGTGATGGCGAGTGCCACCATACCGCAAACATTGTCACGGGTGGGATATGACGACCAACCTGGTCGATTAGCCACCACAACCTATACATAAGTTTATAATACCGGTCTTTACTATCTGCTGTATGTTCTCCCTCAAATCCTCAGTGCTTCTCCATTACACTTATTCCAGCTTCCCCATCTGCTTCCCGTTAAAGCCTCAGTGGCGATGGTGGACTTTTACAGTGCGGCCAGCAAGGAATTCTTCCTTTATTTTCTGCGTTCTTTTATTATGGTGTTGACTGTTTTAAAAGCGAATTTCTCTTTGCGAACCTCGCCGGGTTACCCGACCGCGGGCGCTGCCTCGTGGCTGTTCTCTTGCTTAATAGGGCAAACAATCACAGCGGATCATGCATGCCACGCACGCCACCGGGTTCCTTGCAGCACCCCCAGATGCCGCTTGCGTGTGGATACGCAACTGTTAAAGTAAGAAACATGGAAACAAATAACGTCATGTACAAAGCCATAGAGATGGAGGCAACCTCATGTGTGGCGGCGATGAAAAAGAAATCCGCTACGACTAACAACATAGGACGAAACAGCGAAATCGGGAAATATGCAATTTATGATAACTCTAGAGAAGATCTTCGCCTTTCGAAGCGAGATAAGGATACCTTAGAACGAGCACCTACAAAGCGAAGTACAACAAGGAATAAAAATTATGTGCTCCCTGCCGTAAAGCTGGGAAACGATGGAGCATGTTTTATTAGCAAGTGCAAATATCTGCCCAGCGTACGATTTAGGCTCCTCTAGCTTCCTTGAAGCCTTTGAGATGAGCGATGGCAGGTGACAACAAACGTGTCCGCAATAAGGATTTTGTAAGAGGCGACTGGAAGTTTGGTCGAAGTAGGGAGACGACAAACAATGAAGGCATACAAAAACCAAGTTCCCAGTAGGGGTCCAGGATGTTTCGGTATGAGATTTCATCGTGGCTTTCGCTTTTCTTTTTTAAGGTAGGTGGGACATTAGGTAAGGTAATAAAAGAGGACGCTCAAAGCATACATCCATCTATCTGTGGAGGTGAGCGGTTTTAAAGTGGACGTAAGCGTCAACAGATTAGCTCACGAGAGAAGCTAGAGACGATTATGTATTTATGGACGAAAAGCAGACAAGAAATTGAGCCGACCGGAGTCGTTATAGGCATGGGCAGAAGTAAGCGGTAGATAGGAAGAAAACAAAGATTAAGCAGATGCATACAAATGCTAGATTGAAATGCATGCATGGCATACACTGTAAAAAAAATTCTCGTTTTACGGCAAATCAGCTGGTAATGTGTGAACGGGCGCTTTTCCGCAATTAAAGAGAGGTCATTTCTGTAGAACGGAAAGCCGTAAAAGAGAGACCGTAATACAAATTACGAATGCTTATGTACCTAGACAACGGCAGACTCTGTATGCTAAATCTGTACTACATCCGTTAAAGTACAGGTGCTTCCCGTATTTTATTTTACAGAGCATATTCATTATTCGGAGAATGTACTATAGGGCACAATATCGCCCAGGACGCGCGAGCGTCGACCGAATGTTATTGGTGCGCTATCTGCTAGGATCAGCGTCGCTAACTGCGTTCGGACTGTGCATGCGTGACCGACTGCTTCCAGTGATCTGGAACACGAAGACGCCATTTGGTTGACGCTCACACATCTAGAGTACTTTTTCACAAGACAGTACATATCCTTTAATGCAGACGTCATGAAGGCAGGTCATAAGATACTGGTCATAAGAGATTGAAGCAGCTGGTCACCATTGAGAAAATTGTCTTGCCAACACACTGACGTAGCTGAAAAGATAAAACACGTTGCACTTTGTGGTATGAATGCATTGCATAGCCTATAAAGAAAAAGGTGCAAAATTTCAGTGCTCAAGTTCTTTATATTACAAAGCCAACTTTATCTTATTCAATCACTCGTCTTGCACTCTTCCCTGTTGAAAGTTGTTCAACCCAAATAACTTGCAAGAATAAACTTGCTGCTATTAGGTAAAAGAAATAGCATTCATAAATTTCCATCCCAAAGAAAGCGGCCAAAAAGAATAATCACAGAGCACAACAAAGTATTAACTTGTTTGTTAGAAAAAACATGTACGTAGACCAACATTGTTCGAACAAGGGATGTTGCTGTAGCTGACATTTCAACAAAGGCGCTTGTCATCAGGGTAGCAAATGTTTTCCTTGGCAGCATTTTTTATGTATAGCTAACCGGCCCCTACCCTCATTGGGGGAGGAGAAGCTGGTGTATATAATAGGTCAGGAGAAGCGAAAGTGCTAAAATAAACACAGGAAGTGTATGCTTATCAATGGTGATCGTGATGGAGCGGGTGTGGGCACTGCTGTCAGTTCTTGCAAAGAGTAGGACTGACCAAATCAGAAAATGACGTAAACATGTAAGCAACCATGAATCCAGTAGAATTAATCTTCCCAGAAGTCAAAAGAGGAGTTAAGATCAACCGTTTGCACATTTGTAAAAAAGCAACGGAGAATTAAGGAAAATAAATTTAGTATGAAGATGCAGCTGATTAAGACGAGTGTAAATGGTAAATGAACGCACATTATGAATACACTTCTTGCTGAAAGCCGATGAAGAAGCATATATTGAACAAATATTAAAAAAGGACATCAAAATTAAACTTGGTATGACCACAAAATAGTAAATAACCGCCTTTTTAAAAAAATGGGACGGGCAATATGATAACCAGATGCAAGGTTGCGAAAAGTTGAGCGCTGTTTATATTCATGCCGGTGTTGATTGCTTCAAGTTTATGTCTTCCCGTGAAGTTTTGTCTTAGTTGAACAAGGAAATTGGCCATTTTTTAAGTCTAAGTCCAAATGCTGTTCAGGGCTTCAGCGCTACTATAATAAAGAAAATATTATGGGCAGTTCTCCTGGGTGGCCTTTCATTCACCTGTTTTTTCCACAGGTGTAAGCCCAAATTTATTGGTCTAAATGGACCTCACCACCTGCCAAACCATTACCGGGTCTTTTTTTCAACACAGGTGGCTACACATATTATATGTTGGCAGGAGCGCTAGCAAACTACATTATACTTGTTGCCATAACCAATGTAAAGATTGGTAAAAATGAGTGAAAAAAAAACAAACAGCATTCCAAAATACTGATATAAGCCATCCGGAAAAGTTGCTAAAATTATGGTACCCCCCCTCCACCCACGACCATGCTATTATAGCATTAGGTATAAAGAAGGGAGAATTATGGGATGAGAGGACACAATTCTTTGTTCGAACATCAAATGTACTTTACAATAATGTTACATTGCAACTGAGAAGCCGGTTTGTGAAATAGTGACCGATGCATACGAAAGCTCATGACATTCTGTACAGCATAACATTGCCGATGAGGTGTTATGCGCACAAGTGCACTTTGCACGCAAAATGACATCCTGCAGTCAAACCTTGTGCAGATGTGCAAACATTAGAGCTTAAAAAACACCACAGTGGAAGGCAAAGCGTGCTAAATTTGTTCAAAAAGACTAAAAATTATTCGATTATTCATTATGCTTACTCTTTGCTAAATATTTACAGACTATTCCCTACGGGTGCTGTAAACAGGCACCCTGCTTTTACAGTTGTAGCGCCAATAATTTGCAGTACACACAAGGAGAAATGCTTATGAAGTTTATGCAAGGGTATACGCTACAAATTACACCCCACTTCACATTCCAATCTGGTAGAGGAAGAGAAGGAAAAGCTTTATTTTCTGGTGGAGGATGCATACTCCAGATTAGAAGAAACTGGTGCACCCTAACCATTGTTGTCGCCAATGGCTGTGCAATAGCGGTTACAAATATGGCAGTGGCAATTGTATTTCCACAAGCTGTAGTTACTGCAATCAGCTGCCAGTTTACCAGTATACAGCTGTATTACATTTACGGCAACTTGAAATTCTAATTATTCCATCTCGTATGACAATATTGGAATGCAATATTCTGTAAAGAGGTGAAGCGCTACGTGCCGCCCCATACAATGAAACACCTTTGAAAAACCTGAATCGCCACCTGGACCGCAACGGGGTGAAGAGTTTGTTCTGTGTAAACTAGCGCACCTGTATAGCCTAAAGCTGTGGAGAGTACATTTAGCATCAGCTGTGAAGGTTTGTTACTTAAATAGCACACAGTACACACCTCCATGCAGTTTTGCCAAACACAAAACCCTCCTTTTTGTTATTTATATGTAATGACGCTTAGGGCCATAACATGTACACTTACAACTTCATTCCCAAATAGCCAAAGCGAATAGCACCATCTTAAGTGGTATGTTCCTTCTGTGTCACTTTTTCAGTCAAAAATTATCAATGTGGGGTGCTGCGGTTTCCAGAGAAATTGATTTCTGGAGCAACATAAAGTATTAGGTGCTCTGATCTATAACTCCTGTTTAAGCAGTATCGGGTCTTATAGTAAAAAAAAATGAGGAATAGATACATGTATATTTGACGTCGCAACCCTCATGAGATATTTAGTAGTCTCAATTATGACCGATTCGAGATTTACAACGGAAGACAGATTTCATTCCACGGAAAGAATGGCATCATGCCAATCATTCTTGCATTTGGCGTTACACTTACTTTTATTTGTTTCAGTTGGAGCGTCTATGCATTGTCAGCGATATCGCTTCACATGCTTTAGGTTGACTGTTTTCCCAATTTAGGCAAATTCGTATCCAGAAATAACTTTGAGGATGATACACACAACTTGCTTAGCAGGAGTATATCTAACATTTGCAAAATATGAGGCCCTTGAATGCATATCTGAGCCCGGGGTGCATGTCGCCTTCTAATCTCATCAGCAAGTTTCGCGGAAATCATCTACAAGGTTTCCTATGATGAATGCAAATTTCCTTGTATGGGAGAAACAGTGAAATTAAACAGGTGAATTATGCACCATAAGAATGACGTCAACAAGGAGCATGAAGAACACTGTATCAGGAAGCACTATCGCTCGACGTGCATAGACTATCAAACCGAAGAATTATTTGGATGATTTAAAATTCTGGCAGCGGAATGAAATGTCTTTTAAGCTATATCTAAACTCTTTAATTATTCACTCTACTACCACTAACTTCCCCATAAACATTCAAAATTATTATTATATCTATGCCAAATCATCCTGGTCAATGTTCAAGCCTTCATAAGCGGCTTTTTTCACTGCTAATTCGCTACGGGAAAGAGGTTTCCATATCAAGACCATACCATCTACTTATTTACCATTTTTTGATAAATGACAGGGCAAGAAGTTCACACTTAAACTGCACTGAGCTTGAGTAAGATATATGTTTGAAGCTGTTGATTCTTTTTCTATTTGCCATTTTTCACCCACCTGGTTAGCTAAGTAGGCAGAAAAGCTGCAGGAGAAAGGTGGTGGCGCCGAATTAGACTTGTGCGCCAGGGGACCTTTTCATGGTCACTGGAGGAACTCCTTGTGTTCTTGGCTTCTGCAGTCAACTGCTGTGGCCTCGGCATCTTTCTTGAGGGCCATGGCCATGTTTAAGACACCTCGTCTCCATAGGCTGCATGAAGAAGGATTATTTTGCGAGCTAAGTTTTTTTCCTAAAAGAACCTATTTATGTGGCGTTCGAGGCTTCGCTACACAAAATTGCATTCGTTGCTTGGCGACACGAAATTGCCACATGACTGGCCACTTAAGGCGCCTAACGTGTATTCGCCAGCTTACTTCCTGAAAAAAAAAACACTTTTACGCTGCACACGATGAGTAACCGAAAGCTGTATCGGGAGCCTTTCAAGTTGTTCTAGAATTTTTTCATTGACACCTTTCATTTCTTTATTTTAGAAGTTTATTAAGTAAGAATTACTATGTACTTAGGCAGAATGCAAAAAAAAATATTCTGAGTATCTCGAAGTGGCAGAAAACAACATTACCTTGGTTCTGTCTAGTTACATTGCATTTACACATTTCTTGATCTCGTGCAGGATAGCTGGAACACCTTGTATGTCAGAAAACAATATTACAATTTTCATAAGCATGTAGTGCGTGTTAGTGGTGGGTATGGCTGCTTCAAGTGATTCTTTCAGTAAGGTGAAAACAGTTTTGAAGTTAGATTGTTTTGCAAAAAGGGCGTGCAATTGAGAAAATCAAGCAAAAGGTCAAGTTGAGTTCGGATGTTTGGCTGAGTAGCTGTAGAAAAAGAAAACAGGACACAACAGCTAACAAACAATGCAAAATTTAAGAATCTCAACTTAAGAAAGAACCAGTTTTCAAAAATGCTGAAAAAAGCTACCAGCTTATGTGGAGTACACCCTTGCTATGTACTCCGAGTGAAGTAGTTGTTACCGCAATGCTTGGGCACCATATGAACGTAACAATCAACAACATTAAGTAGAATAATAACACCACTAAATAAATTGGGCTGAGAAGATTGTCGGTCTGAAATCCGCAACGACTTGTTCTGGTGTGTAATTTGTTGAGCTCATGCTGTATTCTCAAAAGCCGGCTCTCAGACAGCAAGCCCGCAGCCATAGTTTCTCTAAAGCGAACATCAGCCTCAGTCTCAAAATACTGTTGATGTGCAGATAAAGTGGATAATGCATGGCAAACATGATGGGCTCACTCATGCAGCTATTAAATTATGTGATGCAGACACACGATATATTGAAGTAGGTTTTGTGAAGTGTTTCATGCTTCCAAAGCTTCTTTGCCAGTTGTAAAAGCTATCTCCACCACACAAATAAGTGATGAGAATAAAAAAGAACTTCAACATGCTAGCAATACGCAGACCCTTTCCAAGCAACCAGCAGTCTTTTTCGCACCTAGCTTTACTCGTGCAAACCTACTATGCCACAGTACTTGCTTTGCTTAGTACCAGCCACGTTAAAATGCAATGTGTTCAGATTCCTAGCCCTCCGTTTTTCTGCTTTGTATACAATTTACCATGCGTTCAGTTGGTGTTGACAAAGGGGGCCACAAAAGACTGTGCACCACTGCTTTCTAATGGTTTCCTGGATGTAGCACGCCTCCCCGGATGCCGGTTAAGCCAGTGGAAATGTGGTGTCGTGCAGTGGCTTCTCCTGTAAACAGGGCGTATGGTGTACTAAATAGTGCATGCGATTAGATAATATTGCTACAATAAAGTTTTTTCGTGGTTTTCCACATTTTAGGAGATGTGCCTACATGTCTGGTTAGCACTTTTATGACAATCTGAAACCGTTTACGACAGTGTTTTCTTAAAGAAAATGTTTTCTCATTTACCAGTGTTTCCAGTGCGCGTCACTTATGTTAGCGACACTGTGGGCACTGCAATGAATAAAATTCTGGATATCTTCTCAGAACACTGCTCTGGCCTGCTTGGGTACTGTATGGCACAACAGGCAGGTATTTTAGGGGAAGAAGTGCCACACACCCTTGTAGACGAAGCGCTGCCTCAAAGTCATGAAGCACCAAGTTCCGGAACAAGGTTGGCTTCTGGCGAGGGCGCTCTATGTGTTGTCCACCTCCTGAAGTAGAGATCACTAGTGTGGACTCTCTTATACTGGCTCTACTTCCTGGTCGGGACCTTGGCAACAGGTTATACCTTACTTTTTTGAAGATGCAACATGAGCACAGAAAGTCGCATCACTCTGCGTTGATTCTATAGCTTTATCTTTCTAAGCGAACCGCCAACTCATTCTATCAGATCATAAAAATACAGTTGGCACATTATTACTACTGTATAAAGACAGGGTAGCCGCTAGACGTGTGAGACATTTTGCCAGCCCTCTGACACAATGCAACAATAGAGGCATACAATGAAAAGCTACACTATAATTTAAACTTACGTAACACTGCACTGTCATGCAGTATGCTTACTGTATGCTCTAGCCCTTTGTTAAGTGTTAAGTAAAAGTTATTGTCAATTTTTTGTGGTGTAATGCTACTTATTCTGAGTCATCAAGTTGTACAATCAATGTTGCAAGTTTACTCACTGTTCGCATTTGATTGCATATGGGATTCGTTGCCTACATACACAAACAGTAATATCACTGCAACAAAAAAATGAGTTGGCAAAAGAAATGCCGTGATAATCTTCCACATTTGCTGACCGCAGGAGCAATGGCCAATAGCATGTGGTTGAAACTACATAAATATTTACTTTTCACAGAGCCTAATTGTTCAGTAAGTAATAAATGGGTAAGCTGTGCACCTCTGCATGACCAATGCATTCTGTCTAGTTGAGAATGCATGGAGGCTGCTGCTTGGTACTGTTCGGCAGTTCGGCTTTTGCTTTCTGCTATACCGAACTGTTTAGGTGCCAGTAACTTACTTTGCGTTAAAATGGAACTTGGAGCACTGGTCATTTGCACATAAGGAATGCAACTGCAAATATAACAGAAGGGGATGACTATGGGTTTCTTAGAAAAAGAACGTTAGGATTATAATAGGATGTGATGCCACAATGAAACTGAAAGCAATACATACATGTGGATGGCATTCCTATGCCACCAAGGTCATTGGACAGGCAGTACTTCGTAAGTAACCGCGACAAAGTCAAACAAGGCAACACCACGTTTCCTTGTGTGTGTTCGAACACAGCTCATCACGTGGTAGCGATTGCAGTATTGTTGCACAGTGGTTTAGCTCGCTGCAGTTTGCAGTGCCAGAAAATACATAGGCTGCATTATAGGCTTGTCGCAAACGAGAATATAACGTGAAGTGCATTGCGAGGCAAGAAACTATCGAAAAAAACTCATGCATTATATTCATGCAAATTGGTAAACTCCATGACATGTTGCACATGAGAAATTTTCATGGGGCACCTCTACGCAGGGTTATATATATATATATATATATATATATATATATATATATATATGTATATATATATATATATATAATGTCAAATACATGTAGTGCGAATATCAGACTGGGATGGCACGTAATTATGGTAATCTCTAGCAGCAGAAGCTTGATGTGGGCGAGTTGGTTTTGCATACTTGAAGAAAAGAGCGCTATGAAACGCGGACTCGTAGCGCTCTTTTCTTCAACTATTCAGGTAATCTTTATTAATATAAAAGGTCTTGCCATAATGTTACAACAAAAGTTGACAATTTTAAGCCATAGACCTGCAAGTATTAGCACGAAGGAGCACCACTTGGTTAAAAATAGTGATGTAATGTTTGTGTATACATGTAATACCGATGCATTTTTGCATTCTCCAAAAGGAATAAATTTTCCTATCTAAGTGCGCCTGATACAAGAATAAAATTAAGCATACATAATGTATAGTCATCCAAACAGTAACGCCTCATTTGAACTTCACGGTAAGTAGACCTCTGTTGAAGGCAGCCTCCCACTATGTTAAACCTTGCTGCATGCTTTTCAGAGAAAGTATAGTGGTATCACTTAACCCTGAAGCTATTCAGGATTGCAGCATTGTAGAACACATCTAAAGATGACCCATTTACTGTGTAACAGCTTTATTTGCTCGCACGACTTGCCATCATCATCAGCCTGGTTACGCCCACTGCAGGGCAAAGGCCTCTCCCATACTTCTCCAACAACCCCGGTCATGTAATAATTGTGGGACATGCCGTGCCTGCAAACTTCTTAATCTCATCCGCCCACCTAACTTTCTTCCGCCCCCTCTGCGCTTCCCTTCCCTTGGGATCCAGTCCGTAACCCTTAATCACCCTCGGTTACCTTCCCTCCTCATTACATGTCCTGCCCATGCCATTTCTTTTTCTTTATTTCAACTAAGATGTCATTAACTCGCGTTTGTTCCCCCACCAAATCTGCTCTTTTCTGATCACTCAACGTTACACCTATCATTCTTCTTTCCATAGCTCGTTGCGTCGTCCTCAATTTCAGTAGAACCCTTTTCGTAAGCCTCCAGGTTTCTGCCCCGTATCTGAGTACTGGTAAGACACAGCTATTATATACGTTTCTCTTGAGGGATAATGGCAACCTGCTGTTCATGATCTGAGAATGCCTGCCAAACGCACCCCAGCCCATTCTTATTCTTCTGATTATTTCCGTCTCATGATCCGGATCCGCCGTCATTACCTGCCCTAAGTAGATGTATTCCCTTACGACTTCCAGTGCCTCACTGCGTATTGTAAATTGCTGTTCTCTTACGAGACTGTTAAGCATTACTTTAGTTTTCTGCAGATTAATTTTTAGACCCACTCCTTTGCTTTGCCTCTCCAGGTCAGTGAGCATGCATTGCAATTGGTTGCCTGGGTTACTAAGCAAGGCAATATCATCAGCGAATCGCAAGTTACTAAGGTATTCTCCATTAACTTTTATCCCCAATTCTTCCCAATCCAGGTCTCTGAATACCTTCTGTAAACACGCTGTCAATAGCATTGGAGATATCGTATCTCCCTGCCTGACGCCTTTCTTTATTGGGATTTTGTTGCTTTCTTTATGGAGGACTACGGTGGCTGTGGAGCCGCTATAAATATCTTTCAGTATTTTTACATACGGCTCGTCTACACCCTGAATCCGTAATGCATCCATGACTGCTGAGGTTTCGACAGAATCAAACGCTTTCTCGTAATCAAAGAAAGCTATACACAAGGGTTGGATATATTCCGCACATTTCTCAATCACCTGATTGATAGTGTGAATATGATCTATTGTTGAATTGTTGAGTAGCCTATACGGAATCCTGCCTGGTGCTTTGCTTGACAGAAGTCTAAGGTGTTCCTGATTCTATTCGCGATTACCTTAGTAAATAGTTTGTAGGCAACGGACAGTAAGCTGATGGGTCTATAATCTTTCAAGTCTTTGGCGTCCCCTTTCTTATGGATTAGGATTATGTCAGCGTTCTTTCAAGGTTCCGGTACGCTCGAGGTCGTGAGGCATTGCGTATACAGGGTGGCCAGTTTCTCTAGAACAATCTATCGACCACCCTTCAACAAATCTGCTGTTACCTGATCCTCGCCAGCTGCCTTCCCCCTTTGCATTGCTCCCAAGGCTTTCTTTACTTCTTCCGGCGTTACCTTTGGGATTTCGAATTCCTCTCGACTATTTTCTGTTCCATTATCGTCGTGGGTGCCACTGGTAGTGTATAAATCTCTATAGAACTCCACAGCCACTTGAACTATCTCATCCATATTAGTGATGATATTGCCGGTTTTGTCTCTTAACGCATACATCTGATTCTTGCCAATTCCTAGTTTCTTCCTCACTGTTTTTAGGCTTCCTCCGTTCCTGAGGGCATGTTCAATTCTATCCATATTATACTTCCTTATGTCAGCTGTCTTACGCTTGTTGATTAACTTGGAAAGTTCTGCCAGTTCTATTCTAGCTGTAGGGTTAGATGTTTTCATACATTGACGTTTCTTGATCAGATCTTTCGTCTCCTGCGATAGCTTACTGTTATCCTCTCTAACGGAGTTACCACCGACTTCCATTGCACACTCCTTAATGACGCCCACAAGATTGTCGTTCATTGCTTAAACACTAAGGTCCTCTTCCTGAGTTAAAGCCGAATACCTGTTCTGTAGCTTGATCTGGAATTCCTCTATTTTCCCTCTTACCGCTAGCTCAACAATCGGCTTCTTATGTACCAGTTTCTTCCGTTCCCTCCTCAGGTCTAGGCTAATTCGAGTTCTTACCATCCTGTGGTCACTGCAGCGCACCTTGCCGAGCACGTCCACATCTTGTATGATGCCAGGGTTAGCGCAGAGTATGAAGTCTATTTCATTTCTAGTCTCGCCGTTCGGGCTCCTCCTCGTCCACTTTCGGCTATCCCGCTTGCAGAAGAAGGTATTCATTATCCTCATATTATTCTGTTCCGCAAACTCAACTAATAACTCTCCGCTGTTATTCCTAGTGCCTATGCCATATTCCCCCACTGCCTTGTCTCCAGCCTTCTGCTTGCGTACCTTGGCATTAAAGTCGCACATTAGTATAGCGTACTTTGGTTTCACCCTACCCATCGCCGATTCCACGTCTTCATAGAAGCTTTCGACTTCCTGGTCATCGTGACTGGATGTAGGGGCGTAGACCTGTACAACCTTCATTTTGTACCTCTTATTAGGTTCCAAACCAAGACATGGCAGCCTCTCGTTAATGCTATAGAATTCCTGTATGTTACCAGCTATATTCTTATTAATCAGGAATCCGACTCCTAGTTCTCTTCTCTCCGCTAAGCCCCGGTAGCACAGGACGTGCCCGCTTTTAGCTCTGTATATGCTTCTTTTCGCCTCCTAACTTCGCAGCTGCTGGGGACTAAGGGCCGGGGTTTTATTACGACTTGCCAAGTGCACATTAAAATTACTTGTTTTTTTAGCATTTTGCCTGCCAGACCACACTCAGATGGCATCAATATAATAACTTAATACATCAGGGAACCCAATTTGGCTTATATATTATCACCTTCGCATATTAACACCTGTACTTATCTTTAACTAGCGACCACGTTGCGCCGCCTAACAAATGTTATCGCACAGCGCAGGACGCGCCTGCATGTAAAAGAAGTTTCTGGAATGTTAACGATGGTTCCGTCCACTGTCTTTCACCGCAACTTGTGTAATCTGATTGGGTGTGTGCGCGACGCGAATAGTGTAGATCTTTGTGGAAGACACGCAGGTCCCAGCGGTTAATCTGCAACATTCAATAACTGATCTATAAAAGCCGACGCGCTTGACCCGCTGATCAGATTTTCGAGGATCGCCGACGTTGTCCGCCACTATCGTTGTGCTATAAGTGTAGCCTGCAGCTGTGGGCACAGGTTCGCCTCATAAAAGTTAGTTTTGTCTTTCACAGTATTGCTACTGTGTGCTTCAACGTCACCACCACGTGACAATATTGGCACAGCTATGCTCTGTCATATGTGTTGTAATAATGAAGTGGTGCTTATCCATCAGCACAGTAGTGCCGTCACAGTGGTCACCTACACAGCAAATAGATGGTCATGATTGAAGTAGCAAAAAGGTAAGAGAAAAGATCTACTCACCTTGAGAGCTACAATATTGCGACAACTTGGGAGAGGTGGACCCATTCCAGGCTGCAGACCTCTTCTCAGGTCCAGCAGGACAACAGTAACTAGTCTTTCACTAAAAGAAAATGATTATTAACAATGATAAGTTACCTTGTCCCTGCTGAGTATCAATACAATTTTATTGTCATGCATATCTTTTCTCCGCCTTAGTTGTACAACTGGAATATTCGTAAAATACAGTCTATGAGGACATAACTCGCTTCTGGTATATGCTCAGTTTGTTCGCATCTCATACAACATTTACTGTTTGCTTACTGGCACGAATGCCTTGACTGCCCAGACGTTATTCGAGGCAAAACGTTTGCTGCACCGCAAGCAGTTTCCCCAAGGAAACACACAGTAGAGCAGCCAGAGCGAAGCACTTTTTTGGGGTCACTACAATTAAAACGCGCATGCAATAAAAAAGTTACGATCCCACGTAGTGAGCCACTGCTGTTATGTCGAACGTTTCATTCCGCATTCTAACAGAAGTTCCTGTCGTATCGAATACAGTATGCTCTCAAGCCGGTACAAGCGCCAATACAATTGCGCAACGAGGGAAATCGCGATCACCATTGAGCCGATCGCGCTACCACTGAAATTGATCTAAAAAATAGGGTGATCCTTTTTCACATTCATGCGTCATTTTCACCCAAAGACGCTGCTAAGTCGCCTTTTGAAATAACATTTCTGTTCGCGATGGAGGCTTACCATACATCATTTTAACACCTACGTTATGCAAACCAAATAAAATTAAAATGGGCTTACCTCACGAGCAAGTTATGAGCGCGCATAGACTGTTGAATACTTGTTGAGGGAAGGCTATCGCGTGTCTAAGCGTACACGTGCACCTAAACAGAGGGCCATTTCTTCGATGCCAAAACGTGCAGAGTTTCGTAGACGAAGTGAAGCACATTCGGCACAAATATCCCCGCGCTATGACGGCACATGGCTAGCATACAAGTGCACACCACATAGCGGCAAATTCGGAACTTTGCCAATTCGAACGTGCCGAAACTCAAGCAGCGTAACCATTTGTCCCTTCTTTTCTTCGCTCCCGATGCGTCGATCTCTGTTCCTTTGGGCCTTGCTCCACTCTTGAGTACAAATCAAATGTTATTTACTATAAATTAACAATTTTTACAACACGAAACCCTAAATGCGGGCTGAATACACATGTTTAACTTCGTCTACCGCTCCTTAGATCGGAAGTGCAGTGCGCGCTGCCCCCAGGTGCCACACGCTGTGAGCACAAATAACAAAACAGAACCGGTTCTGTTTTCGCATTTGTGCCCTAGTTGCTGGAGCAGCAAAATAATTGTTTGAGAAATACTTGAATTCTGAATTAGAACCTTTTCTCTTCTACAGGATAGTGCATTTTATACAAAGAGAGAATGCAAGATGAAGAAAGGCAGGAAGGTCAACCAGATGGTTTTCTACTGGGGATAGCAAACCCGAGTGTTGCAATGCAGTGAAAAGCAGTGCAAAGCAGTGCACTGCGATGCGTCAATAAACTCTAGTATAGTGCTAATTCAGGCTGGTTGCAGCACCTTATGAACGGGTAAATAATGAGTTGTGTCACAACATTTACCACACGGGACAAATGGTGTTGCATTGTGAGTAAAAAAGGAATAAAGCTTGAATTTTTCTGCCAACTCGGCATTGGGCGTACTTTCTTTCGTTTTTCTTTTTTTGGCAGTAAAGACAGTACTAGCATGGTAGTAGGTCACTCATATTCAGTCCCCTTCGCCTAGTTTGCACGCATGTCGCTGCATGTTTGTGATATTTATTATGTCGTGCAAGAGCACGCGCGTTCACCGGTCTTGCTTCCAGATCAAGCGCCAAATGTTGGCGATTACATCTTACCGCAAGAATTAACACATGACCACCGAAGATTATGCGTAATTGTTGCGTTTCAATGAATGGCCAGTTATTGACAGAGACGAAATATTTCGGAAATATTATGGGAATGAGTTAAACCAACTACATTACAGTTCAGCAAAGCCCGTTCACACTCATTCGAAAAGTTTACCCGACTATTGTACTTGAATATATAGGTAGCCAGTCCCCTTCGAAACCATATTTTGCTAAATGTAAGTGGAGTTACGGTCATTATACCACTCCGCGCGTTTCGGTCCGGATTTATTGTGCGCACAATTTTTGGCGTAGAGCACTGAAGAACACAACGCTGTTCCTTCATCTGGCCGGCCCGGTTTGTTTCTACGTTTCTACGCTGCTCTGTAACAGTTTTCGAATCCCAAAACAAGCTCCGTAAAATGATATTCTAGGCCATCAACATTGGCTTTGTCTGTGACCAGTATCCAATCTCTCGTAGACAAGAATTTTTTTAAACCGGCATAATCACCACGCTTGAACCTAAAGCGAAATAATTCCTTAATGCAACTGGAGAAGCTCTCCACCTGGGCTGACGTAGAGGCAGTTATCTTTAGTGACGCGTGAACCTTGTCTGGACGTACAGGGAGAATGAAAGTACAAAAGGCATCTGCAACATGGACATTTGAGAAAGGAATGTCTCAGATGTTTCCATAGGAATTGGCACTCAAGTTAACGAAATGGAAGAAGGACAAGCTTAACGGAACAGAAGGACAGCAAGTCCAACAGCAGCCTGCATTGTTTACTTATGTAACGATTGTAATGAGAATACCTATTCATTTTCCAATAAATTCCTGGTATATGAATGTCACCAAGAAAGATTACTGTTTGCTGCCAATGGGAAAATAAGACACTTCCAATAAATCACATGGCCGCATCAAACATGACAGGCGAAATATTTGGCGATACATAGAAAGATCCGCTTAGGAATTTTTGCAGTGGCGGTTAGGCTGCCTTCAAGCCAAATGGGCCCCTATATAATAGTCCCCGTTTAGCATTAATGAAATCACCCGCCGTGGTTGCTTAGTCGCTTTGGACTGCCAAGTAAGAGGTCGCGGGATCAAATCCCGGCCACGGCGGCTGCATTTCGATGGGGGCGGATACATGCGTTTACCTAGATTTAGGTGCACGTTAAGGAAACCCACGTGGTTAAAATTTTAGGAGTCCCCCACTACAGCATGTGTCAGATAGTGGTTTTGGCACGTAAAACACGCAAAATTAGATCATTTTTTTTATGCTGATGCCGATGAAGGTACCTGTAAGAAAAAGCTGTGCTTCATAGATACAGCTTGACAAAGGCCCACAGCTATGATTCACGAGGCTGTTCACTAGACAATAATTTGAAGGTTCTCAACGACAACATATAATTTTGCGTAATTTGTTCAAACAGCTTCAGCTGTATTCAAAGCGAAGTACTGCGTCCATCAGCTTTTTTTTGCCGCTTCTGTCACGGGTAGGCTGCATTTGACTTGTTTTCAGACTCAGACGTCTACTCATTGTCTCTGCATTTCTGCATAGCACCTGTGGAGAAATGTATCGCGTAGAGGGTAGGCTGGGACAGATTACGTACTCTCCATGTACGCAATTCTGGATCCTTTCAACAACTGCGAACAAAAACAAAACACGTCTTTCTATACCGGGGCGTCTTGTCCTCACAGCTGTATTATTTTGCTGAAACAATACCCACAGTACGCGGATTCAATGGGATATCGGTAAAACTAGCTGTTAGATAACGAATCGCTCCGAGATCGATGAAACACAATCGGCCTGGTTGCATAAGACTAGTTGTAGATTTCGTAACTTCAACAAAAAATTTGAAACATGTTTGCTGACTCTGGCATGACTTTATGTAGGGAAGGGGATTATTTTGAGATATCCACGCTAAAATATGAAAAAAGCAGTCATTAGCTTTAGAAAATGCAATTAAAATTAATGTTTTCAATGTCGCATATGTATGGAGAAGTAGTATATAGAGCGGTTACTGGTTAAACTGCGCACTCTCTCTCTAAGTCAATTCTCTCCTTTTTTGTCTTTTTTTTTCGTTTTAATGAAATGAAAATTTAAACAAGAGGTTTTGTTACCGATATTGATACCAGTGACAAATTTTCACCTAATTGTAACAATGAGCAGAAAATATATTGTGTTCAATTACTACTTCGGCGACAAAAGAAAAGAAAAAGTACATTAGAAGGCGGATGAGTAGGTACCATAGGTACCAGTAGGAGATAAGTATTGTGAGGTATAAGAGTAGGTACCTGTTGGAGATAATTATTGTGAGGTGCAGAGCAAGCTTAGGCTCTGCATCATTGTCATCCCGTTCCGAGGAACATGCATCCAGTACACAACGGGGGCAGAAGGCAAGCTAGAGCCAAATCTCTGCTCGAGAAAGCCTGGGAACAAGTAGACGAAAGCACTTTCATCGATGCGGTGTTCGAACGCAGCAGGCGAGCGTCCACCGCAGTCTGCCTGGACGATAAAGGAAATGTCATGAATTCCGCGTTTCTATATAGAACGTATCTATACACGGGAGAACAGGTATCCAACGCCCTGGCACTCCTGGATGGCAAGAGAACCAGAATATACAGTGACTCGAGCGCGGCAGTAAGAGCCTTTCTCAAGGGCAGCGTCTATAGGCAGGCCTTGGCCATCCTTCATGGCAAGGACGTTAGCCTGCACACGGTATTTTCGTTTCCCCTATACATGGGAGAAATTGAAGGAGCCCCGACTAATCTCAACGAGTCTGCTCACGACGGTGCGCGAGGGCGTACAGACCGCGGGGCGCTAGGGCTTCCAGGCATAGAGATTACGTGCTGCAGGGACCATGTTCTCCTAAACAACAAAGCCACGAAACACTTTTACTTGTCGCACAGATCAAATCCGCCTCCGCACATAAAGCTAAGAAGAACCTAGTTCTCACCCTGAGGCTCTTGCAGATGGGAACACATTCCAACCCCCTATTAATAAGCAAAATATTTGCCGAAGACTCGGCTTCATACATTTGCCCTCGATGCGGTAGCTTACCAGACTTAGAACATATGCTCCGCGTTAAAAAGCGACAAGGACGACACCAAAGAGCGTTAGGACGCGGCTGTCCGTAGCCACGAACTAGAAGGAGAGACATGGGCACTCCATCGGGCCCGCGATGCGGCCGACAGGCTAGGCCTCTTTGTGCCGACGTGGGAGCGGCCCGCTTCGGGGTAGGAATCTAGCGTGACCTAAAGTACCTGAATAAAGGTTTTCATTCCATAGCATATCATATATATGATGGAGACGTAACTAAGTCAAATTGTGAATCATTTCAAAGTTAAACTGGCATTCAACGCATAGGGGAAATGTGATACGCACTTCAAAATGCAAAATTACGCAATCGTTTATTTGCATCAAGGAGGTTAAAGAAATACTGCTGGAGTGGGAATTATGCCCCAAAGGTGAATCCACACAAGTTTAATCCACACGATTGAACTATGAATTAACGATAAAAATAATGAAGAAGCTACTTTCGCGCACTTCCAAATATTTAACCAACCTCCTTTTCTAATCATGGCTCATTTTACCAGGCAGATAACTATCTGAGTGTATATCTGTATTACAAATTTTAGTGTGAAATGTGACTATCCTGGCATATTGTATTGGGAATAATGTCATCAATATTCAGAAGAAATTACTATTTTAGTGGGAAACAACTATCTTTATTTGCTAATTAGCCTAGCGTTACAATGACAGAGACAAATCACTTAGTCTGTAGGCGGACATCACCCGACGAGGCTCTCTTTCAGGTAAAGGAGAGGCCAGCATTAGCTTCATCTTTAGTCGTAATATGCTGCTGGACCTTCCACTCCAGCAGCTCTTCTTTAACCTCCTCGGTTAGCATAAGCTTCCAGGTATATCCATGAAATAAAAATCTCACATATAGTGCCTGGTCTGGTCAGTTCGGAGAACACTTCATGCAGAGCATTTATAAAAGAATGCGCCTTCTATAAATGGTCATACATTCATTCATTTGTTCTCATTCAACGAAGACGTGACAATTTCATGCACAGAAAACAGTAAGCGGCTATGAGTGACAACTTATGGGGGTTTCCGAAAGGAGAGAAAACAGGGGGTGCCGACTATTTTTACTTCTCTGCGAAATTTACATATGAGGTGGTAAACGTCTGTAGAAAGGAATCAGCCTTTGTTTTGCGAAATTCGGCAAATATTTCTTGAAAAAAAACTTATTTCACTAAAGGTGGAAAAAAAGCTTTTAAGGACTTGCACATTTCACCGATTCCAAGTCGTATCACTCTAGTTATTTTAATAAAAACGCGTAGTACCGCGGCTGATTTTTTTCCGTAAACCTACATCACCACAACTATTGACCCGCGCCAAGCTAAATTTCTGTGATCCACAGCATGTTCTTGAAAACTTGCCAAACTTTTGTTTATGAAGAACTGCCTCTGTCTGAATCGGAAATCACTGGATTTTTCGAGTCATTTTAGCTAAGGCAATGAAGCCAAGAAATCTTTCTGACAAATTTTGAGAACATGGCCTGCAAACTACACAACGAAATATCCAACTAAAACACGTATTTATTTCCTTATAAAATACCAAAATTGATAAAACTGACAACATATCGCAAAGTCAAATATTCTAGAGACGGTTTTCATGCCAAAGCATTATTTAACACCCACCCAAACCGATAAATATAGTACTGCGATAACATGTTGAATTATTTTACGTTAATTGAGAGAATAAAGGCTCTAATAAAAGACCCACGTATGGTAATCCCAACGTTTTGTCTCGTACTTAAAATAAAGGGCACACTCATATTGAATCCTATACCATTCCTCGTGTTGTAGTAATGAATAGTGACTCAGAATGAGACTTTTTCGGTTCTTTTTGTTCGTCAAATGAGGTTATCTTGGGTTTGCAGGGCTCCGGCATCTGTATTCCTACTGCCGTACGTTGAGGTAGCAAGCACGCGAGAATGCGTAAAGCAAGTTGTTTTAACACTAAGCAGGGGCACCTATTCCTGTCATTTATTTTATTTATATCTGCTATTATAAATGCTTCCTGTGTACCTGAACGATGCACCGCCCTAGTGGGAAAGCGCGATGACACCAATGCGGTGGTTGAGCGAGCTGAGTATGTTCTAGTCAGGACAGTTGCAAAACGCGTTCTCAATATTTTTCATTTTCACGAAAATGTCTACATTAGGCATCAAAATCCTTCCACACCACGAAACTGCAAGTGGTGGGCTCCGGGGCGTGCAGCATGCGCTTGAACTACTTTTGTCACACCTGGGACCCAAAGAGGTCTCAGGTACAAGGGAAAGAACAGACACTGCGATCGGATGTCAGCGCTCAGAGCCAACCCGCGTCGGCCATGTCTACGTTTGCACCGCCCTGTCTTTCTCAGCGTTCCGACTGTAGCGTGCCTACTTTCCTGCCACTCGACCAGAGCGGCGGCCCCGTCGTGCGTGCACGTAAGACAAGGAGTCATTCTCCATTTTGCATTTGACTTCTCGTCTCTCGTCGTCATGGGCAGGCCGCCGATCAAGAACCATACGATCAAGAATTTATGTGTGTATGTGCGTCTGTGTGTGCGCACATGTGTGTGACCCTTTCGTTGTGATTACCACCGCCACCTCTCATCAGAATAACATATGTTCGTATCTCTCATAAAATTTGCGTCACCTCTTTGCGTTGGCTAAACAGCTTCGTTGGTTCTACTTTCACAGGGTGGAATGACTCATAATTTTTTTCACACGCGGAAAATATCGCCTGAGAAATGGTGCAAAAATCTTGTTACCAAGTCTCAAAACATTGCAAACTTGAAAAGCGGTGGTATAGAGAACACAGATTTCTGCACATTAACAAGTTTACTCCACATCTTTGCCACCTCCCACGCGGAATTAAGGAAATTGAAGTTAATTAGTCTTAGCACAGTTCTCAGAGAAACATCGATTGCAAACTTGAAAAGCGGTCGTATAGAGAACATAGTCTTCCGTACGTTAGCCATTTTACTCCACATCTTTACCATCTCTCACGCAGAATTAAGGCAATTGAATTGAATTAGTCTTAGCATGGTTCTAAGAAAAACATCGATACTTATTTTTCAAAATAAAAAGCGGAAATTGAGGGTCTTTGAAATAATTCAATAGCGGTTTCAGGAAAAGGATGCCGTTCTAAATGCGTCGTTCTACGTGCGTCTGTGGAATATTCCTCGAAAAGCCCCTTCCTTGGACATGACTGAAATATTCAGTAGCATAGACTGAATATCAGCCAGATAGGCCGAATAAGAGCCAGAACAGGAGCCAGACCTGCAGCTGTGGTTGTTGCGATTTCAAATGAATTCCTCACGACCTCCCTTTGAACCTGCGCTGTGAGAGATAAATTAGTGAGTCTCCATGCACCTCTCGATAGCTTCTAAATAAACCCGTATTAGAGTAGTGCTAGGGCTGCCTGTGGATTATTGCAGACAAGTGCAGCCACCGTGAAGTTCGATCAGAATAAGTATGCCGTTGACCTTGATTGAGCCCGTTGAACAGCAAAGCGGATCAAAATTAATAGACTGCATTGAATAGTTTTATCAATAATATAGTACGGCAGCACATTTTTGAAGGAAGTTCATGAGGATATGCTCAAGTAATATTAGAGAAGATGGGATTACTTTATTTAAGAAAACAGGGACACACAGCTTACTTTTCAAGCCTTTTTTTTTCAAATTGCTCATAAAGTATCAAGCAAATGCAAGGAATTGGTGAACACTCTATTATAACAGTTGTGTACGAAGTAGGCTACAACGGAGCAAAAATATATTGAAAGGGAACCCTTAATCCAAGGCGCCTAAAACACGGCTTAATCTGCTAATATTGTCGCATATTTTCGAGCGAAGATTCATTAAATTCAGTATGCCTTAAATGTTCATGAGTCGTGATATAGATTTGGAGCAAAAACTTTAAAATGTGCTCTCTATACAATGCGCACTTTGAAAGGTTGCACTGCATTGCGGCTCGATAGCACATTTCCACCTTTCCTCAGTTAGGATTTCTTGCCTGTGAAAAAAAAAACTGTGCCTTGGAAAAGTAGTCGCAGTTCCGCGGGTTTAAAGAATCTTATGCCTAATAAATTAAAGAAGTTTAGTTGACAATGAAAAGTATTGTGGTCCCGTTTTGCGACGGGGAGTATTTGACATAGCAGATGTAATGTGAGATCAATGCCAAAAATACGGCCAGGTCCGCCCAACTAGTTAAAAAAACGGTGCACGAGTTCGCGCGCGCTTGCTGCCTCTACGTACAGTGCGAGGAATTCGGATGCAGGTAAGCTTGGCAACTCAAGCTGACTTCATTTGATGGCTGAAAAGAAGCAAGAAAGACGCGATCAGTGTGGCTCTTCAGATTGAGATTACACAACGTACACTAGGCAATTCTGCATGAAACTTGTGTTTATTGTACTGTTTATAATCTTTGTGTGAAGCCGATTTTATTCAAGGGATGTGCGAGGCCGACAAGTGTTTGAGGAAGTAGTGCGACTAGATTTGTTGCCTACTTTATAGAGCTGATCAATTCAATGCGATATATGTTGTGATGGAGATATCAGTTAAGAGGTGGACATTCAAGGATAGTTTTATTTGCGGTTAGAAAAGCTAATACGTCACAGTTGAACATGTAAAACTAGTGGAGTAATTTTGAGAAGTTCTAATGAGGTAATACATTGCATGTCATTTCATACGGCGGATGCATACGGTATTTTGTCTTCATATGAAAGATTATTTCTATGGTAGAAACTTGACTGAGGATGGTGCATTATAAAAGTAGCGAAGAAAATAACCCAAAGTTGGATTCGCACTGTTACTAAAGTCATATAAGCTTACGACGTGAAATTAGGGGTCATATGGGCGTGTAAATGCTTATATGAACATACAGAATACAACGGAGTGTTGTTAAATAACTACGTCAAAAAATAGCTGCTTTGAATGGGAGTTGCTCAGAAGCCGTCGTTGCCACGTCTGGTGTACCGCAAGTGGCAGTTAATAATATTTGCCATGTTAATAATAATATTATTAAGTTAATAATATTTGCCATGTTATCGAATCCGAGATACAATTTTCGCAGAATATTATGTGTTGTATGCAGGAGAATTTAGTGAGACATTGTTGTCCATTTTCCAAGAGCGAAGAAATATGTTGTGTGCAGAACAGCACGTCCCTGGACATAAATAAATGCGTATACGTTAACTATACTCGAAAAATATAACAAGATCAGATATAAGTACATGCTATGCGGCCAATAAGTAAAAAAAAATATAATTCATCAGTCAAAAATTTAGGTGTTATACTGTCAGAGATTGGATATTGATCCTAACATGTAAATACCTGAGTTAAAAGTGGACGGCGTGTCCGTGGCTTCTTGCAGCGAAATTTAAAACACGTAAACAATGACGTGAAGTAGCCGGTTAGCAGACATGTTTTAACAGTTTTGGTGTAGCGTTTTTTGTGTTCCGCTATAGCTATACTCTGCTATAGCAAAAATATATCGCTCCGTGAAACATTTGCGAATACAATATTGTCGAAGTCGATAGGCATCTACATTTACGTAATCATCTTAAAGATCTAGGAAAGTCGTTATTTTCTTGTATACTAACCTAATTACAAAATTTAAATACTGAACTGACTGCGGTTGTGACTTGACTGTCTGTAGGCCTGAGTGTATATCATCATCATCATCATGAGTCCCCGTTATGTCCACTGCAGGACGAAGGCCTCTCCCTGCGATCTCCAATTACCCCTGTCCTGCATCAACTTATTCCAACTAGCACCCGCGAATTTCCTAATTTCATCGCAGAACCTAGCCTTCTGCAGTCCTCCACTGCACTTTCCTTCTCTTGGTATCCATTCTGTAACCCTAGTGGTCCAATGGTTATCCAGCCTGCGCATTACGCGACCTGCCCAGCGCCATTTCTTCTCTTATTTTCTCTTAATATCAATTAGATATTTGGCTACACCCGTTTGGTCTCCGTTTGCTCTTTCTATCTCACAACGTTATGCCAAGCATTCTTCGTTCCAACATTTTTGAGCGGTACTTAACTTGTTCTCAAGCTTCTTTATGAGTATTGAAGTGCCTGCGACATATGTGAGCGCCGGTAAAATGCACTGATTGCACACCTTCCTTTTCAGTGATAATGGTAAGCTTCCAGTCACGAGCTGACACTGTCGGCCGTATGCGATCCAACCCATCTTTATTCGTGTAGGAATTTCGTCCTCATAATCAAGGTTTTCTCTGATAATTGACCTAGGTAAACGTTCTCCTTCCCAGACTTTAGAAGCTGACATACGTCGAAATATTATGACCACATACTTACCCCCATGTCGAGCGAGATATTTACGAAATGCGCCGAATAAACTCCACATAAGTTAAGGTAAGCTTAGCAACCACAGAAATAAGTTCCCGGTGAATCTTCGCAGCGGGAGCTAAGTAGCATTCGGAATATTTTAAAGGCACCGATTAGGTGAACCTTAACACCTCAGTGGTATCAGTTACCTCGCATTTCGTAGGGCTACACAATAAAAGTATTCAGTGGCCTCTAGTTTTAAGGCTTCTCAGCGCCAACCCACCAGGAAATTGATTTGACTTTCTTCATTCGCATAGATACAAAGTAGAAAGCAACGGAACTCATTTTTGGGAGAGTGAGCATGTTAATTCCTAATTTAAGTTATCTAAGCTAGTTTATTGTGTACTCTAGAACGTCTTTTTGTGGGCTTGTGCATATTCCAAGGTATTTTGCTTTGACTAGGAAATCTTTGTCTCGGTATTACACCCGACACAACATTTTTTTTAACTAATGTCGACAGGGCCTTACAAAGCGCCTGTACGGCCTTGCCCAAAAAAGTGCATAGTACATTGATGAACACGTTATTTTATTACTTGCAACTTTATTCGCAAGGTAATGAATGTTCTCTAGCTTTTCTAGCAAATAGCAAGAACTGAACTTTCTAGACAACCAGCGACACCGATATCCAGTACCTCGAAGCTCAGATAGTGTTCGGTGACACTTTCATATGCACAGTATGCATGCATCGGTCAGTGAAAACGCTCTTAAATTTCTCCCAACTCCGAATCACAAATTCACAAACAGGTGCATGATAGAGTACATCCTTATAAAATCGCGTGTTCCATTAAGGAGCCGCCGAGGCGCCCTTTGTGCACCACTAACTACAGAATGCAGTTTCTTCACTGCATATTCAGGGTGTCCCATTCGTGCACGGAATGCATTACGTCGGGTAAACGCACATGTTCCTTAAGATTCCGCTGACAGTTCATTCATTGGGTCTGTCTTTACTCATCTTGACAGAGGCTGCCGTAAATGCAGTTGTGATCAAGTTTTATCAAACGCCTCGGTTGTCTTTAAGGACATTGATCGGCTAACACGAGATATAGTGGAAGCTTTTGTGACTGAGAGAAACGACGACACGTGCGTAGGCAATCATCGCTGATTCTTCACAAGACTGGAGCGAATTTGCTGTAAAATATTCATGTATTACACCTAGAAATCTCTGTCCACGCATGTACGCGTGCATCCATTTAGCTATTCTCGTTGTCCTTTTCCAATCTTGCAGGTAATAAATATCAGTTTATAGTAATCGCTTGTAAGGCCGTTTATTCAGATCGTCCCCACATTTTCTGTCAGCTTAGCAGCTACATCAAACAGGCACAAACTCGCCACAGCTTCTGTGATTGAAAAAAAAAACAAGTTAAGGAAACAGAAAGAAATCCCCAGGCGGGAGAAATTTACATTGAAGGCTCGTCTTCTATTTTGGCGCAAAACAAGATTAAATAGGCGTCGCACACATTTGGGCAGATGACAGCGATGATGATAGTCTTGAGAACTTCTTAGCTCAGTCTACATCAAACGCGTTTCTGCTGGTCGGTGTAACCTGTACATGCATCATGACAATAGAGACAAGAATGCTTGATGAAAACGTTGATTGACGGATGCGTTCGCAACGTAATTCTTTTCGTGATGCTCTCGAAACATAAAGAAGACAGACTATTGGCGTCGCCTGTTCCATCCAAGTCTACTGGTTAGCCTGTGCCGCGTTCAAACTTCCAGGGTCAGTTCTTTTATTGCAATTTAAGACACACGTAACAAAATAGAAAATTTACTGCGTCAAGATGTTCGAGCAGAGACGGCGTAGCCGCTCCGTCATGGCATTTCTTACAATTGTAAGTTCAGTACCACAGCTGCACCGTAAGAAACAATGACCGATGTCCGTGAAAATTCAAAAGAAACAAACTAAAGTGGATGCATGTGCGATATGCTTGTAAATTGACATTGGAGCATGAACGTTTTAAGGTGAATGCTACTATATTGTTTTTCTTTCGTTAGGTTTTCACTTAGCTGCAGCAGTTTCATAACCAGCTACGTGTGTTTTATACAGCGACTTCCACAAAAGTGCTGTCACTGAATTGCTTGTTTGAATGCACCGGGCTTAAGGCGCTTCCTATTGACAAGACGGTAATATTCATAAATCGAAGACTTACTGTTGCACTAATGTATGTTGCCTCAATAAACATATATATTACGCAAAAAGAGCTTTGTTGATGTTAGCAACTAGGAAAATTGCAATAATTGTCGTATGGCAGCGATTGTACGAATTGCTTTCCAGAGGACTTTGGCAAAACTAATTGAAAACTAACATCAGTGTTTACAAATAAAATGATGTCAAAGTGCGCCTTTTGCCAGAGAAATATAATAAAAATTTATTGGAGGCATAAGTTAGTAGTTGAGACCCTGGCGGACGAGCTAGCGGGATGTCATGTGACCGCGACGCGTTTAGCCCTTTCTGCCAGTATGACTTGCCATTCTGGGTCATCCGTTTTGATCGCACACTCCCAGGCCTCGAGCCGGGGGGCTTGTCGAAGAATCGTCCTTGCTGGGGGGTTGAATGGGCACCCCTAAGTTTGTGGTCTTGGTCAGCGGTTAGTGCTATGCAGTGCCTACAGTTAGGTTTCAAACCTTGCTTGGAAATTTCAGCCAACTCTGTGTGGCTTATACAGATCGAGCCTGTACCCGCCGTGGAGTTGTGGCCTGCTCCTTGAGAGAATCCTGCACGGGAACAGATACGTTCTGCGCGGATCTTTGTATAATTGCTTGTACTCGTGGTATAGGTAACGAGGAGTTCAAGCCGGCTAGCCCGGTCGAGCAATGCCACCTCCGGTTATGTGCTGCTCGGACGGCTAGGTGAGCTGCTTCGTTACCCTGGTTCCCGGCATGAGCTGGTACCTGCATGATATGGGTGATATACTGGGGTTTGAAAAGTCTGCCTGCCATGTGACCGATTACTGCAATACAGTATCTTCACATGGTCGATTTAGAATCTGACACAACGAATTTAACATCAAGTAGGGAAGCGCCCATGGCAACTGCGGCTTCTTTCGCCTACACAGTGGCAGACGGGTTCAACGTGGCGGAACTAGCTAATTGTTCGACCGCTGCCATCAACGACAGCGATCGTGCACTGGCTATTTCCGGCGCAAGCGGCATCCACGTAGAACATCGGTTTGTTTTTAAGACCTCGCCAGAGCATGTCCGGCCCGGCTTTGCGCCAATCCATGCTGTCCTTTCTCTTGTTCTGGGGGACAGGGGTCGTGATAATTTTCGCGCCGATATAATTAGGAATTGTGCAGCGACACAGGATACCTAAAACAGGATTGTACCCAAGCGTGCAGAATATTTCCTGTCCTGCACTAGTTCCTATAGTGTGATCATCTGTCACCATTTCTATGCTTCAATAATATCATCTGCCTTATTGCGAATGCCAAGAGCTACCAGCCGACCGTTGTTGGTCCATTTTAGCACTCCAATAGCCTGTTACAGACTGTATGGATTAGGCTGTTCATCTTGTCCAGGTCGGTTTTCCTAAAATGCAAATATGGACCAGCGTAAGATATCTTACTGATTGGGAAGGCCTGTATTAGTTGAAGTGCTTCTTTTTCTTTTACGCTATGCCGCCTATTCGACACCCTTCTGAGGAAGTCATGTCTGACTGCCATTTGAAGCCTACTAATGGCGTCATGATTGTACGTGTTTTGTTGCCCCCACAGTTCGAGTATCCGAATTTTGGGTACTAGGACGACCGGGTTCCCGCCTACTTGTACGTGAATGTCACACGGAACATCGAAATCTGACCCTCTTTTCTTTTTATTCGGAATGATGAACAACTCAGACTTCTTCGGCGGGCAGGTTAAGCCACTTCGGGTTGCGTGCTCTTGGATAACATCCGCCAGCGCCTGCAACGACTCAGTGATCCGTGCGACCCAGTGCAGGTTCAGACCATGACATCGTCGGCGTATATTGTTTGTTTAATGTGGGGGATCGTTTGAAAATGGGTGCATAGATCTCATAGTAACATTGAAACCAAACGTAGAAAGTGCAGCGCCTTGTGGCATGACCTGCGTTGCTATTGTATGGTGTCGCTTCTGAATTTCAACATATAGATTATAACGGCGCACCCCTTGAGGTAGGTAGATATGTACTCGTACCTACAGGCACTATTGCGAACGTTCATAATAGAAGTGCTTTCGAGCACCGCCCTGCGCGACATGTTATCGATTGATTTGTGACTGTCAAGGCCGGGTATGGTTTTCGTCACACGGATAGGTACCGTATTGAGTATATATGTATTTGTCAGAGGATGCTCTGTGTAGATAATTTAGGGCGAAATCCAGTCATGGTCGCCGAAAAGAGCTGGTTAATTTCTGCGTGATCCACTATCCTGTTTAGGACCACATGTTCCAATGCCTTCCTTAAACAGGAGGTCATTGAAATTAACCTCACATTTTCCAGGTTGAATTCTTTCCAGAGTTTCGGAATGAAGATTACTTTGGCATCCTTCCATTCTTGTGGGAGAGTGCCTTCTAGCCAATGTTCATTGTGTAATGAAGAAGAAGCGCCGGTTAGCCCTGAGCATCTCCAGCGTATGAAAGGCAACAAGAAGTGCCAGTTAGTCAGGCGCATCAAGAGCGCTTTACGCACGGGGTCGGTTATGACGTCTCGCAGGGTTTTGACTGCCGCACCGAGTTCGACCACCCTGTCAATAAACACCTTGGCAGTTGAATAATTTGGCGGTATTTCTAATGAATCGTCATCCAGATTTCTTAACACTTTGTTCGTAATTTTGTCCTTCCCGGCTGCTAAGGCAGTGCGTAGTTGGCAGAGCGCTGATGGAATCTCCGATCCCGTGAAGTCCTCGTCTAAGGCTGCATTTAGATCTCCACTGTATCCTATCTGCACGTTTTCCTCCTTATCCCTGCTGAGATTCCTTGCTGATAAAAGGTTGATTAGAGCCGCGTCACCGCCAGGGAGAGTGCGCAAAATATTCTGCATATTTTTTCGGGTAGGCTCTTCGAGTGATTGGGAATAAGCATATGTTCATCAAGGGTCCATGGTTTCTTCGTTCCAGGTTTCCATTGCTGTTGTCACTAAGCTGTCGCATTGAATATTGCTCATTTAATTCGAATGGTCCTTTTGTAGTTTATTTTTCAATTCTGCAAGTGCTTTCTTATCATCCCGTATGAATTTGTTGCCCATCCATCTAGTATGAAGTTCCTGATCTCTCTCCCATAGGGTAACAAGATTTGAGTCTGGCTAAGGGCCTTTCTCCTCATGGAATACTTCTACCGTTACATTTTCCGCATCTTGTGCGAGCTCCTCCGTTCATGCAGAAAGCTCTGCGATGTCTGCGAGCGGCTTGCGGATGCGCATGTATCAGAGGACATCCCACTTGGTGTGCTTACGCAATTGTTTTTGCTCTTATGCCCCTTGAGAGGACGGCTGTGGTAATGGGGTAATGGCCAATATCCAGGCCGTCTTCTGTGTCCAACCAGCTGACCCGTTCGTATTCCTTACAAAACATATATCGGGTGTAGTGCCTCCGCTCAGACTACTGCTGATGCGGGTCTTGGTCTGTAACCACTGACGAGTGTCAATTCCAGCTCGTTGGCTGCAGAAAGCAGCGCATCGCCCTTTTTGCTGCACCTTTGATACTCCTACACAGTTTTGGGGCGTTGAAATTTCTGGTAACGACAAATAGTGCTGTGCTAGCCACCTTGCTGGTCTTCCTGAGTACGGTGCCTACTTTATTGCTTTTGTCCTGTGGACTTCTATAAGGAATAGAAATTTATTTATTTATTCAAAATACCCCTAAAGGCCCCCTGGAAGAGGGTATTACATATGAGGAGGGGGTGCACGGGAACATACTCTTATGACAATTTGTTGCAAAAACAAAACAAACGCGACAATATCGGCAAACACGGCTCTGTGGAGTAAAATCAAAGTTCGGGTGAAACGAAACTAGCACATAATTAGAACAAATTACAAAATGGAATCACCTATATTTCAGAATACAGCAAACCCACTCACAAGAGAATAATCGGAAACAATAACAGAAGGATAGCAAACGTACCAGGGGAATACAATATAGAAAACAGCTGAAAAAAAGTTCATGTTCACATTGCACAGAGGCTTCACGTTTTGATATACGCACGCAAAATTTGTTGAAATTTATCGGGGTGAGCTTCAGTAGAAACGTCTGATGGTAGGTTATTCCAGTCAGATATAGTTCTAGGTATAAATGACTGTGCGTAAAGAGCTCAGTGACACACCACATGCACATACGGTGTGTCACTGACATCATACACACTCCGAGATCATACACAAAAGATCATACGCACTCAGATGTCACTCCAATATCATACACAAAAGTATGATCTCGGAGGCGGAAAATGACAGAGGGTGACTGAAAGAAGTCATTATGCAAACGCTCGCGATTATAAAGTTTCTGAAAGAGTGATAAACACGCGTGTTTCCGTCGTAGTGATAGGGGATCCACTTCGGCACGATTTTTTTAGAGAAGCAGCACTAGAATCCGAAGAATAATCGGAAAAGAAAAAAACGAGCAGCATGGCTTTGCAAGGACTCAAGGTTACGTAAGATGTAGTCCTGGAGCGGATCCCAAACGGCACATGCATATTCAGTTTTAGGTATGAATAATGTAGTATACGCGAGTTTCTTTTAAACTTGAAGGCGCTTGACTTAGTCTGGGTTTGATTATTCGAAACGTGCGGCTAGCAGATGCAAGAGTGACGTCAATGTGATGAAGCCATGTTAGATCAGATTAAAAATTGATTCCTAGGTATTTATACCTGGTAGCAAGGTCAACAGTATTATTAACAAGAGAGTATGACGTTTGAATGCGACACGAGGAGCATGTAAATGATATGCATTTAGTTTTAGTACAATTTAGGGTCATTTGCCAGTCTGAACACCATGTATACAATGCGTTTATGTCTGATTGCAATGCTTCATGGTCAGTGTCAGTAGAAATTTTGCGGTAGATAACGCAATCATTGGCGAACAGTCCAACTCGGGACAACATGCAGTTAGGCCAATCATTATTACAAACAAGAAAAAGCAAAGGACCAAACGCGCTCCCCAGTGGAACACAGGACCTAACTGGAATAGAGGAGGAGTGGTATGTATTAATACTAGTGAATTGAGTTCGATACGGCAATGAGTCTTTGATCCACGCAATGACTTCTACTTGATTGTTAAGATACTTTAGTTTCAGTAGTAGCCTGTAGTGAGGAACACGGTCAAAAGCTTTTGAAAAATCTACGATGATGGCGTCAACTTGGTTACCAGCATCACTCCATGATAGAAAGTCTGTAGTAAATCCAGCTAACTTCCCATCAGATGAATATCCCTTACCAATGCCGTGCTGATATTTAAAGATTATGTTGTGTTCTTCTAGGTCCGTTATGATTTGCTAATATATGACATGTTGAAGTAGTTTGCAGGCTGCACTAGTTAACGAAGTTTAATTACGATGAGCGATCGCCATATTTAAAAACTGTATGAATTTTGCTGTCCTCCAATGATTAGGAATTTGGCCCGATGACAAAGTTTGCGAAAAAAGAGCACACAAGATTAGCGAAATGCCTTGAGATGTACTCTTATGTAACGTGTTGTTGAATCCAAAGTGATCATATGCAGATGATACCTTACAATTATTGAGTAATGACATGATATCGGACTCGCTAACAATTATCTGTGGCATCGTGGCAGCTGGAAGTGTGCCTATATTTGGGCATGAAGTGACGTCCGACCCATGCGAAACTGATCTGCAAAAGGAGATAATTTGGCGTTTATTCCGTCAAAGTTACCTCTGTTATAGCATTTGAGTTTCTTAGTGATGATTTTTCTACTGATAGGTGTACAAACGATGTTACTCGTGATGACGTCATGATTGGAGAACCCATCTGAATGACTGAGTTTTCTGCAAATATGAGGATCATTAGTGAGGATGAGATCGAAAATGCAGGAACAAGTGATGGTGCGGCGCGTGAGTTGCATGATAAGTTGAGATAATGAAGAACCTAAACATGACTGATGAAATGAGTTAAATTATCTTTCATTCGCGGCGAGAGATAGAGTTGCCTAGTTAATATGTTGATAATTAAAGTCACCAAATATTCATAAACCACAGTTTGGAAATCGTTTAAGACTTCATGCAATATGCAGAAAAGCTTTTCAGTAAAAATAATGCCCATGTCTGGGGCGCGATAAAAACACCTATAATTGTTTCAGTACTACTACCCTTTAAGAACACCCACACGCACTCAAGAAACGTAGTATTCATAATGGGTAAACAGGATAGTTCTCTTTTTATTGCCAACAAAACACCACCGCGCCTTCGATTCGCTCTGTCGCAGCGAAAAATATTGAACGGAGAATGTGTAAGAAAGATGTAGTAAGGTACATTGTCTGTAAGCCACGTTTCCATGAGCGCGATTACTGATGCAGAACGCAAGTCGATGAACGAGGAAAGCGGAACGGTGTTTGAGAGGATGCTTCTTAAATTTGCATAAACAAAACACAGGGAATTATCACGGCTATGCTTACCGAGTGGTGGCGGATGATCCACCCCAGGTAGGCGGATGATCGATTCATTCATCGCGGCTTCTCGGGGCAAGATTCTCTACATGTGGCGCACCATTTCCAGACATTTGAAAATTAATTGCGCAGTTGACGTCCGTGTCAAAGACGTAAGCATCATTATTTACAAAGAACTTATTGAAGACAAGGCGAGGACGATCCCCTCCTTCTTTATCGGCTTCGAGAACTGACAAAGCTTACGACACTTATCGCATACAGCAACCGAGTAGTCCCATGTTATTCTGAAGTTGCATCCTTGAGTCTCCTGCCATTGCTTATTAGAGTCGTAATTTCTTTTTCATTGTAGAATTTGGCTATTATTGGCCGATTTTTCTATATACACCTGTCCTGTTTACGTTCAAGGAGTTCCATGAAGGTGTATAGCATTTCGTTCATCTCCTGGTCAATCTGCATAGCAATGAGAGAGAGTGCGACAAAAGGTGAGAAGAGACATGGAGGTTGGGCAGTGTAAGTACTGGCTGGCTGCCCCGTGCTGGGCAAAGGGTAAAGGGAATAAAAGGAGAAAAAAGAAAATTTCAGGGTCCCTTACGATCCCTCTTAAGAGGTGAACGGCGAAAGCCTACTCTTCCTCCTATCATTCGCCTCTTCTCTTTCTGTTCTTTCTTTCAGTCGTTACTGCTCACTACTAAGCATTTTTAGTCATTTCTAATGAATTGCGGTCATTACAAGCCATCGCTAGACGTGTTGATCATATCATAGTCATTATTATTTATTAGAAGTCACTTAAGTCATTATTAATTATTACCGGTCGTTACTAAGCATTTTACGGCATTTCTAATGAATGTTTGTCGTTACAAATTGTCATTAGACATATTAGGCACTTCGCAGCAATTACTAGTCATTAGAAGTTATTTTAGTCATTATTCGTCATTACTGCTAATTACTAAGCATTTTTAATCGTTTGTAATAAATTGTGGTCATTACAAGCCGTATTTAGACATGGTCATATCATAGGCATTATTATTCATTACAAGTCATTTAGGTCATTATTAATTGTTACCGGTTGTTACTGAGCATTCTTCGGCATTTCTTATGAAGGTTTGTCGTTAAAATTTGTCATTACATATAATGGTCATTTCGTAGTCGTTAGTAGTTATTTCAAGTCATTTCAATCATTATTAGTCATTACTGTTCATTACTGAGCGTTTTTTTAGACGTTCGTAATCAATTGTAGTGGTTACAAGTTGTCGTTAGACACATTAGTCATTTCATAGTCATCACTGTAGCCATTACAAGTCATTTCAGTCATTATTAGTCATTACTGCTCACTAGTAAGCATTTTTTGTCATTTCTAGCCAATTTTCATTATTACAAGGCGTCGTTAAACATATTTGTCGTTTCGTAGTCATTAGTAGTCAATATATGTCATAAATAATCATTGCAGTCATTACTACTTCATACAAAAAAGTTCTAGTCATTTCTAATCAATCGTGGTCATTACTAGCCGCCGTTATACAGATTCGTCGTTTCGGAGTCATTTTAGTTATTAGATGCAATTAGTAGTCAGTATAATTCATTACTAGTCTTTATTAATGTCTAACAATCTCTATTATAACGTTATCGTTCACTAACTGTCACTATCAATAATTTCTCATTCTTTAATCTGTCTTCATACGGCGTGATGGCGCTTTCGCGGACACTCAGGTGGTCAGGTCTGCTGACACAAACTTGACCATGAGCTCAGAAAGGCTTTCGCCTTTAAACTGAGAAAATTCACACGGTAACGCGATACTACGCTCTACAACATTCAAAAGCGGTCGCGAAATTCACGAGCCCTTAAAGAATTCAGGAAACCCCTTAGGGCCTTGACTGCCGAAACCCGTCTGGACGTTCTACGACTTGTTGTAGAGGCAGCTGTGCAAATTCTATTTTGTCGACCCTTTTCGCGATGCAGTTTTATCTAGAGGAACAATATGGACGCGTTCGGAGCACGAATTCGGAATCATCACAGCTACTACGCGATCAGTTATAGAACATGCAACTGGCTGATGGCTAAAGCACATTGCTCGCTTCATGCCGTAATATGCGCAACGGTAGTGGGACAATGCGTGAGTACTTGACTGCTAAAATAGTGGCCATAATGATGAATGTAATAAACCTCTCAAATGACTATAAGTATCACTGGTCTAAATGGCCTATCTGTGCAGCCGGTCGTTGGCAATGCACAGATTTCCTCTAGTATTAAAAAAATCCACTCATCAACCAGCGTTGTGTTGTTATCCAACAAGGAATAAACTTCAACCTTGAAATGTCGGCAAAAGTAAGTAGCACCCATTACGCAGTTATATAGGGAGTAGCGCCAGTGGCGTAATGTTTCTCGAGTGTTAGCTACACATATATTATATACATATACATATACACATATACACATATACACATATACAGAGTGGGCAGCTTGGCAACAGCTACGGAATGCCGCCTAAATGCTGTTTCTTGCTTATGCAGTTTGCCAGTCTTTTCCTCGGAACCGTCGTCCCTGCTGCTGCCTTCACGCGGCTGGCTGCACCATCCCCGGTGCAATTGCACGTGGCAGAGATCGAGGAAGCTGCGTAGGTCTGCACTATCGCCGACGTGTGTCATGGGTGCGGGCCATCGATCCGCTCATCTCTGCCGCTAGACATCGCCCTCAACGTTGCCATTCCTGACAAACCAATCAGCAACCCTCTCAGCTCAGCGACATCATCAGGCCGGGGTTTAAAAGCCCTGTGTGCGGTTCCCCTCATCAGTAGGCAGCTTGGCAACAGCTACGGAATGCCGCCTAAATGCTGTTTCTTGCTTATGCAGGTATGTTACCGCAAAAATGCTCATTGTTTAAAGTCCGACGATCGTTTTTTGCTGTTGCTGTGCTGCCCACAGCTACTTTTTTTTTCATGATGTATGCTCTGTTGTGTTGACGGCCCTCAACCGCCTTCTCTTGAGTGGTGATATCGAGCTTAACCCTGGACCTACTACGGGAACCCGGTCGACTAAATCTACTAAAAAGGGTCGCGCTTCTTTGGGCCATTCAAGCCGCTCTACTAATTCGCCGAGGGCTTCTAATCCTACTGGAGAGCCGGTGGTTGAGGAAGCATTGTCGAACTCCGATAATCCTGTGCTTGTACAACTTTTGACTGAAATATTGACTAACAATAAGAACATGGCTCGCGACATTGCAGAGATAAAAAGTTCTGTTGGTATGCGCTTCGAGGCACTTGAATTGCGCATTTCCGCTGTTGAAAAGGCATTGGCCACTCCTGCTTCACGGCCTGAAAATGGTCAATTACATAACGAAATAAGTGCACTGAAGCATTCAGTCTCTGAGTTGACTGGAAAGAATGAAGATCTAGAAAATCGGTCTAGGCGGAACAACATTATTTTACATGGCTTATTAGAAAGTGTTGATGAAACTCACGATTCCCTTCTTTCTAAAATATCTGAATTATTTCAACAGAGTCTTGGTATTCAATGTCCTCGCATCGAACGCCTCCATCGTTTGGGAAGAGCTCGTGAAAACCATCCACGCCCGGTAATTTTGAAAATGCTTGATTTTAATGACAAGCTTACTTTGCTGAAGAATGGTTTTAAGCTTACCGATTCCGGACTTAGGCTTTCTGATGACTTTTCACCCAGAGTTCGTGGAATTCGGAAGAAACTATGGGAGGCGTCCAGTCAGCATCGCAACAATGGGTCTTCTGTTAAGCTTAGGTTTGACCATATTTTCATTGACAACATTCGGTATAACTGGTGCGATTCCACCAATTCCCTTGTAAAAATCTCTAATCGTCGCAACTTTTCTAAGACAACAGGTCCCGCATCACAGTCAGCAACAGCTTGAACTTCTACAGCCCAAAAAGACCTTACCATTATGAACATCAACGCTAGAAGTATAGCTAATAAATTTCCCCTTTTTCTTGCGCTTGTTTTGTCCTATTCACCTGACATTATTGGTATCACCGAAACTTGGTTACATGCGGGTATTCATGACTCGGAGTTTACACCACCAGGTTACGTCACCGTGCGAAATGATCGTCATAATCAAAGAGGTGGTGGAGTTGCATTGCTTTTTCGCTCTGATTTCAAATTCAAAGTCCTCTTCTCTCCGCTAGACATAGAATCAGTCTGCTGCAGACTTTACTACGGTAAACAATTCATAAACGTATGCGTTTTCTATCGTCCCCCTAATAGTTCGTTGGAAACTCTTGACAACCTGGACCAACTTTTACTGCAAGAGAATTTAGTTTCCTCAAATTTCGTCTTACTGGGTGATTTTAATGCTCCCGGAATCGACTGGACGTCTCTCTCATTTTTTGATCATGGTAATGCATTAAACAGGAAATTTGTTGAATTATCGTTATCTCTTGGCTTAAAGCAGGTCGTTCACAGTCCCACACGTGGTGACGCAGTACTGGATTTGATTTTTCTCAGCACTGATTTTGCCAAGACGGGTTACAAGTACGAAATAATTGATGGTATCTCGGATCACAATGCTGTTTTTCTATCTGTAAACCGGCCAATCCATAACCAATGTTTTACGCTGTCCACGTTTCGAGACTTTTCCAGAGCTGATGACGTCCGTATCACGGATGAACTATGCAATAATTTCGACGCATTTTTGGCACTTGGACTATCTAGTGACGTTGATGCGCTCGTGGCGTGTTTTGAAAGCATAGTAAAATCATGTATATATCGATTCGTTCCTTTGAAAACTAAGAAAAAAAACGTTAACCTTCCCTGGATGAACCGAGAACTGCTGCACTTATCGCGACGTGCTGGTAGACTTCGCACTAAACGGTCGAATAATCCTGAGGCATACGTTTTGTACGCTCAGGTAAAAAATGAACTCCAGAAAAAAACCACCTCGGCCAAAAATTTCTTCTATCATGTTCAGTTTCCGAAACTGCTCAAGTCTAACCCCCGTAAATTCTGGCCTTTCATATCTCCTGGCTCTTCTTCTTCCACATCTTTTAAAATCAACAACAGTGTTGTTAACGATCCATTAGAGATTTCAGAAGCGTTTAATACATATTTTCAGTGAGTATTCGCCTCGGATGATTCCAGTCGTTCAACATTTGCAACTAACGATTCATATGCAATTGATGATATCAACATTAGCCTAGAAGGTGTTTTGAATCTCATACTAAACTTAGATACTAAACAGCCAGCCGGCCCTGATGGAATTCCGAATTCCTTTTTAGTACGATTCTCGCAATGGACATCTAAATATCTGTTTATTATATGTCAGAAGTCCCTTAATAGTGGCGTTGTGCCTTCTTCCTGGAAAAGAGCTAAAGTACTACCTTTATATAAATCTGGTGACAGGCAGCTTTTATCTAACTATAGGCCCATTTCTTTAACTGCAACCTCATGTAAAATACTAGAACACATAATCTATAAGCATATAATACTGTTCCTTGAAAATAATAACCTATTGAACAGCTTTCAGCACGGCTTCAGGCGCGGTTTTAGTACTGTAACACAACTTACGGAGTTCACTCATGACCTTTCCCATTTCATCGACTTAGGTAATCAGATTGACACCATTTTCATTGACTTTAGCAAAGCTTTTGACACTGTACTACATTCTAAATTGCTTTTGAAACTCCATAATATTCTAAATAACCCTCAGTTAGTGTCTTGGATTTCCAGTTTCCTTTCTTTGCGTTCCCAATTCGTGTGCTATGATTCTGCGGATTCGTCGGTAGTTGATGTCACCTCAGGAGTCCCACAGGGATCCGTACTTGGCCCTCTACTATTCTTATTGTTCATTAACGACCTTCCAGACCATGTTACTTCTAAAATACGCCTCTATGCAGATGATTGTGTTATGTACAGCCCAGTTGACTCACTCGCTGATCGTCAGCGCCTTAAAGATTCCTTTGCTTCATTTTGTGACTGGTGTGCGACTTGGAAAATGAGCATAAATTTTGACAAAACTGTTCTAATGTCTTTTACTCACAGACACATGCCCGTATGTTATGATTATAGATGCAACGGTGTACCACTAACAAGAGTTTTTCAATACCAATATTTAGGCGTCATTTTGACACCCACCTTGTCTTGGTCTAAACATATAGATTACATTTGTAGTAAAGCGTTAAAAAAACTTGGTTACATCCGCCGGACGTTGTCTCCTGCTCCGAGGGACACTAAATTAGTTGCATATAAAACACTGATTCGCCCAATTTTAGAATATGCTTCCTCCGTATGGAGCCCATATGAACAATGTGAAATTAATTGTATTGAGTCTGTCCAGAGGAAGGCTATTCGTTTTGTTTACCGTCGCTTCGACCGAGACTTTTCACCGTCAGCTGCTCTTACGGAATTAAGCCTCCAGTTTCTTTCTAGGCGGCGGCACATAGAATCTCTGAAGATTTTCTATTCTTATAAGAACTCTCTTTGTCACCTATCAGATCCCTCCCTTTTAATGCCTGCTTGCCCGACTTCAACTAGAGCTTATCACGCCTCTAATATCAGACCACTCCATCCACGCACTTACACTTTCAAATACAGTTTTTTTCCCCGCATGATTGGACAGTGGAATTTGTTACCTGCCGAAGTTCGTTTGTTACCGATTTCTCAATTTTTAAATGCTATTGCTGATGTATAGTTCCTTCAGATTTTTATATTTCGTTTGTTACCCATTTCTCAATTTTTAAAATGCTATTGCTAATGTATAGTTCCTTCACATCTTTATATTTCGATGTTCTTGTTTCTCCATATCATAATCAGTTTTCTTCGCATGTAAACCCACTCCTGCCATAGCCCTAACGGGCTGCAGTATGTATAAATAAAAAAAATAAAAAAAATATATGTCTCAACTGATGCTTAACTTTACTCCCACTCCAACCAGACACTTATTGTACTTAAGCTTTCTACCTATCACCTCTTGCTTTCCATCCTTCCTACACCGATTTTTACGCCCACGTATGAGAATGAGTGAAAAGGCACACTCTTGAATTAATGAGCCGATGCATCAGCGATGGTTTACACTCACAGCACATGAGTCTTAGAAGCTGACTGTTTCGTGACTATCGAGATTTTCTTCGTCGGTGACGTGCGGCAGCATGGCGTCGATAATCCCCGTCGGGTTCATTTCGTAAATTAGCCTGAGCGGCGCTATCTGCATTGCTTCTTGCACTGTTTAAGGCTATTAGCGCAGCTCAGGACGAGCAAAAAAGGAAAGAGGTAGGGGTAACCAAAGGGAGCGGAAGACAGGGTGAGCGCTAACTTCCAACTGAGGTTTATTTCGTGACACAAGACTACTTATACATTCGCAAACCATGTGACATCAACAAAGAAAACCGAGCAAGAAAACCGATAGCAACCAAGTGGCAACACATTCATACAGCCTGTGGCTGCAGTTGGAGATACGCCAATTCATTTCTTGATAATGATAATGAGGGTGAGCTTACACATGCATGGCCCAGACCAATGATAGCCTTTGCTTCGATGATTTCTCTTGTGAGCTGATTACGACTGCGACCAAGAATGACGCATTCCTCCAAGATAGGTTCGCAACCGCACGTTTTGCAGTGCTGCGCGAGAAACCTCCCAGCTGTAATACAATTCTTGGCATTGTAACCATGCTCGCGCAGCCTGTCATTCAGGCATCGGCCAGTTTGACCTACGTAACGTAAACTAACGTAGTTGGAAGTTAGCGCTCACCCTGTTTTCCGCTCCCTTTGGTTACCCCTACCTCTTTCCTTTTTTGCTCGTCCTGAGCTGCGCTAATAGCCTTAAACAGTTATGACATACCAACTCGCCCAAACTGCCGCGCTTTTGACCTTCTTGCACTGCTGTGTTGTAAGCGCAAGTTACGTACGGAATTACGGCGTATGACGTCTTGTGCTCGACTGCGACGTGTGTTGCTAAAGTGTCGGCGAGGGTCTTATTCAGGCGCTTTGTTAGGATATTTGTCCGCAGTTGCTGGCGGTTATCTTACTTTGGCTTGCTGTGCTTGAAGATCAAGTAAGAGTCCCGCCACGCTCTACTATCATTTCTTTTCGCACCAAAACACCAGCAGACGTACATCTACTGCTACACCGCGAAATTTGCGTGGGAAGACCAACCGCTTGACTGCATGGAGCAAAAGCGAAAGCAATGCTGGCAAACTTCAGCCAGTAGTACAAAAACCTCAGCAAAGCACGACGATCGTATACATCGAATAAATTGTGGAAACGAGTGATGCGTTTGTCCTCTCAGATTCTTCCGCATGTAACTAGATGTCATACTGTAGTTCAAGAAGGATGATTTTAATAATCTTTGTTTCGTTACTTCTCACGCAGTACTTTGCTGAAAATGACAAATTTGCAAAGTCTAAGAGACGTACAAGGCCAGTAGGAAGAAGCTCAGACAGATCCGTGTACTTCCTATCATTCCGATGCTGGCTGAACCGCCCCGACTGCAGCTATTGTAGACAATAGCGCGAGGGTTCTCTTTAGTAATTATTTTACGAGACTAGGTGTTGGGTGGTTTCGTAGCTTTCATCTTGTTATGCCAGGTGTCAGTACATGCCTCACTGGTTTGCTTTGCCTCCTCCCGGAGGGCGGAGAAGCTTAGAGGCACGCACATCGAACAATGTATGGCTCCGCTGTAAAAAGATGCGACCCTGCCTTTCTGCGTGGATTATCGTCGGCTGAACAAGATCACGAAATACGTGTAGGCGCTCCCATGGATAGACGACGCAGTGGACCGGCTCTGCAACACGGAGCATTTCGCATCCATGAATAGCAAGCCCTGTGAACGGGGAGCGCACCCAGCGTATGACTGAGCTCTTGTTTTGGCTATCTTGGCGCCTTATACCCCCGTTATGTCGATTCGTTGCATTGTGCAGCATTGAGACACCTCCTGGCACTTCATCGAGTGGTCATAAGCCCGACTCAAAACCTAGGGGGAAGCCCCGGCCCCTCTGAGAATCGGACGTGGTAGTTAGGCCTGACTCCCAGCAGCGTCGTTCGGTCCCACAGTTGACAAGGCGCGTTGGCCTTGTGCGCGTCAGTGATTCTTTAACCGTGTTCGACGGCGTCACCGCTTGTGGCTGCCGTAAAGGTAGCGCCGACAGTGCCTGAGGACTGTTCGGCAATAAGAAGAATGCTTCTGCTTACGAATAATGTACCAAGTTGTCCCAGTGCTGGCAAACTGAATAGATGCGTCTTCTCCTGCATCCGCTACATCGATGGTGCCCCCGTTGTCTAACCGGGGATGTATTGGCGCTTCAGAAGCGTTTCGATTGTTATGGCGTAGGAACATCTCTACAATGTGGACATCAAGGCACTGGCTTGCTTTGACGTTACATCTGCGTATACACTCCTGGCAAAGCAGCAGTATATGCTAACAAATATATTCACCGACACCTATTCCGATATCACGGTGGTGCACTCAGTAGCAGGAAGTGGTTGCCGTGTTGATTCGCCTTTTTAACTCGGATCTCATTCTCGTAATCTGCTGTGTGCGGCCGTACAGTGGAAACAAGACCCAAATCTGCCTCGGGTGGCTGAGTCACCTGCCTCAAGCGTACTTCGGCAGCCCAATATTATTAGCGCGAGACTATAATGCACATCACATGACATGGTGGTATGCCGCTACTATAGCGCCGGGGGCCACATGGTCATGGATACTTTTGCCGACGCCCAGTTCGTGCTTCTTGAAGGGACACTAAAGGCGATTGTTAAGTCAAGCTAAACTGATAGATTAGTGCTTGAGAATCTCTAAGGCGTCAATATTATTGCGAACAGTGCCATAATAATCGAGAAACTGAGGTAAATGCACGACATTATTAGAGGCTCCCCCAGGACATGCAAGCACTTGCCGATGACGAAATCATTCCTCAGTTGAATTCTGTCACAAATACTCAACCACTCGCTGCGAAAAAAAACATTATTGTATTGTATTTTAAGACGAAATAAAGTGCTACTCACCCCGTTCTGTTTCATATTTAGAAAAAATAACTAATTCAAACTACCCTTGGCAATGACGCAAGGGGACGAAAGTGTTAGTTCTTGGATTTCAGCAGTTTCGTTATCGTGTAGTGCAGCGCTAGTTTTGCGGGCTCGCGAAACTCACACAAGCTGCAAGTAGCAGAGAATTGAACTTCCATGTTATGCGCGGGATAACCAAAACGTCTAATTCACCTGACCAAAAAGCAGCTACAGCGGCGCATCTAACGCTCTGTCTTTGCTCGGTGCCACCGTCTGTCTGGCGCCATTTTACTCACCGGAGGCAGCAAAGGGTGGCGATGGCGTATGCAACGTCACCATTTCCTGGTTTGGTTGCGGGAGATTTGAATTTCGAAAAAGGTATTTGACCCTTCAGGTGCTATTTTTTCGTAGACTAAGTCCTTTCTAGGCAAAACAAGTGTTGCGAGGTTTCTCGAATGATATGTAAAACAGTCCACGTAAACTTATTATTTGCCTTTAGTGTCCCTTTAGCGCTCAAGCCACATCAACTCGTCGTCGGGATCGTGCTCGTGTCTCTGCTTACTCCCCGGGTCCCATTTGGTGGTTAGGCCATGCATGAGTCAACTGGAATCAGGAACGACACTGTTGGGGCAGTTACCACCATTATACATATAGGTATACATCCTGAGGGCCTCCGGCGCTTACGCCGTACCTGCCATGCAACTAACTGGGATCTATTTCGTGCTAAACTAAAGGTGTGGTTGTCGTCGAATGCAGACGATGCTCATGTGGACCGCTTGACTATCATCGGGACTATCATGGGTCGATGAGTCCCATCCAGCACCGGATCTACAACTTTTCCGTCTGTGGGCATTGCGTCGTCATGCGGAGAGCGTTGTGTCTGGCTCTCCAGACTCCAGCTTTGTTCCTTACGACTGCGACAGAGCAAACGTAGTGCCTCGCAGACATGAAAAGAGACTTTCTACGGGCAACTGCATGGAATGATGTGCGTTGCTTGGACCTTCATCTACTACAGCTTCCACGTGGCACGCATTCTGGGCTATTGAACTAGGTCCACTTACCCCTGATTTAGTAGCCAGAGCGTGTCTTGTATCCGGATTGGACCCTACGGTATTCTCAGAGGAGGTTGCGCGATCTTGGTGTCGAAATTTCAACAGCACACATCTCCCCTTTAACAACTCCCTCACTATTCCGGCCCATATAGGAGGATTTCCATGCAAGAGAAATGCTGATGGCATGAAGTCATGGTTCGTCATGGCTCAACTATTGGCGGCAATCGACTAGGATAAACCGCGGACTGCCCCTGGACCAGCTGAGATACGGTACGAGGTGTAGAAAAACGGGGAAAGACGTGCTCCCGAGTGGCTTTTTGGCAATATAAATACCGTGAGGAACTCTGGAGAAGTTCTCATGTCCTGAAAACACGCCGCTGTTGTGGCCTTTCGGAAGCACTGAACGCCACCTGGCATTCTCGCAAACCGGGGACCAATCGCCCTTACCAAGATGCTACATAAGCCGCCGGAGCGAATGGTGGCGACGCGCCTCAGTTGGCCACTTGAGCATGTCGGTTGGTATGTGCAACCAGCCCATCATGAATATCGGCCTCAGCTAGGCACTGAAGAAGTCTTGGAATCCCTTTCCTGTGCGGTACTCATCGGTGGTTTCTCCCAGTGTGCTCGGACGCTGCTTGCGACGGACATACACCGAGCTTCTGACAATGTCAGCCATGAGGCTATACTTGAGATCCAGCAGTGGATTCACTTGTCTTGTCGTGCTCGCACATTCATACAATCATTTCTTTGTGACCGCTATTTTACCGTTCGTCTTCTCGTAAGGAACTATGGATAGTTTAAAAAGAAGCGCGGAGTGCCACAGGGATCCGTTCTTGCGCCTATATTGTTTAATGTTGCGCTACTGCCGATGCTATGGGGGCTATCAATATTCCCGAAGCACAACTCTTAGCATATACTGATGATATGACGGTAAGGACCACCCATCACTTTCTGAAGCATCAAGAGCGGGCACTAAAAGGAGCACTTGATAGAATGCTTCCATGGTGCACATCAGTAATGTTCACGCTCTCAATTGAAAAGACCTCCCGCATAAGCATTGCTACCAGGACATCATCATCATCGTCATCTGCCTGGTTACGCCCACTGCAGGGCAAGGGCGTCTCCCATACTTCTCCAACTACCCCGGTCATGTACTAATTGTCGCCATGTAGTACCTGCAAACTTCCTAATCTCATCCGCCCACCTAATTTTCTGCCGCCCCTTGCGACGCTTCCCTTCCCTTGGAATCCAGTTCGTAACCCTTAATGACCATCGTTTACCTTCAATCCTCATTATATGTCCTGCCCACGCTCATTTCTTTTTCTTCATTTCAACTAAGATGTCATCAACTCGCGTTTGTTCCCTCACCCAATCTCCTCTTTTCTTATCCCTTCACGTTACACCCATCATCCTTTTTCCGTACCTCGTTGCGTCCTCCTCAATTAAAGTAGAACCCTGTTCGTAAGCCTCCAGGTTTCTGCCCCGTACGTGGGTACTGGTAAGACACAGCTGTTATACACATTTCTCCTGAGGGATAATGGCAACCTGCTGATCATGAAGTGACATTGTCGGCCAAACGCACCCCAGCCCATTCCTATTCTTCTGATTATCTCACTCTCATGATCCCGATCCGCGGTCACTACCTGCCCTAAGAATATGTATTCCCTTACCACTTCCACTGCCTCGCTACCTATCCTAAACTGCTGTTCTCTACCGAGACTGTTAAATATTACTTCAGTTTTCTGCAAATTAATTTTTAGACCCACCCTTCTGCTTTGCCTCTCCAGGTGAGAGAGCATGCGTTGGAATTGGTTCCCCGAGTTACTTAGCAAGGCAATATCATCAGCGAATCGCAAGTTACTAAGGTATTCTCCATTAACTCTTATCCCCAATTCTTCCCAATCCAGGTCTCTGAATACCTTCTGTAAACACGCTGTGAATAGCATTGGAGATATCGTATCTCCCTGCCTGACGCCTTTCTTTATTGGGATTTTGTTGCTTGCTTTATGGAGGACTACGGTGGCTGTGGAGCCGCTATAGATATCTTTCAGTATTTTTACATACGGCTCGTCTACACCCTGAATCCGTAATGCCTCCATGACTGCTGAGCTTTCGACAGAATCAAACGCTTTCTCGTAATGAATGAAAGCTATATATAAGGGTTGGTTATATTCCGCACATTCCTCTGAGTAATGATATTGCCAGCTTTGTCTCTTAACGCATACATCTGATTCTTGCCAATTCCTAGTTTGTTCTCCACTACATTGAGGCTTCCTGCGTTCCTGAGAGCATGTTCAATTCTTTCCTTATTATACTTCCTTGTGTCAGCTGTCTTACGCTGTTGGTTAACTTCGAAAGTTCTGCCAGTTCTAGTTCTAGGGTTAAAGGCTTTCATACATTGGCGTTTCTTGATGAGATCTTTTGTCTCCTGCGATAGCTTACTGGTATCCTGTCTAACGGAGTTACCACCGACTTCTATCGCACACTCCATAATGATGCCCGTAAGATTGTCGTTCATTGTTTCAACACTAAGGACTTCTTCCTGAGTTAAAGCCGAATATCTGTTCTGTAGCTTGATCCGGAATTCCTCTACATTCCCTCTTACCGCTAACTCATTGATCGGCTTCTTATGTGCCAGTTTCTTCCATTCCCTCCTCAAGTCTAGGCTGATTCGAGTTCTTGCCATCCTATGGTCACTGCAGCGCACCTTGCCGAGCACGTCCGCACCTTGTATGATGCCAGGTTTAGCGCCGAGTATAAAGTCTATTCCAATTCTTGTCTCATCATTCGGGCTCCTCCCCGTCCACTTTCGACTATCCCGCTTGCGGAAGACGGTATTCATTATCCACATATTATTCTGTTCTGCGAAGTCTAGTAATAAGTCTCCCCTGCCTATGTCATATTCCTCCGCTGACTTGCCTCCAGCCTGCTTCTTGCCTACCGTCGCATTGAAGGCGCCCGTCAGTATAGTGCATTTTGTTTTGACTTTGCCCATCGCCGATTCCGCGTCTTCATAGAAGCTTTCGTCTTCCTGGCCATCATGACTGGATGTAGGGGCGTAGACCTGTACGACCTTCAATTTGTAGCTCTTATTAAGTATCACAACAAGACCTGCCCCCCTCTCGTTAATGCTATAGCACACTATAGCACTTCTATTGCACACTCCTTAATGATGCACATATCATTGTCGTTCATTCCTTCAACACTAAGGGCCTCTTCCTGAGTTAAAGTCAATACCTTTTCTGTAGCTTGATCCGGAATTCCTCTATTTTCCCTTTTACCGCTAACTCATTGATCGGCTTCTGATGTACCAGTTTCTAGTACATAAGTCTAGTACGTCTAGTATGTGTCTAGTACATAAGTCTAGGCTAATTCGAGTTCGTACCATGCTATGGTCACTGCAGCGCACCTTGCCGCGCACGTCCAAATTTTGTATGATGCCAGGGTTAGCGCACAGTATAATGTCTATTTTATTTCTGGCCTCGCCATTTGGTGGTCTCGCCATTCGCTAACAGTTGGGGCCGTCCAAAGCTTAACCAAGCTCGATGGTCGCGTCTCGGCAGAGCTAACCACAGTCCGAGTGCTTGGAGTGGACATTTCCGCATCTTGATTGGCAGCGCCTTGACTACGCTCTGCCTGCAGAGCCACTTCTAGCATGATACACCTAGGTTGTGGGGACCCCTTTTGGGACCCCTGTCTCCTGTGCACGCGCGACTTGGGCCATTCGGCCGCGCGATCGCTGGGGACACGCAGTTCCAAGCCTCATTTTGGATAGCGTACATTCCCCGCGGCCGCGGGCGCCGGCGCGACGCGGAGCCTGCTGCTTGCGCGCGCGGCTCAGGTTACGCCGTGCGCCGCGCGTAAGAACAGTGCCTGAGGAGCGGGCCCCTCTCGCCCTCTCTTCGGTTTCTCTCTCCTTCAGCATCGGAGGTGCGCGGGCGCTTTCGCCCGGACAGATTGACTTTCGGTGCTCATGGCTGTCGGACGTGCGGACCCCCTTGCTCCCGCGCCGTTCTGAGCAAGGCGGCCCCCTTTTGTGTGGCGAACCTGCTCGGAAGAGCCAGCGTGGCGGAGCAGACTTCCCGGGAGCTTTCACCCGTAGTCTGCGACGGCCACCCCAGTGCCGTATTCCTGTATTGTACTCGCATATTGTACGTAGCAGGGAATAAACCCCCATTCGTTGGTGCCACGGCTGGAGTCGTCTCTACGCCTTGCCGGTGAGTCAGCGAACCCGCCGCGGCGCCCCTTTGCGTGCGCTGCGGAGTGGGGACGAGCTACGTGTCTCCTTAGACCTTAGCTAGCCGGGTCCAGGCACGTTAGCCCGAAGCCCCACATATCTGGCGCCCAACTAGGTTTCGGCATGGCGTCGGAGTAGGCCCCTTTGCGGCCCCCGTCGCAGTCTGAGTCCTTGGTTGCGGACCTTCTGTCGTTTGAGGCAGCGGACAATGCTGTAAGCTTCAGGGATGCTCTTCGTGGCAACCCCATGCTATCGATGCCAAGTGCGACCCCCTAGGGACGCCCATTGGTCAGTCCGTTCGCCCAGCGGCACCCTACGGTCCAAGCAGCGTGAGCCCTTTAACTGCTCAGCTGCTTCGGCGTTCTGCCGAGCAGGAGCCATCCCGCTCCACCGGCTACTGCGATCCGCTATCCGGCCTCAGTTGGCCTGGAGGGCAACCTTTTCGCAGCACCGTCGGCCGGCCTCCCATAGGCCCGCACGACATTTCTCCGCCGTTCGCCGGTCCCTTAGGGCCACGAGCGGGCACATCCCGGCAGGCACCCTGTGAGCCTCGCCCGGACCAATCGCCGATGCACAACGCAGCCGCACAGTTGCTGTCATCGCTTATGGAAATGGCGCAATCTCAGGCTAGCGTCAGGCCTCCCGCGGTGGACCCTAGTCCCCCTAGGCCTGCCCTGCTGAGCAACTTCAAGGTACATATTCCGACGTGCAGCGGTTACTCAGACCGCATGAGCGCTACGGAATACCTGGAGTCTCTATGCCAATACCAGAAAGCGATAAGGCTGGAAGACAGCGTGATTATAGGCACCATACTGCCTGTCTCGCTGACTGCCCAAGCTGCGCGGTGGTACCGCTTAGTCGGACAGCGCGCTCGTAGCATGGAGGAGTTTAGGACGCTGTTCAGCCATGAGTTCCTCCCTCCTGACTATGAGCGACGCATGCGGCGCGAGTTGGAGCGTCGAACCCAACACAGGGACGAATCTCTGCTCGAGTACATGAGAGCCATGCAGGAGCTTTATCTCCTAGCAGAGCACTCGGCGTCGAACTCTGAGAAGGTGGAGTGGGTGATTCGGCAAGCCCATCCAACCTTCGCCGCTTACCTTCGAAACGGCCGGTTCCACGACCTGGACGATTTGGCCGCTGAAGCGAAGCGTATTCAGGGTGACATTCTGGCCGCGCGGGCCTACCGCCCGCCGCCGCCAGCGTCGTTGTCCCTTGAACCCCGGCGCGCTTGGAACGGCGGCAACGTGCTTACGCCCGCTTCTTTCCGGCTAATCGACGCAACGGCAGCCCTCGTTGGAGAAACGGAGCGAGGCGCGTGGGGGCTCTCTGACCGCGCTCTTGACCCGTACTCGTATGCCAGGCGGGCGCACACAGTCGCCCAGCCCGGCCGAGCACGAAACTGGGACCGCCGAAGCGGCCCGGCGGTGGAGACTGATACCAATGCCCACGCGGCGCAACAGAAACCACCGCCGGCGCGCAGCGCGCCGCGAGCAGCTCCGCCTGCACGCAGCGTCGTCTGCTACAAGTGCAATGAGACGGGCCACATTGCCCGGGAGTGCACAAACCGCCGCGCTACCGAAGGACACAATCGCCCGACGGGAAACGGCGTGCGCCGCCGGTGACTCAGCCTTCGCCGGCGGTGCCTGAAACAAGGGGTTCCTTAGCCCCGATGGCGTGTAGGGTCGGAATTGATGACCCGTCGCCAGCCCCATTCCTTGCGCTCACGATCGCTGGTCGAACGTTTGCAGCGCTACTGGACAGTGGCGCCACAGCCTCGCTGTTCGGGGAGGAAGTTTTGGCTCACTTACGCCGGCACTCAGTCCGGCTGCGAGGCTGCAACACCGCCTTCCATCTCGCGAGCGGTGCGGCTACCTCGTGTAGCTCGGCGAGGTTGGTTGTGCGCTTGTAGGAGCGTGTACGCCGTCACAGGTTTGTGTACCTCCCTGGTCTGTCCGTACCCGTGATAGTAGGCCAAGACTTTCTGGCCCGCACTGGGATCGGGATAGACATTGCAAACAAAGGATACAGGGAGGGCCCTGGTGCGCCCCTGAAACCTTTTGCGCATTTCCCTGTCGCTTCGGTGGCACCTAGAGCCCCAGGCGCGACACCACGGCAGGAGGAGGGGCGAGTCCCGTTGATCCCCCAGACTCCGGCTGTCACAAAACCCGCTGTACGCGGCCCCTCGTCGGCCAGCGAAGCGGGCAGAGCTCGTTGCGAGACTCATTCTCCCGAGCCGAGCGCAGCGCTAGCGGATCGGATTTCGTGTAATCCTACGATCGCAAGCGCGCGCGGCGGAACGAGCCGCTCGCTGCCGCCTTTGCCTGGCAGTTTGTCGGAACGTGAGAAGGCGTGCCTGTCATCGCTGCTGAACCAATTTCACGCGATGTTTACAGATCGGCCGGGACGCACCACTCTTGTGCGACACCGGATCGACAAAGGCGACGCGCTACCGTGGAAATGCAATCCCAGGCCCGTGAGTGTGGCCAAAAGGAAAGCTATCAACCTCGCAATGGACGAAATGATCGAGACTGGCGTAATCCGCCGATCTAATAGTCCGTGGGGTTCTCCGGTAGTGCTGGTCCCGAAAAAGACGGCTCCCCTCGTCTTTGCGTGGACTACCGCCGACTCAATGAAGTCACTCGGAAGGATGCTTACCCTATGCCGAGCATTCACTCAACCGTGGCGAGCCTAGGTGGTGCACATTATTTTACCACCCTAGATGCTAGCCGCGGTTACCTGCAAGTGCAGATGGAGCCAAGGGTCGCGGAGAAAACCGCTTTCACCTCACATAGAGGCTTGTACGAGTTCACTCGCATGCCCTTTGGCTGCACGGGCGCTGCAGCCACTTTCCAGAGATTGATGGACAGAGTTCTGGGAAGGGCAAAATGGCAATACGCCCTAGCCTACCTAGACATTATTGTCCTCTTCTCTCGCACCTTTGAGGAACACCTCCGCCACTTGGAGGACATCCTCAGAAGGCTGCACGCTGCCGGGATCACTCTGAACCCGAAGAAAGCTCAGATCGCAGAGACCCGTGTCTCACTGCAGGGCTTTACAATAGAGCGAGGCCGTGTTTTACCGAACGAGGACAAGGTCCCAGCTATCCTCGAGTACCCAACGCCGGCGAACATACAGGCCCTCAGACGCTTTTTGGGCATGGTGAATTACTACCGCCAATTCGTGCCCAACTGCGCCGCTCTACAGGCTCCCTTGACCTCGTTGTTGAGGAAGTCTACAAGCTGGAGCTGGGGTCCGGAGCAAGATGAGGCCTTTAGGGCTCTCTCTAAAGCTCTTGTCGACACAGCCGAGCTGAAGCTGCCCGACCTGAACAGGGAGTTCGTAGTCCGAGCTGACGCGAGCGACCTGGGTATAGGTGCGGTGCTGCTCCAAGAACATGAGGACGTTCTTCGGCCAGTGGCCGTTGCCAGCCGGTCGTTGACGCCCGCAGAGCGTAACTATTCCGTGACCGAGCGTGAGTGTCTAGCGATAGTGTTCGCTCTGCGTAAGTTCGATCACTACGTCGACGGAGTGCCTTTTGTTGTTGAAACGGATCACATGGCGCTCACCTGGCTGAAGCGCTTGCGCGAGCCCTCAGGCCGCCTCGCGCGCTGGGCATTGACGTTACAGCGCTACAACTTTGTTGTTCGCTATCGGAAGGAGAGCACAAACGTGGTGGCCGACGCCTTGTCGCGCGCCCCCGTTTCAGACCCGGACACCTTTGACCGGCACCCCTCCGCGACAACGCTTCCGAACGAAGCCGGAGCCCTTGTCTCCAAAGGCACGGAAGGAGCGAGTTCAGGCGGCTGTGCGGCCTATATGCCGCCGTCGCCGGGAGAAAGTGCGTACCTGCTGGACCCTGTAACGTCCATGGGTATCACGTACAGTAGACGGGAGCTGCTGGAAGCTCAGCGGAAAGACCCATTTCTTCAGCAAATCGCTGACGAGCTCGAAAAAGAGCACAGCTCCGAGAGGGAGCGAGGCGGCAACGCTGATGGGCTCAAATTGACAGCTGGTATTGCTGTTGGCGCCGGGTGCGACGCAACTGGTATTGCTGCAGGCACGTTGGATTCGTATCTGCTGGATGCTGATGGAGTGCTCCTGCGCTATCTCCCATCTGAAGAGGCTCCTAATGAGTCCTTTAAGGTGGTGATCCCCCGCAGTCTACGGAGGGCCACACTGAGCTATTTCCATGACTCGCGGTTGGCCGGACACGCGAGTGGCCGTAAGAATTATGTTAAGTTGTGCCGCTCCGCAACCTGGCCAGGCATGAAGCGTGATGTACTTCATTACTCTCGCTCGTGCCGCGTGTGTCAAAGTGTGAAGCCCCGTGGTGGCAAACCCCCCGACCTCATTAAGCCGATCGACAGCCAGCTACCCTGGCAAATCGCGGCCTGTGACGTTATAGGACCTTTCCCAAGAAGCCGGCAAGGTCACACATTCCTGCTGGCCGTCACAGATCTTTTCACGAAGTGGGTGGAACTTTTTCCCCTTCGGAAGCTAACGGCACGCGTCATATGGGACAAGTTGCTCGAGGTATTCACCCGCTTGGTCTTTCCGGCGGAGTTGATCATTGACAACGCGTCCTATTTCACGGCCAAGGTGTTCGTCGATGTCTGTGCAGCCTTGGCATAAAGCACCGCAAAACAACAACTTATCACCCTCAGGCCAATCCCACCGAGCGGATGAACCGAAATGTGAAGACCTTGCTCGCTGCCTTTGCCCGGCAACACAGGCACTGGGACGCCTGTCTCCGCGAGATAGGTTTCTCTTTGCGCACATCGGTGAACCGTTCGACTGGGTACACGCCCGCTTTCCTCAATTTCGGGAGAGAGCTGCCAAACCCTATCGATCGCGTTCTGCGAACCGGCAGCGGGGCGAGCGCCGTTGCGTCGGGTCTCTCCGACTACGCGGTGCAAGTGCGCGCTAGGATGAGCGAGGCCCTTTCTCATGCCCGCACCAACCTGGCGAAAGCACGCGCTGGACAAAAAACACAATACGACCGGTCGCATAGAGATGTACATTATCAAGTAGGTGACCTTGTCCTCAGGCGCAATCATGTGCTGAGTGACGCAACAAAGGGCATCTCAGCCTCTCTGTCGGCCAAGTGGTCGGGCCGGCCCATACCGAGTGGAGACCAAAATGTCGCCTCTTGTGTATAAGCTGGTGGACTCAAACGGTAGACCATCCGGCGGTCCAGTGAACGTTTCTGACCTCAAACCTTTCGTTGCCAGAAGCAGCAACTGGGAAGAGGAAGAGACATAGCAAGCGTAACCGAGCATGACGGCGGATCTCAATCCGCGCACTCACCGGTATAACTTGCGAAAACGCTCGTAGTCGCCGCTTCTCGCTGGTAGCCAGAGGGACCTTATTCCCCACCGAGCTGGCAAGCGGAGAGGTGTGACTATAGCGTGAATGCACGCGTTAAAGCGGAAAAAAGGCACCCATTAGCCGAATAAGACGCTTTTTCGTAGTGCGCAGCTTCTGCTGAAGGCCGTGGTGAATCAAAGTGATCCGTGAGCCCGCCGGCGTGAGCTGTGAAAGCCGGCCTAGCCGTTGCCTTACTGCTCGCGCCTGGTGAACTTTATCCTCCAGTGGCGCTCGAGTGCCATGAAAGGCACGGTTAGCGTTTCAGCGCTGGCCGGAGGGATGCATGAGGCTACAATAAGCCCAATATGCCCCTTTCCGTGAGCCTCCTCCTTCCCTCTGGCAGACGCCTGCAAACGTGAATGCGCCAGAACGATGCGTGATTGGCAAGCTGACGGATGCAAGGTGAGCTTCGCGTTCTGCGTGTTCTGTCTGTGAACATTGTCAGCGGAAGGTGAGATTTCCTTGTAGTGCTGTTATTATAATCGGAGTGCGATTAGTTGTGTGAAGTGTTGATTGTCAGTGTGGTGCCAGACGGACGCCATCAATGAAGCCGTCGCAACACGCCTCGAGGACGACGACCGACTCGCCCAGGTCTCGTGGGAGCCGTCGGCGCCGCCGCGGGCGCCTCCAGTCGCAAGCCGTTCGAGAAGCCACTGCGGTCGCACTCGCTCCTGAGACCACAGCACGACCCGTGGTGCAAGCTGGCGCCGTTACCACCTCCGCATCCTTCCATGTGCGGTCGTTGCCGGTGTCTCCACAGCCAGCTGCCCGTTTGCCTCCACGCCGCCATGTCGCTACCTGGGCCTTCCAATCCGGTTCCGAAGCACCACTTTGCTTCGTGTCGACGAAACGCTGGAAGGAGCAAAGAAAGGTGGAGAACCACATGAGCGGGCGAGATATACCACGCATTTTCCGCGGTCGCACGCTATCAGCCATGGTCGAGGCCTCGGGTGGAGCCGTCATAGCCTCGGACCCTTCGGCACTGTACTGCAGCGTGTGCGGTGTGCTGCGGCTGTGTGCTGCCCATGACTCCAGCGCGGTGCACAAGCGTCGCGTGAAGAGGACGGAGCCAGCTGCCGAGGGGCCCGGGACGGATCCAGCCCCACAGGTGCGGCAGAACACGGACCCGGACGTCAACCCGGCCCTGCTGCGTTCCGTTGTCGGCACTCTCGCTTCGGACCCTGTGTTCGCGGCCACCATCGCGGCAGCTGTGCAGCAGGCGATGGCGCTGGCGCCCCTCCACAACTCCGTCCCTTCTCCGGAAGCCGGAGGCACCGACCCCGCGAGCGAGAGTCTCGACTTCGACATTTTCGCTTGAGAAAATAAAACAGGTCAGACGTCAGCTTTGCCTTTGATTCCGGTCGGCTCCCTCATGGGCCGGCCCGAGTCTTCAGGAGGGGGGGGATGTGGGGACCCCTTTTGGGACCCCTGTTTCCTGTGCACACGCGACTTGGGCCATTCGGCCGTGCGATCGCTGGGGACACGCAGTTCCAAGCCTCATTTTGGATAGCGTACATTCCCCGCGGCCGCGGGCGCCGGCGCGACGCGGAGCCTGCTGCCTGCGCGCGCGGCTCACGTTACGCCGTGCGCCGCGCGTAAGAACAGTGCCTGAGGAGCGGGCCCCTCTCGCCCTCTCTTCGGTTTCTCTCTCCTTCAGCATCGGAGGTGCGCGGGCGCTTTCGCCCGGACAGATTGACTTTCGGTGCTCATGGCTGTCGGACGTGCGGACCCCCTTGGTCCCGCGCCGCTCTGAGCAAGGCGGTCCCCTTTTGTGTGGCGAACCTGCTCGGAAGAGCCAGCGTGGCGGAGCAGACTTCCCGGGAGCTTTCACCCGTAGTCTGCGACGGCCACCCCAGTGCCGTATTCCTGTATTGTACTCGCATTTTGTACGTAGCAGAGAATAAACCCCCATTCGTTGGTGCCACGGCTGGAGTCGTCTCTACGCCTTGCCGGTGAGTCAGCGAACCCGCCGCGGCGCCCCTTTGCGTGCGCTGCGGAGTGGGGACGAGCTACGTGTCTCCTTAGACCTTAGCTAGCCGGGTGCGGGCACGTTAGCCCGAAGCCCCACAAGGTATACTTTGTGGCGCAATATACATTTCTTGAAAAGGGCAGAAGAAAGAAATGTATTTTGTGCGACAAAGTATACATAGGAAATCTAAGTGCCAACTTGCCCAAGAAGTAGTCCTTTTGGCATGCTACGCCGCTTTCGTCGCATCATCCTGAGATCGGCTGGGGCTCGCACTCGTCTTGCTGGGCAGCTGGTTTGCTTTGTATTCCTGCCTCGCTTGATCTATCAAGCACATCTTCAGCGTCTTACCAAAGCAGAGTGCGCTCGACTGTGAAATCTTATCAGTGAAGCCATGCATGCGATTACAGGCATTCCAAGGCTCACACCTATCAAGACACTTCAGGCGGAAGTTTACGAGAACGCGCTTGATTAGCCCATTCAGTAAAGACACGAAGCACCCGCGATAAAACACAGTGGTATTCCAGCAGCTCCAGCCTTGGCAAATTACATGGATCCGTCTTTCACCATAGTGGACCAATCCTTGTCACCGCTAGCTGAATGGGGCCACTCGTCAAGTGAATAGCAACAAGCGACTTGGCTGCATTGAGCAGGTGACTTATCGAAACTCAAGTTCCGCCAGCACCACCACGCCAATGCCTTCGTCTTTGGAGTTCCAGGAAGTATACCTAAGTGCCTATGTAGATGCCGGGTTTACTTCGGCATTTAGTTTAACCTGCTCGGTGTGCTCTTCCTATCCAGATGTAAACCAGGCGTGTTCTTATCAGTTGGATACACCCATTACCTTGGTACTGGTGGGATCAGTTTAACTCCGCGATGGCTTGACCGCTCTGACACTAATCGGCAAGGCAAAACCTCTTAGAAGCGTGATACCCTACACCGATCGGACGCAAGCGTTGCGCTCACACCGTGGCGTCGATCGTTCAGTTGTTGGAGCGATGGACTTTCAGCGTTGTGCGACTACTTAATCCATGCCCCGTTCGAATTTTCGGGATTTGTCGATCAAATGTTCCCACTCATACTGCGGCAGACGCCGCATGCCAACCCTTGACGGTAGCGCGACCATTGCCTCTGCTCAACCTTACGCACTCTGAAACAATGGACATTCAGAAGGAAATTTTTCACCGCACATCGCGAGCTCTCATACCTACGTGTGGCTCTGACCTCCGGGGTGGCCTCACCCGTCAAGAGGCGTTAGGGCGGCTAACACCGTTCATCAGCGCGCAGTGGAGATATATCGACGCCTTCTCTAGATGCGTTTACTGTCCTGCACCAGTACAGGAGGCAGACCTACAGGGCTTGCTATGGACATGCCCTGGTCTGCAATCGGCTCGTAGGCGTCCTGTGAGCTGTGTGTTTCTCCACCGTAACTGTTGGCTAGACTAACACAAATGAATATTTGGTCCTCATCACCGCTTCCTTTTGGACTTTACGCAAGATACACCATTTCACAATTATGTTTAACACTTCCTTTTGATGGCGTAAGGCAAACTAACGCAATAAAAATTATCATCGATGCATCTCAAGACGAACTTCTGTCTAGGAGGATGTAAAAAAGTTACAATGACGTTTCACTCGTGATGCGGGTGACGCCCAAGCTTATGGGTGCCATAGCACCCATAACAATATCGGCCTTCAGTGCGCATAGACGCCTACACTGTCCGCATCGCAGATTGTATTCAACACAGAGATCGTGCGGCCTCGCCATATGTAGCAGTCATCGAAGTAGATGGCTCCATTGTAAACATTCGCTTACTATCTCAATTACCTAACATGGTGTCGGCGCACAGGTACAAACACGAACACTTCACACTCCAAGATCGCGGACACTCCCTGTCAAAAGGCTGGCGTGAAGGATCGTCGCGCCAGCAGCGAGCGAAGTGGCCTTCGTGCTGTATATTGCTTCAACGCGAACTGAGTGGTGAGAACACCGCGCATGCGAAGCTACGAGTCGTCTGCCCACCTAGACTGTGCCTCCAAAGCAGATTGCTTTCAATATACACGGCCGCCTGACGGCGCGCAGCCATAGTACAACACTCCGCCTCCCTTCCCTAGTGCCATGCGCGGGATGAAATACGACGTGATTTGTCCCTTTGCGCACTCCACATTGAACCGCCATCGTCGGCTCGCCGTCGCACGCTTCCACTCTCCCATACAGCGCACGGCGCGCGAGGAGTTTTACGTGCGAAAGCCACCACATGATTATGAGGCACGCCATAGTGGGGGACTCCGGAAATCTGGACCACCTGGGTTTATTTAACCTGCACCTAAATCTAAGTACACGGGTAGTATCGCTCTCATCGAAATCCGGTCGCCGTGGCCGGATCCCGCTACCTCGTGCTTAGCAGCCCAACACCATAGCCACTAAGCCACCATGGCGGGTGGGAACCCCGTACGTATGCATCGCAAAAAAAACATGTATCTGCGAGAGGAGGTCTACCCAGCGCACCTCCGCCTACCTTCCTCCTCTGCCACGCTTTGCCTCGTTTCTCACTTCGCTCAACGTAACCTAGACATTGCTGCAGGTGGCATTGCTTTACCGCACGCTCCTTCGTATTTCCACGGCGTGTGATTCTCCTCACCTCCAGGCTCACTTCACGGTTCGCTTGTTTCGCAGTTTCAGACAGATACCACCGATTTTACGAGCTGACCAGGGAAGCTTGTGCGTAAAAACTGATGGAGTGGAGGGGGCGCTCTTCAACTGAAGGCATAGTGTCACCATATTGTTTTAGGCAGAGAGTTAAAGATGCCCAGCAGCACATTCATGTGCGCGCAGCCCGATTGTAGCGGGCATGATTGGAACCTGCGAGTTGGATTGTACCATGCTCACCACCTCCAAATTCATGTGGCCCCACCCAAAAAATTCAATTGGCCTATACCTAAATTGAAGTAGGCCAAGTTGGGTCAGCCCCAAATTTGAAGTTCACCCAACTGAAGATGTCAAGTTGGGCGACCCCTGGCTATCCCAAAATTTCAATTTGGCCTACTCCCAAAGTTGAACTTAGTAATTGTGATCCTTTCCCGAAAAAAAAACAAGGGCGAAAGCGCACTATATGATACGCGGTTGGTTTCCTACCCACCAGAAGATGGCCAGCGGCAGCTTCAGTGTCTACTATGGGTAGGTAAAGGTGGCGTCCACACCAGCAATTCTTTTCACATCCTCCTAGGTTGCTGCCAAATAGAAGCCAACTAGAAGGCTCGCGAGAAGACCACATTCATCACGTCGGACGGGTTCTACGAGTTGAGCGTCAAGCCATTCGGACTACCTTCGGCACCTGCAATGTTCCAGCCCTTGATGGACACCGTGTTAGCAATGTTGAAGTGGCAGGCTTACCTTCTTTACTTGGATGACGTCGTCGTCTTCGCCGGAAATTTTGACGATCACCTTAGGCGGCTTGGGAATGTAGTAGAGGCCATCAAGTTATCAGGGCTCACTCTGAAGCCGGAGAGTCGCTTCGCTTACGATTGCGTTCTGTTGGTGTGCCAAGTCATCAGTGAATCTGGAGTGCGTCCTGATCTGCAGAAAAAAAATCTGCCATCACGGATTTTCCACAACCCGCCGACAAGAAGGGAGTGCAGATTCATTGACCCCTGTACCTAACGGGCGCTTCGTCAAAGGCTTTTGGCGCATCGCCGATCCACTGATATATCTCACAAGATGCGATGCCGAGCTCAAGTGGGAAACTCACAACGCCTGCAGTCATCACCAGTACTCGCGCACTTCGATAAAGGCACCGATACCGAAATCCACACCAACGCAAGTAGCCTGGTCCTAGTCATCCTAGTCCAAAGGAAAGATGGATTTTAAGGATTCATTGCTTAAGCTAGTAGGTCGCTGTTGAAAGCGGAAGCCAATTATTCTACGACTGAAAAAGACTGCCATTGCCTAATTTAAGCTACCACAGAATTTCTTCCTTAAGGATACGGCAGGCCCTTCCAAGTCGCAAGCTAGCATCATGTATTGTATTCGCTGGCAAATTTAAAGAACCCTTCGCGGCGCCTCGCGTGATCGAGTCCAAGACTCAATGAATTTGACATCACGGTTGTCAACAAGGCTTGACGGAAGCACTTTGATGCTGACTGCCTATCCCCCACCTCCACCAGATGTCACGTTATAGTCATGGTCAATAACAGAGTAGCAAAATTGGGAATGACGAAACTAACTCTGTAGTGGGCGAACTTGGTCCCCTAAACAAAAGTGACATTCAAAGCACAATAGTAGCGACAACAGTCAGTGATTATATAAAATCTCATCAGCGCGTAGTGCGTCAGATATGGTCGATGACTTGTCAAAGGTTCCAGCGTATTCGCTTGTACCCGCGTGCATCCCTGAAAGAACTACACACTTGGCGTCTCGCCTAGAATCAGATTACACAAGGTGCCGTGTAATCTGATCACAGACAGAACATTGAAAACATTTGAGAAACTTCTGATACATGCACGCGCGTTTTGTGCCGAGCGATAACGTTTAACATTTGTTAGCCGGTGGAAAGCGATCACCGAAGAAAGATAAGAAGGTACACGTGTCAGTGATATTAGGTGCCGTGGACATATTTCGGCTTTATTGCTTTACTTAATTTTTATCGGCTTTTAATGCTTAGTTATAACGTTGTTGCAGCTTTTCTTTCATATTTGCTATATTCAAGCACATATGAAAAAAAAAACTGACACACGAAATTAAGCGTTTCATTCATACTAGCAGTATATTTTAACTGGAAGTAGAAAAACGATTACTCCGTTTTCATGTGTTTAGATTTGCAGTTTCCGAGCAAAAGTTCCCTGTTAAGTTCGCTTTTCAATTTGTTCCTTCCCAGCAGAACGCTGCAGGACGAATCTTCTGTTGGCCAATTGTATGCAACTTTCTCTGAACAATATTCTTTATTTACGTTATTGCGTTTTTGGTGCACCAATCTGCAAATTTCATTTAAAGCGGAGTCCTGAAGCTCTTCGTCGTAGGAATTTCTCTTTACGTTATGACTATGGTACAACGTAAAGTTGTGACCATAGACACAATCTGCCATAATATGGAAGTACAAGGGTCATAGCAGACTGCCTACTTGACATTATGAATAACGAGGAGTACAATAAACAATGGTTCTATACAGGTATCCCCGTTTCCGTTTGGTATTGCAGGAAACGTTCGATAAGACAGTTCTCAATAGCACTGTAGCGCTACTCTACTTCAGCTACTCCGGAGAAGATGCAGGCTTTCGGTACGAAGACGAGAATAAAAAATCACACATAGCTCATCAATAACTTAATAAAGGGTCTGTGTAGGCTATTTTTCCCGGTGTTTGACATTTATACTTGACTTAATAAAAGCATCTGATTCCGCTGAATAGAGAGAGGTAAAAAAAAACTGCAAAGTGATAGACTTCATAAACCATAAGCAAATGTTTTAGAAAAGTATTTACAAATAAGCACAGACGCATAGCTTCGCTAATTGTTGCAAAAAAAACAGAAAATAGTTTAAAGTGAAGTCTGACAGCTAAGGTGAAACAAGCTTTTAAATGTTCTTCGCTCTATTTCTGGAACAAAAAGCATCAAGGTTCCGGGTCTGTAATCACAAAGCGTAAAGAGCAATGTCCAAGTGTGAGGGTAGGCTTTATGGTTAAAGGGTCGTAAAAGAGAACAATTGCAAATTACACGCACTGTTGAAATCGATGTTATGCGGAGCATGTTTCGGTATTTGCTGAATATTCCTCCGTGTTTCACAAAGCGATACGAGGTGGTCCAACGTGTTTGTTTAGAGTGAGTAGGTGTGTGTGCGGGTTCCGAGCTCTCATGCGTATGTCAACAGCAGCCCGATAACTACCCCGCTGAAGACTATGGTGTGGCAGCAAGGGCATTATTTCTACACCGGCTGTTTGACACGAGCTTACGACATAGCGATTGTTGGGTTATTCATGGTTAGTGGATGAGCAAAAACGAAACACGCACTGTTACGTCATCAGCGACTACACGTTATACAATCATACGTACGTATGGATATTTCATGTAGTGTATGTGAAAACGACGCTGGTATTTGCACGCTGGCGAAGAAATGTCAATACATGGTTCAGTAGGGTGAACATGAATGCTAGAGCGAACTAGAGTGAAAATTGGCACAACTTCGCATAATTTTGACATAACTTAAGCTGCTACTACGACTGCAGGGGGGAAAGTGGGCCAGTATCGTACCAAGTGCAGTCTGACACGGTGCCTCAAAAAGAGCGAGTTGTAAGACGGAAAGAAGACGAGAAAGTAGCGCAGGGGCGCGTGTTTCAAAGACCTGGTTGTATTTTCAACAAGCTATGTCTACGTGAGAGTTGTGTCTTGTTATCGCCTTGACGAAATGTATTTCTTATTGCAACACCTTGCGTCTCTAAACCATAAGCCCCTGTACAACGATCTTGTTGGTGTACTATTACCAACGCCATTGTATATAGACAGGTCTTCACTGTGCAGTTCGAGCAGATGTTTCAAAACGAGTAAAGAAAACACCAATGAAAGCAGCAACGCAGTATTTTTTCTTCAAAAGTATATCGTCACGCGGCCAGTGTCAAAGCGTGGCTGCCGAACAAAGCCTTCTTGGTGGCATGGACAGTCCATTGCATCGCCGGCAAAAAATGTAAAGAATGGAGCACGCATTCATAGATTGCTCGGACGCAGTACTTCAATGAGACGTACGTCGACGAAGACTTCAAAAAAGAACTTCCCATAGCACTACAAGGAATTCGATTGTAAACTCCAAACAACAAGGACAGCGTCACCTATTACATGTTCATGGCCCTCCCTTTTTAATGCCCCTGGAGAACAAGGCTGCAAGTAGCTTAAAAGAGTATACATGCGGGCTAGTTGGCACGAATCCATCGGTTGGTATGAATCCAACTCCTTTCGTCGGCTTTCCCCTCCATCCCAACGTTTATAGCCTCCACAATCTTCAAAGCAGGGCGATGGGGATACTATAGCTACTGCGGTCTTCTGACCCTACCACATGGTGGTGTTTCCAACATGTACCGTTACAGGCATAGGTAGGGTTACGAAGTAGATAGAGAAGTTCTGAGGAAAAGAAAAGGTAATTAGTTGTATGCTGATAGAATAAATCACATGTATAGCGTACTTAACTCAAACAGGGTAGGTGACTGTTTGCCAACGCCGCGTTCCAAAAAGGATGGTAATAAATCAGCAGGAGCAGTATCTCTGTCGCAGCTACTGAGGTATGTGGCGGCACCACTACGTGCGTTCGTTCTAAAGCTACAAGCCAGCCGTCGGGAGCACCTATATTCCTTCGTTATACAGAGAAATTTCTAATAGTGGTCTTCGGTGTACAGACGTTCGCAATGCACATGGCAAACTAGAATTTAGCCGGGAGACGTGAAATCCTTTGTTATACAGGTTTTTATTGTGGAGGCTTTCGTTGCAGACGCGCTCGACTGTAAATTCAGCATGCAAAGTTTTTAGACAAGGAAATATACGACAATGGTCGAAATGCAAAATAAATCTTTTAGATGTAACTGCAATGGAACTTGGGTTCAAAATTCACGACATGGAAGTTCGGCCTGTATTTTCTTTTATATTTATCAATATCTTGCGGAAGCATAGCCAAAACAGAGTTTTAAAAGAGTGCTGCATGACCTTAAACTCATTTAGCGTTTCTCATTGATATTGCGTTCTTGTGTGAAAAATTTAAATTACATTGCTCTGGCGACAGATCAGAAGTGAATGTCGATAGTCAACTCTTTAAGCCGTAGTATAATAAAGTCGCTTTAGCAGGGCAGTTACCGACAGTGGTATGACAGTGGTATATTCATATATATTCTAATGACAGTGGTATATTCATATAATAAAAAAATATGTATTGTCGAGCTTGTCGCAGGAGCAGTCAAGTGGCTTGCCGATATTTCCCAGAACGTTGCAATTTACCGACTGGAACCTCTTTAGAAAAATTCGAGGGGAGCAGACTCCGGAAGGAGAGACATACAGGAACTCTTAGGTAACCTGAGCAAAGCTGTAAACGAGGCCACAAAGACAATAACTACGGACTTCGAGGCCCCGGTAATGTATGCCAGAATGGCACACATGCTTGATGCTAAGCATAGCATACAATAACTCAATCGTAGGCTCAGGGCCAAAACTGCAGCTCTAAACAAGGAAACTGACTCATACGCTGTACTTTTGTCGCAGCAACAATGGGAGGAAACATGTGCGCAATCGGATAGTCGTATGAGAGGAGGTAGTAAGTGGGGCTTCTCAAAAATCTTAACAAACAATCCAAAGGGACAGCCAGACTAGCTTTAGACAGGATGATCAAAGGCCTAACTAGTCATGATATGACGGACAAAAGTATCGCTAAAAGCATGCTGTACACCTACTTTCCTTGGAAGAACAGTGATGCATGCAGGGAGGCAGAGAACGTCCCATACCAGGAATACACCAGGATGAGTGCCCCACATCTTGATGAAGCCATCGCCGTATCAGAATTAGACACGTGCTCTTTAACCTCAATAGCCAAGTTCGCTATAATACCAGATCGTATCACAAGGAAATTTCTTAAGAAATTGGATGACAATGCAACAGATATTTTAGCAAATGAGATCAAGCGACTCTGGGAGTCAGGGCAAGGCCCTGATTATCCGAGGGTGGCGAACGTAGTTTGCATCCCCAAGCCGGGAAAGCCTACCAGTATAGAAAGCCTTCCACCCATCTCGCTCACTTCCTGTCTTTGCAAAGTCATGGAGCATATAGTTAATCCCATATCAAGTCGCATCGAGCGATTGCCTCTTTCCTCACAACTTGATTGAATATGGACCTTCCCACTATGCACAGCGCACGATGCTGCTATGGATGAAACTGATCCTTGATAACCGCACCAAAGACGTGATGAGTGTTCTGGCCCTAGACTTAGATAAGGCCTTTGATAGGGACCGACGCCAACACACCCTAGGTGAGAAATCCCAGTTCGATCTTGCAATCAAATTTTTGAACTTTACTAAATCCTATCTTGGTGAACGCATGGTGTTCATCAGAGTTGGGACAGTTACCCAAGGGCCTTTCACTCTAGGTTGTCTGGGCACAGCCCAAGGATTGGCGCTGCCATCCATGCTCTTTATTATCGCTATGAACAGGCTATCCGAGAGGCTGGCTAGCATCCCAGATGTCTGGCATGTGATACATGTGGACGACATCACCATATGTGGCCCCGGCAGGTCCATAGCCAGATTACCGAAAAGTTTACAAGAAGCTGTTAACATCAGAGAGGACTTCCTCGCTAGCACGAGGTTGACGCTCTCTCCCACAAATTCAGAGCTACTGCTGTACAGGAAAGTGAGACAAGCAGGCAAAACTAAAGGATTAGCGCCACATGGCTTTCTTCTTATCGAGATACAAACTAATGTGGGCACCTGCATACACAGAGTTGATTCTGGTAAAATATTATGGCTAACTTTTAATATCAAAGGGTATAATAAAGAAGCTCCTAGCCGACTAACAGGACAGGCAAATAGAGTTCTGAAACACATTGCTAAGGTAGGTAGCCAAAGGAAAGGAATGAATTAGAACGATCTCATCCGGGCCTTTCAGGTGTTCTTCCTATGTCACGTATCTTACACTCCACCTTATTTAGAATGGGCACGAGCTGAAAAAGCTAAGCTTGACTCTCTCATTCGAACGGGACTCAAAAGAGCCATTCGACTGCCACAGTCTGCTAGTACGGCAAAAGTGCTGGCCCTGGGAATCCACAATACCATTGATGAGATTACTGAAGCACATTGCATAGCCCACATCACTCGGCTCTCTGCCACTAATCCTTGCCTTCAAATCCTGGAGGAGGCCGACATTGAACCCTAGTAGCCCCTAACCCTCTAAATCTCTCAGCAAAAATACTAGGTCTCAATATGTAGCAGACCTTGTACGCCGTAACATTCAACCTGTTTATAAAGTGGGCCGGTGGAACGCACGAGCAAGGGCAACCCTACAAGATTTACATCAACACAAGCTAAATGCATTTTTGTCGACGCAGCACAGTATCTCATAGAGAAACGATGCTCCATAACAGTGGTGGACGTAGAGGGAAAAATCCTTAATGCAGCATCTGTAATGGTAAAGACGTCCCATGTGGCGGAGGAGGCTGCTATCGCTTTAGATATAATAGTTGTAAGAAGCCAGCCTTTCAGACTCAGACTCACGCTCGGCTATCCGCTCCTTCTCGTCCGGATGGGTAGCGGGAAGATCCTTCATGATCAAGACTTCAATCAAAAGTGAAGACGTGATCAGGACTTCAATCAGAAGTGAAGAGCCTTATTTCATGATTCCCTACCCACTTTAAGGACATCACTGGACCGAATGAGATTAATCCGAATGAGGCTGCCCATAGGTCTGCGCGGGACCTCACAACCACGTAGCCGAAATTGGGGCCTCCGAAATTCCCATAGATCTAGGAAAAGAATCGCTCCATACATATCATGAGATAGCGACTCATTATAAGCTTAGCCGTAGAACCTTCCCCCTGCCACACCCCAAGCTTGACAGGGCCGAGGTCTCTACGCTTAGAAAGATACAGACTAGACCTTGCCATACTCCTCGCATAATGCACTTAGTCGTCAGAAAAAAATTAAAGGAATTTAATGGCTCTAATATACAGGCTTCTAATGACGAAGCAGCAATGAAGTTTGCAAGTGATCGGTAGAGCAGATAACCAGTGTTCTTTAGAGTAGCAATAAATTGAGTCCATGGGAAAGAGGAATGTCGCGATGGGCAGCAGAAGTCGAAATTCTCGGTTGAGATCAGAAGAACTGAAGAAGTATGACAGATAGGCAATAATAGAAAACAAGGATCAGTTTAAATTGCTTGGAAAGAATGCTTTCTCCTACGTTGAGTTCGAAATAAAGTGATAAATGGATGTCCATGAACTAAAAGTTTTACGTGGCAGAATGGGTACCTCGGGCAGGTGATGTGGCTGAGTTCATATAGGCTTCAAATATGTCAATGCTGCAGCAACCATTGTGACGTTTTTCAGTAAAAGACACGATCATTGTCGTGTCTGCTACTCGCCTCGCCCGCGAGGTATTCCCCATATTCTGTAATCGTAGCGTGTGGGAGAACAAGTCATGCGTCATTGTGACGTATAGTGGACCTGTCTCTACTGTAGTTAGTCTCATTGTGATGCAGCTGTAGGTTAATGTTAAGCTGCAGGTCAATGTCAAGTGTAGGTTAATGTTAGTTGTTCTCTGCAGAGGGTACAAGACCTACAAGCTGACCTTTTGCGAGCCTCGCCTCAGGACGACAAACTGCGGCATGGTGCAGAGGATTGACGCAGACGTACCATAGCCGTTAGAAGATGGGTTACTTATTTCGTGAAACACAAAGGGATGAAAGACAATGCAGGCAAACCTTCACCCAGGCAAAGGCAGCTTGGTGACATCTTTCTGGAAATTATTTCTTTGTTCTATGACAAAATATGAAGGGGATGCGCATTCTGTCACAAGACAAGACGCATTTCGGATCTTGTTTTTTTTTCTTCGAAGGCGAAGGACAATACGGCCTCAATATTGTAGGCGGAGAACTGCAAGGCCAGTCTTTGCCTGCATGGCGCGTGCGAGCAATAGCGACCCATAAGGGCTGGCGCTCGCGTTTTGGCGCAGTCAGAAGAGAGGCAGTATGCCGAGGCAGCTCATGGCTTCCATCCATTGGTGCCTAGTGTTTCTGGCAGTGTTGGGTAAGTTTGATTCAATTGGAAAATTGGTTAAAACGAGGTACAAGTTATTTGAAGGCATAGATGTACGATTAGTACTCTTGATATTACTCAATATTTCTGCGGCGTGAATGGAAAATGCTCAACGACGCTATCATCACTTGCGAAGAATTTCTTCGCCTAAGCATAACGTGTATGTGTTTAGGTAACTTCAATGCACATTTAGCAGTATTCAAGGTGAAATAGATGATAACGACAAACATAAAGCGCATGGACATTCGCCTGAGGCTTCTGCAGGGAAGTTGGGTTCGCTGTTTGCTTCGCAGCGACGTCAGCACTTGCACCGAATAACTGCAGTATGGCGACATAACATTCCAGAAGCATAGAAAAGAAATAACAGAATTATTGCGAGAAAATTTCTCTTACAGACGCAGGAACGTCAATTACTAAACTGTGTGAATGATGTTTAGAAACACTTTGCTTGAATACAAAACGGCATCATGACGCTTCTAAGCACCTCTAAGGAAAACCCTGCCACAAGTATGTACTACGAATATCTTGCCATGTTGCTGCCTGTTGTTCATGGGGAGGTGGGACTAGTCAAGCTGCCGTTATGCAGCTTTTATCCTGCCATCCCTACCCCTTTGTATACATCAATGTGCTTATGTGGTAAAAAAATAAAAAATAAAAAAATGCTTTGCATACCTTCCAAAGTTGCCAAGGCTTGGTGGAGTGTCGTTTATAGTGCGCGTAGCGGTAGGCCGGGGGAAGTACTATGCCTATTACAGCAAGCTGTGTAACATTCGCTATTGCTGTGTTACAGGATAACTCAAAAGAAGAGCTGTATACCATTCAATGGCCAATCTTTATGTTGCCGGAAAGACACTAACTGCCAATATTTAACTACAATAACTAATAATAGTGCCCCAAGCGTATGTGCATCCTGACTTGTGCTTTAAAAGGGCATATATTGAGGTCCATCAAAAATTACCAAGGACAACACCGATGCAGTGGTTAATAACTGAGTTAATAAAGCACTTAATTATTTTCACGTTGCAGTTATTATTTAATCAATTGAACGAGAAGAGCTATTCACATAAATACGCCACGTCTCTTGTGTTCTCCTGCAACCCTGCATTACTCAGATGTCCAAGCACGCTGGAATATGCATGCTAGTTAGACTCTTCCGAGAGACTCCTAAATGCCTTCTAGACGACGCTGTAGCCAGTCACTGTTACCTCTAGCGGCATGCGACGCTTTCGCCTTGGCCTTTAGGGATCTACTGACTGAACTACGGATATGTGGATAAGCTGTGCATGCTACGATTCATAAAATTTGCTGGAGAAAAACATTTAGGTCTACAAGATAAATCATGCGCGTTTGGAGAAAAAAAGCTTCTCCCGCCTCGCTAAGTAGAATCTTCTGCAGATTTTTCTTTTCCTCTAAGCTCTTATCAGAATGATTGCTAAGTCATGTGTGTGTCTAGCTTGGAATGTCCAGAAAGCTTCCAGCAGGGAATCTTTTGTTTAACATTTCGACAGATAGGTTTTCGCCTCACAGTATTTCGTTGCAGTGGAGAAGCTTCTCTATGCCAGGCGTGTGAGCCGCAACAGTGGTTCTAGTAATCCGCCGCCACCTGAGCGCGGCCGCAGGGGCTTGAAACCACGCCGAGTCGTTGTGCAGCCTCAGCCTAACGTCAATACTCCTAAGCAATTGCATCCTGCATATGCTCCACAGAACCACGTCAGGAGGCAAGAAAATATTTAAACTGCGACGCGGGTTTACACAACGCATGTATAGGTGTATTTCCAAATGATATAACCCAAGGAAAATTGCAAACTTAATGTTGTGTTACGCCGACTCGAACGTCTCTTTTAATTGCACTCTTTCCGAAAACTTGTGTTTTGCTGAAACACCATATGTTTTATTTTTTACAGCGATAACTTTTAATCTAGCACTACCGTAGTCTTTCGGATGTCCGCCGAATAGAAAAAAATCGGTCTCTGTTCCACCCACTGAAAGTGGATGTGCAGCGATACTGGCGGCGACGCTAGATGACGTTGCACAAGCACCGCCGCCCCAAGTGACATACGTCATGAGCGCACGCACGACCGCGGAAGTACAGCGTAGACCCTCATTCCTCTAGGCCGTCCGACAAGCGCAAGTCTCTTATTGAATTGAATTAATAGGAAGCTTTCGCTCAGGCGCGACTCCGACGCGGTGTATTCAAATAGATGTAAAACGAAAAAACGCTTTTCTGAGATAAGCGCTGGACCGATATGAATGAGATTTATTGCATTTGGGAGAGAAAGTTAAATTATAGTGACTGTTGGAAGCAGAATTTCAATTTAGCGCCTGAATTTTGTGAAAAGGGTTTTCAAAAATTTTTAAGTGCGAAATAGTAAACGCACTAAGTATATAAATCAATAGCTCTGCTTCAATAACAGATATCTCGGTACTGTAAACGACATCCATTAGATCATTGAAAACAGACAAACTCGATATGTCAATTTAAATATTAGGTGAATTAGTTACGTTGTGCACGAGGGTTCTGCAAAAGCTGTATTTCCATATTACTGAATTTTTTAGGTCAATGTGTAACATATCAATTTTGTCCGCTCTAGATGTACTATCAGATGCAGTTCACAGAATTGCAATATCATTTTTTTCTTGCTGAGTTAGTCAGTTGTAAACTTGACAGCTTCGTTATCAGAAAATTTTCGATTTCTGACAATTTTTAATAAACAATTGACGATCCAAATCAGAAATTGAAAACCAACAGTCACTAGATTTTAAGTTTTTCGATATGCTACACATCTCGTCAAATTTGGTGCAGTGATTGCCGAGAAATAACGAATTCACCTTTTACATGTATTTGGATAGGAGCACCACAGCTAAAGCTTCCTAAGGTTTAAAAGTAAATTGCTTTATAAAAAGCGTAAATTGTGACTTAGAGACAGGCTGCAGACATGATAGCCTCAGTTTATTATTCTAGCATACGAGAAAACATAAATTTGTTACGCGGAAACTAAGAGACAGATCTTTTCAAGCTGCCTTTTGAGGTCGGTCTGAGTGGCCGCGGTCGCTAGGAGGCGGTACCGTTAGCACACCGTACATCCTCATTCTTGTAAGCCCTCCACCTAGCGCAAGTGCAGTAATGAAATACTTGAATTTCTCTGCATAATATGCGTCAAGATTTGTAAAATGCGACTTACAGACAACTTGCAGGCATGATAGTTTTGTATTGTAATTCTAATATACGAGAAAAGATAATTGCATTACGCGGCAACTAAAACACCTTTTCCAGCTGCCGTGTTTTAGGTGAGCACGCTACAAAAAAATCTCGTCGAACAAGAGGCTAACAGCTTCGCTGTAAAATAACTGCAGCCCTGCACATTGTCTGGAGTGTTACCTGTCGTTCAATTTCGCTGACACAGCAGCCGGGGATAATACAGCACCTTATCAGTGCAGTAGCGCCTATAACTCCTCACGTAGGCTGGTGCCATGTTCTTCGATGCTTCAGTTTATCCATAAATCGGCAGCCAGGCGAAACAACTTAAGCGAAGCTATAATTAAGATAGAAAATGTTGGAAGCACAGAAGAGGACAAAGTAGTTATGTCTTTCCACTTGATGAACGGAGCGCGCCACGTTCACAATAAATGCTGTATTCTTAGCGGTATAATTTTTTTTCCGCACGCGCCCTCAAATGTTTCTTCTTACCGATAGTGCGTGAAACAGCGAAATACTTAATGTGCGTGGTAGTGTGCTGGCCCCAATGCTAGCAATAATCGACGGGCGGCCGAAAAGTATGATATGATGCGGCGCTAAGATTCGCTGACAATTAGCAGCTGATCTATAAGACGAAACCCCGTTGAAACAACTTAAATGAAGCCTGTGGTAAAATCCAAAAGTCAGGGTAGGAAATAAAAAAAGCTGTTTCTCCACTTCACCACCAGAGACACCATATACATGAAAGCAATTTGGCATCCACGGCTTATTTGTTACCATATAACGCGCGCGAACAATGACTTGGTGCAGACCGCTAGCACGTATACATTAATAGCTTTTCACTTGGTTGTATTGTAAAGTACGTGGGCACCCTTAATTTTTGCAAGGTGGGTGTTTCGCACAAAATGCCCTCTTAACACCTGGGAATTATTAAAAAGAGAGAGAGAGAGAGACAAAAGGCCGAGAGGATGACCAGAGGCGAGTTTCCGGTTTGCTAACCTGTAATGAGGTGCGGGTTATAATGTGTGTAAAGATAACAAAGGGGGAGAAGAAAAAGAGAGACAAGAAAAAAAGAAAAAAAAAGGAGACCAATAGGAATAAAGGTAGCAGAAAAGGCGTTCCAACCACAGACGTTCTCACAGGCCGGTTAATCTCAAGAAGGACACTAACGCTTGTACGACCATATGATGCGATGTTAGGCTGCGTGGATGTTTCAAAATTCTTCCTTTCAAGAGGATTGTTTCTGCACACTGTAGAGCGGGTACGGGCAAAGAACATGAATTGTTTCCCTGTCATCGCAATCGCCGCATGATGTGGTATCGGCCATCCCTATGCGCAACGCGAAGGCATTGGTAAGTGCGACATCCAACCATAGCCTACGCAAAAGGGTAGCGTTTCTTCGGCGAAGTGTGGGTGGACGTAGGAGGCCTAACGTTGGATCCAGGGTGTGTAGGGCATGCCTAAAATGTGGTTCATTCCACTCTGATGTAGTTCATTGACTTGCAAGCAGACGGAGCATCCTTGCAGCATCTGTTCTATACAGTCGGATTGGTAGGCAGGCTGAATGAGCAGTTTGACCGGCCCGTTCATTGCCAATAATACCCGAGTGAATTAGTAGCAATTGAAAAATTATTTCATGTCCTTTCTCAGTCAGGTGGTGCATGGCCTCGAAATTTCAAATTTCCTTTGTTCATGCGGACCGCTCCGTAAAGCTGGCAATAAACACTATAGTACCGTCATCCAGTCGCAAGAACTCGACAATTTGTTTCTTGCTTCGTCACTATACTCTTTATAATCGACGTAGGCGTTCGCAGCATTGTCTATGGTGAATCTGAAATGAGCGTCAAAGTATATAGAAGCTGTTGAATATTTGTCATGAAAAGACGAGGTGATTAATGATGAGCAAGCTGTTCATTAAAATTCTTTCTTTCCTCATGCCTGCCAATAATGTACCCAATAAAACCAGCATGATTTCTAATGTTAGTTAGTTTTTGTAGTCAAACTTTTTATTTGAGGTAGCGAGAGTCCATAGGTTGAGATTTGTTGAGAAATTTTCTTTCAGTGACTTCATCATAATGACAGATTCACAGATTTATTAGAGAAAACACGGCAATAGGTCACTTTTGATTTATTCAGAACGGAGTGATTTAATCAGGCTATCATAGTATTTTGTAGGAACTTATTGTGATCCGGTCACTGGTCTGCAATTAGTGACCGAGGTAAAAAATAAATGCACGCGTATTTAATAATTGCACAAGTACTTCATTGAGAACGCTAATAGACGCCATTACTGTCATGCACACCCGTTCTCACCGCTATCATGTGTCATTGTATTTTTGCCGACGTAATAACTTCCGGATACTTCAGTGGATACACTCACCTAACGTCTCGGTCCTAAACTCTGACAACGCAGCTAACAATATGCAATATCATTATGAACAGCGATGACCTCTATCGGTATGACACATACACATAAGTCATTCGTATGCATGACTGTGCAGTATCGCATACTAATTAAATGATTTTCGGGGTTTATCTACAACTGTGATTGCAGTCACAGCATTTGTGATTGCGAAATTCAAGTGTTCCGTGGTGCTAAAATATTAACCTTAATTCTGACTAAGGTGCTACTGCAGTTGCTCTTCAGCTTAGCACAGACGCGACCAATTAGTTTATACGTTAAGACGATAGCGTCGAGGACCCCGTGTCACGAAAAATCCGATGTTGGCGCCGGACTTCGCTTGTCGAAATATCATACCGAACCACAACCACGGAAGCCCTCCGATGGCGCAGCATTACTGAACTAATTGAATTACTCAAAGTAAGATACGTCAGAAAAATCGTAAAGTCAAACCTAAACGCAACCAACCGACATGATAGAGTCGGAGTTGAATTTGAATATACCAGTAAATATAATTCTCTTGTGCGGAAACTCGAACACAAACCCCTTTTCCGAGCGGTGCAGCCCAATCTGTTCCTTGCGAGAACACTATGGCGCTCGGCTCCGCGTATCCGCAACAAAGCTGTGGTTGCCGGGAAGCGCGACTGCGAGACAAGCAGTTAGGAATCTAAGAAATCTAGCCCGTTCCACTCTTAAAGGCGACCCTTAAGCGCCGTCCAAATCATCGGTCAATGTGAATGGCGCTGATGCGCTTTATTTACCGACAATTAGCATTAGATTAGCATTAGATGTGACATTCTTATAAGGCAATATAAGCAATTATATTTTTGCGACTAGACAACTTCTGCATAGTTCGGCGGATGCATTCGGACCTAACGTCTCCGGCCTAAGCTCTGGCAACGCACCTAACAATATGTTACGTCATTAGGAAAAGCGATGACATTTATTGGTATGGCATAAATAAACCTAGCATCCATAAGCATTACTGTGCGATAAGTCTACTAATTAATGTGTAGCTACCACGAGTGTCCTGTATATCCTGCATATCCTACCCCCCCCCCCCCCCCACATATCCAAATAACGATCAATCTATCTTGCGTTCAACCGATAATAGTGAGTTTTCCGTGTGTCTTGATTGGGAAGAATTCGTGTTATCATCTTTCCTTGAGTGCTCCTAGCAAGTCGGAGGGCGCTTTCTTACTGTGCGCATTGCTCAATTAGTAATGTGTGTGATAGCCTTATAATCGCAGTTGACAATCATCCAACGACTTGCGGAAGTATGATAACTGCTACAGCAGGAGATATGGCGTAGTTCAATGCAAAGATTCGTTTTACGAGATGTAACAAAAAATTTTCTGACCACAATTATGCACTGCTTTGTGTGATGTAATTTTTTAAAGAAAAACATTCAGTGCAGCTTCTTTATGCATTACAGGCTCTTACCAAGATAAGCTCCACGCACTTAGAAATAAAGCGCAGTGGAAGTGTAATCATCCGAGAACTCTATGCTGTCCTTGATATGCATTTTCCCAATAGAATGCACCCGCAGTTATGCATAAGTTAAAAGCAATTCAGCTGCAAATGTAGAAATGCCATCCTTAAATAATCTTTAGAGTCTGTCATATTTCGTGACAGAAAAATGCGCTGGAATGTAACAAACAAACCTAATACTTCAAGTGCAATAAAAGGCGGCTATCTTGAGCACGTCTACCGTGCACCTTGGTGTCAAATCACAACTTCCGAGATCACTTGTACTTTTGTGTCGAAGGCGCTGGCTATTCTTCCTAATGCCTAAGTGAAAGTTACCCAAGCATTTGTGCACATCCACTGCCTTCCTGAAAAACCTTATTTTTTTTCAGCGGCAACTGTGCACACGGCCAGTTCCTTCGATGGTACCAATGAATTCACCAAGACTGTACAACATATAAAGACAGTTTCGCCTCCCGATAGCGACGAAGGCGCGGTGAAGACCGTAAAAACAGTGACCGTGGAAACTTCGAGCAGCGGGGACACGACGAAGACGATAGGCACTCCTACGAAAAACCTACCCGAAGACATTGACCCGTTTTCCATGCGCCCAAACCTTCCATCGGCCGGAAACACGAATGGCGGCTTTATACCTCCTGTTGGCCAACCTCAAGTACCTGGCGTTGCCGTGGAAGGAGGAGGAACACTCAGCGTGGATAAAAGTGGCGGCACAACGTTCACTAAAACGAAGGTAACTACAACCAAGAGCATCAACCTAGTTGGCCACACCGGTGGTTCCGGCATTCATCCAGATGGTCTGAATGTTCCTACGAGCGTTACTCTACCTACGCTCGGTACCGGGGGCATAACGTCTATTCCTGGAGTTCCTGCTGGCCCTGGAGTACCGACAAATATCGGCGTACATGGAAGCACAAATGCTGGCGGCTCGCTTATAGGTGGCGGAAGCGGCCCATCAGTCTTACCGCATTTCCCTTCACAGGGAGCACCTGTTAGTCTAAGCAATGCCCCTGCTTCTTCTGTGCTTACTTCCAGAACTACCAACAGTGCGTCGACAATTAGTACTGGATTGAACCTGTTGCATTCTGGTACTGAAATGCCCCGTCATGGCGCCCCATCAGTCGGTGTTACGGGAAGCGGTGTAGAGGTCGAAGTGCCAGGATATACTACAGGACTTGGCCGAAAGTGGAAATGGGTTCTTGGTCGCAGGACAGGAATTTTCCCTCCGTACATTCAAGCAGTTGATCCCGATATCTTGTACACCAAACTTGGCTACCCTAACCCGAAGCTCCCGGTTGTCCCAGAATCTATAAAGAACATTCTTAACACTGTTCCTCTTCGTCCAGTGGGTAGTGAAATGTACGGGTATCCAGGATCTACAAGGATGACAGATATTATTCGAAGGCTCACAATCATCAAAGCCTTAAAAAATCTATTGTCGAGCAGTAAAATTTCCCAGGGATCGAACACAAGCAAGTTGCTCACTAATGTACTAAACAGTGAAACTTCATCTCTGCTACGAGAGTCTCCCTTAGAGCATCTTCTACTCCAAAGCGACTCATCATTGTTAAATCAACCAGGGCAACGGAGCAGCTTCTTCTCACTTCTAGGAAGTGACCCCTACAGATTCCCTTTGAGCAGTCCTTACACGGGAATGTTTGGGGCTCCTTACGGCAGCTTTTACGGTGGGCCGTATGGTATGACTTATGGGAGCTCATGGCCTGTTTATCCCAGTGGTTCATTTCCAGGAAATTCCTGGCCATACAACTCTGGTAGTTCTCTAGTACCTTTTGCTCCATACGGTCCAGGGTCAGGAATATACCCGGGATCTTCTTTCGGTCCTGATGACCTTTCTTCAAGCTCGTCATACGCAGGTTTTCCTGGTTACGGTGGAAGTTCCTCAAGTAGAAGCATGCTGAGTACTCTCATTGGAGTTAACAGCGGAAAAACGGGTGTGCGTTTCATTCAGTCACCAGACGGGACGCTTTTGCCAGTGAGTGACCCTTTGTCAAGTATCAGTAATACATATACTAATGCTAGGCCCTCCGACTTCTTAATGTCGGACTTTTTCTCACATCCTAGCCAGTACACACTAACACAGGACGGACAGTTGGTGCGCAAAAGCGATGTGGTACTGCACGAAGGACGACTGTCTTCGCTGTTAAGCGACACAAGCAATCCATTGCACACCCTTTTAAGGACTACTCCTGAAACAAAAACACTGCTCGGCAGATTATTAAGATCTGGTGGGACAAATCTGCCTCTGCTATTGAAATTGTTAAGTAAGAAACCCAGATCGCGATTATATAACAATATTCTAAAGCAAATAATATTTAATAGACGACCAGTTGGAATATTTGGTTCGTCAATAGACAGCGTGGATTCCAACGAAGGTGGACCAGATGGGGCCACAAGAATGATATCGTTGCTTCGAAATACGATAAGCGATCCAAACGACATTGCCGCGCAATATTTAGCTGGACTAAACGGAATAAGCCCAGAATCAATTGGGCTTTCCCCAAATCGCAGAACACTCCTGCATGGGTACCATGAACCAAGTGAAAGTAGTGCATACGACGCACTTGCCCAGCTATTGCTAGGATCGCAAGAACCACTAAGCACTACGAAGTCGCACCTTCCCTTCGTCACTTCTGGGGATATTAGTCATTTGGGCAGATATAACACCTTTCCAGAAAGCCAAACGCCATCAGAAGAAACTCCGAGCTTCATAAAAGAAATTACTCAAGCCTTGCTTCCAGGAAGTGGACCACGAAAAACAACAGTAGGAACGAAAGAAACAGTGGTAACGAAAACTGTAACTCACCCGCGCATATATGCTTCAGCCTTGGCACGACCCCCGAGCTCAGAAACTCATTTAACATCAAGTAGTTTTTCGAACGGTGAACAACCAACGCTAGCGTCTTCTATGACACCTGCTACATCAGGGTTCCAAGTTACGGAGCAGAGAGCCCAATCATTGTCCTCACCAACACTACTAGGACTAAAAAGTATGCCAGGAATATCGAGTGGTATACAAGTTCCTTTTTATGGCACCACTTCCTTTAATCCACTGTTCACCAGTGGAACTCGAGTAACTTCGACTCCAGGAGCATTCGTTAATGGCCAGTTTGTTTCTTCATCTAATGGCCTTTTAGGAAACACTCTCGGGCAAACAGGGTTAACGGGACCCCTCACTACCGGATCCTACACAACGACCATTCCTGTATCTACTGGTTTTCTATCAGCCACAACCTCTTCGCATCCATATCTAATAGGAGGTTCTTCAATAGGCGGCCACCCGCACTACGTCGTTGAAGGCCATGAAGCACCTGGAACACGTTGGCAGCTAAAAGTGTGGCGTCATCATCCAGGCGTATCAGCGATTGTACCGGGCCTGTCTATCGGTACTTCTAGCCCAACAGGCATCCAGCACGGAGCTTTCGGCTTCACTTCGTACCTTCCAAGCTCTCCATCCATCGGACTTGTGGGTTCTTCTGGCCTAACTGGCTTACCCATGATCGGAGCAAGCAGTTCACAATATTTTCTTCATGCTCCCGATGGAAGCATCCTTCTATCTCGGCAGCCTGGTAGCGCAGGTGGTAGCGCAATAGCCAACTCGGTGCCATTAAGCCAGGGCTCAAGCATGTTTGTGTCCGGGACTCGTTCAATCGGCGGAACCACCACCGGTGCCGCTACTTCTCCAACTGGCAGCATTCGGACAACTCCTGTGAGTAGCACGAGCACGACCAAGTACGAGTACACCTCATATGGCAGCGGCAACAGAAATTCGGGTCTTTCTTCTGGCATCAGCAGAGGTGCGACTTCAAGCCAACTAGGGGCCTCCGAAAATAGTGCGTCGACGTTTACGAGCGACAGTGGAGGCAATGGCATGACCCAAAGTATCCTCTCGCAGACCAAGCTTTAGCGATAAATTTTTAAAACAGAGCCGTAAACATGACAACAATTTTCTTTAGGCGAATATGAATTACTGCGTAGCAAATGTTTGACCACTGTACTATTATGCGCAATTGTAACTGCTAGGTGATAACGTTCACTGGAGATTACTTCCGTGATTGTATTTACATACAACAGCATTGTCATTCGCTCACAGCTTCGTGAACGATATTTTATGTAGGGACCACGAGCAATAAAGCTTTCGTAGAAGAAATTTGTCGGCTTTGTGTGATTTATGTTTAATTTCAACACTTATGAGAAAGGGATAATTTCAAGACCTCATCGCAGAAACGTAGTCACTGGTTTATTTGGCACCAACAATGAGAACATGATCTTTAAATATCTAGACAAGGTATATTAACTTTGACGTTAAGACTTTCCCAGGGTTTTTTTTATATCAATGCTCACCTAAGTTGTATGACATGCTATACTAGACAATAAAGAAACTATGCGGCACACTGAGGTATAAAATGTTTTGGACTCGTATATTTTTTACTGATTTTTTTCTGGGGTTCATCATGCGCAAACTTACATGGCCCAGACCGTTTCTTAGCTTGATCGAACGTGAGGCGATTGAAATTTTCGTACCATAAATATCTTTCCACATGCCCAAATACATGGCGCCGACCGCTTCTTAGGTTTATCGAACGTGATGCGATTGAAATTTTCACACCACAAATCTGTTTCGTCATGCCTAAATAGCTCTGAAAAACAGTTGTTTTGCATAGTATGGCCAAGTAAATCAACCACGAGAGTAAAATTTTGAACAAAACATTTTCATTTTGCTCTCAATTTTAGGTGCAAGGAATTCCTTGTAGACTTACGTTTGGTGGTTGCAATGAATACTAATACTGATATTGTAGTCTAGATTGCGAAAATTACCCTTGCCTCTTCACCGGCTCACGGATCTTAGTATTATGCAACCACTAACATTAAAGACCAGAATAAGAAATACAAGGGAATAGCCACGGCCTTGGCACTGAAGAGTCAACTATTAATATAAGAAATAGAAAACTGAAAACGTTCTTCTTTGGGAATATCGAAATCCAAGCAAGACAGAAGTTAACATGAAGCAGGAGGCTTGAAGCGATAAAGAGCGATTGAAGGAGGATTGTCGCTGGAGCTAGCAGGCGTAATTCATACACGAGGACTTGTGATCCGGGCAGCAACTGCTTTCTTTAGCATTGTTTATGTACGCGTTGCTCACTATCTCGCACCTTTAGTGTGGCAGGATTACACTCTAAGCTAGTGTGTAGAGCAGAGCGTTGGAAGTCTAACAGTGGAGGAGGGGGGATCAGGCGCTTTAGTTTTGATACAAAGGGAACAGGTAAGCCTACTGCCGTTGGCTTTTCGAATAAGTAGTTACAACAACGGAACAGAGATATGCATGTGTAAACACGTGTTGTTTATCAAGTGATCCTAATTTTCGCTGAAAACCGCAACTAAAATATTTACGGAGTGGAGATCTATAAAACACTAGGCTCACCGCACCGCCACCCTACGCGCCAGATTTTCGCCCTCGTACTCCACCATTGAGCGTTGGAGTAGTTAACTACGCGTGCTTGAATGCTGCCATGGAAAGTAGTCGTTGACCTGAAGAAGACAGGTCGCATTGTGGAAGGGTTCGCTCAAAATACATTCCTGGTTAGATCACAGTCGATCACTTTTAAAGGTTACTGTTCTAATACGAAGCCTTTTGCTGGATGCACTACGGGGTTTCTGGCGCCTCTCAAGCATAGCGTACACAGCAGACACAGTGAAACGTGCTCAAGTGGAAATTTCACGTCTGGCTTCTCTCGAGCCCATCGTACACAGCGCACATGGCGCACACATAACATAAATACTGTCAAATGCTAACTCAAATGCGAGGGACACAAGCATTACTACGGCCAGAGTGGGTGGTTCCATACGGAGAAGTTGCATACGGCCACTGGATGAAAAAATGAAAAAAAAAATATGTGGCCTGCCGCGTCGGGTGGGCTTCAATGGAAGCGAATGTGACAGCGGCGGCTGGGCCGAATGGCATTCAATGTCGGAAATGGGACGCAATGGCTTCCACGTGCGACGGCGTTCCAACCGTGTTCCTGACGCATTTTCTACGCCCATCCCAGACAACAGTTCCCGACTGGTGGTGCCGCCGCGTATCACACTGTTTACTATGCACGCGGGAGGCCACACTCTTTATTATGCAGCTGCCGTGCATCAACGCATCAATCATGTCCGAAGAACGAGGTAAAATGACAGTTCCGATATGGGCTATCTTGCGGTTTGAATACGAGAGCTGGTGTGTCGAGACAACCAACGATGCCTAGGCACACTTCAAAAGAAATGAATAAGTGCAAACTTGAAAGAAAACGTCAGCCCTATGCATCAAACAAAGTCCAGTTTCAGCAGCAGGCAAAAACGTCCAAGCAAGCACCAGCCTCGACAGTGTCGCGTTCTCACGGTTGCGAGTCAGGCGTTAAACTTGCGCAATTATAGCGTACGGTGTTAGAGGCTCATTCTAACAGCCCTTTTGGGTGGCGATGGTCTGCGCCGCTTCCGCCGCCCGTGTCCGTGGCAGCTATCACCGGATAAAAAAGAAATGCTCAGTAACCACCGGGATCAAACCCGGGCACGCTGCGTGGGAGTCAGCCACTTTACCACTGAGCCATGCGAGCGCTTTTTTTCGTGATTGCATGGAATTACGAGTAGGGTCAATTGAAGATTGTTATATGACATTTCCGCATACATGAGAAACAAATATACACATTGTATGCAGTTCAATGAAAGTTTCAAATTCAGGCAAACAGACACAAGCATCCATTCACGTACAGGATCAAAGGTGGCATCCACACCATGCATTTTAGCAGCCTCTTCTCGAAAGATAGACCTTGTCGATTATTCGGCTTCTCTATACTCAATCAAGCCCTAATGACATAAACAAATCATATCGTGTATTACTGGCTGTCTTTTTGAAAGGAAGTAACAGGACACCATAAGGTGTGAGAGGAAGGTCTCTTTTTATAGTTCTTCATAAAATGTCCGAAAAAAGAAATGCTTCAATTCAAAATTTAAAGCAATGTTTTGTTCTCTCGAGTTCATTGCAAAGCCTACATTTTGTGTTCAAGGGAACATATAGTCCTTTTTCCTGAAGCCATGTTTATACTGGCAAGGTGGAGGTGGGAAGCTTGAAGAAAGATGTTTTCGCTGCTGGCCACGCCAGCGCTTGCTAGCGTGCAACGGGAATATGCCGTATAAATGCGTCCTAGCGCGTGAGGAAAAACGTGATGTGATCTACACGCCGCGGAGCATCAATACGTGCACATTTTGCACTGCAGTTGCATATTGATACACCAGGTAGAACGCCATGCAGCAGATGCACAGGTAGCCCTACAAGGCAGGTAAATAATGTTTGTGGAAGAAAAAGTAGATATAGATATGTATACCAGAATTCTAGATAAATATACATTGTCTAGCTGAAGAAATCAAGCTGGCCATGTGACTATGTCACCGCATCGTTTCAAAGGGGATGCCAATAACTCACCATCATTAGCATCGCATCGTACCATTTGCCTTGCATTGTTTGTTGCGTTCCGTGTAGCGTCTCTCGTGTGCCCTTGCATTGCAGTTAAATATTATTACACCACGTGGCACGCCATGTGGCTTGCATAGGTGGTGGTACAATGTAGAGAAATCTTGATGAATAAAAAGTTTATGGAGATGTATAAATATTGCTGTAATGCAGAACATGTATGTCATCCCTGATTCATTCAAGCAGGCTTGGTGACAGTTTTTGAGCGTCAAGATGCAAAGACAATGCTAATAAACGATCATCATCATTGCAATCGTATCGTGTCATTCAACATGGGCGCCCCATAGCGTCGATACGTACAAACTTTGCATTGCGGTTCCGTTATATTGCACCAGGTGTCGCGACATGCCGCAGTTCGATATAGCAGTTGCAAGCAACATGTAGCTGGGCCTGGTTAAATGAAGCAGGCTAGGTGACTATTTGTCACTACCCCCGTATTGAAGGGGATGCCAATAAACCATAATTCTCATCATCATAGTCAACAGCAACGTATTGTTCCACAGGTCAAGGAATATGAAATGTGCGTCACGTAGTGGGATAGCTGTGTTTACACTTCGGTACATGTTATGCGCCTCCTCGTCAGGTAGGAACCACTGCTGAACAAACAAATCTCAGAGCTACGCCGCACAGCAGACAGGCACATCGGGTTCAGCAGACCACTCTAAAGAAAGCAAGACAAGCCCCAGCACAGGACGCAGCCCGCCGTCGACGCTGGGCGGATATTTCGGATGGTTCTCGTGAAACGACGCTAAGAGACTTTGCCACGAAGGCCCTGTAGTGCGCGGTGCTGAAAATGGAGCTCGTATGCAGCCGCTCCTGCAGCCTACGCTGTAACGGTGCTGCGTCTGCCGCGCAGGCCTCTGACTATTTGTTTACAACTCTATCATTATATTCAAGACTAAAATGCAACTATCAGAGCGCCGAAGCAAAGCAAATTTTGCCATTGTGAGATTTTGAAAACGTTTTCTGAATAATGCCATGCCTGTTTTTTTCCTGCTTCTCCTGGACGTTTTGCTTCATGGCACCATCTGCTATTCAGTGATATTTATTGCTTTGTTTGTTTACTCTGTGTTTGGATACACAGGGTGGACACATAGCCCTACACTGATTGGAGTCCTAAATACCCGTTTTTATTGGATATGTCACTTCAGCGAGGTGGACTGAATGCCCCACTTATTAAGCAGTAAGCAGCCCTGCAAGAGCCCGGCAAAGAGAAGAGGAAGAAGCAGTCTATTGACGCCATCTTTACCTGGCCATCAAACTCGTCGTGTAAACAAACGCAATTCAGCCGTAACCGTAACAGTTTTGCGGTGTAGGTGCTGGGTACTTCGACCAAGACGACGGAGCTGCTACAGCAAGTCCCACGCCGAAGCTGACCCCTCGCTCGAGTGTTTCCGACAGCACTGGAGATCTGAATGTCCCACAGCGGCGAGCAACAGCGACCTCTGTCTGCTCTAGTGCGGCCAACCGGTGCCTGGATTCACCAGGTGGAGCCAGTGGCGTAGCTAGGTCGTCTGGCACCCGGGGCTCATAGGTCTTCTCTAACGTCACCCCCCCCCCCCCGTCCAGCTCCGGGTGTTGACTCTAAGGCGCAGATACTCAAAATTTCCGCGGAGTGAGGGGAGGGAGGTGATGTTTCAGCACCTGCACAACCACCTTGGATACCGGGCATGTGCCCCGGAGACCCCCTTTCACTTTCGTTCGCAGAGATCGCGAATGTAGCAGGTATGCACGCTATTTTATTTTCTGCACCAAATAACACATGGACCTGCTCTGGCAACCTGTGATAAGCGCACTTGCGCATCTGCTGTCAGATTGTAAGACTTGGCAACCAATACAGATGCAGCACCGTGGTAAATATGGCTCAAATTAACAAGAATATTTAATTAACTTTAATTAGCGATGTTACAGGCAATATTACATTTGGGAAACTAAAGCGCGACAGTCATATGTTGACTAACAACTTTAGAAAAATTGTCGCAGGTACTACTATGCGCAGTATTTTCAATGTGGGCACCTGTGAACCCAGACGAAAATTAAATATCGTGTCAGTGCCGCTGATCTCCCAATCCTATTATAAAACGCCACATGCTTTACTGCTGCGCCGGCGCCAATGCTATGACAAATACGAGCTCTCTTCATTCAGCATTATTTTGTTTTCATTTGCTGCTATTCGTAAACGTGATTATCCGACCTGCGGTACCACCACAAGTTTGGGAACGGAATAGAGGACACTTCGTGTCGATTCCTGGCGCCACCATGAACAAGAAAATAAAGGTAAGGCCGCGATGAAGCTCGTGCCAGCGAAAGCTTGCGCTGCTGTAGGTATCTACTCGCAATAGAGAGGATGGAGATATAAACCTCACTGGTGCACTGTTTCATATTTCTTCTGGTACTGCCATACTGGGCCGCTCGCAATGTCAGAGTACTGCAGGCTCTAGCGCCCAATAAGATTTTGGTTAGAGGATTTTTTTTGTTAATAATACGAATTTGAGTCCCTAATTCTCCAGTTGCAATGTTCACTCTATTGTTGTTAATTAGGCAGTTATTTAAGATAATATATTAATGTTCTGCCGCATTTTACACAATATCGAGTTCCTAGTAGTTACAAAGAAACATAACCTGATAGAATAACAGAAAATAACCTCACAAAATGTACTTTTTACTAAAGTTCCGTGCAGCTAAAACAAAACACTGCATTTCTGACATAAATTCAGAGAACAGCAAAATGACAAAGAGGCAGTTAGCTTGCACTAGGATACGTTGTTTTTATTCTTTACCGCCAAACTGAAACAGAAACAATACAAGTGTTACAAAACTGATAAATCGAACACTGTATACATACTGACGACACAGAAGCCATTTGGCGAATTAAATTTTAGCGCACACATTCGTCCATTTATTACATAAGAAGTTGCTAAAGCTACAGCCTAAAATTCTGCGACACCATACGCAAGGTACATCGGGTACATGAGCTCTGTCTGCAGGTTACCGGAGCATTCTTTGCCATTTACGCCCAGTGAAGCCAGAGGAAAGAGACGGCTCTTCAGACATATATGGCATCCCCTTCCAAACTGGCACCCCCCTCACGCCCTGTTACCACGCCTCTGCGTGGAGCAACTCACATTCAAATGAAAATTCGGTGAGGACCTGGAGGAACGGCTCACCCACTATGAGTGTGGGAGCAAGTACAACGGCTGGAACTCCCCAGCTCAGCTAGACAATGTCGTACTTTTCCTCACAGACACTGCAGCAGTGTGGTTCCAGGAACACGAAGATATATTAACAACGTACGATAGCTTTGTTACTGACCTCACAGAGTGCTTTGGAGACTGCAGGAGGAAAAGGAAGCGGGCAGTGCAGACATTGCTAGGCCGTGCTCAAGACCCACGTGAGAGCTATACTACGTACACAGAGGCGATTATGAAGCTATGTAAAACGGTCAATGCTGGAAGGTCCGTAAGGGACGAAGTCGGGCACCTTCTCTAAGGCGTTGCCGAGGACATGTACAATCACTTAATTGTAAGGTAGACTCTCGCCTAGTTCTCCAACCTCGTCAAACACTGCCTGACATTTAATGGCTTGAAGCTGCGCCTTATGACGCCAAAGTTCGGGAGGTTAGCGAATGTTACAATTGTTGCAAGCGTTGACGATAACTGCAGTTTTCAATTTGACCTTGCCGCAACTGTATACGGCAAATTGTCCGCTAAGAACTTGAATGATACAGAAAAGGGGCGGAGTCGAACGCATTGGTTGCCCTTCCATCCAACTTCAAAAGCCTGTATCTGTTGTATCCCCATTGTCTGCCATGCCAGGCGCTGCAGATTGTCGAATCAATCAGCTGCGACCGCAGCTGATTCCCAACGACATGACGCACGATCAACTCTAGCGTAGAGCTACAACCATGAATAGGCATTTGTGTAAATCGCATTTATTATTTGGAGCGTCCCAGGGTTGATTACAAAGACTACAACGTCGGTCGCGCATCACCTGTTTAATATAGTTCTGGCGCCAAAGAACGCATTGCTTATTTTTGCCGCGGGCGCTGACAGACAGCGAAATATGGCCCACCACCGACTTCGCCTAATTTTGAACATCGTATTTATGACGACCAATGGCAGACAGACCTTGGTGCGGGAAACGCCACAGGCTTGATACGCAGGAATACCTTCCGTAAATATAACTTAAGGAGTGACTCGCCAGCTTCAGACCGCAGTCTGACTCCACCAGCCAGTCGTCAATGCCGTTCACCTTCACCTCGGCGATTTTCTAATTCACCAATGCCGTCGGGAAACAAGCCAGCGCTGCCGATGAAGGTAAGGTCTCTGGACAGTCTGCATCTCTGCGAAATACTCCTCTGCCTATCACGATGGGGAAGGACAAGTTTAGCAGTTTTCATAAAAACGCACTAAAGACAAAGACGAAACGATCACATACGACAGGATTGGCGCTACTTCCAGCTGTCGTCTATTTCAGGCGATCATCTATTTATGATCTGTGCATCAGGTACATCATGCACTCATCATCAACTGGTAAGTGCAGCAAACTCCCTGCTTATACACCTGAAAAAATGTTCAATAGCAAATCAGCTGAAAATCAATGTTATTAAAACAAAAGCTGTTATATTTAGGCCGAAATCAAAACAATTCAACGCTCCAGCAAACTTAACGTATGGGCGCGAACCACTACAAATAACTGATCAGATTAGAATCCTTGGCGTAACATTTTCGGATAATATGCTTTGGGATAACCACATTGACACTGTTTTGACAAAGTTAACTCGTGTAGTTGTCGTCTTATCTCGCCTAAGAACATACCTGCCATTCAAGGTCAAACTACTTCTCTATAATTCGCTTTTTTACTGTAATCTAAATTATTGTTTATTGGTTTGGGGCACAACTACTCAAACTAACTTACAGAAACTTTTTGTCCTCGCGAAAAAAATGGTCAGACTGCTTTATGAGTTACCATATAACAGCCATACACACAGTTTTTTCAAAGAACAAACATTATACAAATAAAAAATCTTTCTGACTATAAGCTAACACTAGCCTTCAAACGCGAACTATTTGATAATAGAACATTTCTACGCGACTTATCATCACTAAAAGAGAACATTTCCATACACATTAACCGGCACAAAGAAAAATCGAATGTTATAACCCCTCGGGCTAACTACTCTACAGAAAAACTGTCCTTCATCCTGCCCACTCTCCTGAATAATTACAAGAAAACTACCACTGATATTTTAAAAATAACTATTGGTGCAATATGACAACACTATGTATAAGGTAGCTAATCTTTCTCATTGGATAATTTCTGTGTTCATTCCCAGTGTCCATTTCGGCGCCTATATAAGTTTTCGATGTTCTTTCCTGTAACCCTTTTACTGCCGCCTCCTCCATCTTGCTTGATGGGAAATAAAAATTATTATTATTATTATTATTATTATTATTATTATTATTATTATTATTATTATTATTATTATTATTATTATTATTATTATTATTATTATTATTATTATTATCACACATTCAAAAGGTTGCTAATGGTTCGGGTCATACACACGATTGTACGGTCAATAAGTTCATGTGCCTAGGCACGTCGAAGGAAACGTCACTCCTTTTTCTTGCAAAACCGTAGAAGGACAGCTGACGCGCTTGTAACCTGCTTTACTTATAAAATACGCTTCAAATACCTGGCATTCTATTTGTGTTTTCTGGTACTTTTGTGTTTATGTGTTTCCTCAAGAGAGCTTCACCACCAAACATGAGTGTGCATGCACACCTTTTGCAGCGTTCAGCCAAGTTAGTCAGCCAAAATTGATAACATACCTGCAACTAAATTAGTGGACAATGATACTACGATTTTCGCCATGATTGTGATTTTCAAACAAAGGCTGAGTTGGAAAGTTATGTTTCAGTGGAATAATGGTGTGACGTTTCGTTGTGTTAGTGTAGAGTGCCTTATTTCCATGGCTATTTGTGCTGCAAATGTTTCATTTGGAGGAGAACATCTTAAAACCAAATTTCTCCTACTACCGCGCTGCACTGATGATGTGATTTTCTGGATTGATTTTCCTCTGGATTCTGGTGCCTCCGTTAACTGTGGCACAGTCGAAATAACATTGAACAGTGCGCTTCTCTCCACCCTTGCCGATAGATTCCTAACTGAGAAAAATTATACTGTTGTTTCAAACGCATTGTTGCTACCACCTCGGTCGCTGTTACGTGTCTCTGAACATGTCAGTGCTGCCGAGCTTTCATCGTTTGACGTGCAAATCCAACTACTTACGTCAAGTTGAGCGAAAAAAGGTGCACTTGTACCACGCCCTCTCGTGACAATAGTGAATGGCGCCTCAAATTTGTAGGCTTTCAATTGTTCTTCCGTCGTTGCTGTGCTCCCGCGAAATATGAAACTCGCTGAATTTGTATGAAATCACTTACAGCTCCATTACAGTTCTAAACGACAAGGAGCAGTCTCATACTATATAGCTATCCCTATCGAAGCACTTCTAAAAAGCAGATCCTACGCATTATCAACAATTCGCTGCCCTCACTTGAGCGTCATGCTCTCGCATAGGCTTGCTGGCACATCTTTCTGCGTTCGATTTTACCCAAGGTGAAAAGCAGGCATCACTGCCGCGTTCTCGTGCTTTCCACAGAACTGACACAGGATCTCGGCACCCAATACGGCAACATCTTTACAATTTGTCTTGGACAGACATGACTGTTATTGCTGAACAGCTGAAAGACAACCTACGAAAAAGTTGTTCAAGGGTCCCTTAATCCTTGGGAAGCACCAGCAATCTTAGCAAGGAAGAAGGATGGATCGTGGTGGTTCTCTGCTGATTACAGGAAACTGTATTTGCTTCCTAGGATTGATGATGTCATGGATTGTCTACATTCCACCGCCTACTTTTCTTCACTGGATTTGCTAGCAGGGTATTGGATACTCATGCACCAAGATGATCAGGAAAAGAGTCACCTCCTCTTCCAGTCCTTGAAGATGGCCGAACAAGGAAGCCGCGTTAGTTACACCGTGTGTTACACCATGCAAGTCAAACTTCGCAATCAGTCTGTTTTGAAAACCTTTTGTTTCACCCTTCTTTTACTTCATTTTCACTTTAGCGGTAGGCAGCCTCTTCCTCAGGAGTACGCAGTACTCGTGGGCTTCTCATAGCTGTAGCTGGGACGGAATGAGCGGAACCACTAATCCAAAGCTCCGTATATTGGGCGCAAAGCCCGCCACTGGAGGAGCGGGCGCTGTAATTGTGTTGACGAGTGGTTCGATTGGCTTGACGATTGACGTCTTTGCGTTTCTTAATAAGGTTACTCATACATTCGCTTGCGACGGAGAGAACGACATGCTCGCAGTCCGGCGTTGTCGCTTGCGTTCGATGTCACGAGTTTTATCGGTAGCGTGTTTAGAAGCACTTTCCCGGCACTGTCGCTTGCGATTTTTCAAAATTAAGTTGCTTCAAAATTAAATCTTTCCATCACGTAATACAATGAATGGCTCATACCTGCTTAAGCATGCAATGACTCATACCACCGTAAACATGGCCTTCCCTTTACGACGACAGAACAGAAATGAAATTGTACGCTGGAATAAAGAGCGGCAACGGAGCCTGCTATGGGAGAAGACGACGACGACGACGAACACGGTAGCAATGGCACGAGCACGTTCGCGCGGGAGCACCGAGGGGCACCAGCGAGCCAGCTGTGGAAGAAAACGACGACGCTTAAGTCATTGCTGATGATGATAATTTTAGCGAACTCCGACAACGATGGCCCGGGTCCGCATAAAGAGAGTCGCTGTAAAACGACCTTCGTGACACCAGACGGTCTTTATGAAATTAACATTATTCCGTTCGGCCTTTGTAACGCCCATGCATCATCCCAGCGATTTAGTGACATTATACTCCGGAAATATAAATGGGAAATTCTGTGCCACCTGGATGATGTGATTTTTCGCAGCACATTGAGTGAGCATAACAAACATCTCAGTCTTGTTCTGGATTGCGTCAAGAAAAGCAGCTTCTACATACTGAGTCATGCGCGGCGATGCGAAATTCTTCCTAACGACAATAACGACAATACCTTCCTAACGACAATGCCTTATTTTCCAATAAAGTCTTCACTCACTCACTCACTCACTCACTTACTCAGTAGTGCGTTCGATGAGCCTCACCTTCTTTGCCAAGAAGCTTGCACCTCCTGAGCGCCGCTACATCATGTCCAGGTCAACAATTTGTGGGAGCGGAAATCCAGACAGACGTTGGTGCCTGGTGTCCACAAATTAAATTTTAACAGGGCCAGCTTCGTCAGGCGGGAGCGGCACCAAGCGCCGCTGGCCTTCAGTTTTGCAACCACCAATTCCACTGCTCGCGTACCACCAGAATACTTGACGTATCGTCACCGTTTTTTAGTTGGATCGCTGTGGCATGTAGTAGGGCGCTACAAGCTATTCGAGTGAAAATGGCATGTTCATATCTAATAGAAGTGCCCCAGTGACGTCATTCGTTGCTGCGTCAGGAGACCACGGACCCAGCAACCTGTACACAGAACTCTTCAGCCACTTCAAGCGGCGAACGGAGTTGATGGAGGGCCAGAGCACCAAAGGGCTACCTTTCATTCGAATTTTGATTAAAATGAATAACCACTGGCTGAAGCATTCGGTTGATGTGCGACTACATAATCTTTGTAAACTTTCAGTAGAAGACTTCGCAATACCTTGATTCTTGTTCACTGCTTTAGCTCCTGCATCACCATCTAAAGTGTCAAGTTTTCATTGGCTGTGTACCATTTGGCGTATACTCACTGGAAAGCACACCACTTGCGCCACCTGTGCATACAGTAGGTGCAGCTGCCCATGTACCCTTGGAAATGCGTGCAGAATGATCATTTGTAAGCACTGTTCAAACTTTTGTGATGCCTGAAGGCAATATATTTATGTTTCCTTATTTCTTAACTAAGCTGCTATAGATAGTCTGCACTCATCAAGGAGCTATACATATAATAAATAATGATCACCTAATTGTTCACCATTTTATATATTTACTTAAATTACCATTTTTTGCTTTACCGAAAGCGTATGGTAGCCTTTGTCTTAATGAGCTTGTCATAATAGGTGTTATGTTTCACCATTTATGAATGTTGGCCTCTCTAGAAATGACCTATTGTCATCCATTAGGGAGCGACGTCTTGCTGACATAAATTGTGTTAGGTTAACAGTGACGTAAAACTTAAATGTGGGTACCTCACATTAGCATACGTTTAATTAGATTTACTATTGTTTTAAGTGAAGGCAGGAACATCCTGAAAGCGAATTACAATGGTCCTAAATAATACCCTGGAGCTTATGAACATTCTGTATATAGTTTAAGTGGAGAAATAAATCCTGGTAGATCAGTTCAGGACATTTTAGGATGCCGCAATGCCCGGCAGTTATTATCCTGTGTACTAGCTACGGCTGACATTGTGTTGTCTGAGTGAGTAACGAGTGAGAAAGCATTGGCAGAAGAGGTATTGGTTTCAACAAATCAGGATGAAATTGGCCCTCTTCTCATTTGGCCCCCTCCTCCAAGGTGACCCACTCAACGACGATCGGTCTTTATCCTGTAAATCTTGGGTGCTTACACTCTCCGCGCCACAGCTCTATGGAAGGCCCCTCTTACCTCTACTCGACACGAGACTAAAGCCAAACCTGTAGCAAGAATCGAAGAAGATTAGCCCAAGTGCTACAACTCAGTGACTGTAATGTGATAGCACTACTAGTATTGTGAGGGTTGCAGTACTTGCCGAATTTACTCACATTGCAAAGAACAATAAAATCATTGAAACAACTCATGTGCAGCGCTCACCTAGGGATATGTTCATCATTCACTGCCTTTGAATAATCAGTACTCAGGAACGGCCCAGTTTCGATGACGCATTCTCGTGGATCGGTCAAGTTTACATTCTGTCGCGAATCGCCTCACTTCCGAATGCTCAATGTCCGTGATTGGCAACGTTTACTATTTATCTTGGACCGGTTTTGATTACGCGATCAGTACTGGCGCACTTTACTAGGCCAGGAAGCGATGGGCCGGTATAATTGCTTTTTGGTGGGATGGTTGGTTTATAGTTCGTATTATATGTTATATTTTCGTGTTTATATGTTAGTAACCATGAATTTGTGTTCAGTTCGCGCTCAATAATTTTCAATAGACATAATGGAAGGCATGGGGGAGGGGGCTACGCAAATTTGTTTTACTTCGAAACTGTCTGCCTTCTCAATATCAATCGCTAACTGAAAGTTAGTGAAGTGAAGGTTTATTGATGGCCCCTTCACGGAACGGTGTTTATTATCAAGGATAAGTTTTGAACGCAAGCCAAATCATGGCTTATGCAGCTGTCTACACTTGTTGAGCACGCGCCTAAGGAACTTCGCAAAATAGCTCGTAGCGGGTACCAACACGCAAACTCAGACATTCTCGCAGAAGGCTGTAGCCTCGCGTTTATTCACAGATACTCTAGAAAAGATGGTATCTTTCTTTATCGCCACATCCTTAAGCATATGCGCATCTCGAAGGGCGTATGCAAGCATCTATTTTTCAGCAGCAACACAGTAAAAAAAATTTATAGGGAGCAGTTATGTAATATCTAGGAGTACATTTTAGGAAACGCGATACACCAAGGACAGGGCATTACTAAGAATGCGCGAAGGGACATCTGCATTATTGGGAATATAAATAGAGAACCTTACTCAGCATGGCAATATTCACAAATGACACCTTCCATTTGATAAAGCCGCAATTACCGAAAAATACAACGAACAAAAATTATGCCACAAGAAGGCTGATAGAAATTTATAATCATCGCAAATTTCAATATTTTTCTCACCCGATTATTGGGTAATGAATTCCTGAAGGAAATATTGAGGCCCAGAAATACTTGCAATTTCCATGCCACCAGTAATTCTCGCTTCGTAGGCTTCGACCATCTTCGCTTACTCTGTTACATCGTGTACAGTAAGAAGTAAAGGTTCCACGTCACCAATTGTGTTGTCAAGGGCAGAGGTCATTTTGTGCGCCTTGATCGCTTAGTGGGTTTGGCTTACGCTGCTGAGCACGAGGCAGTGGGATCAAATCCCGGCACTGTAGACCGCATTTCATTGGGGGCGAAGTGCAAAAACGGCCCTGTAGCCTGCAATGGGTTCTCTTTAAAGAAGCCCAGGTGGCCAAAAATATTCCGGACTCTCTCACTACAGCGTATCTCATAATCATATTGTAGTTTTGGTGCGTAAGATACCATTACTTAAAAAATGTGATTTCGTTTGTTCTTTTCAAATGTATTCACTAAGGCGAAGAAAGAAATAAACTTCATTTGCTCCTTGTGTCGTCGGCTCTTGTACCGCCCTGTCATGCGGCACTTTTGGTTCGGGAAATGATGGTGCATCTGTTCAAACTGTAGGTCATTAAGTGTAATGCTCTTGAAATAGCGGAATTCATCTTGTCTGTCAACTGATTTAATGTAAAGACATTTACTGGTAGGCTATACGGAGTGCAGGAAGGTTCGGAAGACGCACGATAAAAAATTTCAAGGTATTATAAAACAAGGGTAGATTGTCTACCTTCTGCAAAGAAGCCTAACCTATCTGTTCGAGTGTTCGTTCCAACAGTCTTGTTGACAAACATATCTACTGCTATGACTGACAAGGATATGCTGTCCATCGGCTGGAAGCCTTTGTACTGAGATATGAAAAATGAGCCTGACGTCCATTCTCTCTATTGTTCTCACTCCAAGTAGAACAGCTAGCATTCGCAACGTCTCCAAGTCTTTCGCTGCTCGAGCCCTTGTGTAGATGGGGTCAGCCGCGCACATCTGTGTTCGATTGTGCATACTCGGTAAGGACCACTAAGGCTTCGTCTATTTTTTAAAAGATTGTACCAGGCAACCAATTTCAACTCGCACTTCATCTGCCAATGTTGTTGCTTCCTGTACTGTTCTGGATATCGATTTTTGATCTTTTATCTCCCGCGAAAATAACCCCTGCATTTTGTCTACAACCTTGTAGGACTACCGTTTCTTTACCATTGTCCTGGTACACACTAAATAATATGGCGAAGTGACCACTGCTCGATTTCTTACTTTATTGTGCTGTTCAGTTTATCTTACTCCTTAAAAGCCGAATATCGAACTGTGAACTTTCGCGAGTCTAATTCATTTTTTTCACCCGCACAGCATGGCTTTCCTCGGTCATTTTCTTGCGAAACACAACTTGCCAGCTTCACTATAAAACTTCACCATATTTTATATCGTGCATTAGAAGCTGACTGCATTTTCCTAGATTACTCGAAAGCATTCGACAAGGTATGTCACCGCTTATTATTTTTAAAGCTAACCCAACTGAATATCGACTACAACGTTCTGAAATGGATTGAATACTTTCTTCTTAACCGATCGCAGTTCGTTTACGCTAATAATTTTAACTCACGTGTTAGCGAAGTTTACTCGGGCGTGCCAAAAGGGTCAGTGCTTGGACCCGTTTTATTTCTCATTTACATCAATGATCTCCCTTCCATTGTATCATCTAATATTCTTTTGTTTGCTGATGATGGTGTTGTTTTCCGCGAAATAAAATCCCCCGACGATGCTAACAGTCTTCAGCGTGACCTCTCTAACATTTCTGTTTGGAGTAATGAATGGCTAATGGAACTTAATACTAATACGTGCAAAATTATGCGAATATCAAGAAGTGCCAACCCTCCGCCTGTATACTACCTAAATAACGTTGCGTTAGAAGCGGTTACATCATATAAATACCTGGGTGTTCATATTTCTGCTGACCTTAACTGGAAGCGCCATATTGAATACATTACTAACAAAGCTAACCGCATGTTGGGCTACGTGCGCCGTAACTTTTGGAAAACTCCTTCTTCTTTGAAATTACTGCTTTACAAAACACTAATACGCTCTAATTTGGAATATGCCACCGCGATATGGGATCCGCATCATGAAAAACTGATAACTTAACTTGAGCTGGTTCAAAATAACGCTGCTCGTTTTATCCTGCCCAAGTTTAACCGTATCGCAAGTGTAACAAGCATGAAAGCTAATGTTTCTTTACCTCTTCTAGCATCCCGCCGGTAGACAATTCGTTTGAGCCTTTTTCATAAACTATACCATCACCCCATGCTACGCGATTCCCTCATTTCATCCCCCAGATACGTGTCAAAGCGCATTGACCATCGTCACAAAGTTGGCATTGAAACATGTTACACTAAAACTGCATTTCAGTCTTTCATGCCTCGCACATCACACGAATGGAACCACCTTCCCGCAGATATCATCGCCATAATTTATAACCAGCATTTTCGTTCTGCACTAGCTAACATTGTATAACAGGAGGATGATAATACTTGTTCTGTAATATGCATCGTATTTATTTATGTATTTCTGTTTTGTAACCACTCCCCTCTTTAATGCCTTTGGCCCTGAGGGTTCAATAAATGAAATGAAATGAAATATACCATGGGAAAGTGGTAGGAATGTGTTTGTTGCTGCAAAATTTTTTTATATCTGCATTCATGCCTGTGGATGCTGTTGGATTTCAGGAATGAGACAATGTGGATCAGCTGCCTAAACGTGCTTGTAGCGCACATGAATAACATTGAAGAAATCAACGTGGCCGCCAATATTAAAATATATGACACTAGACCTGAGAGTTCACTAAGCGTACGGATGTCTACAACGTACTACTTTTCCCACGCTAGATACGCAGAATGGTAAAGCGTCTGAGTTATAGACCATTTCCCGATTATTTTCATAGCTACGACTGCCTAAATATTAAATAGAGTTTTCACCATAGTCATGTAATTGCTGAGTATTTACTAAATAATCCACACTTTGTGCGGAGTATTTAGCACATGTGTTTCAAGTATTAGACACTAGACACTCAGCACTCATCTGTATAGGTATGTTGAACACTGCAATAAATAGTGCCTGTCGACTTCTCTGCTTTTCACAGCCTTCATTCAGCCATGGTCCATTGAGCCTATTGACTGCAGCCCGCTACATGAAAGTAAGAGCTATCACGGAACTACCAAACTACCCATGGATGAAATGCTCGTAAGTAGCCGTAATGCAAACTTGCGCACTGTCTCAAAAGTCTTCGTAAACAATTGCGTAATGCCCATCTACAGAACTACAGAAACTTGTTAAATTAAGCGTACTTGAGCTATTGTAAGCGCCGTTTAACATGAAATGAAAGCGTAACTCCAAATAAATTGTTTGTACGTTGAACCGTAGCAAATATTTTAGTGAACACAGCGACTTCAAAATTTCAGTATACTTAACAATTGTTCTCTTGTAGAAATGTAAATAAATGGAAGAGATCTGGTCACCTTGTATTATTTACGGCTACTCCTTTTTACACAAGAGTAAGAATAGTATTAAGAAAAATATTGTAAGAGAAGAAGAAGCAACGTCATGTGTTCGAAAAATGAAGCGTACCCAGTCCTACACAAACTCGAACATACAGAGATAAACGTAAAGCACAAGTTGAACCACACTGTGCTATACATATGCGCGCATACAGATGAGTTGGTGAAACTCTGTAGAGCCAGATACTTTTATGGGTGAACAAAATGTTTTACACACAATAGCCATCTGATGCACTTGAGATTATGCATCTTTGTTATGGCGAACATTTGTTTAACTGCCAGCGATGGATAGACTTGGATGCAAAACGCACGAAAATACCAAGTGAACATGTGCTGTAGCTCTGCTTTGTGGGCCCTGCTGCAGCTGTGGTTGTTTGAAGGTCACGTGCAGCTCGTCGCGCAGCAGTCATGAGCACACGCAGCGGTATTCCAGTTTTGCAGCTGCGTGCTGAATACACCCATGAAAGCCCAGCAGGCAAACTTGGAAACTAAGTCTGGGTGTCTACTTTGCCCTCTCCAGGCTTCCTTTAGCCGCTACGGTGGCTATTGGAAAGACGATAACATGGGGAGGTCCATCGCACATTAGGAGAGAGTACGCGGCATCCCTGTTTCTTTAGATTACACGCTGGTTTATATTTTCCGATGCCGCGGCAACGTCACCATTGCTGACGCCTGGATGTATCGTGTTCCAACTTCAGTTTACGAAAGCAACGAAGCTTGGGAGGGAAGCTGGTCTACAAGAAGCAAAAGTGAGCGACGTACCTAAAGATGATCAGAGGGCAGCAAGAATAGCTAGTAAAAAACGCTAGACAACAGTGAACAAAGACTGTGGCAGCGTAAGTCAATGCACTGCAAAAGTTAGCACTGCCTCCGTTAAAAAAATTTTGAGAATGGTTATGCACTCTTGGGACGAACAGCCTCCAGTATTACGATATGACTAGCCGTCTAACCCTCTTTCATGAAAATTTCAATCATACTTTAACGACAAAAAATTTCATCCACCCGAAAATAGCACTAAGCTACTTAAAAGCTAATCAAGTTTCACTCACCCAATTTTGTTATTACAATTCATTCTCTCTCCCACACTTACAGAAAATAGAAACAGATCCAACTCAGGCATTGCAACCGAAGGAAAGCGGAGCTTACTAATGCGTTGTGTAATTATTTGTATACGACCAATGACGATGCGTCCAGATATGCTTAGCTTTAGCTTCACTTAATGGTTCTGTTTATCTACCTAAATAGCTATAAATTTATTCTCATGCAATTGTTAATTTATTTCAATAAACCACGCGCAAGTTATGCTGAAATTGAAACATCAAGCCATGCAGCTTTGCCAAGTGTTCCACCTAGGCAACGATTCCACCAGGACGAAGGTAATCGATGGCGCTTGTCATGGGGAGAATACCAGTCACAGCTATACACAAAGATAATTACGACACACATCGAGCGACATTTAAGAATTCTGTACGTCTTGTATTACAGTTCCACGTACTGATGCTAGAGGATTTGTCCAAAATCGGCACACACCTAATGAAACACAACAAATGGCTATCTATCAAAGAATCCTTTGAATATAATACGCTATGTGGTTAACAGTTCTGTGTGCTTTAGAGATATCCATTCGCCGACGTTTTATGTTCACATTTTAAGCCGTATTTCGTTCTTTTTTCTATTAGGCTGAGGAGATGTGCGCTTACTGGCACTAGTTCGTTGATTAGAATACCGTGGTTATGAAAGCCCGCTTGCAGGCACTTGCATTCGGCTCACCTATCCCCATCAAATACAGTGTTACCAAGTACAGCCAGTGACGAAGCTCAGGACGGTACGGAAGACGACGACGCTCACTGATGTTGCGCCGACTGTCTTCAATCTTTTGCGTCTGACTTGTATAGCGCAGTGTCTTCCACTTTCATTCTCATTTATTTATCATTTCTTTATTTCAATTACGAACTTAACGTACTAAGTGATGCCTGCGGCAGAAAGGATGCTCCAGATCCCGTACCATGGCCACGAGTGGTGGTTCTGGCTAACACTCCCAGGTTTCGTTTTAGTAGACAAACATAAATATCCAAGAATGTTGATGAGAAAACTGGGCTGCGGTAGCCAAATTGGTAAAATCATCGTACGCTTAATTCGAAGACATGGATTCGTATATCAGCTGCGGCGAACTGTTATTGCAGCCACTTTCATTTTCATTTATTTATCCTTTCTTCATACCATTTAAGAACTGCAAATAATTTGCGCTATCTTATAAGAACTTGTTGTTGGGCGAGTTGGTGCACATTTGTAAACAGTTTTTTAACTGCGCGAACAGGCGACCACAGTGAGCGCATAGAAGGATAGGCGCGGTCCTCGCATGCTCTCTCTGTGGTCGTTTATTTGGGCAGTTAAAAAACCTTTTGCTAACATTTCCGCTATGCTCTCGCTCATATCAATGTCGGATTGTATGACATGACTAAATGATGATATCCAGTTCTCAGCATCCTTTCTTCTTGCCATATACATACATATATATATATATATATATATATATATAGTGACTACAATGCTGGATGCTATGCTTCCTCATGATTCCAGCGAATTCTAGATTGACGCCGCAGATTTTACAGAGCGTGCCGAAGAAGCAAGACAGCTCGCGCGCGTTCGCATAGCTAGGCAGCAGGACCGTAATGCCCGACGTTACAATCAACACCACCGATGCGTCGTCTACCAGCCCGGCCAAAGAGTCTGGGTTTGGGCTCCAGTACGCCGCCGAGGCCTCACGGAGAAACTTCTGCGCCGATACTTCGGACCTTACAAGGTTCTACGACGCCTTAGCGACGTCAACTATGAAGTCGTTCCTGACAGCCCATCCTACTCGAGGAGCCGTCAGGACCTGCCTGAGACTGTGCACGTGGTGCGCATGAAACCTTATTTTTCAGAATGACATGGACACTCTCTGGTTTGCTGGACACCGGATGCTACCCGCCGAGCATCGGGACGATGCTCCTTCTGGAGAGTGGCAAATGCCGCGACGCCATCTGTGCCCAACAACGTTGACGATGAAGACGACGACCTCGTGCGTGCAAGCGAGGCACTACAGAAGAAGAAGTTTGGACTGAGCGCTTGCCCTAATTCTCTCTCTGGAAACTGTCGCGGAGTGGCAGGTGACATTTCCTGGATGTCACCCTGGCGATGAGCGCAAAAACGATAAATGTGCCCTGGTTCGCCACATTGAAAACACAATGGTCGGCGATCAGCAGTGCGCCGTACGTCGGTCCTGCGAAACTGGGGTCGCCTGAAATGCTCCCTCTGTATCCAGGCAGCAATAGGTGGCCGCTGGTGGTACTGCTATACTGTCCCGGTAGAAAGCGGGCGACGAACAGCGTCTGCGTAGCTTTATGGGCGCCGCTCGAAGCGTGGCTCGGTACACGGTTCAGGGAGTGGCTCAGATGATGCAAATGCTTGTCGGATTTCTTAGGGGACAACTTCAGCGACCGAAGCAACAGTGAACTCCTTCGGTGTCGCAGTTTGCTTTGCAATCTCCTCGCGCACAATGTCTCTTATTAGTTCACGCAGCGAAGTCTCGTCTGTCCCTGACAGTACTGCGGCTCCTGCAGGCGCATCGTTATTCAGGTGTTCGTATTACCGGCAACGCTGTTGCAGCGCCCGCTCGATTGCTGTGGCTTCCTTAATGAACTCTTCCAGAGTTGTAGGCAGGTTACGCACGAGACCAGCGAATAGCTGTTCTTTGACGCCGCGCATGAGATGGCCCAGCTTCTTCGAATCAGGCATGTTGGCATCCGCATGGCGAAACAAACGAGACATGTCCTCGGCAAACGTCGAAACACTTTCGTTGGGCTTCTGAATGCACAACTCGAGAAGGCGTTGTGCATTATCTCCGTGATCAGTGCTTCCGAAGGTGTCAAGCAGCCGACGGCAAAATTCGTCCCACGTTGTCAAATGTGCCTCGCGATTTTATAAACAAGTCCTTGCGCTACCTTCAAGAGCGAAGTACACATTGGAAAGGTTCTGGTCCGGACGCCACCGATTGACCTTAGCTACGCGTTCGTACGGGTCCAGCCCGTCTTCGGCGTCTTCATACGTGTGACCGTGCAAGCTAGTGGGGACTAGATTGTTTTGAACAGTCACCTCTTTAGGACTTGCAAGCGCCATTTCTTGTTAAACTGTTCTCCGCAAGTGACGGAGACAAGACTCCATGATAGTGGTGGTATGCAGACGTCGTCGTCGGCGACACGTAATGATGTACGTAAGCGCCCTTTGTCGTGGCTCGTCTCTGTACTAGTTGGCAAGGTTATCTGGCCGTCCCGTATGTTAACCACGGCGCCGTACTCCCGCAAGAAGTCCATTCCAAGGGTGAGTGATCTGCAGCACTCTTTTAAAATCATAAACGTGGCGACAAAAGCTGTATTTCCTATCTGGAGTCGTGCAGTACATTTTCCTGTAGGTGTCATTATGTCGCCCCCGCCATTTCGAATATAAGGGCCCGTCCATTACATTTTGACTTTCTTAAGCCAGTCTGCCAACTGCTCACTCGTTATCGAAAAGTCTGCGCCAGTATCAACTAAAGCTGTCACGTCGTGCCCATCAATCGTTAAAAGTAGGTCGGCACTCACAAATTCATGGGCGTTCCGTTTCTCCGGGTTGCTCTGCTGGTTTCTCTGTAATATGGGGGACTTTCGGCGGTTCGATGACTTGCAACCTTCCCCCCGGAGGTCGCCGATTTCAGTTTCCCCGTCGTGGGCTTGGAAAGCGGCCTCTCACCACATCGGCGAAACTGCGACGGTTCGGCGAAGAATAACGCAACGGAGACGGCGAGCTCGACCGGACGTTAGCTGGGCCGCCTTGTTCCCGAGTGACACTGCCGTCGAAGCATCGATGTCTCTCAATATATGTAAATATATATTGTTGGGACCGACCTCCTAGATATTAACGAAGCAGACGTTTACCGGGACGTGGCGTATGTTCAACCATCTTGGTCATCTCTAAATATTCTGCTTACATATCGTGTTTTGTTTTTCATCTATGTGAAGCCCCATAAAAAATTTGTGGAGCTGCGGTGTATTCTCACCAGATGTCGGAGCTCGGAAGTGGCCGGCGCTGCGGTGCGACCATGGCAGGACATCAAGAATCTGTTTCTGTGCCGCGAACTACCATTATGTTAACCCACCCTCGATATTTTGCAACGTTCAGCGCGCCCGATAAGAGCGACGTTTAGGAGTGACTGACGCAATGTGAACGGGTGAGTAATCACAATCACTGGGACCTGATAGTCGTGATGGCCAATGTGGTATTTTATCTTTATGAAACGGTCAAATTGTGGTATGACGATCATGAAGAACGTGGGACCTGGGGTATATTGAAGCAAAAGCTTCGTGACCTGTGTAAGGCCTCTAGTAAAAAAATTGCTCTGAAGAAACAGCTGTAAACTCAGCCAGAAACGTCCACCTAGTCATCCATGTCGTACATACAGGATGTGCTGGCGCTGTGCTGTAGCGCCGATAGCGGCATGCCAGTGTCTGACAAGGTTGGCCACGTCCTGAAGGCGATAGCGGAAAACGCGTTGAATCTGCTCATGGGCAGAAATAATGCTAGCATTCATGCTATGATCGAGAACTGCAGAGCGCCGAGCAGGCCAGGAGCCGCCATATTGAACCACCATACGCTCGGCTTCTCAACACCTCCGCAACGTCTTTATGTGAAGAGCGGCCACAATCCCACCTTTCTCCATTTTCGGCCAATTTGACGAGGATTGCCCACCGTGAAAGTGAATACATGGCTCTAGCTGGCCTATTTGCCAAGTGTAACGCCGGCGATTCGAACGCACCAGTGGTTTCACACCTCCAAGCCACCGTGCAAAACGACCTCGGAAATCTAGGGGCAGCTTGCGCTCTGGACAGTCGTAAGTCCATTTGCGACATCCCGACATCGTTTCCTTGTTGTCAACGGTTCGCTCCATGATCATGGAACCCCGCTGATTGGAGAACTGAAGGCGATCGGCCTATCTGCTTTAATTGCCGACGTGTGGTTCACTTTGCTTGCTACTCTAACAACCGCTGGTCATTCCAGCGACATACATCAGCCTTTGCTCATGCTCGCCACACTGAGCGCAGCCCCTTTAAGCCACTATCTACGGCACGCCAATGCAATTTTGACGCTTCCACGTTATGGTCCATCCGCTCGCCGTCACCGAGAGGTCACCAGCCCCTTTCGAAATACCTCGGTCATCCGTCCTCCCGCTCTCCGCCACCTCACTGAGCGATGACACGGAGCAACCACGGCTCCTTCGCTCTGGAAAACTAGACGAGGCAGCACCTGGAGGTAGCGCTGCGACAATGACTCCACCCCGAAACCTTCTAGCTACCCCGCTGGCTCGACTCTGTATTCCGGACGTTGACGTTGATGGCGTGAGCATCCCTGCACTTGTCGAGACAGGGGCTTATATTTATGTCATAGTTGCTTTAGTCTTCGCCGTCACCTAAAGAAGGTGGTCATACCTGGTATCTCTCACGCTGTACCATTGTCCGACGAAGGAACCCCTGCTATCCTTGGCGTGTGCGCCACCCCCCACATCACTATCGCCAGTCACGCAACTTTAGTTTTACTTGCCGTCCTGGAGGAAGATCCTTACGACATTGTTCTTGGTATGGACTTTCTAACAACGTATTCTATCCTAATTAACTGGGTCAGCATCCTCCTGCATCACGAATTACCTCACCTAGCCGATGCTCCAACCAAGCCTTTGTCCCGCCTCTGCTCTCCCGTCTTTCTGCACATCTTTCTTCCCGTCTTTCTGAACCTTTAGCCGCCACGTACATCTCCATTATGTCCAGCCTTCCTGTGGCTGATGACAATAACGTGCTCTCCCATGTAACAGACGTTGTGCTCGCCAAAAACGTCACCACGCCTAAAACACTCGTGACTGTAAACAGCAATCGCATCTTCATTCCAATCTTAATGTTCAGCGCCTGTCCTCAAGTAATCCCGGCAGGTATGTCACTTGCCGCCATCACTGCGGCCGAAGACTGCGAAATTTGGAGGTTGATCTCACCAGTCCCGCCAGCTCATCCTTCATTTGCACCATGAGTTCACCGCGCGATGCCCTTGTCGGAACGATCCTCGTTGACCTGTCTCCTGCTGAAGCTACCGATCTGCGCCGAATCCAGGAGTGATAACATGAAATTTTCGACATCGACCTTCTTCCACTTCGTAGGCGTCCACTGTGGTACTACTACAAAAGAAAGAAGGCAGCTGGCGCTTTTTTGTTTACTTTGGACACTTGAACAAATTCACGCGCCAGAACGCGTTCCCGCTACCCAGAATCGATGGCGCCTTGGACTGCGTACACTGATCCACGTACTTTTCCTGCTACGATTTGCATTCCGATTACTGGCAGATTACCGTTGACGCCAAAGACCGCAACCAGACTGCTCCATTCACACAAGTTGGAATTTACCAATTCAAGGTTATGCTTTTGGACTGTATAATGCCCACGCAACCTTCGCGCGGATGATGCATTCTCCCTTACGCGCTATAAGGGGTCTACTTGACTTTGCTATCTAGATTGTGTCATTACATTTTCGTGTACATTTGAGAATTACGTGACCCGCCTTTGGGCAATTCTCGATGTGTTCCGCTGCGCTGGCCTGCAAATCAACTCATCTAAGTATGTTTTCGCACGGATTCACACCCTTGTTCTCGGTCACTTTATCAGTGCTAGTGGTGTCCAGCCCCACCCCGAAAAGGTGACTGCCGTCCAAGACTTTCATGTTCCTCGCTCAGTCATAGATGTCCACAGCGTTATCGGCTTATGCTGTAAATTCCCTCGCTTTGTCAGGAATTTCGCCGACATTTCCCGGCTGCTTATTGATGTACCCAACAAGGACGTATGATTTTCTTGGGGTCATGAGCAAGTTACCTCACTCACGAGCGCGGTCAGTTTACTTACATCACAGCCCATTCTGGTGCATTTTCACCCGTCGGCCCCTACAAAATATTGCACTTACGCTAGTGGCCACGGCATAGGTGCAGCCCTCACCCAACGCCAGCACGGCGCTAGCCTTCTTCACTAAGGCGGCTTGCCCACGCCGGCTGCCTTCTTTCGTCGTCAGAGCGGAATTTTTTACAACAAATCTAGAATGCCTGGTAATATTACAGGCTGTAACAAAGTTCCGCCCCTACTTAAGTAGCCGCACGTTCTATGCCCTGACAGACCCCCATGCCCTTTGCTGGCTCTAGTCACTGAAGAATCCTACAAGAAGGCTTTGTCAATCGGAACTATAACTCCAGGAGTACACCTTAGACCTTCTCTGCAAGTCTGGCCGGATGCACCAAGAAGCTGACAGTTTATCACGCTGGCTTGTCCAGCCTCGCGACATCGCCGAGTGTGATAACCATGACTTCGTCATGGCTATTTGAGATCTGCCTAACATTCACACTGAACAGAAATGCGAAGACGCACGGTGGTCTATAATCGGCCGGCCAGATTCTCATTAACTTGACCCATCGCTCCACCTGTTTTAGCTTTAGAACGGTATTTACCATCCTAGTACCATTCCCGACGGCACCGAGCTCCTGCTTATTCTTCCCAAGCAACTTGGTGCTACTGGTCGCAAGGAACTCGACGATGCCCCAAAAGCTGGCCATCTGGGAGTATCCCGCACGTACGACCGCGTGCGGCGTCCTGGCCTGGTCGGTACCGTTCGACGCTAGGCTAGGTTCGACGCTAGCGACGTAAACGGCCCTCGCATTGTCTGCAGGCCTTCTGCAGCCCAGTGACAAATTCAAGGAGTCATTCTTACGCATCGGTCTTGACATCGTCGGCGTATTCCTTACCTCTACCTCAGAGAACACGTGGGTCGCCTTTGAGACCGACTACGTGGTGCTGTATGCGATCACGTGAGGTTTGCCGACTGCTTGCGCCACTGACGTCGCCAATTTTCTGCTTTATGAAATTATCCTTCATAATCGTGCCCCTTGGGATTGCTCATAGACCGTAACTTCCTGTCGCTACTTCCTGTGCAAATTATCGTTAATGAGCGCCCACATTTCTGTTCTATGGAGCACGAGCTCACTGCTGCATACCACCCACAGTCCGATGGTCTCAAGGAGAGGCTGAACCGCACCTTACCTATATGCTGAAGATGTACGTGAAAGGCGATAGTGAAAGACATTCAAGAAGAGCTGACACTCCCATACAGCCTAGCGGCCGAATTGACTGTAGTGCAACAAGCGGATGGGATTAACTTTTTGCTGTTTCTATTTTCGGCGCGCGCGCTTTGAACGC